>NC_140996.1:27592963-28192963 GCF_052327205.1 Somniosus microcephalus | reverse complement strand
ACCTGCACTCAATGCCTGTACATTGCAGGTACCTGCATGCAATGCCTGTATTACACAGGTACCTGCACTCAATGCCTTTATATTAACGTTATCTGCACTCAATGCCTGTACAACACAGGTACCTGCATTCAATGCCTGTACATTACAGGCTCCTGTGCTCATTGCCTGTATATTATAGTTATCTTCACTCAATGCCTCTACATTACAGGTGTATTCAGTAAATGCACGTATATTACAGGTACCTGCAAGCGATGCCTGTTCAATACAACTACCTGCACTCAATGCCTGTACCATACAGGTACTGCACTCACTGCCTGAAATTACAGGTAACTGCACTCAATGCCTGTACATTACAGTTACCTGCACACAATGCCTGTACATTATAGGTACCAACACTCAATGCCTGTATATTAGAGTTATCTGCAGTCAATGCCTGTATATTACAGGTACCTGCTCTTAATGCCTGTACATTACAGGTACCTGCCCTCAATGCTTGTACATTACAGGTACCTGCACTCAATTCCTGTATATTTCAGGTAACTGCAATCAATGCCTGTGCATTAAAGGCACCTGCTCTCAATGCCTATATATTACAGCTACCTGCACTCAATGAGTGTACACTACAGGTACCAGCACTCAATGCCTGTACATTGCAAGTACCCGCACTCAATGCCTATACATTGCAGGTACCTGCACTCAATGCCTGCATATTACTGTTAACTGCACCCAACACCTCTATATTTCAGGCTCATGCACTCAATATCTGTATATTTCTGGTAGCTGCATTCAATGTCTGTACACTACAGGTACCTGCACTCGATGCCTATATAATACTGGCACCTGCACTCCATGCCTGTACATTACAGGCATGGAGTGCAGGTGCCAGTCTGACTGACCCACCCCTTTAAGAGCCGGCCGGCGCCTGTAGGTCTCGTGCTTTCCCGTAATTGAGTTCACCTGCGCTGCGCCCGTCTGCGTCGATATTGAGTAGCGCCTGACCTTTTGCGCCTTAAGAGCACCGTGCAACGGCTGATTTAGTGCCTCAATCCGCTTTGGGGGCAATGCAACCCAATATCGCGCCAGGCGGCGATAAGTTTCGTCTGGCTATAAACTTTGCGCATCGCCAGTTCTAACGCCTCAAGCGGGGCTATACCCAATTTCTAGGCCAATACCAGTATATTGCTGGTACCTGCACTCAATGCCTGTACACTAGAGGTACCTGCATTCAGTGCCTATACATTACTGGCACCTGCACACAATGCCTGTATATTACATGTACCTGCACTCATTGCCTGTATATTACAGTTATCTGCACTCAATGCCTCTACATTACAGGTGTAATATACATGCATTGGCTGCACTCAATGCCTGTTTATTACATTTATCTGCACTCAATGCCTGTACATTGCAGGTAAATTCAGTCAATGCATGTATATTACAGTTACCTGTAAGCAATGCCTGTTCAATACAACTACCCGCACTCAATGCCTGTACCATACAGGTACTGCACTCAATGCCTGAAATTACAGGTAACTGCACCCAATGCCTGTACATTACAGTTACCTGCACTCAAAGCCTCTACATTACAGGTACCTGCACTCAATGCTTGTACACTACAGGCTCCTGCATTCAGTGCCTAAACATTTCTGGCACCTGCACACAATGCCTGTACATTACAGGTGCCTGCACTCAATGCCTCTACATTACAGGTACCTGCAATCAATAACAGCACGTTGCAGGTACCAGATCTCAATTTCTGTATATTACAATTATCTGCACCCAATGCATGTATATTACAGGTACCTGCACTCAATGCCTGTATATTATTGTTAACTGCACTCAATGCCTGTATATTACTCAATGGCCTAGAAATTGGGTTGGTAGCGCCGGCGCTGAATGCCTAAAGAGACCTAGAATTGCGACGAAGCGCTATGTTGGGGCGGACGCTATGAAGATAGCGCCAACTCAGATATTGACTATACATTTAGCGCCTGCGCTAAGTGTTTGCGCGCGCCCGCGAGCGCAAGCAGCTCATGACATCATTTCAGTGTGCAACGCCTTTTAGGAGTGCCTGAGCGCATATTGGGTGGTGCCCGTAGCCTTAGCGCCCAGCGCTTTTAGTGACAGTTTGAGGGAGGGCTAACAGGCCCTTCTCGGAGTAGGGGGGTGCTATTTAAAGGGGACAGCTCCACTGCAGAATCTTCTGCCACTTGGCCTGCTCATAGCGCTCGCTGCTAGAGAGAGTTGGCGAGCTAATGTGGAGCGGAGTTCTGGGATTTGAGCTTTACAGTACTTGGTACCTTCAACCCTGTCCGAAGCACTTGCACCACTACATCTAAAAGCCTTTTGATCAACTGGCATCGGAATGGGAGCTTGTTTGGAGGGCGACGGACCTCATCTGCACTCTGTGCAGCAGTCATGACGACCTGCCTTGCCCTGCGGGGAGACGGTGGCCGAACTTGCCTATCCCCCCTGAGTTGCTCCATGCTGCTTGGTCCGGCAACTGGTTCATCCTCAGAGCCACCCCCCCTCCCCTTCAGGGGACTACTATCCCCAGTCTGCAGATGTCTCCGCTCCCCGGATTCTGCAACGGCTGGTCCGGATTCCTCCTAGTCCTCGCCTCCGGTGGCACTGGCACTGGCAGCTTCAGCACGTTGAGCCCGAGTTGGTGCTGCTTCATCTGAAAGTGGGAGGTGGAAGAGTGGCTTTAGCAAAAGGACAGGTTTGCTGAAAGGCATGCCAGATTGCGGCAAGGCTCTGACATGGCTGCACACTGAGGATGCATGCTGGCGGGGGGACCAAGTGGAAGGCAACAGGTGGAAAAGGTGAGAGTCTTACCCTCGCTGTCGGTAATGGGGTCGGCAGATGCAGTGGTCACTGGACCAGACAGACTTCCTCCAAGTATCTGGTGCACTCTCTCCTCCAGATCCGTGAGAGTGACCACTTGTGCAGGTCCGCCACCGGTTCGACGCTCCTCCTTTCTAATCTGTGCCATCTTGGACTGCAGGGGAAAGAAGGGGAGGTTCTGTTACATGAGGCCTTGAGCACTCATCGCATGCCCCCCATGGTGCAAGAGCCCTTACATGAGGCCTTGAGACCTCATCGCATGCCCCCCATGGTGCAAGAGCCCTTACATGAGGCCTTGAGACATCTGTCCATGTGTGTGGCCAGAAAGGCCATGGGTGCATACTGACAGATGGCCATTGGCGCATCATTGCAGCAGGGTGCCCGAAGTCAGCTGCAGATGGAGGAAGCACAAGTTTGGTAAACCATCACTCACCCTAACGATCCGTGTGAGGTTGTTGAATTTCTTCCTGCACTGAACAGGGGTCCTGGTCGCCATGCTGCTGGAATTCACCCTCACAGCAACCTCCCTCCAAGATCGTCGATAAGCCTTCTGATTTGGCCTCTTGCCATTATCCGGATACAGGACCTCTCGACGGTGTTCAACTGCAGCCACCAAGTGGTCCAGAGCCTCAGTGCTGAAGCGCTCTGCTCTCTGCCTAACCTTCTCCATAATGCACAAGTTTCTAACGCCAGACAAGGGCGAGCGCCGAATCTGAGGCCTACAGGGTGTTGGGTGTTTAAGCTCAGTCTGACTGACCCGCCCCTTTAAGAGCCGGCCGGCGCCTGTAGGTCTCGTGCTTTCCCGTAATTGAGTTCACCTGCGCTGCGCCCGTCTGCGTCGATATTGAGTAGCGCCTGACCTTTTGTGCCTTATGAGCACCGTGCAACGGCTGATTTAGTGCCTCAATCCGCTTTGGGGGCAATGCAACCCAATATCGCGCCAGGCGGCGATAAGTTTCGTCTGGCTATAAACTTTGCGCATCGCCAGTTCTAACGCCTCAAGCGGGGCTATACCCAATTTCTAGGCCAATACCAGTATATTGCTGGTACCTGCACTCAATGCCTGTACACTAGAGGTACCTGCATTCAGTGCCTATACATTACTGGCACCTGCACACAATGCCTGTATATTACATGTACCTGCACTCATTGCCTGTATATTACAGTTATCTGCACTCAATGCCTCTACATTACAGGTGTATTCAGTAAATGCATTTACATTACAGGTACCTGCAAGCAATGCCTGCTCTATACACCTACCTGCTCTAAATGCCTGTACCATACAGGTACTGCACTCACTGCCTGAAATTACAGGTAACTGCACTCAATGCCTGTATATTAGAGTTACCTGCACTCAATGCCTGTACATTACGGGTACCTGCACTCAATGCTTGTATGTTACATTTATCTGCACTCAAGGCCTGTACTTTGCAGGTACATTCTGTCAATGCATGTACATTACAGGTACCTGCAATCAATGCCTGTTCAATACAACTACCTGCACTCAATGCCTGAAATTACAGGTAACTGCACTCAATTTCTGTACATTACATTTACCTGCACTCAAAGCCTATACATAACACATACCAACATTCAATGTCTGTACACTACAGGTACCTGCACTCAATGCCTGTTAATTACAGTTACATGCAATCAATGCCTATGCATTACAGGTACCTCCACTCAATGCCTGTATATTAGAGTTATCTGCATTCAATTCCTGTATGTTACAGGTACCCGCTCTTAATGCCTGTACATTACAGGTACCTGCCCTCAATGCTTGTACATTACAGGTACCTGCACTCAATCCCTGTATACTTCAGGTACCCACACTCAATGCCTGTGCATTAAAGGTACCTGCTCTCATTGCCTATATATTACAGCTACCTGCACTCAATTCCTGTACATTATAGGAACCTGCACTCAACACCTGTACATTACAGGTAACTGCATTCAATGCCTGTAAACTACAGGTACCAGCACTCATTGCCTGTACATTACAGGTACTTACAATCAGTGCCTGTATATTACAGGTACCTGCACTTAATGCCTTTATATTACTGGTACCTGCACTCAATGCCTATATATTACATGTACCTGCACTCAATACCTCTATATTACAGGTGCCTGCATGCAATGCCTTTGTATTAGTGGCACCTGCACTCAATGCCTGTACACCACAGGTACCTGCATTCAGTGTCTTTACAATACTGGCACCTGCACTCAATGCTTGTACATTACAGGTATCTGCACTCAATGCTTTAAATTTGCAGGTTTCTGCACTCAACGCCTGTATATTACAGTTACCTGCACTCAATGCCTGTACATTACAGGTACCTGCACTCAATGCCTGTATTATACAGGTACCTGCACTCAATGCCTTTATATTAACGTTATCTGCACTCAATGCCTGTACAGGACAGGTACCTGCATTCAATGCCTGTACACTAGTGGTACCTGCATTCAGTGCCTTTACATTACTGACACCTACACTCAATGCCTATACTTTACAGGTATCTGCATGCAGTGCCTTTACATTACTGGCACCTACAATCAATGCCTATACATTACAGGTGCCTGCACTAAATGCCTCTACATTAGAGGTACCTGCTCTCAATGCCTGTATATTACAGGTACCTGCACTCAATGCCTGTATATTATAGGTACCTGTATTCAGGGTCTCTATAATATAGTTATCTGCACTCAATGCCTAAACATTACAAGTACCTGCACTCAATACCTGTATATTACAGGTGCCTGCACTCAATGCCTGTGTATTAGTGGCACCTGCAGTGAATGCCTGTGCACCGCAGGTACCTGCATTCAGTGTCTTTACAATACTGGCACCTGTACTCAATGCCTGTACATTACAGGTACCTGCACTCAATGCTTTAAATTTGCAGGTCCCTGCACTCAATGCCTGTACATTACAGGTACCTGCACTCAATGCTTTAAATTTGCAGGTCCCTGCACTCAATGCCTGTACATTACAGGTACCTGCACTCAATGCCTGTATTATACAGGTACCTGCACTCAATGTCTTTATATTAATGTTATCTGCACTCAATGCCTGTACAGGACATGTACCTGTATTCCATGCCTGTACACTAGAGGTACCTGCATTCAGTGCCTTTACATTACTGACACCTACACTCAATGCCTGTCCATTACAGGTACCTGCATTCAGTGCCTTTACATTACTGGCACCTGCACTCAATGCCTGTACACTACAGGTGCCTGCACTAAATGCCTTTACATTACAGGTACCTGCTCTCAATGCCTGTATATTACAGGTACCTGCAATCAATGCCTGCACGTTACAGATACCTGCACTCAATGCCTATACAGTACAAGTACCTGCACTCAATACCTGTATATTACAGGTGCCTGCACTCAATGCCTGTGTATTAGTGGCACCTGCACTCAATGCCTGTACACCGCAGGTACCTGCATTCAGTGCCTTTACATTACTGGCACCTGCACTCAATGCCTGTACATTACAGGTGCCTGCACTAAATGCCTCTACATTACAGGTACCTGCTCTCAATGCCTGTATATTACAGGAACCTGCACTCAATGCTTGTATATTATAGGTACCTGCACTCAGGGTCTGTATAATAGTTATCTGCACTCAATGCCTGCACGTTACTGGTACCATCACTCAATGCATGTATATTACAATTATCTGCACTGAATGCCTGTACAGTACAGGTAACTGCAGTCAATGTCTGTACACTACAGGTAACTGCATTCATTGCCTATACATTACTGTCACCTGCACTAAATGTCTGTACATTATAGGTACCTGCACTCAATGCCTGTACATTACAGGTCCCTGCACACAATGCCTGTAAATTACAGGTACCTGCAATCAATGCCCTTACATTACAGTTACCTGCATTCAATGCCTGTACAGTACATGTACCAGCAGACAATGCCTGTAAGTTACAGGCTCCTGCACTCAATGCCTGTATATTACCATTACCTGCACTCAACACCTGTATATTACAGCCTCCTGCGCTCAGTACCTGTATATTGCAGGTACCTGCACTCAATGCCTGTACTCTACAGGTACCTGCACTTAATACCTGTATATTATAGTTATCTGCATTCAATGCCTGTAGATTACAGGTACATACATTCAATGCCTCTACATTACAGGTACCTGCATGCAATGCCTGAACAATACAACTACCTGCAGTCAATGCCTGTACAATACTGGTACCTGCACTCAATGCCTGTAAACTACAGATACCTGCATTCAATGCCTGAAATTTACAGGTACCTGCATTTAACGCCAGTATATTAGAGTTACCTGCACTCAGTGCCCATATATCACAGTCATCTGCTCTCAATGCCTACATGTTACAGTTACCAGACTCAATGGCCTAGAAATTCGGTGGCACCCCATTTGGGGCGCCAGTCTCGCCAGGGTGCCGGAAGTACCGCCCCAGAAGGAGTCGCGAGTGCCCGCCGGAAATTCAGTTTGAGCGCCCCAAATGGAAGCGCGGCGCTACTCGAGGCACCCCACATCCATCTTGGGGCGCTGCAACTGAAGTTCTTAAAGGGGAGGGGCCTGCTGCAGCGCGAGTTAAGATCGTCAGTGCCGGCAAAAGAGACCGGAACCAAGGAGAAGTGCCGGGCTCTTGGGACACAGCCGGCACAACGCGGCGGGGGGGGGGCTCAGGAGGCCGGGGACGGCTGCGCGAAGAGGTGCTGGCAGGTCGCCAGCAAAAAAAATGGACGCCCCGCACCTCAGCACCTCTACCGCCGCAGGTAGGCCCCTTCTGAACAGGTTGCAAATTGCGACCGGTGTTACAGCAGGGTGCGCTACCAAATTTCATGATCGGGGCGGTAGCGGGGCGCTGCGCACACCGATGATGTCATCGGTGGCGGCGCAGCGCTAACGGCTAGCGCCGCCATTAGCGCCCCGCTAAATTTCACGGGAGGCGTGGCCAGTGGCGCTAAACCCACTAAGTGCCCTCTTTGGGTGCTAACTGGTGACGCAGCCCACCGGATTTCTAGGCCAATGCCTGTACATTACCGTTACCTGCATTCAATGGCTGTACAGTACAGCTACCTGCAGTCAATGCCTGCACACTAGAGGTACCTGCATTCAGTGCCTATACATTACTGTCACTTGCACTCAATGCCTGTACATTACAGGGCACTGCACTCAATGGCCTAGAAATTCAGTTGTTAGCGCCAGCCGCTAGCGCCTTAGGAGGAGGAGAAGTGGGGCGCTATCAGCGCCTCTTGTGAACTTCACTCAAGATTTAGCGGCGGCGCCAAACCACAGCGCCCGCTCAGCTGCGCACGCAGATCGTGACGTAATTTCTTGGTGCAACACCCTTGGTGCGCCCCGAACCGGAACTTCAGTGGCGCCGCCCTTATTTGCGCCTGGCGCCCCCAGCGACTGATAAAGCGGAATGGTTCCCAGTCACTGCAGGGCGCGGGAGGGCGCTATTTAAAGGGGACTCCTCCTGCATTATAAGTGGCAGCCATTTTGTGCCAATCCTTCTGTGTGAGAGATGGATATTTGGAGAGAGACAAAGGCAGAGAGCTTTCTGCTTTGACTCAGCGCTCGCACAGGTACTTCTGGCTTCAGGCCAGAACTTTGCACTTGGATTTCACTTTCAGTGCCATTGCCTTGAGTCGCCACATATAATGGGGGCTGCAATGGGTGGAAATGTTGGCTTTCTGCATTGCATTCAAAGGGATCAGAGACGCCGTGAGAGAGTGCCAGTCATGGCCAGATGGAGAAGGGCCAACAGGCGTCAGCACAGGAGGCCTTACCCACCCAGGGTATACTGCCAGTAGTTCTCATATCTGAACATGTCTGAGGAGCAGTGTGTTTGGAGGCTGCGATTCAGAAGGGAGGTGGTCACTGAGATCTGCCACCTGCTTCGCACAGGTCTGCAGCCACAGCTAAGGAGCAGGACGTTTCTGTCGGTGGCAGTGAAGGTGACGGTGGCTCTCAACTTCTATGCCACCGGCTCCTTCCAATCCGCTACTGGGGACATTGCCAACATTTCCCAGTTCGCGGTACATTGCTGCATCCGCCAGGTGAACAATGCCCTTTTCAGAAGGAGACGTCAGTACATCTCCTGCCCCATGACCCTGGACAAGCAGCAAGAGCGTGCAATGGGGTTTGGAAGAATAGCGGGTTTCCCCATGGTCCAGGGCGTAGAACTGATGAACCAGCAATGGTCAGGCCTTGCTTCAGGGCTGCAGTGTGCAGGGCATGGCAGCCAAACAAGTCGACCCTCCCCCTTTAAGGGCTGACCGGCGCCAGCGTCTCTGCCTTCATTCAGAAACTCGCCGCACCTGCGCTGCGCCCGCCCTCGGTGTTAACGCCCCGGCTCGCCGGCTTAGCGCCTTATGATAGTCGTGCATCGCCTGCTTTAGCACAGCAGCAACCTCTTGGGGCGATGCAACTGAATATCGGTGAAGGTGGCGCTAAGTTGTGCCAGGCGCTAAATTTAGCGAATGCCCGGCTGTAGTGCCCCAAACGTGGCTATACTGAATTTCTAGGCCAATGGCCTAGAAATTCACTTTGGGCCCGCCAGCTGGCGTGCGCCCAAAAGTTAGCGGTGAGCGCGGAGCCAGTTGCACCCGTCAGATATTCAGTTTTTGCGCCCCAAGTCGGAACCGAGCGCTATTCCAGGGTGTGCCCGCACCCGCTTGGGGCGCTGAAACTGAATTTCAGTGCTCTAGGCGCCGCTGCGCCACCCGCTGCAGAGCGGCAGGCTGCGGTACTGCAGGCCTCCTCCTTCTCTTAAGGGGGAGGTGCCTGCAACGGGGAGATCGCCGCTGGATAGTGCCGGCAAATGAGCCCGGCACCACGGAGAAGTGCCGGGTTCGCGGAAAGCAGCCGGCAATGCCGCGGGGGGGGCGGTGGAGGAGGCCGGGGAAGGAGGTGCGGGCAGGCGGCCGCCGAAAAAGCGGCCGGCCGCACCTCCACCTTAAAGCGCCCCACTAAGGCTACAGGATGGCCCCGTTTTCTGATCGCTGTTTGCGGCCGCTGCGGAAGAGGCGGCCGCAACTAAATATGGCGGTCGGGCCAGTAGCGGGGCGGTAGCGGGGCACTGCACACACCGATGATGTCATCGGTGGCGGCGCAGCGCGACTGGCTAACGCCGCCATTACCGCAGCGCTGAATATTGGCGAAAGCTCAACAAGTGGCGCAAAAGCCCTCTTTGGGCAAAAACTGGGTGCAAAGCCTACTGAATTTCTAGGCCAATGACTCTACATTATTGGTACCTGCACTCAATGCCTGTATATTACAGGTACATGCCCTCAATGCCTGTACATTACAGGTACGTACAGGCAGTGCCTGTATAATACAGTTATCTGCACTCAATGCCTGTACGTTACAGGTACCAGCACTCAACGCCTGTACATTACAGTTCACTGCACTCAATGCCTGTAAAGTGCAGGTACCTACAGTCAATGCCTGTACACTACAGGTACCTGCATTCAGTGCATATACATTACATGTACCTGCACTCAATGCCTGTACATTACAGGTAAATGCACTCAATGCCTATATGTTACAGGTAGCTACAATCAATCCATTAATAATATATGTACCTGCACTAAATGACTGTAATTTGCAGTTACATGTACTCAATGCCTGTAGATTAAAGGTACGTGCACTCAATGCCTGAAAAGTGCAGGTAGCTGCAATTAATGCCAGTACATTACAGTTACCTGCACTCAATCCCTGTACATTACAGGTACCTGCACTCAGTGCTTGTATATTACAGATATCTGCACTCAATGCCTGTACATTACAGGGCCCTGCAATCAATGCCTCTATATTACCATTACCTGCACTCAACACCTGTACATTACAGGCTCCTGCACTCAATACCTGTATATTGCTGGTACCTGCACTCATTGCCTGTATATTACAGCTATCTGCACTCAATGCCTGTACATTACAGGTACATACAGTCAATGCCTGTACATTACAGGTACCTGCACTGAATGCCTGAAATTTACAGGTACCTGCACTCACGCCAGTACATTAGAGTTACCTGTCTGTATATCACAGTTATCTGCTCTCAATGCCTGCATGTTACAGGTACCAGCACTCAATGCCTGTACAGTACCATTATCTGCATTGAATGGCTGTACAGTACAGCTACCTGCAGTCAATGCCTGTACACTAGAGGTACATGCATTCAGTGCCTATACGTTACTGGCACCTGCACTCAATGCCTGTATATTACAGGTCACTGCACTCAATGCCTCTTCATTACTGGTACCTGCATTCAATGCCTGTATATCACAGCTACCACACACAATGCCCATATATTACAGGTAGCTGCATTCAATGCATTAATAATATATGTACCTGCACTAAATGCCAGTAATTTGCAGTTACCTGTACTCAATGCCTGTAGATTCAAGGCACGTGCACTCAATGCCTGAAAATTATAGTAACCTGCAATAAATGCCTGTACATTACAGTTACCTGCACTCAATTCCTGTACATTACAGGTACCTGCACTCAGTGCTTGTATATTACATTTATCTGCACTCAATGCCTGCACATTACAGGTTCCAGCACTCAATGCCTTTATATTACAGTTCTCTGCACTCAAGGCCTGTACTGTACAGGTACGTGCAGTCAATGCCTGAAAATTACAGGTACCTGCACTCATGCCTGAATAATACATGTGCCTGCACTCAATGCCTGAAAATGACATGTACCTGCAATTAATGCCTGTACATTACAGTTACTTGCACTCAAAGCCTCTACATTACAGATACCTGTACTTAATGCTGTATATTTCAGTTATCTGCACCCAATGCCTGCAAGTTACAGGTACCAGCACACAATGCCTTTATATTACAGATATCTGCATTCAATGCCTGTACATTGCAGGTATCTGCAGTCAATGCCTGTACATTACAGGTACCTGCAATCAATGCCTGTATATTACATGTACCTGCACTCAATGCCTGTATATTTCAGGTACCTGCACTCATTGCCTCTATATTTCAGTGACATGCACTCAATGCCTGTACATTTCAGTACCTGCACTCAATGCCTGAAAATTACAGGTACCTGCAATAAATAACTGTACATTACAGGTATCTGCATGCAATGGCTGTAGTGTACAGGTACCTGCAATAAATGCCTGTACATTACAGGTACCTGCATTCAATGACTGTAGTGTACAGTTACCTGCACTCAGTGCCTGTATATTTCAGGCATCTGCATTCAATGCCTCTATATTTCAGTGACCTGCACTCAATGCCTGTACATCAAAGTACCTGCACACAATGCCTGTATATTTCAGGGACCTGCACTCAATGCTTCTATATTTCAGCTCCTGCACTCTATGCCTGAAAATGACATGTACCTGCAAATAATGCCTGTACATTACAGTTACTTGCACTCAAAGCCTCTACATTACAGGTACCTGTAATTAATGCTGTATATTTCAGTTATCTGCAGTCGATGCCTGTACAAATGTAAGAAATCACACAACACCAGGTTATAGTCCAACAGCTTTATTTGAAATCACAAGCTTTCGGAGCGCTGCTCCTTCATCAGGTGAAGTGGAGAAATGCATAAAGACACAGCTTATATAGTCAGAGAATAATGTCAGATGTTTACAGGTAATCTTGCCAACTGCCATTTATCACACCTCGGCAGAGAGATAATCACAGCAATCAAAGGTGTGAATGGTGTCCAAACAGGTCAGTCAGGAAAACATTACATCAAAGAACAATGGGGTGGGGTCACAAGGGGTCAAATATTGCAGATGCTGGGGTCTGTATGAAAAACAAAAAAACAGACAAAAAACATTTTTTTTTTTTTTGCTGGAAATCACAGCAGGTCCGGTCGCATCTGTGTAGCGAGAACAAGCCAATGTCGACTCGAGTCTGGATGACCCTGCGTCAGGTGGGGTTACATGTAGCGTGACATGAACCCAAGATCTCGGTTGAGGCCATCCTCATGGGTGCGGAACTTGGCTATCAGTTTCTGCTCGACGATTTTGCGTTGTCGTGTGTCTCGAAGGCCACCTTGTAGAATGCTTACCCGAAGATCGGAGGCTGAATGTCCTTGACTGCTGAAGTGTTCCCCGACTGGGAGGGAACACTCCTGCCTGGTGATTGTTGCGCCGTGTCCGTTCATCCGTTGTTGCAGTGTCTGCATGGTCTCGCCGATGTACCATGCTCCGGGGCATCCTTTCCTGCAACGTATGAGGTAGACAACGTTGGCCGAGTCACATGAGTATGTACCATGTACCTGGTGGGTGGTGTCCTCACGTGTGATGATGGTATCTGTGTTGATGATCTGGCATGTCTTGCAGAGGTTGCTGTGGCAGGGTTGTGTGGTGTCGTGGTCGCTGTTCTCCTGAAAGCTGGGTAATTTGCTGCGAACGATGGTCTGTTTGAGGTTAGGCGGCTGTTTGAAAGCGAGTAATGGAGGCGTGGGGATGGCCTTAGCGAAGTGTTCGTCATCATCGATGACATGTTGAAGGCTACATGTAACCCCACCTGACGCAGGGCCATCCAGACTCGAGTCGACATTGGCTTGTTCTCTCTACACAGATGCGGCCGGACCTGCTGTGATTTCCAGCAAAAAAAAATGTTTTTTGTCTGTTTTTTTGTTTTTCATACAGACCCCAGCATCTGCAATATTTGACTCCTTGTGACCCCACCTCATTGTACTTTGATGTAATGTTTTCCTGACTGACCTGTTTGGACACCATTCACACCTATGATTGCTGTGATTATCTCTCTGCCGAGGTGTGATAAATGGCAGTTGGCAAGATTATCTGTAAACATCTGACATTATTCTCTGACTATATAAGCTGTGTCTTTATGCATTTCTCCACTTCACCTGACGAAGGAGCAGCGCTCCGAAAGCTTGTGATTTCAAATAAAGCTGTTGGACTATAACCTGGTGTTGTGTGACTTCTTACATTTGTCCACCCCAGTCCAACTCCGGCATCTCCACACCATGGCTACTATCGACACCACAAACTGCCGGCTCAAAGTGGAGAGGATCTCCAAGAAGATCGCGCATATCGACACAGACATCAAGTTTCTACAGAGATGCAAGAAAACAGACAAGATCCCAAAAAGACTACAGATCACGAACCCACTCAAGTCGACCTACAACACAGACTACGCTGAGAGACTCTACCGTCGTACCTCTCGCACACTCTTCAACCATCTCGTACACCAGCTCTACAGCAGACGCCGCAACCTCGAAACCGAGATGGAGTCCATGTTCTCAGCCTGTGCTCAGGACACAGCAGACCAGCTACGAGACACCACCAAACAAACAAGGCAACGGAACTACGCTACCTACATGCACACCAAGAACAGGAAGCTTGAGAAACTCGGCATCACCAGTAGCAGCAAACAAGCCTCCCCCAGTACCACGGTTGAAACCACAGGGAAATCCATCATCAACCTGTCCGACCACACCCTTCAACCAGATGAAATTGAAGTTCTCAGCTGAGGGCTCAATTTCTGCCCCACCACCAAAATGGACCCCATCGGTCTCACGGCAGACACAGAGGAATTCATCAGGAGAATGAGGCTCCGGGAATTCGTCCACAAATCCCAAGATGTCAGCAGCGAACCCAATGAGACAATCAATGATCCAGAACAGCAGACAGAGGGATCCGCAGTGCAGCAACCGAAGAAGAAAGAGTCAAATTGGACCCCTCCGGAGGGTCGCTGCCCTAAGCTTGACATGTATGCTCAAGCTGTCAGGAGATGCATCAACGCCAGATTCATCAGCCGCACTCACAAGACAGTCCAGAATGTCACCCGAGCACAACGCAACGCCATCCACGCTCTCAAGACCAACCGCAACATCGTCATCAAACCAGGAGACAAAGGAGGCGCCATCATCATACAGAACAGAACGGACTATTGCAAAGAAGTATACCGACAACTGGACAACCAGGAACACTACAGACAGTTACCCGCAGATCCGACCAAAGAACACACCCGCCAACTCAACAGACTGATCAAGACCTTCGATCCAGACCTTCAAAGCATCCTACATGCTCTCATCCCACGTACTCCCCGCGTGGGAGACTTGTACTGCCTCCCAAAGATACACAAAGCCAACACACCCGGATGTCCTATCGCATCAGGCAACGGAACCCTGTGTGAGAACCTCTCTGGATATGTCGAGGGCATCCTGAAACCCATCGTACAGGGAACCCCCAGCTTCTGTCGCGACACTACAGACTTCTTACAGAAACTCAGCACCCACGGACCAGTTGAACCAGGAACACTCCTCGCCACGATGGACGTCTCGGCACTCTACACCAGTATCCCCCATGATGACGGCATCGCAGCGACAGCCTCAGTACTCAACACCAACAACAGCCAATCTCCAGACGCCATCCTACAACTCATCCGCTTCATCCTTGACCACAATGTCTTCACCTTCGACAACCAGTTCTTTACCCAAACACATGGAACAGCCATGGGGACCAAATTCGCATCCCAATACGCAAACATCTTCATGCACAAGTTCGAGCAAGACTTCTGCGCTGCACAGGATCTCCAACCAACGCTATACACCAGATACATCGACGACATTTTCTTCCTATGGACCCACGGCGAAGAATCACTGAAAAGACTAGACGATAACATCAACGAGTTCCATCCCACCATCAAACTCACCATGGACTACTCCTCAGAATCGGTTTCATTCTTGGACACACGAACCTCCATCAACGACGGACACCTCAGCACTTCACTCTACCGCAAGCCCACGGACAACCTCACGATGCTTCACTTCTCCAGCTTCCACCCTAACCACGTTAAAGAAGCCATCCCCTATGGACAAGCCCTGCGAATACACAGGATCTGCTCAGATGAGGAGGAACGCGATGGACACCTACAGACACTGAAAGATGCCCTTGTAAGAATGGGATATGACGCTCGACTCGTCGATCAAAAGTTCCGACGGGCCACAGCGAAAAATCGCACCGACCTCCTCAGAAGACAAACACGGGACACAACCAACAGAGTACCCTTCGTCGTCCAGTACTTCCCCGGAGCAGAGAAACTATGCCATGTTCTTCGCAGCCTTCAACATGGCATCGATGACGACGAACACCTCGCTAAGGTCATCCCCACGCCTCCACTACTCGCTTTCAAACAGCCGCCTAACCTCAAACAGACCATTGTTCGCAGCAAATTACCCAGCTTTCAGGAGAACAGCGACCACGACACCACACAACCCTACCACAGCAACCTCTGCAAGACATGCCAGATCATCAACACAGATACCATCATCACACGTGAGGACACCACCCACCAGGTACATGGTACATACTCATGTGACTCGGCCAATGTTGTCTACCTCATACGTTGCAGGAAAGGATGCCCCGGAGCATGGTACATCGGCGAGACCATGCAGACACTGCAACAACGGATGAACGGACACCACGCAACAATCACCAGGCAGGAGTGTTCCCTCCCAGTCGGGGAACACTTCAGCAGTCAAGGACATTCAGCCTCCAATCTTCGGGTAAGCATTCTCCAAGGCGGCCTTCAAGACACACGACAACGCAAAATCGTCAAGCAGAAACTGATAGCCAAGTTCCGCACCCATGAGGACGGCCTCAACCGAGATCTTGGGTTCATGTCACGCTACTTGTAACCCCACCTGACGCAGGGTCATCCAGACTTGAGTCGACATTGGCTTGTTCTCTCTACACAGATGCGGCCGGACCTGCTGTGATTTCTAGCAACAACAAAAAATGTTTTTTGTCTGTTTTTTTGTTTTTCATACAGACCCCAGCATCTGCAATATTTGACCCCTTGTGACCCCACCTCATTGTTCTTTGATGTAATGTTTTCCTGACTGACCTGTTTGGACACCATTCACACCTTTGATTGCTGTGATTATCTCTCTGCCGAGGTGTGATAAATGGCAGTTGGCAAGATTACCTGTAAACATCTGACATTATTCTCTGACTATATAAACTGTGTCTTTATGCATTTCTCCACTTCACCTGATGAAGGAGCAGCGCTCCGAAAGCTTGTGATTTCAAATAAAGCTGTTGGACTATAACCTGGTGTTGTGTGACTTCTTACATTTGTCCACCCCAGTCCAACTCCGGCATCTCCACACCAATGCCTGTACATTACAGGTACCTGCACACAATTCATGTGTATTACAGTTATCTGCACTCAATGCCTGCACATTATAGGTACCTGCACTCAATACCTGTATATTACAGCAACCTGCAATAAATGCCTGTACATTACACTTATCTACACTCAATGCCTGTATATTTCAGGTAACTATAATCAATGCCTGTATATCACAGCTAAATGCACTCAATGCATATATATTACAGGCAACTGCCCTCAATGCCTGTATATTACAGGTACCTGCACTCAATGCCTGTATATTACAGATACCTGCCATCAATGCCTTTATATTACAGCTACCTGTATTCAATCCCTGTAAATTACAGATACCTGCACTCAATGCCTGAACTTAGAGGTACCTGCACTCAATGCCTGTATATTACAGGTACCTGCATTCAATGCATGTATATTATAGATACCTGCACTCAATGCCTTTAGATTCCAGGTACCTGCACTCAATGATTGTATATTAGTTATCTGCACTCAATGCCTGTACATTACAGGTACCTGCACTCAATGCCTATTAATTGCAGTTACCTGCTCTCAATGCCCATACATTACAGGTAACTGCACTCAATGCCTGCATATTACAGGTACCTGTGCTCAATGCTTGTACATTATAGGTAAATGCACTGTATGTTATAGGCAGCTGTGCTCAATGCTTGTATTTAACTGTTACCTGCACTCAATACATCTATATTGCAGCTACCTGCACTCAATGCCTGAATAATATATGTACCTGCACTTATTGCCTCTAAATTGCAGTTACCTGCACTCAATGCCTGACATTACAGGTACCTGCACACAATGACTGTACATTACAGTTACCTGCACTGAATGCCTGTACATTACAGGTACCTCCACTCAATGACTGTATATTGCAGGTACCTGCTGTCAATGCCTGTATATTACAGTTATCTGCACTCAATGCCTGTATATTACAGGTACCTGCAGTCAATGCCAGAGATTACAGGTAACTGTACTCAATGGCTGTACATTATAGTTACCTGCACTCAATGCCTATAAATAACAGGTACCTGCACTCAATGCCTTTATATTACAGTTATCTGCACTCAATGCCTGTTCATTGTAGGCACTTACTGCCAATGCCTGTATATTACAGGTAAACACAATTAATGCCTGTACATTACAGGAATCTGCATTCAATGCCTGTACGTTACAGGTATCTAACACAAAGCCTACACAATTCAGGTACCCACACACAATGCATTTCAGGTACCTGCTCCCAATGCGTATATATTACAGGTACCAGCACTCAATGCCTGTACATTTCAGTTAGCTTCACTCAATGCCAGCACATTACAGGTACCGGCACTTTATGCTTGCACAATACATGTACCTGCTCGCATGCCTGTACATTACAGGTAACTGCACTCAATGCCTGTAAATTAGATACCTGCACTCAATGACGGTAAATTATAGTTACCTGCACTCAATGCCTGTACATTACAGGTACCTCCACTTAATGCCTGTATATTACAGGTAGCTGCAGTCAATTCCTGAATAATACATGTACCTGCACTCAATGCCTGCAAATTGCAGGTACTTGCACTCATTGCCTGAAATTACAGATACCTGCATGCAATGCCTGTACATTACAGTTACCTGCACTAAATGCCTGTAAATTGCAGGTACTTGCACTCACTGCTTGAATTTACTGATACCTGCATTCAGTGCCTGTACATTACAGAGTCCTGCGCTCAATGCCTTTACATTACAGGTTCCTGCACTCAGTGTCTGTATATTACAGTTTACTGCACTCAATGCCTGTATATTAGTTATCTGCACTCAATCCATGCAAGTTACAGGTACCAGCACTCAAGGCCTGTATATTATAGTTATCTGCAATCAATGACAGGACATTACAGGTACCTGCAGTCAATGCCTGTCCATTACAGGTACCTGCACGCAATGCCTGTACAATACAGGTACCTGCACTCAATGCCTGTAGATTACAGTAACTGCACTCAATGACTGAATATTACAGTTATCTCCTCTCGATGCCTTTATATTTCAGAGACTCACACTCAATGCAGGTGCATTACAGGTACCTGCACTGAAAGCCTATATATTAAAGGCACCTGAACTCAATGCCTGTACAATACAGGTTCATTCTCTCCATGCCTGTACATTACTGGTACATGCACTCAATGCCTGTACAATACAGACACTGGCACTCAATGTCTGTAGATTACAGGGTGCTCCACTCAATGGTTGTATATTACAAGTAATTGCACTCAATGCCTGTATATTACAGGTAGCTGCACCCAATGCCTGTATATTACTGTTATCTGCACGCAATGTCTGCACATTACAGGTACCAGTGCTCAATGCCTGTATATTACAGTTACCTGCACTCAATTCCTGTACATTACAGGTACCTGCACTCAATGTCTGTATACTAAAGGTACCTGCACTCAATGCTTGTACAGTAGAGGTATCTGCACTCAATGACTGTAAGCTACAGGTACCTGCACTCAATGCCAGTATATTTCAGGTACCTGCACTCAATGCCAGAAAGTTATATTTACCTGCACTCACTGCCTGTACATTACAGTTACCTGCACTCAATGCCTGTACATTACAGGTTCCTGCACTCAGTGCCTGTATATTACAGTTATCTGCACTCAATGCCTGCAAGTTACAGGTGCCTGTGCTCAATGCCTGTGCATTACAGTACTTGCTCCCAATGACTGAAAATTATAGGTGCCTGCACTCACCAGCTGTTCATTACAGTTACATGCACACAATGCCTGTACATTACAGGTACCAGCACTCAGTGCCTTTATATTACAGTTATCAGCACTCAATGCCTGCATATTACAGGTACCTCTGCTCAATGCCTGTATATTACAGGTAAATGCACTCAATGCCTCTATATTACAGCTAACTGCACTGAATGCCTGAATAATACATGTACCTGCACTTAATGCCAGTAAATTGCAGGGCCCCGCGCTAAATGCCTGAAATTAGAGGTAACCGCACTCAATGCCTGTGCATTACAGTTACCTGCACTGAATGCCTGTATATTACAGTTATCTGCACTCAATGCCTGTACATTACAGGTACCTGCATGCAATGCCTGCACAATACAACTACGTGCACTCTATGCCTATACATTACAGGTACCTACAATCAATGCCTATACATTACAGGAATCGGCACTCAATGCCTGTATATTTCAGGGACCTGCACTCAGTGGCTGTATATTACAGTTAGCTGCACTCAACGCCTGAAAATTACAGGTACCTGCAACCAATGCCTGTACATTACATTTAACTGCACTCAATGCCTGTATATTACAGGTACATGCACTCTATGCCTGTATAATACAGGTACCAGCACTCAATGCCTGTATATTACAGTTACCTGCACTCAATCCCTGCCCATTACAGGTACCTGCACTCAATGTATGTAGATTAAAGGTACCTGCACTCAATGGCTGTACATTACATGTCTCTGCACGCTATGACTGTATAGTTCAGTTACCTGCACTCAGTGCCTGTATATTACAGTTATCTGCACTCAATGCTTGCAAGTTACAGGAACCAGCACTCAATGCCTGTATATTAATGTTATCTGCACTCAATGCCTGTACAGTACAGGTAACTGCAGTTAATGCCTATACACTAGAGGTACCTGCATTCAGTGCCTATACATTATTGGCACCTGCTCTCAAAGCCAGTACATTACAGGTCCCTGCACTCAATGCCTCTATATTACATGTGCCTGCTCTCAATGCCTGTATATTACAGGTACCTGCACTCAATGCTTGTACATTAGAGGTATCTGCACTCAATGACTGTAAAGTACAGGTACCTGCACTCAATGCCAGTATATTTCAGGTACCTGCACTCAATGCCTGTATATTTCAAGTACCTGCACTCACCGCCTGTACATTACAGCTACCTGCACTCAATGCCTGTACATTACAGGTTCCTGCACTCAGTGCCTGTATATTACAGTTATCTGCACTCAATGCTTGCATGTTACAGGTACCTGCACTCAATGCCTGTGCATTACAGTACTTGCTCCCAATGCCTGAAAAATATAGGTGCCTGCACTCACCGGCTGTTCCTTACAGTTACATGCACACAATGCCTGTACATAACTGTAATATAAAGGCACTGAGTGCCGGTACCTGTAATCAGCACTCAATGCCTGCATTTTACAGGTAACTCTGCTCAATGCCTGTATATTACAGGTAAATGCACTCAATGCCTCTATATTACAGCTAACTGCACTGAATGCCTGAACAATACATGTACCTGCACTTAATACCTGTAAATTGCAGGGCCCTGCACTTAATGCCTGAAATTAGAGGTAACCGCACTCAATGCCTGTGCATTACAGTTACCTGCACTGAATGCCTGTATATTACAGTTATCTGCACGCAATGCCTGTATATTACAGGCACCTGCAGTCAATTCCTGTACATTACAGGTACCTGCATGCAATGCCTGTACAATACAACTACATGCACTCTATGCCTATACATTACAGGTACCTTCAATCAATGCCTATACATTACAGGAATCTGTACACAATGACTGTAAGGTACAGGTACCTGCACACAATGCCTGTATATTTCAGGGACCTGCACTCAATGTCTGTATATTTCAGGTACCCGCACTCAATGCCTGTGCATTACAGTAACTGCACTCAATGCCTGAAAATTACAGGTACCTGCACTCACTGCCTGTACATTACAGTTACCTGCACTCAATGCCTGTACATTACAGGTTCCTGCACTCAGTGGCTGTATATTACAGTTAGCTGCAATCAACACCTGAAAATTACAGGTACCTGCACTCAATCCCTGCACATTACAGGTACCTGCACTCAATGTATGTAGATTAAAGGTACCTGCACTCAATAGCTTTACATTACATGTCTCTGCACTCTATGACTGTATAGTTCAGTTACCTGCACTCAATGCCTGTATATTTCAGGTACCAGCACTCAATGACTGTACATTACAGGTAAATGCACTCAATCCCTGTACATTACAGGCAACTTTGCTCAATGCCTGTAATTTACCAGCACCTGCACGCAATACCTGTGTATTATGGTTACCTGCACTCAATGCCTGTTACTTACAGTTACCTGCACTCATTGTGAATACATTAAAGGTACCTGCATTCAATGCCTATAAAATAGTTACCTGCACTCAAAACCTGTATATTACAGGTAGCTTCACTCAATGCCTGTATATTACTGGTACCTGCACTCAATGCCTGTAAACCACAGGTACCTGCATTCAGTGCCTATACATTATTGGCTCCTGCTCTCAAAGCCAGTACATTACTGGTCCCTGCACTCAATGCCCCTATATTACATGTACCTGCTCTCAATGCCTGTATATTACAGGTACCTGCACTCAATGCTTGTACATTAGAGGTATCTGCACTCAATGACTGTAAGGTACAAGTACCTGCACTCAATGCCAGTATATTTCAGGTACCTGCACGCAACACCTGTACATTACAGTTACCTGCACTCAATGCCTGTACATTACAGGTTCCTGCACTCAGTGCCTGTATATTACAGTTATCTGCACTCAATGCCTGCATGTTACAGGTACTTGTGCTCAATGCCTGTGCATTACAGTACTTGCTCCCAATGCCTGAAAATTATAGGTGCCTGCACTCACCGGCTGTTCATTACAGTTACATGCACACAATGCCTGTACATTACAGGTACCGGCACTCAGTGCCTTTATATTACAGTTATCAGCACTCAATGCCTGCATATTACAGGTACCTCTGCTCAATGCTTGTATATTACAGGTAAATGCACTCAATGCCTCTATATTACAGCTAACTGTACTGAATGCCTGAATAATACATGTACCTGCACTTAATGCCTGTAAATTGCAGGGCCCTGCGCTCAATGCCTGAAATTAGAGGTAACCGCACTCAATGCCTGTACCTACAATCAATGCCTATACATTACAGGAATTTGCACTCAATGACTGTAAGGTACAGGTACCTGCACTCAATGCCTGTATGTTTCAGGTACCTGCACTCTATGCCTGTGCATTACAGTACCTGCACTCAATGCCTGAAAATTACAGATACCTGCACTCACTGCCTGTACATTACAGGTACCTGCAGTCAATGTCTGTATATTACAGTTATCTTCACTCAATGCCTGTATATTACAGGTACCTGCAGTCAATGCCTGTACCTTTCCAAGTACCTGCATGCAATGCCTGTACAATACAACTAAGTGCACTCAATGCCTAAACATTACAGGTATCTGCACTCAATGACTGTAAGTTACAGGTACCTGCACTCAGTGCCTGTATATTTCAGGTACCCGCACTCAATACCTGTGCATTACAGTACCTGCACTCAATGCCTGATAATTATAGGTACCAGCGCTCACTGCCTGTACATTTCAGGTTCCTGCACTCAGAGGCTGTATATTACAGTTAGTGGCACTCAATGCCTGTATGTTACAGGTACCTGTGCTTAATGCCTGTACTTTACAGGTAAATGCAGTTAATGCCTGTATATTACAGGCAACTGTGCTCAATGCCTGTATTTTACAGGTACCTGCACTCAATACCTGTATATTACAATTACCTGCAGTCAATGCCTGTATCTTACAGGTACCTTAAATTAATGAATGAATATTAAATGTACCTGCACTCAATGCCTGTAAATTGCAGGTACCTGCACCCAATGCCTGTTGATTACAGGAACCTGCACTCAATGCCTGAAAATGACAGGTACCTGCAATCAATGCGAGTGAATTACATTTAACTGCACTCAATGCCTGTACTTTACAGTTACTTGCATTCAATGCCTGTATATTACAGGTACCTGCACTCAATGCCTGTATATTTCAGTTATCTGCACTCAATGCCTGCACATTACAGGTACCAGCACTCAATGCCTGTATATTACAGTTACCTGCACTCATTTCCTGCACATGACAGGTACCTGCACTCAATGTCTGTATATTACAGGTACCTGCGCTCAATGGCTGTATATTATAGGTATCTGCACTCAATACCTGTGTATTACAGTTACCTGCACTCAATGCCTGTTAGTTACAATTACCTGCACTCATTGCCTTTCCATTACAGGTGCCTGCATTCAATGCCTGTATAATAGTTACCTGCACTCAAAACCTGTATATTACAGGTACCTTCACTCAATACCTTTATATTACTGGTAGCTGCACTCAATGCCTGTACACTACAGGTACGTGCATTCAGTGCATAAACATTATAGGTACCTGCACTCATTGCCTGAATATTACAAGTACCTGCACTCAATGCCTGTTCATTACTTGTAACTGCACTCAGTGCCTGTATATTACAGTTATCTGCACGCAATGTTTGCATGTTACATGTACCAGCACTCAATGCCTGTATATTACCGTTATCTTCACACAATGCCTGTACAATACCGGTAACTGCAGATAATGCCTTTACACTAGAGGTAGCTGCATTCAGTGCATATACATTACTGACACCTGCACTCAATGCCGGTACATTACAGGTACCTGCATTCAGTGCCTATACATTATTGGCTCCTGCTCTCATTGCCCCTACATTACAGGTACATGCACTCAATGCCAGTATATTACAGGTACCAGCACTCAATGCCTGTATATTACAGTGTACTGCACTCAATGCCTGTATATTACAGGTACCTGCACACAATGCCTGTAGATGACAGGTACCTGCACTCAATGCCTGTATATTAAAAGGTACCTGCACTCAATTGCTGTACATTACATGTATCTGCACTCAATGGCCTAGAAATTCAGTGGTTTGCGCCAGCCGCTAGCGCCTTAGGAGGAGGAGATGTGGGGTGCTAAGCGGCTAGCGCCCGGGTGCAGCGCGATCACAGAAATCACAGAAATCACAGAAATCACACAGAAACCCCACAATGCAGATAGAGGCCATTTCGGCCCATCGAGCCTGCACCGACACATATCCCACCCGATCCCCGTAACCCCACGTATTTAATCCCCCTAACACTAAGGGTCAATTTATCATAGTCAATCAACCTAACCCGCACATCTTTGGACTGCGATCTGCGCCTCTCGCGAACTTCAGTTAAGATTTAGCAGCGGCGCAAAGCCTTTACGCGCGCTCAGCTGCGCGCGCATATACTGACGTCATTTCATGGTGCAACGCCCTTTGTGCGCCCCAAACCGGAAATTCAGTGGCGCCGGCCTATTGTGCGCCTGGCGCCCCTAGCGACTGGTAGAGGGGAACGGTTCCCAGTCGCTGTGGGGCGCGGGCGGCGCTAGTTAAAGGGCACTCCTCCTGCAGTATAAATGGCAGCCATTTTGCACCACTCCTTCTTTGTGAGAGACAGATCTTTGGAGAGAGACAAAGGTAGAGAGGTTTCTGGTTTGGCTCAACACTCGCACAGGTACTTGTGGCTTCAGGCCACAGCTTTGCACTTGTCTTTAACTTCAGAGCCATAGCATTGATTGGAAACATATAATGGGGACTGCAATGGGTGGAAACGTTGGGCTTCTCCATTGCATTCAAAGGGCTCAGAGACACCGTGAGAGAGTGCCAGTCATGGCCAGACGGAGAAGGGGCAACAGGCATCGGCAAAAGAGGCCTTACCCACCCAGGGTATACCGCCAGCAGTTCGCATATCTGAACATGTCTGAGGAGCAGTGTGTTCAGAGGCTGCGATTCAGAAGGGCGGTGGTCACTGAGATCTGCCACCTGCTTTGCGGAGACCTGCAGCCACAGCTGAGGAGCAGGACATCTCTGTCGGTGGCAGTGAAGGTGACGGTGTCTCTCAACTTCTATGCCACCGGCTCCTTCCAATCCGCTACTGGGGACATTTCCAACATCTCCCAGTTTGCGGTACATTGCTGCATCCGCCAGGTGACCAATGCCCTTTTCAGAAGGAGACGTCAGTTCATCTCCTTCTCCATGACCGTTGACAAGCAGCAACAGCATGCAATGGGCTTTGCAGCATTAGCGGGCTTCCCCATGGTGCAGGGCGCCATTGACTGCAAGCATGTGGCTTTGCGGGCACCTCTAGAGAATGCCGAGGATTACCGCAACCGGAAGGGCTACCATATTCTCAACGTGCAGTTGGTGTGTGACCACAGGCAGCTCATCCTAGCTGTCAATGCCCGCTTTCCAGGCAGCAGCCACGATGCCTTCATCCTGCGCCAGACTTCTATGGCAGACATGTTCGAGGCCCAGCCTCACTCATGAGGATGGCTTCTCGGGGACAAAGGCTATCCTTTGTGCACCTGGCTGATGACCCCGCTCCGTGCGCCCAGCACCCCTGCTGAAGAGGGATACAATGACAGCCATCAAGCAACCAGGAACATCATTGAGCAAACAATCGGCATCCTGAAGCAACAGTTCCGCTGTCTGGATCATTCCGGAGGAGCCCTACAGTACTCGCCTGAGCGAGTCTCCCATTTCGTTGTCGTGTGCTGCATGCTGCACAACCTGGCTATACGCAGGACTCAGCCACTGCCACCAGACATTGGAGGACCACCAGAGGAGGAGGAGGAGGAGGAGGAGGAGGAGGAGGAGGACCAGCACAGGAGGGAGGCAGAAAGTGCAAGGGCCGCCCGTCGGCGGCTTATTGCACGTCGGTTCTAGGCCCCCTCTCAGGGAATGGCTTGTGCCAATGGCAGAAGATGAATGTAGCTGCTCCACAAGCCCTCAGCCGAGCAGGGCAACCAGGACTTCCAAAAGAAAGCATGGACAGTGCGATTTAAGAAAATTTATTACTATGATACCTCTGTGCCCTTCCCACATAACAAACTAATGGAGAGAACCCCCCCCCAAAAACACAAATAGACCAGTCTCGGCCTTTACAAGTAAAACAAATAGACCAGTCTCGGCCTTTACAAGCAAAACAAATACACCAGTCTCGGCCTTTACAAGTAAAACAAATACACCAGTATCGGCCTTTACAAGTAAAACAAAACATTTGGCCACACCTTCTACTTTTTCCCCTGCGAGGGTGAGGCATTTCGCATCCGTGACTGGCCCCTACCCGTCCTGCAGCTCCTCCTCAATGGGACCCCAGTGGCTGCAGCAAGGCTGGGGGAAGACTGCTGAGGGTCAGATGGTGAGACGGCAGATGCCCTTGGGGGTCAGCCTGGACCAGCTCTGGGCCTGGAGGGGCCGGCTGCTGACTGCTCCAACTCTGCTTGGACGGCAGCAGTCTGTCCAGCGGCTGGTGGCAGCTGCAATGGAGGAGTGACAGTTTTGGCTGCAGGAATGCTGCCAACCTGACAGATCACAGGTACTCCCTGGTCGGCTGATACATTGGCACTCGCACGGGCCAGCACTGCAGCATGCGCAGCAATCTGCTGAAGCACAGACTGCTGGGCTGCTGCGGCACGGCGAGTGCCCTGGCGATGCCTGGCCGATCCAGTGAGGGTGGCAGCAGTTAGTGCCCGTGTGGCCCTGGTCTGTGTCTGCATGACACCAGCCAGTGAATGCACGGCACGACTGAGCACTTGGCTAGAAGCCGCCTGTGATGCAGCGAAGTCCTGCTGACTCCTAGCCTGTGCTGCCGCGAAGTGCTGCAGACTCCTGGCCTGTGCTGCACTGAATTGTTGCAGACTCCTGGCCTGTGCTGCCCTGAATTCCTGCACACTCCTTGACAGTGACTCTATGGAGTCAGGCATCCTTGCCACTGCAGCCATGAGCTCAGTGTGCCTGCGCTCAGCCTGGGCGCCCATTTCCGCTAGGATCTGCACCTCCTCTGCGCTCACCGTAGCAGGACTGGAGGCCGCACTCACCCTCCGGGGAGAAGGCCGCTGAGCTTCCCCACTCCTCCCGCGTTGCTGCAGCCCGCTGGTCCCTGGAGCTTCACTATCCTCCGAACCTTCCCCCCTGCTCCCCTCCAGGGAAGACGTGTCACCATCATGGCCATGGGCTGCCTCGGCTGAGGGTGTCCCTGATGGTCTGGCTTCCTCTTCCTCCTCCTCTATGTCTGACTCGGACACAGTGCCAGCTTGAGGGGCTGCCTCCTCACCTGGCGAGTCACCATCTGAAAGCAGGGAGGCACAAGAGTTACTTTAGAGTGAGGACAGGGCGGCAGCGAGGGAGGCATGACTGCTGCTATGCACTGCATTGGTCCGACAGTGGCAATGGATGCTGTTCTGAGGCGCAAGTGGAAAGAGAGAGGTCAAAAAGGTGATGCCCTTACCATTGGGGCCCACAACAGGGTCGGCATCTCCACTGGCGACGGGGCCAATCAGCCGGCCTGACATAATGCGTTCCACACGCTGCTCCAGGTCGCAGAGCTGTTTGAGGTCAGGATGGCCTCCCCCGGTCTGATGCTGCTGCCTTCGGTTGTGCGCCAGCTTGCCCT
Organism: Somniosus microcephalus; assembly: GCF_052327205.1. Taxonomy (NCBI): domain Eukaryota; kingdom Metazoa; phylum Chordata; class Chondrichthyes; order Squaliformes; family Somniosidae; genus Somniosus; species Somniosus microcephalus. Next base: position 28,164,596 of record NC_140996.1, on the reverse strand, counting down.
GCAAGAGAAAGGACGGCCTCTAAGTACAGTGTGAAGCCCTGATCTTGTCTGCACTGCTTCCCATGGTGGACTAGCCCTGACAGTGTGAAGCCCTGATCTTGTCTGCACTGCTTCCCATGGTGGACTAGCCCTGACAGTGTGAAGCCCTGATCTTGTCTGCACTGCCTCCCATGGTGGACTAGCCCTGACAGTGTGAAGCCCTGATCTTGTCTGCACTGCCTCCCATGGTGGACTAGCCCTGACAGTGTGAAGCCCTGATCTTGTCTGCACTGCCTCCCATGGTGGACTAGCCCTGACAGTGTGAAGCCCTGATCTTGTCTGCACTGCCTCCCATGGTGGAATAGCCCTGACAGTGTGTAAAGTCCTGAATGTGCAAGTGATTTTCATGACAGTCCCATAGCTGCTGGATGAGGGCTGGGCATTAGGGCTTTCAGGTCCCTTTGCCCATAAACTGAGGTGCACATGCAGGGATGAGGAGGACACTGGAAAGGGTACTCACCCTGACAACCCAAGTGAGGTCGTTGAACTTTTTTCGGCATTGTACAGGAGTCCTGGCAACCACGCTGTTGGAGGTCACCCTGTTTGACACCTCCCTCCAGGCTTTCCGATAGGCGCTGGGCAGCGGCCTCCTGCCACCTTCAGGGAACAGAACATGGTGCCTGCACTCCACTGCGCCAACCAGCACCCTCAGGTCACCCTCGCTGAAGCGCTGCGTTCTCTCCCTGGCCTTCTCCATTGTCCTGGGCGTTGAACAGATCAAGCAGCAGTGGTCAGGCCTTGCTTCAGGGCTGCAGTGTGCAGGGCGTGGCAGCCAAACAAATCCACCCTCCCCCTTTAAGAGCTGACCGGCGCCAGAGTGTCTGCCTTCAATCAGCAACTCGCCGCACCTGCGCTGCGCCCGCCCTCGGGGGTATCGCCCCGGACCGCCGGCTTAGCGCCCAATGATCGTCGTGCATCGCCTGTTTTAGCGCAGCAGCAACCTCTTGGGGCGATGCAACTGAATATCGGCGAAGGTGGCGCTAATTTGCGCCGGGCGCAAACTTTAGCGGCCGCCCGGCTGTAGCGCCCCAAACGTGGCTATACTGAATTTCTAGGCCAATGACTCTAAAGTACAGGTAACTGCACTGAATGCCTGTATATTTTAGGTATCTGCACTCAATGCCTGTATATTACAGTTATCTGCACTCAATGCCTACATGTTACAGGTACCAGAACTCAATGACTGCACATTACAGGTAAATGCACTCAATGCCTCTACATTACAGGCAACTTTGCTCAATGCCTGTATAGTACAGGTACCTGCACTCAATAGCTGTGTATTACAGTTACCTGCACTCAATGGCTGTTACTTACATTTACCTGCACACATTGCATATACGTTAAAGGTGTAGTGTCCATACCTTAATAATACACGGACTGCAGGAGAACAATAAAACAGGTATTTACTGAACAGAGGGTAACTTAAGACTGAAGTACAGAAGCCTGCTATGGCTTTATATACAGGTGTGGTCACTGCCGGTACTGCAGTATAGAATCAGTTCTTCTCTTAAAGGTACATACACAACAATTCCTCCCCTTTTAGATAAACAGTACATAACATTCATTTAACAACTAAATAATAACTAATTACAATTACAATTTTCTCTGTACTATAGACATCAACTGAAATAATCATTTGTAAGTTCAGTCTTTGAGGAGGCTTCCTGATCCTGACTGGATAGTGCCTTTCTCGAGTATCCGGTTCTTGCGGCGGAGTTGATTCTGGCTCATTGTCATTGGTTGGTTCGTCAGCTTCCAATACCACTGCTTCTGAGGTAGACGCAATCTGTACTTTGGGTTGATTGCCAGGTGCACCTGATCGTGGTATGGGTTTGGCTTGTTCCTGTGACTCTAGAATCTGGTAAGCATGGTGTCTCACGATGCTCTCTCCAACATCCACTGTGTACATTAGTGGTCCCTGCTGTGTGCATATCGTTCCTGGCTGCCATTTTTCTGTTCGGTAGTTGCGGGCCAAGACTGGTTGCCCTATCTTGAAGCTCCTGGTTGGCTTCTCATTTATGTGCTGGAATTGCTTATCCTCAACATCTCATCTTATGTTTGGTTTGAGCAAATCCAGGCAACATCTTAGCCTTCGGTTGAAGAACATTATGGCTGGAGCTTGGTTGGTGACTGCATGTGTCGCATTCCGGTAAGCAAACAAGAAATTATCCACCTTGTGTTGTAGTGGTATGTCGTCGTTATACATTGCCTTTATTGCCTTTTTAAAGGTCTGAACAAACCTCTCAGCCAATCTATTTGTGGCTGGATGATATGGGGCAGATGTGTAATGTTTCACCCCATTATTCCTCAGAAACCTCCGGAAATCCTCGGACACAAACTGTGGCCCATTGTCGGAGCAAATCTGTTCTGGCAAGCCATTCCTGGCGAAGATGGTCCATAGGACTGCAATAGTTTTCTCCGTGGTGGTGGAGGACATTTTGATGACATCTGGCCATTTCGAATGGGCGTCCACAGCGATTAGGAACTTTGGGCTAGAAATTGACTTTGGGGCGGCCAGCTCGCTTGCGCCCAGAAATTACCGCTGCGCGCGGAGCCACTTGAGCCCGCCGGAAATTCACTTTCAGCGCCCCAAGTCGAAGCCGGCCGCAAATCAAGGGTTTCGGCGCCCCCGCTTGGGGCGCTGAAACTGAATATCGGCGCGCTAAGTGCCGCAGCGCCACCCGCTGCGGAGCGGCAGGCTGTGGTACTGCAGGCCTTCCTCCCTCTCTTAAGGGGGAGGTGCCTGCAACAGCGCGATCGCCGCTCGCTAGTGCCGGCAAATGAGCCCGGCACCACGGAGAAGTGCCGGGCTCCCAGAAAACAGCCGACAATGCCGCGGGGGGGTGGTGGAGGAGGCCGGGGAAGGAGGTGCGGGCAGGCGGCCGCCGAAAAAGCGGCCGGCCGCACATCCGCCTTAACTCGCCCCACTACTGCATCAGGTAGGCCCCGTTTTCCGGTCGCTGCTTGCGGCCGCCGCAGAAGAGGCGGCCGCAAATCAATATGGTGGTCGGGCCGGTAGCGGGGCAGTAGCGGGGCACTGCGCACACCGATGATGTCATCGGTGGCGGCGCAGCGCTACTGGCTAACGCCGCCATTACCGCACCGCTGAATATCGGGGAAAGTTTAGCAAGTGGCGCAAAAGCCCTCTTTGGGAGCAAAGCCAACCGAATTTCTAGGCCATTGAGTCCATAAATGGACCAGCAAAATCAATGTGTACCCGTTGCCATGGAGATGAGGGCCACTTCCATGGATGTAGCGGGGCCTGTGGTGGAGCGTTTTGGACCTTCTGGCATCCTATGCATCTCTTGGTCACATCCTCGATTTCTTTATCGATTCCCGGCCACCACACAAACGCCCTGGCTAGGCTCTTCATTTTTAGCCCTCCCAGATGACCCTCATGAAGCTCATTGAACACTCTATCTCTCAACTTGGGTGGAATTACCACTCGGGATCCACACATCAAGGTCCCCCGGCACACTGACAGCTGTTCTCTCCTTGGCGAGAATGCTGGCAACAGTGAGTCGCCATGTGCCGGCCATCCCTTCACCGTCAAATCATAGACCCGAGAGAGTGTCGGGTCATTTCGGGTTTCCTTCTCTATACTTGAGTTTGTAACAGGTAGACATTCGACTATGGTCGCATGGAATATCTCAACAGGGTCCACTGCAGGTGCTTCCTCTACCGTAGGCAACGGTAGGCGCAACAGCCCATCAGCGTTTCCATGCTGTTTCGTACCCTTGTACTCTATGTTGTACTGATGTGCCCCTAGAAAAAGTGACCATCTTTGCAGCCGTTGCGCCGTCATCACCGGAATGCCCTTCTTTGGGTTAAAAATGGAGACCAGGGGCTGATGATCAGTCAGTAGGGTGAATTTCTGCCCGTGCAGATAGTGATTGAACTTCTTCACTCCCCACACCAGGCTGAGGGCCTCCCTGTCAATCTGGGCGTAGTTACGCTCGGCTGAGGTTAACGAGCGCGACGCAAAGGCTATTGGCCTCTCTGAACCGTCAGGGAATTTGTGTGACAGCACCGCTCCAATGCCGTAGGGAGACGCATCACATGCTAACCGAATCGGTAGTGTTGGATTGTAGTGGGCCAATACTTCTTTTGAAGTGATTAGGCATTTACATTTCTGAAAGGCATGCTTACACTCATCACTCCATTTCCATGTTACTCCAGTTTGCAGCAGGGCGTTCAGTGGGTGCAGAATTGTAGATAAATTCGGCAAGAACTTATGGTAGTAGTTCACCAACCCGAGGAACGACCTCAGTTGCGACACATTTTCCAGCGCTGGAGCCTTGACTACAGCCTCAATCCTGTCCGGCGACTTATGCAACCCTTCCTCATCAATCATGTGGCCACAATACGAGATTTGTCTCCTGAAGAACTCGCATTTGGGGCGGTTGGCTCGTAGCCTATATTCCTGTAATCTAGTGAGCACCTGCTCCAGGTTGGCAAGGTGTTCACTGTCATTTTTGCCCGTAACCAGGATGTCGTCCAAATAACACTGGGTCGCCGGGATCCCTTGCAGGACTTGTTCCATCGACCTCTGCCAAATAGCCGGGGCTGATGCTACCCCGAATACCAGTCGATTGTACTGGTAAAGCCCTTTGTGAGTGTTTATCGTGAGGTATTTCCTAGATGCTTCTTCCACCTCCATTTGTAGATACGCTTGGGCCAGATCAATCTTTGTAAAGCGTTTCCCTCCAGATAGTGAGGCGAAAATATCTTCTATCCGTGGAAGTGGATATTGTACTGTGTGCAGGATTGGGTTCACAGTTACCTTGAAGTCCCCACAGATGCGAACCTTCTTCGGCTCCCCAGGCGTGCTGCTCAATGATTTCTTCATTACAGGAACGATGGGTGTGGCCCACTCGCTCCAGTCCACCTTGGACAGCACACCCGAACACTCCAGACTCTCCAGCTCTGCTTCAACGGCTGGGCGGATCGCGTAAAAATTTTGGGTTTGCGTTATCTTCGATTTTTATCGTTGCCGTTACTCCTTTTAGAGTCCCAAGTCCTTGTTGGAACACCTCTTTCGCGTCAGTTAGAATTTTTGACAGTCATCCAGGTGTGACGTCATCATCCTTTTTGTCAGTCACAGTTAGCGCCTGAATGGAATGCCAATCCAATTGTATTTTTCGGATCCATTCACGTCCCAATAATGGTGGTCCTCCATCTTGTAGTATATATAGGTACAGTTTCTGTGTTTCCTTGCCGTTGGATTCAACTGGCACCCTTATTTTTCCTCTGGGGTAGACTTTTGCCCCGTGTATGTCTTCAATACAATGGATGTGTCCTTCAAGGGTATGTGTGAGAATAGCCGCTCATAGTCTCGTCGATTCATGACTGTTAGGGCTGATCCTGTCTCCAATTCCATCTTTACTGGGGACCCTGCTATCATGAGGGTGACCCAAATGGTTCGGTGATCCTCCTTTGCGATCACGTTGTGTAACTTTAGACAACTTAGTCTCCTGCTCCCGGAGTCCTTATCACTCTCCTGATCTTCTGAACTACTGTCTGTCAGTTTCTTTACTTTCTTGTACTTTTGCTTAGTAGTTGTTGGTTTTCTTTCCCGACCTGCAGACTCTTGCTATGTGTCCCATTTTCCCACATTGCCTGCATACTTTGTCCTTAAACCAGCAGTCCTTCTGATCATGGGTTGTTCTGCCGCAGCGATAGCACTTTTCTGCTCCATACGCCATTTCGTTAGCGCTGTATTCTTGTGGTTTCTGTTGTATTTCCGCAGCTCCCCGTGCTGCTGCTTCGTAGGATACTGCCACGCCGAAAGCCTGTTCTAGCGTCAGGTTCTTTTCCGACAACAATCATTTCTGGGTTCCTTCACTTTGGAGCCCGCAGACAAACTTATCCCGTAAGGTGTCAGCCAGTCCTGCTCCGAACTAGCAGTGCTTCGATAACTTGCGCAGTTCCGTAAGATAGTCAGCATTGCTCTCATCTTTGTGCTGGTTTCTTTTATGGAACTTGAATCTTTCTGCTATCAGCAGTGGTGTAGGGTTTAGGTGTTCCTGTAAGATATTAAGAATCTCTTCAAAATTTTTCTCCATTGGTTTAGCTGGGGTAATTAAATTCCGCAATAGGCCGTACGTTCTCGCGCCAATCAAATTTAATAATACCGACGCCTTCTTTCCATCGGCCACCTCATTTGCCTTGCAGTACACTTCAATTCTTTCCACATACGTGGTCCAGTCTTCTACCTCATTTTCGAAAGCAGTGGTACTGCCACTTTTCGGCATCTTGGGTGATTTAAAATGGCGCCTCCCGCGCTTTTTTCTTCTTCACCAATGGATTAAAATGGCGCCTCCCGTGCTTTTCCTTCTTCCCCAATGGAATAAAATGGCGCCTCCCACGCTTTTCCTTCTTCCCCTTGCTGCCACGCTGCTCCTAGCATTCTGCAGGGTAATGGCGGCGACCCGCGGCTTCGGCACGTCTCACTTTTCCTTCCCCTTGTTTTATTTTCGCTACGCTGCCTGGTTCTTGAGCACGAACCGCGCCCTGTGCACTCCACCCTCTCTCTCTCTATCTTTTCCTCCCGACGACGCTGCATGGCCCCTTTGCAGAGCCGCTCAATCGAGCTCGAGCCCGCCGCAGTCTGGACAGGTCAGCGCACTACCTGCTATCAGCACGATTTGCTGGAACACCTTGACTGGGGAGCCAAGCCCAGCTCTCCACAGCCTCTCCTGCAACTCTCTGAACTCTGAGGGATCCTTGGGCGGTTGCCCGCGGTCGACGTCCGTTGTTCCGACCTCGACCTCCAAGAAGCTTCTTCTCAGGGAAAGATCCCCGTGAGGTGATGCAGCACTGCAGGTGAGTTCAAACCTGTTCGTCGCCACTGTAGTGTCCGCGCCTTAATAATACACGGACTGCAGGAGAACAATCAAACAGGTATTTACTGAACAGAGGGTACTCTTTTGCTTGGACCCCAAAAAATAACCAAAACAAATTGGACTGTAAATTAACAAAAGTTCAACTAAAACTTAACAAATCAAATTAAAATTTGGTTTTCCGGGTTGATGATGCACTCCAGTCCCCGCGGCGCCCACCGGTCGTGGAAATACTCAAGCGTGCTGGCGGACACCGCATGCTCCATCTCCAGGGCCACCCGGGCGCGAACATGGCCGCGGAAGAGAGGCAGGCAATCCAGCCAGACGACCCCCTCGACCGCCCGCTGCCTGGACCAATTGATGGCTCTTTTAGCCAGGCCCAGGAGCAGGCCTACAAGGAGGTCCTCCAACCTGCCCGCTCCCCTCCGCACCGGGTGACCGTAGATCAAGAGCGTGGGACTGAAGTGCAACCAAAAATCGAGGAGCAGCCCCTTCAAGTAGTGAAAGAGGGGCTGCAACCTCTCACACTCGACGTAAACGTGAAACACGGACTCCTCCAGGCCGCAAAAAATGCAGGCGGCCTGGGAGTCCGTGAAGCTACTTAAGACCATATTGCACGGGACCGCTCCGTGCAACACCCTCCAGGCCAAGTCCCCGATGGAACAAGGGAAGACTCCCATGTAGAGAGCCCTCCATTGGGGACCTCCGCCTCCGCCGGTCAGCAAGACGCCACGCCAAGGCGTGTCCGGATGGCAGACGAAGATGGCAAAGTGGAGAGTATGCAGGAGCAGCCCGTACAGGAAACCCCTCCACACGGAATGAAAAGGCACGGAGGGTATTTCCTCAAGACGGCTCAAGTTGTGAGGTGCCAGTTCCCGAGGGGAGTTTCGGGGCCGGGCGCCGATGAGGAATTCCGTCCGAACGGGGGTAAGCTCGGACGGGATCACCCCACGTGCTTGAGTCGCCTCGATACACCTAGTGGAGTCGGGGCCCAGTGCCACTTTCACCGACTCGATGGCTTCGACCGCGAGCCGGACTTTAGCCCAGGACAGGCGCCGCGCCAGCTCCTCCGGCACCATCCAGTCCACTCCTCCGCCATCGAGCAGGTCCCCGACTCTGGTCACCTTGCCAGGCACAGCCCTGCCCTCCGCCAGCCGCCCGAACCCGTGGTCGTGGAGGTGCGGATTCCTGAGCAGCGGCTCCCGAAGGAGAGCAGCCGCTCCTGACGGGGGAGAGCTCCGCTTGGAAGCGACGTAGTTCCAAACCCATAGCAGTTCCTGGTAGAAGACAGGCAGCTCCCGCAGGCCGGCACGCCTGCAGCCGTGCAGCTGGCGGAAGAAATACGTCACCAGCGCACACCATCTCAGAGGATTCTCGATGTACAGGTATCTCTGCAGTGTCTGAAGACGGAAAGTCACAGCCTGGGTGCGAAGGCACACCAGCGCCTGACCACCCTCCCTAAGCGTGAGACTCAGAACCGCGGCAGAGACCCTATGCTTCCTTTTGTCCCAGAAGAAGTCGATGAGCTTCTTCTGCATCATTGGCGACAAACGCAGGGGGAGGGATCAAAGTGACCAACCGGTACCACAACATGGCGGCCACCAGCTGGTTTATGACCAGCGCTTGACCCCTGTAGGACAACACTCGGAGCAGTCCTGTCCAGCGTCCTAGGCGAGCGGTGACTTTGGCCTCCAGCTCTTGCCAGTTCGCCGGCCAGGCGTCCTCGGCAGGACTAAGGTAGACTCCCAAATAGAGGAGGTGCGTGGTGCTCCAGGCGAAAGGCCTGAACTCCTCTGGCAGGGAGTCCACCCGCCACTGACCCACTAGGAGTCCGGAACATTTCTCCCAGTTGATCTTGGCGGAGGATGCGTCCGAGTAAATCTGCTGGCACTCCCGCATCCTCCGCAAGTCAGCGGGATCCGTGACCGTGAGGAGCACGTCATCGGCGTAAGCCGAGAGTACCACCTCCACGCCCGGCCCTTGCAGAGCCAGTCCCGTCAACCTCTTCCGTAAGAGGCGCAGGAAAGGCCCCACGCAAATGGCGTATAACTGACAGGACATGGGGCATCCCTGACGCACCCCCCTCCCGAAGCGAAGGGGCGCCGTCAAGGACCCGTTAACTTTAATCAGACACTCCGCGGCGGCGTACAGAAGTTGGATCCGGGCGACGAAATGCGTCCCGAACCCGAATGCGCGCAGAGTCCTGAAGAGATACTCATGATCCACCCTGTTGAACGCCTTCTCCTGATCCAGGGAAAGGAAGGCGACCGACAGACCAGCCCTCTGGGAGTGGTGGGCCAGGTCCCGGACCAGATGGATGTTATCGTGGATGGTCCGGCCCAGGACCGTGTAGGACTGGTCGGGGTGGATCATGTGGGCCAGCATGGTGCCAAGGCGAGCAGACATGGCCCTGGCAAAGATTTTATAGTCCGTGCTGAGGAGGGAGACCGGGCGCCAGTTCTTAAGGAGGCGGAGATCGCCCTTCTTAGGCAGCAGGACAATGACCGCCCTGCGCCAAGAGAGGGGCATCTCCCCGGTCGCCAAACTTTCACCCAGGACCCGCGCGTAGTCGCCCCCCAAGACGTCCCAGAATGCCCTGTGGAACTCCACGGTCAGCCCGTCCAGCCCCGGGGACTTTCCCCTGGAGAGCTGGTGGAGGGCGCCGGTCAGCTCCGCCAGGCTTAGCGGAGCGTCCAATTTTTCGGCGTCCTCCGGGCTGACCTTCGGCAGGTCCTCCCACAAAACTCTGCGCACATCCTCGCTGGACGGATCCAGAGAGAACAGAGCCCTGTAATAGGCACAGGTCTCCGCGCTGATTCCCTCCGGATCCGAGACCAGAGATCCGTCATCGGCCAGCAGCCCCAAGAGCTGCTTACGGGCCCCCCGTCTTTTTTCCAGCAAGTAGAAGAAGGGGGAGCCACGGTCCAGGTCCCGCAGGAGCTGGATCCGCAACCTCACGTACGCGCCTCGGGACCCGACGAGCTGCAGGTCCTTCAGCGCGGCCTTCTTCTCTTCGTACACCTTCTGTAGGGCCGGGTCCTCGACGACCTGACCGAGACGGGATTCCAGATCGAGCACCTCCTTCTCCAACCGCCTGACCCGGGCCTCCCGCCTCTTGGTCGACCCCTTCGCGTACTCCTGACAGAAGAGATGGACGTGAGCCTTGCCCACGTCCCACCATAGCCTCAAGGAGGGGAAGCCCCCCCGCTTCCTTCTCCAGTCGGCCCAGAACCGACGAAACGAATCCTGGAACCGTGCATCCTCCAGCAGCAGGTTGTTAAATTGCCAGTACGCCGATCCCCCCCCCGCGCACGCAGCGGAGCGAGCTCCGCCCACACCAGGTGATGGTCCATGCACGGCACCGGCCGCATGGAAGCCGCCGGAACGCAGGAGACGTACGCCCGGGAAATGTAGAGGCGGTCGATTCTGGACCTTCCTCCCCCAGACCTCACACTAGTGAAGGCGCTGGAGTCGGGGTGGAGATTTCGCCAGACGTCCACCAAGTCGAAGGACCCAACCAGGTCCCTCAACTTCTCCATCGCCGCCGGGCTTCGCGGGGGACCCGAACGGTCCCTCACCTCGAGGGTGCAGTTAAAATCCCCCCCCGAGGATGACGCACACGCCCGCGTCGACGGAGCCCAAAAGAGCGGACACTTCTTCGAAGAAGTGCACTTGCTGCGCACCGGTCTGAGGGGCGTACACGTTCACTAGATGGAGCGGTACACCCCCCAGGCGAACAGTGACCTGGAGCAAGCGGCCCGGCACGTGCTCCTTGACCCCCAAGATCTCCAGCTGAAAATGCGGGGCCAGCAAGATAGCCACCTCGCTGGAATTGTTGGAGAGGTGACTCATGTTGACCCCTCCTTGCCACTCCAGGAGCCATGTGGCTTAATCTCCCGGAACGGTGTGGGTTTCTTGCAGGAAGCACACCGCATACTTCCCATCCCGAAGGACCGAGAAGTTATTAAATCTGCGGCGCGCCTCCCTGCTGCCATTGATGTTGAGGCTGGCTATGGTTATCTCCATGTCAGAAGCATAGTGCAACCTCTACCTACACCTAACGGGGGGAGGGAGCGCAGCCGCTGGTCAGCTGCCACTTCCTCAGCAGCCCAGTGAGAAACGTTCTGAGCCGATGCAGCTCGAGCGGGTCCACGCCCTTGTCCGCGCCCATGATTTTAACAGCGGCGCGGACGGACACGATGAGCAGCGCCAGCTCCGACCACCTGTCGAGGGCCAGCCGGATCTTATTGTGCCGACCCTGGCATGCGGCCATAAAGTCCCAGAGTTCCCTTACGGGAATGAGGAGAGACTCGGCGAGGGGCACGAGGTCATCCAGCGCCTCATTGACGGTGGAGTCCAAATCGTCCTCCGTGCCCATCACCGAGTCCCCATCCTCCTCCAGGGGGTCGTCACCAGCGGCCGACCCGTCTGTCGCACAGTGCGCAGCGAACGGCTCGGCCGCACCAGCCAGCCCCGCCTCCGCCCGGATCCCACCCCCAGGATCGGCGGCAGAGGATTCCTCCCTGGGCTCCTCTAGGGGCGCCGGGCCAGAAGACGGCGGCGGTTCGGAGTCCCCCCCCGCCTCAGACGCCATAACGACCAGAGAAACTGGGGAGAGAACAATTCCCAGCTCCTCCAGTACGCCCGGCACCAGAGACGCAGCCAGGGGGCCATCCTCCTCCCCGCCACCAACCTCCGACCCAGCGGATGGGGTGTCTTGAATTAAAACCTCGACCGGGACGAGCAGCCCCTGGGAGATGTCCGGGTCGCATTGGGTGAGCTCATTTTCCTCGAGCTCGCCCGACCCGGACCCCAGGCCGCCCGACCCGGCGAGGGGTAACAGTACATATAAAATGTCAATTTCCGCGGGTTGATCCGCGACCCCCCCCCCCACGGGCAGGGTCTCATCCCCATCCCCGGGAGGCACGCGCCGGACAGACCCATCTGCCTCAGCCTCCCGAGAGACAGGCGACCCCTGCCGATCGCTGGTGATGATGACAGCGGGGGGGGGGGGGCGCAGTACCCGCGGCGGGCGACAACTCCCCCTGCTCGGAGGGACCTTCCTCCTCCCGGTCCTCCTCCTCTTCCAGGGGGTCGCGCCTTCTATTTAGCATGGAGGGAGCGAGGGAGACCTCCATGTCTTCAGAGGCCTCCTGCTCTGCTCCCTCCGGCGGAGCAGGTTTATCGGGTTCCTCGGGCCCGAGCCCGGCCACAGGTATTGGCGTTACCGCTACGGCGGTTGCGGCCACAGGCTCGGGCACGAGGCCCCTCCCACTCGCGTCTGCCCCGATCAACTCCGCGAGGAGCGCGGGTGTAAGGGGCGCAAGGGGCAAGGGGTGGCCCTCCACGGGGGGAACCCACCCCAAGGTGTTTAGTTTTATTCCACGCCTTCTTTCCGGCCAGACGCGCTCCCTCCCCCCAGCCGGAGGCTTTGGTGGCATCGGCCTCCGGCGTCGACCGCGCATCGGTTACTCGGGATGCACGGGCAGACCCGGGAGGAGGAGCGGCGGCGGCGCCAGCCTCGGCCGCACTAGACGATCTGGCGGCCTTGGAGGCGGGGCAGTTTTTCCTGATGTGCCCCACCTTCTTGCAGGCGTGGCACCGCACACCGTCCGACATCCAGAAGACGCGATAGGCGGTCCCCTCGTGGAGAACGACGAACGCCCCGTCGGTGTCCTCCTCCCACGCCAGCTGGCTAAACAGCTGGCGCCGGAAGGAGAAGACGTGGCGAAGGCTGGCCTCCCGGAAGCCGAGCGGGATGGGTGTGATCCCCGACCTCACCTCCCCAAGTTGGTGTAAATGGGGAAGGAGGAGCTCACCAGGAACATAGGGCGGGACATTAGAAATGACGATCCTCTGCGCGGTGGCCTCGAGAGGATCCACCGGCAGGAAGGTCCCGCCCATGGTGAGTCCCTTGGCGGCGGCCAGGGACACCGCCCGCTCTGACCCCAGGAAGAACACAGCCTTCCCGTACATTTTTGAGGCCGCGACGATGGCTGAGGGGCCGACAACCCCAGCCATGGCTTTAATGCAGGCCTCAATGGTCATAGTGGGGTGAGTGTAGCTCTTCACCCCAAGCTTTTTTGTCATAAGTTTAAAAGGTGACAGGGCAGCAGAAGTAGCGGGAGCAGCTGTGGCTGTGGCTGCCACTCCCGCATAAGTCCTGGCTGGCCCCGCCACCGGCGAAGATGCAGTCGCCATTATGGGGTGTTTTTAAAAGGGCTACACTCACCCCAAGTCACAGGCCTGAAGGTGTTAATGGCCTCAAGTATTTTTTTTGGTCCTCTATTGAGCAGAGGGAGCTGTTTAAAATGAAGGCACTCCTCTCCCCTTATTGATTGAAATTGGGAGAGGGGCCTTCTCCCCTCTGCTCAATAGGCAATTAATCAATAAAGATGAAATGAAATTGAAGTGCCTAGAGAAAGAGGCAGAGAGAGACAAAGAGAGAGAGAGAGCGGGTGGGGGGTGGGAAGGAGAGAGACCGCAAGGGCAGGGTTGCCACTCAGGATGGTGGGTGGTTGGGTGTTGGCAGGGGTGCACTCTCTGATGGGAATTAAAAGTCTTTGATGGTGGTGGTCTTCTGGCAGGGGGAGACGATGTCTTCACCTGGGAAAGCTGGAGATGCCCAGGCTCAGTCCCACACCAGGTCTTAATGATGTAATTAATGAAATTGGACTTCACCTAGGCAGCTCCAGCTGTCCCAGGTCAGGCAATAGAAGGGGTGCTTATTAGTGGTGTGTGTGGCCTAGTTTTTAACAAGAGCCACACACACACACAGACACCCCTTGATGATCTGGCCTTGTTTCTTCTTTTCTCCCCCCACCTAAAATACAAAGTCTTTGGGAGAGTGCCCCAAATAACACCCACCTGTAGATGTTCAGAAAGATGTTCTCCTTCCCTCCTTCCAAACAGTTGGTTGTTTTCTGTTGATGGTGGTTTCTCTCCCCTCTCTCCCTCTCCTGAAGTGGAGACCAATTTGGGGAGGCAGTGATAGGAAAGGCCTCTCCCCTGGTTGATGTTGTTGCTGGCCTCCTTTCTCCTTCTCCTCCTCTGTCCTCTCTCTCCAGGCACCCCTGTTGATGTGATGATGATGGTGGAGGTGGTGGTGGTGGCCTATCGTTGTCCTCCTCTTCCTGGTCAGGAGACCACCACATTCCACTCTCCACTCTCCTGGTTTGGCTGCTCCTTCTCCTCCTGCTGACTGAGGCAGCTGCACAGCCAGAAATGGTAACGTCAGACTGAAGTACAGAAGCCTGCTATGGCTTTATATACAGGGGTGGTCACTGCCAGTACTGCAGTATAGAATCAGTTCTTCTCTTAAAGGTACATACACAACAAAAGGTACCTTCATTCGATGCCTATATAACAGAGTTACCTGCACTCAAAGCATGTATATTACAGGTACATTTACTCAATGCCTGTGTATTACTGTTACCTGCACTCAATGCCTGTACACTACAGGTACCTGCATTCAGTGCATGGACATTATAGGTACCTGCACTCAATGCCTGAATATTACAGGTATCTGCACACAATGCCTGTACATTACTTGTAACTGCACTCAGTGCCTGAATATTACAGTTATCTGCACTCAATGCTTGCATGTTACAGGTATGAGCACTCAATGCCTGTATATTATCGTTATCTGCACACAATGCCTGTACAGAACAGGTAACTGCAGTTAAAGCCTGTACACTAGATGTACCTGCATTCAGTGCCTATACATTAATGACACCTGCACTCAGTGCCTGTATGATACCAGTACCTGCACTCAACGCCTGTACATTACAGGTACCTGCATTCAATGCCTGTACACTACAGTTACCTGCACTCAATGCCTGTATATTACAGGTACCTGCGCTCAATGCCTGTACATTACAGGGAAATGCACTCATGCCTGTATAATTAGACAACTCTGCTCAAAGCATGTATTTTACAGGTACTGGCACTCAATGCCTGTATATTACCATGCCCTGCACTCAATGCCTGTATATTACAGGTACCTGCAATCAATGCCTGAATAATACATGTACCTGCACTCAACGCCTGTAAATTGCAAGTAATAGCACACAATGCCTGTAGATTACAGTTACCTGCACGCAATGCCTGAAAACTACAGGTACCTACACTCTATGCCTGTACATTACAGGTAACTGCACTCAATGGCTGTACATTACAGGTATCTGCATGCAATGACTGTAAAGTACAGGTACCTGCACTCAATGCCTGTATATTTTAGGAACCTGCACTCAATGCATGTATATTTCAGGTAACCTCACTCAATGCCTGTGCATTACAGTACCTGCACTCAATGCCTGAAAATTATAGGTTCCTGCACTCAGTGCCTGCATAATACAGTTACCAGCACTCAATGCCTGCATGTTACAGGTACCAGCACGCAATGCCTGTACATTACAGTTAAATGCACTCAATGCCTGTACATTACTGGCAACTTTGCTCAATGCCTGTAATTTACAGGTACCTGCACTCAATACCTGTGCATTACAGGTACCTGCACTCAATGCCTGTTACTTACAGTAACCTGCACACATTGCCTATACATTACAGTTACCTGAATTCATTGCCTGTATAATAGTTACCTGCACGCAAAATCTGTATATTACAGGTACCTTCACTCAATGCCTGTATATTACTGGTAGCTGCACTCAATGCCTGTACACTACAGGTACCTGCATTCAGTGCATGAACATTATAGGTACCTGCACTCATTGCCTGAATATTACAAGTACCTGCTCTCAATGCCTGTACACTAAAGGTACCTGCATGCAACACCTGTATATTACAGTTACCTGCACTCAATGCCTATACATTACATGTACCTGCACTCAATGCCTGTATATTACAAGTAGCTGCACTCAATGCCTGTATATTGCAGGCACATACAATCAATGCATGTACACTACAGGTACCGGCAACCATTCCTGTACTTTACAAATACCTGTACTCAATGCATGCACAATATAGATTCCTGCATTAAATCCTTGTACATTACAGGTACTTGCTCTCAATGCCTGTTAATTACAGTTTCCTGCACTCAATGCCTGTACATTACTGGTACTTGCTCTCAATGCCTGTACAATAACGATACCTGCACTCAATGCCTGAAAATTACATGTACCTGCAATCAATGCCTGTACATCACAGTTACCTGCACTCAATGTCTGTACATTATATGTACCTGTGTGTAATGACTTCACAATACAGCTACCTGCAATCAATTCCTGTACATTACCTGCAATCAATGCCTGTATATTCCAGCTACCTGTCCTCAATGCCTATATATTACAGGTAAATGCAGTCAATCCCTGTACATTACAGCTACCTGCACTCAATGCCTGTAGATTACAGGTACCTGCACTCAATGGCTGCATATTACAATTATCTGCACTCAATGCTTATACATTACAGGCACCTGCACTCAATGCCTGTTAATTAGAGTTACCTGCACTCAATGCCTGTATATTACAGGCATCTGCACTCAACACCTCTACATTACAGTTACCTGCACTCAATGCATGTACATTACATATTCCTGCACTCAATGCCTGTACATTACAGGTACCTGCACTCAATGCCTTGAAATTACAGGTATCTGCACTAAATGCCTGTACATTACAGGAACCTGCACTCAAAGACTGAAAATTACATGTACCGGCAATCAATGCCTGTACATTACAGTTACCTGCACTCAATGCCTGTACATTACATGTACCAGCACTCAATGCCTGAAAATTACAGGTACCTGCAATCAATGCCTGTACTTTACAGTTACCTGCAATCAATGCCTGTATATTACAGTAAACTGCACTCAATGCCTGAAAATT
Source organism: Somniosus microcephalus (assembly GCF_052327205.1). Taxonomy (NCBI): domain Eukaryota; kingdom Metazoa; phylum Chordata; class Chondrichthyes; order Squaliformes; family Somniosidae; genus Somniosus; species Somniosus microcephalus. Next base: position 28,147,870 of record NC_140996.1, on the reverse strand, counting down.
ACAGGTACCTGGACTAAATGCCTGTATATTACAGGGACTTGCACTCACTGCCTGAAAATTACAGGTGCCTGTACTCAATGCCTGTACATTACAGTTACCTGCACTCAATGCCTGTACATTATAGGTACCTGCACACAATACCTTTATTTTACAGGGACCTGCACTCAATGACTGAAAATTACAGGTATCTGCACTCAATGCCTTTACATTACAGGTACCAGGACTCAATGCATGAAAATTACAGGTACCTGCGCTCAATGCCTGCACAATACAGGTACCTGCACACAATGCCTGAAAATTAAAGGTACCTGCACTCAATGCCAGTACATTACAGGTACCAGCACTCAATGACTGAAAAATACAGGTACCTGCAATCAGTGCCTGTACAGTACACTTATCTCTGCTCAATGCCTGTACATTACAGGGACCTGCATTCAATGCCTCAAATTTACAGGTACCTGCACTAAATGCCTGTAAATTACAGGTTCTGCACTCAATGCCTGTACATTACAGGTACCTGCATGCAATGCCTTTACAATATAGCTACCTGCAATTAATTTCTGTACAATACAATACCTCAATAACTGTAGATTGCAGGTAGCTGCACACAATTCCCATATATTACAATTATCTGCACTCAATGTCTGTACATTAGAGGTACCTGCACTCAATGCCTGCAAATTACAGGTACCTGCACTCAATGCCTGTACATTGCAGTTACGTGCACAAAATGCCTGTACATTTCAGGTTCCCGCACTCAGTGCCTGTATATTACAGGTACCTGCACTCAATGCCTATATATTTCAGGTTCCCACATTCAATGCATGTGCATTAAATGTTCCTGTATTCAATGCCTGTACAATACAGTTATGTGCACTCAATGCCTGTAGAATACAGGTACCTGCCCTCATTGCCTGTACATTACAGGTACCTGCACTCGATGACTGAAAATTGCAAGTACCTGCAATCAATGGCTGTATATTACACGTACCTGCACTCAATGCCTGAAAATTACAGCTACCTGCACAGAATGCCAGTACATTACAGGTACCTGCACTCAATGTCTGTATATTGCAGTTACGAGCACTCAATGCCTGTTCATTACAGGTACCAGCACTCAATGCCTGTACATTACTGGTACTTGCTCTCAATGCCTGTACAATACAGGTACCTGCATGCTATGTCTGTATATTACAGCTAACTGCAATCAATGCCTGAAAATTACATGTACCTGTAATCAATGCCTGTACATTACAGTTACCTGCACTCAAGGCCTGTACATTATATTTACCTGCACTCAATGCCTGAAAATTACAGGTACCTGCACTCAATGTCTGTACATTACAGGTACTTGCACTCAATGCCTGAAAATTACAGGTACCTCCAATCAGTGCCTGTACATTACAGTTAGCTGCACTCAATGCCTGTACATTACAGGTACCTGCAATCAATGCCTGTATATTACAATGACCTGCAATCAATGCCTGAAAATTACAGGTACCTGCACTCAAAGTCCTAGAAATTGGGTATAGCCCCGCTTGAGGCGTTAGAACTGGCAATGCGCTAAGTTTGTAGCCAGACACGAGCTATCCGCGCCTGCCGTGATATTGGGTTGCATCGCCCCCAACGGGGATTGAGGCGCTAAATCAGCCATTGCACGGTGCTCTTAAGGTGCAAACGGTCAGGCGCTACTCAATTTCAACGCGGACGGGCGCAGCGCAGGTGAACTCAATTACGGCAAAGCACGAGACCTGCAGGCGCCGGCCGGCTCTTAAAGGGGTGGGTCAGTCAGACTGAGCTTCAACATCCAACGCCCTGTAGGCCTCAGATTCGGTGCTCACCCTTGTCTGGTGGTACAAAGTTGTTCATTATGGAGAAGGTTAGGCAGAGAGCAGAGCGCTTCAGCACTGAGGCTCTGGACCACTTGGTGGCTGCAGTTGAACACCGTCGACAGGTCCTGTACCCGGATAATGGCAAGAGGCCAAATCAGAAGGCTTATCGACGATCTTGGAGCGAGGTTGCTGTGAGGGTCAACTCCAGCAGCATGGTGACCAGGACCCCTGTTCAGTGCAGGAAGAAATTCAACGACCTCACACAGATCATTAAGGTGAGTGACGGTTTACCAAACTTGTGCTTCCCTCCATCTGCAGCTGACTTCGGGCACCCTTCTGCAATGATGCGCCACTGGCCATCTGTCAGTATGCACCCATGATCCTTTCTGGGCAGACACATGGACAGATGTCTCAAGGCCTCATGTGAGGGCTCTTGCACAATGGGGGGCATGCGATGATGTCTCAAGGCCTCATGTAAGGGCTCTTGCACAATAGGGGGCATGCGATGATGTCTCAAGGCCTCATGTAAGGGCTCTTGCACAATGGGGGACATGCGATGATGTCTCAAGGCCTCATGTAAGGGCTCTTGCACAATGGGGGGCATGCGATGATGTCTCAAGGCCTCATGTAACTGAACCTCCCCTTCTTTCCCCTGCAGTCCAAGATGGCGCAGATTAGAAAAGAACAGCTTCGAACCGGTGGCGGACCTGCACAAGTGGTCACTCTCATGGATCTGGAGGAGAGAGTGCACCAGATACTTGGAGGACGTCTGTCTGGTCCAGTGACCACTGCATCTGCCGACCCCATTACCGACAGTGAGGGTAAGACTCTCACCTTTTCCACCTGTTGCCTTCAACTTGGTCCCCCCGCCAGCATGCATCCTCAGTGTGCAACAATGTCAGAGCCATGCCGCAATCTGGCATGCCTTTCAGCAAACCTGTCCTTTTGCTAATGCCACTCTTCCACCTCCCACTTTCAGATGAAGCAGCACCAACTCGGGCTCAACGCGCTGAAGCTGCCAGTGCCAGTGCCACCGGAGGCGAGGACCAGGAGGAATCCGGACCAGCCATTGCAGAATCCGGGGAGCTGAGACATCTGCAGACTGGGGATAGTGGTCCCCTGGAGGGGAGGGGGGGTGGCTCTGAGGATGAACCAGTTGCCGGACCAAGCGGCATGGAGCAACGCAAGGGGGATAGGCAAGTTCGCCCACCGTCTCCCCGCAGGGCAAGGCAGGTCATCATGACTGCTGCACAGAGTGCAGATGAGGTCCGTCGCCTGGCAGAGATGAGCAACCAGGCCCGGGTCAGACACACGGAGCTGATGGCTGCAGTGGAGAAGATGCCTGAGTCAATAGATTCATTGGCTAGGAGTATGTTGGACTTCGGGGCAACAATGGAGAGGACTCTGCAGGGCTTTGGCGCAACAATGGAGAGGTCTCTCCAGGTGTTCGGGGAAACAATGGACAGGTCTATCCAAGGCTTCGGGGCCACAATGGACAGGACTATCCAGTGCTTCGGCCCAACAATGGAGAGGACTGTCCACGGCTTTGAGTCGGCAATGGAAAGGACTGTTCAGGGCTTCGGACAATCCCTGGAAAGGTCTGTGCAGGGCTTGTCCGAGGCAGTGGAGCGGTCGGCTCCTGCCTTGTCCGAGGCCATGGGAAGAACTGTCCAGGCCTTCTCCGAAGCACTGGCACCTGGCACACAGGTCCTCACTGTTGCCATGCATTCACTTGCTGGGCTCCTCCACAGCCAGATTGACGCAACGCGATGTCTCACTGCAGCCACCCTCTCTGCATCAGATAGGATCACCCCGGGCCCTTCCACTCCCGTACAAGGCCAGGAATCCGTGGAGCCTGCGATTGTGGCGGATGAGCCGAGCCGCTCCCCTCAGATAGCCAGTGTGTCGTCCGACCATGGTGCAGGTGTCCTCTCTCGTCAGGAGACCATTCCACATGCCAGCACTGGGACGCCTGCATTGCAGCTGCCACCACCTGCAGCCCACACTGCTTCCAGCCATGCTCAAAGCAAGCATCCTGCGTCTGCACCCTCCAAGCCCAGAGGTCGGCCAGGCCGTACCTCAGGGGCTTCTGCGCTTCCAGACAGTCGGCAAGCATCCCCCAGCCTTGAGGCCGCCACTGGGGTGCAATTGCGTAGGAGCAGCAGGGAGGGAAGGGGCCGGGCGCGAACAAGAAGTCGTTCTCCCTCAAGGGGCCAGTTGTAGAGAGAGGTGCTGAGACGTTTGTTTGTCCAAATTCAAGGACACCCTCACCTGCTGTTATAGGTGCAGATTTTTGTTGAGTTTTGCTGCTTTGCCAAACAGGTCACATTTATTTTGGAAGTTATGGTTTCTGCTCACTTTACGTTGTTTAGCTGTAATGAAAGACTTTTGTGTCAATAAACAGAAGTTTCAATGTTGCTTGGTGCATGTGACTACTTTCAGTGATGCTGGCATGCAGAGGCCCTCAAACATCCAAAGTGCGCATGAGGTAAGACTCTCATCATTCCGCCACAGGGGTGTCGAGACGAGTCCAGAGGAGCCTCTGACGTATGGATCTTCCACTTTCAGCAGCCCTTCCATCTTCCTCCTCCTCCTCCTCCTCCGCCTGCTCTTCCTCTTCCTCCTCCTCCTCCTCATACTCCTCCTCCTCCGCCTGCTTGTGCAGGGTCCGAGGGAAGGTAATGAATGGACGCGTTCGCCTATAAAGGGCATCTGTCACTTGCCGGATGCAACAGCGGACTGCAGCCTGAGCGACAGTCGCATTGTCCCCAATGTCTGACTGAAAGGATCCGTTGGCATAAAAATGGAGGCCTTCAGTCAGTGTAGCCATCACGGACAGAGAGGTTCTGCAACGTTCACGCGGCTGCAGATCCTGACCAAGCAGGTGGCTCAGATCAGTAACAATGTCCCTCCAGATTCGGAGCCTTCGCAAACACTGCTCCTCCGACATGTCAAGGCTTGTCACCTGCTGCCAAAAGATGCTCGCAGCATCCCGTCGGATTGGCCGACCTCCATTGCCCCTTCTCCTTCTGGCCAATCCCGGCCCTCTCTCCCGCCGTCTCTCTGCCCCTTCACAGTGTTTGGCGATGAGGCTGTCGCCCTCCAAACAAGCTCCCATTCTGATGCCAGTTGGTCAAAAGGCTTTTAGGTGTAGTGCTGCAAGTGCTTCGGACAGGGTTGAAGGTCCCAAGTACTGTAAAGCTCAAATCCCAGAACTCCGCTCCACATTAGCTCGCCAACTCTCTCTAGCAGCGATCGCAATGAGCAGGCCAAGTGGCCGAAGATTCTGTCCCCTTTAAATAGCGCCGCCCTACTCCGAGAATGACCTGTTAGCCCTCCCTCAAACTGTCACTAATAGCACTGGGCGCTAAGGCTCCGGGCACCACCCAATATGCGCTCAGGCGTTCCTAAAAGGCGTTGCACACTGAAATGACATCATGAGCTGTTTGCGCACGCGGGCGCGTGCAAACACTTAGCGCAGGCGCTAAATGTATAGTCAATTTCTGAGTCGGCGCTATCCTCATAGCGTTCGCCCCAACATAGGGCTTCGCCCCAATTCTAGGTCTCATTAGGCACTCAGCGCCGGTGCTACCAACCCAATTTCTAGGCCAATGCCTGTACATTACAGGTACCTGCAGTCAATGCCTGAAAATTACAGGTACCTGCAATCAGTGCCTGTACATTACAGTTAGCTGCACTCAATGCCTGTACATTACAGTTATCTGCACTCAATGCCTGTACATTACTGGTACCTGCAGTCAATGCCTGTACATAACAGATACCTGCATGAAATGCCTTTAGAACATAGCTTCCTGCGATCAATTACTGTACAATACAGGTACATGCACTCAATGCCTGTAAATTACAGTTACCTGCATGCAGTGCCTGTACATTACAGTTACCTGCATGCAGTGCCTGTACATTACAGGTACCTAAACTCAATGCCTGTATATTGCAGGGACCTGCAATCAATGCCTGTACATTAGAGTTACCTGCACTCAATGCCTGTATATTATAGGGAACTGCACTCAATGCCTGAAAATTATTGGTACCTGCACTAAATGCCTGTATATTACAGGGACTTGCACTCAATGCCTGAAAATTACAGGTGCCTGTACTCAATGCCTGTACATTACAGTTACCTGCACTCAATGCCTGTACATTATAGGTACCTGCATTCAAAGCCTGTATATTACAGGTACCAGCACTCAATGCCTGAAAATTACAGGTATCTGCACTCAATGTCTGTACAATACAGGCACCTGCACACAATGCCTGAAAATTACAGGTAACTGCAACCAATGCCTGTACATTATAGTAGTTACATGCACTCGGTACCTGAAAATTCATGTACCTGCACTCAATGCCTGTACATTACAGGTACCTGCACTCAATGCCTGAAAATTACAGGTACCTGCAATCAGTGCCTGTACATTACACTTATCTGTGCTCAATGCCTGTACATTACAGGGACCTGCATTCAATGCCTCAAATTTACAGGTACCTGCACTCAATTCCTGAAAATTTCAAATACTTGCACTAAATGCCTGTACATTATATGTACCTGCACTCAGTGCCTGCAAATTACAGGTACCTGCACTCAACGCCTGTACATTTCAGGTTCCTGCACTCAGTGCCTGTGTATTACAGGTACCTGCACTCGATGCCTATATATTTCAGGTACCCACACTCAATGCCTGTGCATTAAATGATCCTGCACTCAATGCCTATATATTACAGTAACATGCACTCAATGCCTGTAGATTACAGGTAAATGCCCTCAATGCTGTACATTACAGTTACATGTACTCAATGTTTGTACATTACAGGTAGCTGCACTCAATGCCTGAAATGTACAGGGACCTGCATCAATGATTGTATATTTCAGTTATCTGCAGTCAATGCCTGGATGTTTCAGGTACCAGCACTCAATGCCTGTATATTACAGTTATCTGCACTCAATGCCTGTACATTACAGGTAACTGCACTCAATGCCTGTACATTACAGATACCCGCACGAAATGCCTTTAGAACATAGCTTCCTGTGATCAATTACTGTACTATACAGGTACATGCAATCAAGGGCTGCAAATTACAGGTACCTGCACTCAAAGCCTGTACATTATATGTACCTGCAGTCAATGCCTGAAAATTATGTGCAAACTGCAATCAATGCCTGTAAATTACAGTTACCTGCACTCAGTGCCTGTACATTACAGGTACCTAAACTCAATGCCTGTATATTGCAGGGACCTGCACTCAATGCCTCAAAATTACAGGTACCTGCACTCAATGCCTGTACATTAGAAGTACCTTCATTCAAAGCCTGAAAATTACAGGTACCTGCAATCAGTGCCTGTACATTACAGTTACCTGCACTGAATGCCTGTACATTACAGGTACCTGCACTCAATGCTTGTATATTATCAGGACCTGCACTCAATACCTGAAAATTACAGGTACCTGCATTCAATGCCTGTACATTACAGGTACCTGCATTCAATGCCTGAAAATTACAAGTACCTGCAATCAATGGCTGTACATTACAGTTACCTGTACTGAGTGCCATACATTACAGGTACCTGCACCCAATGCCTGTAAAGTACAGGGACCTGCACTCAATGACTGTATATTTCGGTTATCTCCACTCAATTCCTGCATGCTGCAGGTACCAGTACTTAATGCCTGTATACTACAGTTATCTGCACTGAATGCCTGTATATTACAGGTACCTGCAGTCAATGCCAGTACATTACAGGTGCCTGCATGCAATTACTTTACAATATAGCTACCTGCAATCAATTCCTGTACAATAGAGGTACCTGCACTCCTTGCCTGTACATTACAGGTACCTGCACGCAATGCCTGTAAAGCACAGGGACCTGCATCATTGACTGTATATTTCAGTTATCTGCTCTCAATGCCTGCATGTTAGAGGTACCAGCACTCAATGCCTGTATATTGCAGTTATATGAACTCAATGCCTGTACATTACAGGTACCTGCAGTCAATGCCTGTACATTACAGATACCTGCACACAATGCCTTTACAAAATAGCTACCTGCAATCAATTCCTGTACAATACAGGTACCTGCACTCAATGCTTGTAGATTACAGGTACCTGCACTCAATGCCTGTATATTACAGGGACCTGCACTCAATGACTGAAAATGACAGGTACCTGCAATCAATGCCAGTACATTACAGTTACCTGTACTCAATGCCTGTAAATTACAGGAACCTGCATGCAATGCCTGTAAAGTACAGGGACCTGCATCAATGAATGTATATTTCAGTTATCTGCTCTCAATGCCTGCATGTTAGAGGTACCAGCACTCAATGCCTGTATATTGCAGTTATATGCACTCAATGCCTGTACATTACAGGTACTTGCACTCAATTCCTGTGTATTACAATTATCTGCACTTAATGTCTGTACATTACAGGTATCTGCATTCAATGACTGCAAATTACAGGTACCTGCACTCAACGCCTGTACATTGCAGTTACCTGCATCAATGCCTGTACATTTCAGGTTCATGCACACAGTGCCTGTATATTACAGCTATCTGCACTCAATGCCTGTAGATCATAGGTACCTGCACTCAATGCCTGTATATTACAGGGACCTGCACTCAATGCCTGAAAGTTACAGGTACCTGCACTCAATGCCTGTTAATTACAGTTGCCTGCACTCAATGCCTGAAAATTACAGGTACCTCCAATCAATGCCTGTATATTTCAGTTATCTGCACGCAATGCCTGCATGTTACAGCTACCAGCACTCAATGCCTGTATATTAGTCATCTGCAATCAATTCCTGTACATCACAGGTTCCTGCACTCAATGCCTGTATATTTCAGGTACCCACACTCAATGCCTGTGCATTAAAGGTTCCTGCACTCAATGCCTATATATTACAGATACGTGCACTCAAAGCCTGTTCATTACATGTACCTACACTCAATGCCTGTACATTACTGGTACTTGCTCTCAATATCTGTACAATAACAATACCTGCACTCTATGTCTGTATATTACAGCTACCTGCAATCAAAGCCTGAAAATTACATGTACCTGTAATCAATGCTGTACATTACAGTTGCCTGCACTCAATGCCTGTATATCATATTTACCTGCACTCAATGCCTGAAAATTACAGGTACCTGCACTCAATGTCTGTACTTTACAGGTACCTGCACTCAATGCCTGAAAATTACAGGTACCTGCAATCAGTGCCTGTACATTACAGTTAGCTGCACTCAATCACTATACATTACAGGTACCTGCACTCAATGCCTGTATAATACAGTGACCTGCACTCAATGCCAGTACATTACAGGTACCTGCACTCAATGCCTGAAAATTATAGGTACCTGCACTCAACCCCTGAAAATTACAGGTACCTGCAATCAGTGCCTGTACATTACAGTTAGCTGCACTCAATGCCTGTACAGTACAGGTACCTGCACTCAATGCCTGTATTTTACAGTGACCTGCACTCAAAGCCTGAAAATTACAGGTACCTGCAATCAGTGCCTGTACTTTACAGTTACCTGCACTGAATGCCTGTACATTACAAGTACCTGCACTCAATGCTTGTATATTACAGGGACCTGCACTCAATACCTGAACATTACAGGTACCTGCACTCAATGCCTGTACATTACAGGTATCTGCATTGAAAGCCTGAAAATTACAAGTTCTTGCACTCAATGGCTGTACATTACAGTTACCTGTACTCAGTGCCTGTACATTACAGTTACCTGCACTCAATACCTGTAAAGTACAGGGACCTGCACTCAATGACAGTACATTTCAGTTATCTCCACTCAATCCCTGCATGCTACAGGTACCAGTACTCAATGCATGTCTATTACAGGTAACTGCACACAATGCCTTTACAATATAGCTACCTGCAATCAATTCCTGTACAATAGAGGTACCTGCACTCAATGCCTGTACATTATATGTACCTGCACTCAATGCCTGAAAATTACAGGTACCTGCACTCAATGACTGCATATTTCAGTTATCTCCACTCAATCCCTGCATGCTACAGGTACCAGTAATCAATGCCTGTATATTACCGTTATCTGCACTAAATGCCTGTATATTACAGGTACCTGCGGTCAATGCCAGTACATTACAGGTACCTGCACACAAAGCCTTTACAATATAGCTACCTGCAATCAATTCCTGTACAATAGAGGTACCTGCACTCCTTGCCTGTACATTATATGTAACTGCACACAATGCCTGAAAATTACAGGTACTTGCACTCAATGCCTGAACTTTACATGTACCTCTCAATGCCTGAAAATGACAGGTACCTGCAATCAATGCCTGTATATTACCGTTACCTGTACTCAATGCCTGTACATTACAGGTACCTGAACTCAGTGCCTGTAAATTACAGTTTCCTGCATCCAATGCCTGAAAATTACAGGTGCCTGCACACAACGCCTGCACTTTACAGGTACCTGCACACAATGCCTGAAAATTAAAGGTACCTGCAATCAATGCCTGTACATTATAGTTACCTGCAATTGGTGCCTAAAAAATACAGGTACCTGCATTCAACGCCTGTACATTGCAGTTACCTGCACTCAATGCCTGTACATTTCAGGTTCCTGCACTCAGTGCCTGTATATTACAGCTATCTGCACTCAATGCCTGTAGATCACAGGTACCTGCATTAAATGCCTGTACACTAGAAGTACATGCATTCAATGCCAATGCATTACTGTCACCTGCACTCAATGCCTGTACATTACAGGTACCTGCACTCAATGCCTGTATATTACAGTTACCTGCACTCAATGCTTGTATATTTCAGGTACCTGCACTCAATGCCTGTAAATTTCAGCTTCCTGCATTCAATGCCTGTATATTACAGATATCTGCATTCAATGCCTGTAGAGTACAAGTACCTGCAGTAAATTCCTGTAAACTAAAGGTACATGCATTCAGTGCCTATATATTACTGGCACCTATACTCAATCCCTGCCAATTACAGGTCACAGCAATCAATACATTTAATTTACAGGTACCTGCACTCAATGCCTGCATATTTAAGTTATCAGCACTCAATGCATGTACATTACAGGTACTTGCAATCAATGCCTGTTAATTACATTTACCTGCTTTCAATGCCTGACAATTACAGGTACCTGCACTCAATGCCTGTACATTACAGTTACCTGCACTCAATGCCTGTACATTACAGGTACCCTGCACTCATTGACTGTATGTCACAGGGACCTGCACTCAATGCCTGTACATTTCAGTTACCTGCTCTCAATGCCTGTACATTACAGGTACCTGCACTCAATGCGTGTATATTGCAGGGACCTGCACTCATTGACTGTATATTTCAGTTATCTGCTCTCAATGTCTGCATGTTACAGGTACCAGCACTGAATGCCTGCATATTACAGTTATCTGCACTCAATGGCTGTACATTACAGGTATCTGCAGTCAATGCCTGTATATCTTGAGTACCTGCACTCAATGCCTATATATTTCTGGTGCCCGCACACAATGCCTGAAAATTACTGGTACCTGCAATCAGTTCCTGTATATTACAGTTAGCTGCATTCAATCCCTATACATTACAGGTAGCTGCAGTCAATGCCTGTACATTACAGGTACCTGCATTCTATTCCTATATATTTTGAGTACCTGCACTCAATGTCTATATATCTCTGGTACCCACACTCAATGCCTGTGCATTACAGTTACCTACACTCAATGCCTGTGCATTACAGGTACCTGCACTCAATGCCTGAAAATTACATGTACCTGCACTGAATGCCTGAAAATTACAGTTACCTGCACACAATGCCTGTACATTACAGGTACCTGCACTTAATGCCTGAAAATTACAAGAACCTGCAAACAATGCCTGTACATTACAGGTACCTGCACTCACAGCCTGTATATTACAGGGAACGGCACTCAATGCCTGAAAATTAGAGTTACCTGCACTCAATGCCTGTATATTACAGGGATTTGCACTCAATGCCTGAAAATTACAGGTGCCTGTACTCAATGCCTGTACATTACAGTTACCTGAACTCAGTGCCTGTACATGAAAGGTACCTGCACACAATACCTGAAAATTACAGGTGCCTGTACTCAATGCCTGTACATTACAGTTACCTGAACTCAGTGCCTGTACAGTATAGGTACCTGCACTCAATGCCTGTATATTACAGGTGCCTGCACACAACGCCTGCACTTTACAGGTACCTGCACACAATGCCTGAAAATTAAAGGTACCTGAAATCAATGCCTGTACATTATAGCTACCTGCAATCGGTGCCTAAAAATTACAGGTACCTTCACTCAATGCCTGTAAATTACAGGTACCTGCACTCAATGCCTGAAAATTACACATACCTGCAATCAGTGCCTGTACATTTCAATTACCTGTACTCAATGACTGTACATTACAGATATCTGTACTCAATGTCTGTAAAGTACAGGGACCTGCGCTCAATGCCTGAAAATTACAGGGACCTGCACTCAATGCATGTATATTACAGATACCAGCACTCAATGCTTGAACATTACAGGTACCTGCAATCAATGCCTGTACATTACAGTTACCTGCACTCGGTGCCTGTACATTAAAGGTATCTGCACTCAATGCCTGTACATTAAAGGGACATGCACTCAATGCCGGTAGATTACAGGTACCTGCACACAATGCCTGTATAGTACAGGTACCTGCACTCAATGCCTGTATATTACAGTTACCTGCACTCAATGCCTGTACACTACAGGTAAATGCACTCAATGCCTCTATAATTACAGGTACCTACGTCCAATGCCTGTACATTACAGGTGAATGCACTCAATGCCTGTATATTACAGGCAACTGTGCTCAATGCCTGTATTATAATGTTACCTGCACTCACTGCCTGTATATTACAGCTACCAGCTCTCAATACCTTTATATTAAAGGTACCTGCAAACAATACTTGAATAATCCATGTACCTGCACTCAATGACTGTAAATACAAGTACCTGCACTCAGTGTCTGAAATTGCAGGTACCTGCACTCTAAGCCTGTACATTACAGGTACCTGCACTCAATGCCTGTATATTACAGTTACCTGCACTCAATGCCTGTATATTACTGGTACCTGAAATCAATGCCTGTACACCACAGGTACCTGCATTCAGTGCCTGAAAATAACAGGTACCTGCAATCAATTCCTGTACATTACAGTTACCTGCACTCAATGCATGTACATTACAGGTAGCCTGCACTCATTGCCTGTATATTACAGGGATCTGCAATCAATGCCTAAAAATTACAGTGACCTGCACTCAATGCCTGTACATTACAGGTACCTGCAGTCAATGCCTGAACATTACAGTCACCTGCAATCAATGCCTGTACATTTCAGTTACCTGCACTCAATGCCTGTACATTAGAGGTACCCGCACTCAATGCCTGTATATTGCAGGGACCTGCATTCAATGCCTCAAATTTACAGGTACCTGCACTCAATGCCTGAAAATTTCAAGTACCTGCACTAAATGCCTGTATATTACAGGTACCTGCACACAATGCCTGAAAATTACAGGTATCTGCACACAAGCCTGAAAATTACAGGTACCTGCATGCAATGCCTTTACAATATAGCTACCTGCAATCAATGCCTCAAAATTACAAGTACCTGCAATCAATGGCTGTACATTACAGTTACCTGTACTGAGTGCCGTACATTACAGGTACCGGCAGTCAATGCCTGTAAAGTACAGGGACCTGCACTCAATGACTGTATATTTCAGTTATCTCCACTCAATCCCTGCATGTATATTACCGAAACCTACACTCAATACCTGAAAATTACAGGTACCTGCACTCAATGCCTGTACATTACAGGTACCTGCACTGAATGCCTGAAAATTACAGTTACCTGCACACAATGCCTGTACATTACAGGTACCTGCACTTAATGCCTGAAAATTACAAGAACCTGCAAACAATGCCTGTACATTACAGGTACCTGCACTCACAGCCTGTATATTACAGGGAACGGCACTCAATGCCTGAAAATTAGAGTTACCTGCACTCAATGCCTGTATATTACAGGGATTTGCACTCAATGCCTGAAAATTACAGGTGCCTGTACTCAATGCCTGTACATTACAGTTACCTGAACTCAGTGCCTGTACATGAAAGGTACCTGCACACAATACCTGAAAATTACAGGTGCCTGTACTCAATGCCTGTACATTACAGTTACCTGAACTCAGTGCCTGTACAGTATAGGTACCTGCACTCAATGCCTGTATATTACAGGTGCCTGCACACAACGCCTGCACTTTACAGGTACCTGCACACAATGCCTGAAAATTAAAGGTACCTGAAATCAATGCCTGTACATTATAGCTACCTGCAATCGGTGCCTAAAAATTACAGGTACCTTCACTCAATGCCTGTAAATTACAGGTACCTGCACTCAATGCCTGAAAATTACACATACCTGCAATCAGTGCCTGTACATTTCAATTACCTGTACTCAATGACTGTACATTACAGATATCTGTACTCAATGTCTGTAAAGTACAGGGACCTGCGCTCAATGCCTGAAAATTACAGGGACCTGCACTCAATGCATGTATATTACAGATACCAGCACTCAATGCTTGAACATTACAGGTACCTGCAATCAATGCCTGTACATTACAGTTACCTGCACTCGGTGCCTGTACATTAAAGGTATCTGCACTCAATGCCTGTACATTAAAGGGACATGCACTCAATGCCGGTAGATTACAGGTACCTGCACACAATGCCTGTATAGTACAGGTACCTGCACTCAATGCCTGTATATTACAGTTACCTGCACTCAATGCCTGTACACTACAGGTAAATGCACTCAATGCCTCTATAATTACAGGTACCTACGTCCAATGCCTGTACATTACAGGTGAATGCACTCAATGCCTGTATATTACAGGCAACTGTGCTCAATGCCTGTATTATAATGTTACCTGCACTCACTGCCTGTATATTACAGCTACCAGCTCTCAATACCTTTATATTAAAGGTACCTGCAAACAATACTTGAATAATCCATGTACCTGCACTCAATGACTGTAAATACAAGTACCTGCACTCAGTGTCTGAAATTGCAGGTACCTGCACTCTAAGCCTGTACATTACAGGTACCTGCACTCAATGCCTGTATATTACAGTTACCTGCACTCAATGCCTGTATATTACTGGTACCTGAAATCAATGCCTGTACACCACAGGTACCTGCATTCAGTGCCTGAAAATAACAGGTACCTGCAATCAATTCCTGTACATTACAGTTACCTGCACTCAATGCATGTACATTACAGGTAGCCTGCACTCATTGCCTGTATATTACAGGGATCTGCAATCAATGCCTAAAAATTACAGTGACCTGCACTCAATGCCTGTACATTACAGGTACCTGCAGTCAATGCCTGAACATTACAGTCACCTGCAATCAATGCCTGTACATTTCAGTTACCTGCACTCAATGCCTGTACATTAGAGGTACCCGCACTCAATGCCTGTATATTGCAGGGACCTGCATTCAATGCCTCAAATTTACAGGTACCTGCACTCAATGCCTGAAAATTTCAAGTACCTGCACTAAATGCCTGTATATTACAGGTACCTGCACACAATGCCTGAAAATTACAGGTATCTGCACACAAGCCTGAAAATTACAGGTACCTGCATGCAATGCCTTTACAATATAGCTACCTGCAATCAATGCCTCAAAATTACAAGTACCTGCAATCAATGGCTGTACATTACAGTTACCTGTACTGAGTGCCGTACATTACAGGTACCGGCAGTCAATGCCTGTAAAGTACAGGGACCTGCACTCAATGACTGTATATTTCAGTTATCTCCACTCAATCCCTGCATGTATATTACCGAAACCTACACTCAATACCTGAAAATTACAGGTACCTGCACTCAATGCCTGTACATTACAGGTACCTGCACTCAATGCCTGAAAATTATAGGTTCCTGCAATCAGTGCCTGCATGTTACAGTTACCTGCACTCAATGCCTGTACATTACAGGTACCTGCACTCAATGCCTGTATATTACAGGTACCTGCAATCAATGCCTTTACATTACAGTTACCTGTACTCAATGCCTGTACATTACAGGTACCTGCACTCAATGTCTGTAAAATACAGGGACCAGCATCAATGACTGTATATTTCTGTTATCTGCTCTCAAGGCCTGCACGTTAGAGGTACCAGCACTCAATGCCTGTATATTACAGTAATATGCACTCAATGCCTGTACATTACAGGCACCTGCAGTCAATGCCTATACATTACAGATACCTGCACACAATGGCCTAGAAATTCAATTGGTGGCGCCAGCCGCTAGCGCCTTAAGAGGGCGATAAGTGGGGCGCGAAGCGGCTAGCGCCCGGGCGTGGCGCGATCTGCGCTTCTTGCAAACTTGAGTGGACATTTAGCGGCGACGCAAAACCGAAACGCCCGCTCAGCTACGCGCGCAGATCCTGACGTCATTTCATGGTGCAACGCCCTTGGTGCACCCCGAACCGGAACTTCAGTGGCACCCCCCTCCTTTCTGCCTGGCGCTCCCAGCGACTGGTTGAGTGGAACAGTTCCCAGTCGCTGTGGGGCTGGGGGGGCGCTATTTAAAGGGGGCTCTTCCTGCCTTCTTAGTGGTAGCCATTTTGGACCACTCCTTCTGTGTGAGAGAGAGAGAGATTGGCAGATAGACAAAGGGAGAGAGCTTTCTGCTTTTACTCAGCACTCGCACAGGTACTTCTGGCTTCAGCCCAGAACTTTGCAGTTGGATTGATTTTTCAGTGCCATAGCCTTGAGTGGCCACACATAATGGGGGCTGCAATGGGTGGAAACGTTGGTTTTCTCCATTGCATTGAGAGGGTTCAGAGACGCTGAGAGAGAGTGCCAATCATGGCCAGACAGAGGAGGGCCAACAGGTGTTGGCACAGGAGGCCTTACCCTCCCAGGGTATACCACCAGCAGTTCTCCTACCTCAACATGTATAAGGAGCAGTGCATTTGGAGGCTTCGATTCAGAAGGGAGGTGATCACTGAGATCTGCCACCTGCTTCAGAGAGATCTGCAGCCTCAGCTGAGGAGCAGGACGTCTCTGTCGGTGGCAGTGAAGGTGACAGTGGCTCTCAACTTCTATGCCACCAGCTCCTTCCAATCCGCTACTGGGACATTGCCAATATCTCCCAGTTCGTGGTGCATTGCTGCATCCGCCAAGTCACGAATGCTCTCTTCAAAAGGAGACATCAGTACATTTCCTAGCCCATGACCCTGGACAAGCAGCAGGAGCGCGCAATGGGATTTGCAAGAATAGCGGGCATCCCCATGGTCCCAGGGCACCATTGACTGCACGCATGTGGCTTTGCGGGCGCCTCTAGAGAATGCCGAGGATTACCGCAACCAGAAGGGGTTCCATTCATTGAATGTGCAGTTGGTGTGTGACCACAGGCAGCTCATACTAGCTGTCAATGCCCGCTTTCCAGGCAGCAGCCACGACGCCTTCATCCTGCACCAGACTTCTGTGTCAGACATTTTTGAAGCACCAGCTCACCCAGGAGGCTGGCTTCTCGGGGACAAGGGCTATCCTTTGTGCACCTGGCTGATGACACCGCTCCGTGCGTCCAGCACCCCTGCTGAAGAGCGATACAATGACAGCCATCAAGCGACCAGGAACATCATTGAGCACACAATCGGCATGCTAAAGCAACAGTTCCACTGTCTGGACTATTCCGTGGGAGCCCTTCAGTACTCGCCAGAGCGAGTCTCCCATTTCGTTGTAGTGTGCTGCATGCTGCACAACCTGGCAATCCTCAGGACTCAGCCACTGCCAGCAGACATTGGAGGACCACCAGAGGAGGAGGAGGAGGAGGAGGAGGAGGAAGAGGAGCACCAAGATGGGAGGGAGGCACAAAGTGCAAGGGCCGTCCGTCAGCGGCTTATTGCAAGTTGGTTCTAGGCCCCCTCTCAGGGAATGGCCTGAGCCATTGAAAGAACATGAATGGACCCGCTCCGCAAACCCTGAGCTGGTCAAGGCAACAAATAGTTCAAATGCAAACATGCACAATCTGAATAAAGACAATTATTTATTTAACAAATTCTGTGCCCTTCCTGCATGACAAACAAATACAGAGAAACACCCCAAAAAACAGTCAGACACATAACTGGCTCTCACAACCTGGAGACAATGAACAAAAAAGTTAAACAAAAGTGACCATGATCCGCGGCCTCCACAAAAAAAACAGCATTTTGCCACACCTCCTACTTTTTCGCCTGCGAGGGTGAACTGCATCGTTTGCGAGATTGGCCCCTTCCCGCCCTGCAAATCCTATGCAATGGGACCCCAGTGGCTGCAGCAAAGCTGGGGGAAGGCTGCTGAGGGTCAGATAGTGAGTCGGCAGATGCCCTTGGGGGACGGCCTGGACCAGCTCTGGGCCTGGAGAGCCCGGCTGCTGACTGCTCCAACTCTGCTTGGGCGGCAGCAGTCTGTCCTACGGGTGGTGGCAGCTGCAGTGGAGGAGTGACAGTGTTGGCAGCAGGAATGCTGCCAACCTGACAGAGCACAGGCACTCCCTGGTCGGATGAGACACTGGCACTCGCACGGGGCAGCACTGAAGCATGCGCAGCAATCTGCTGAAGCACAGACTGCTGGCCTTCTGCAGCGCGGCGATGGCCCCGGCGAATCCAATGAGGGTGGCAGCAGTTAATGCTCGTGTGGCCCTGATCTGTGTCTGCATCAGGCCAGCCAGTGACTGCATGGCACGACTAAGCACTTGGCTGGAAGCCGCGTGTGCTGCACCGAAGTCCTGCAGACTCCTTGCCTGTGCTGCCCTGAATTCCTGTACACTCCTTGCCAGTGACTCTATGGAGTCAGGCATCCTTGCCACTGCAGCCATGAGCTCAGTGTGCCTGCGCTCTGCCTGGGCAGCGTGTCTGCCTGCAATTGTTAACTGGCCGCACCTGCGCTGCACCCGCCCTCGGTGGTAGCGCCTCGCCTCTCCGGTTTAGCACCTTAGGATAGTCGTGCAGCGCCTGCTTTAGTGCAGCAAGAACCTTTGGGGCGAAGCAACTCAATTTCGCTGAACGTGGCGCTAAGTTGTGCCGGGCGCTAAATTTAGCGCACGCTCGACTGTAGCGCCCCAAATGTGGCGATACTGAATTTCTAGGCCAATGCCTTTACAACATCGCTACCTGCAATCAATTCCTATACAATACAGGTACCTGCACTCAATGCCTGTAGATTATAGGTACCAGCACACAATTCCTGTGTATTACAATTATCTGCACTCAATCTCTGTACATTACAGGTACCTGCATTAAATGCCGGCAAATTACAGGTACCTGCCCTCAACACCTGTACATTGCAGTTACCTGCACTCAATGCCTGTACATTTCAGGTTCCTGCACACAGTGCCTGTATGGTACAGCTATCTGCACTCAATGCCTGTAGTTCACAGGTACCTGCAGTAAATGCCTGTACACTAGATGTACATGCATTCAATGCCAATACATTACTGACACCTGCACTCAATGACTGTACATTACAGGTACCTGCATTCAATGACTGTATATTACAGGGACCTGCACTCAATGCCTGTACATTACAGTTACCTGCACTCAATGCCTGCATGTTACAGCTACCAGCACTCAATTCCTGTATATTAGTCATCGGCATTCAATTCCTGTACATTACAAGTACCTGCAGTCAATGCCTGTATATTACAGGTGCTTGCATGCAATGCCTTTAACATACAGCTATCTGAAATCAATTCCTGTACATCACAGGTACCTGCACTCAATGCCTGTATATTTCAGGTACCCACACTCAATGCCTGTGCATTAAAGGTTCCTGCACTCAACGCCTATATATTACAGCTACGTGCACTCAATGCCTGTTCATTACAGGCAACTAGACTCAAAGCCTATGCATTACTGGTAGTTGCTCTCAATGCCTGTACAATACCGATACCTGCACTCTATGTCTGTATATTACACCTACCTGAAATCAATGCCTGAAATTTACATGTATGTACCTGTAATCAATGCCTGTACATTAGAGTAATCTGCACTCAATGCCTGTACATTATATTTACCTGCACTCAATGCCTGAAAATTATAGGTACCTGCACTCAACGTCTGTATATTAGAGGTACCTGCACTCAATGCCTGAAAATTACAGGTACCTGCAATCAGTGCCTGTACATTACAGTTAGCTACACTCAATGCCTGTACATTACAGGTGCCTGCACTCAATGCCTGTATATTACACTGACCTGCACTCAATGCCTGAAATTACAGGTACCTGCACTCAATGCCTGTACATTACAGGTACCTGCACTCAATGCCTGAAAATTACAGGTACCTGCAATCAATGCAGTATATTTCAGTTACATGTACTCAATGTCTGTACATTACAGGTACCTGCACTCAATGCCTGTAAACTACAGGCACCTGCATCAATGATTGTATATTTCAGTTATCTGCAGTCAATGCCTGCATGTTTCAGGTACCAGCACTCAATGCCTGTATATTACAGTTATCTGCATTCAATGCCTGTACATTACAGGTACCTGCAGTCAATGCCTGTACATTACAGGTACCTGCATGCAATGCCTTCAGAACATAGCTTCCTGCGATCAATTCCTGTACGATACAGGTACATGCACTCAATGCCTGCAAATTACAGGTACCTGCACTCAGTGCCTGTACATGACAGGTACCTGAACTCAATGCCTGTATATTGCAGGGACCTGCACTCAATGCCTCAAAATTACAGGTACCTGCACTGAATGCCAGTACATTAGAGGTACCTTCACTCAATGCCTGTAAATTACAGGTACCTGCACTTAATGCCTGAAAATTAAAGTTGCCTGTATTCAGTGCCTGTACATTACAGGTACCTGCACTCAATGCCTGTAAAGTACAGGGACCTGCAATCAATGACTGTATATTTCAGTTATCTCCACCCAATCCCTGCATGCTACAGGTACCAGTACTCAATGCCTGTATATTACAGTTATCTGCACTGAATGCCTGTATATTACACGTACCTGCAATCAATGCCAGTACATTACAGGTACCTGCACGCAATGTCTTTATATTATAGCTAACTGCAATCAATTCCTATAAATAGAGGTACCTGCACGCAATGCCTGAAAATTACAGGTACCTGCACTCAATGCCTGTACATTACAGGTACCTGCACTCAATGCCTGAAAATGACAGGTACCTGCACTCAATGCCAGTACATTACAGTTACCTGTACTCAATGCCTGTATATTTCAGTTATCTGCACTCAATGCCTGCATGTTACAGCTACCAGCACTCAATGCCTGAATATTAGCCATCTGCATTCAATGCCTGTACATTAGTTACCTGCAGTATATTACAGCTGCATGTATGCAAAGCCTTTAACATACAGCTATCTGAAATCAATTCCTGTACATCACAGGTACCTGCACTCAATGCATGTATATTTCAGGTATGCACACTCAATGCCTGTGCATTAAAGGTTCCTGCACTCAATGCCTATATATTACAGTTATGTGCACTCAATGCCTGTTCATTACAGGTACCTACACTCAATGCCTATACATTACTGGTACTTGCTCCGAATACCTGTACAATACCGATACCTGCAGTCTATGTCTGTATATTACAGCTACCTGCAATCAATGCCTGAAAATTAAATGTACCTGTAATCAATGCCTGTACATTACAGTAACCTGCCCTCAATGCCTGTACATTATAGTTACCTGCACTCAATGCCTGAAAATTACAGCTCCTGCACTCAATGTCTGTACATTACAGGTGCCTGCACTCAATGCCTGAAAATTACAGGTACCTGCAATCAATGCCTTTACATTGCAGTTAGTTGCACTCAATGCCTGTACATTACAGGTACCTGCACTCAATGCCTGTATATTACAGTGACCTGTACTCAATGCCTGAAAATTACAGGTACCTGCACTCAATGCCTTTACATTGCAGTTAGTTGCACTCAATGCCTGTACATTACAGGTACCTGCACTCAATGCCTGTATATTACAGTGACCTGTACTCAATGCCTGAAAATTACAGGTACCTGCACTCAATGCCTGTACATTACAGGTACCTGCACTCAATGCCTGAAAATTACAGGTACCGGCAATCAATGCAGTACATTACTGTTATGTGTACTCAATGTCTGTACATTACAGGTACCTGTACTCAATGCCTGTAAACTACAGGCACCTGCATCAATGATTGTATATTTCTGTTATCTGCAGTCAATGCCTGCATGTTTCAGGTACCAGCACTCAATGCCTGTATATTACAGTTACCTGCAATCAATGCCTGTACATTACAGGTACCTGCACTCAGTGCCTGTACATTACAGGTACCTAAACTCAATGCCTGTATATTGCAGGGACCTGCACTCAATGCCTCAAAATTACAGGTACCTGCGCTCAATGCCTGTACATTTGAGGTACCTTCACTCAATGCCTGAAAATTACAGGTACCTGCACTTAATGGCTGAAAATTTTAGTTGCCTGTACATTACAGGTACCTGCACTCAGTGCCTGTAAAGTACAGGGACCTGCACTCAATGACTGTATAATTCAGTTATCTCCACTCAATCCCTGCATGCTACAGGTACCAGTACTCAATGCCTGCATATTACAGTTATCTGCACTGAATGCCTGTATATTACAGGTACCTGCAGTCAATGTCAGTACATTACAGGTACCTGCATGCAAAGTCTTTATAATATAGCTGACTGCAATCAATTCCTGTACAATAGAGGTATCTGCACTCAATGCCTGTACATTATATGTACCTGCACTCGATGCCTGAAAATTACATGTAGCTGCACTCAATGCCTGTATATTACAGTTATCTGCACTCAATGCCTGTACATTACAGGTACCTGCTGTCAATTCCTGTACATTACATGTACCTGCACTCAATGCCTGTATATTACAGGGACCTGCACTCAATGCCTGTATATTACAGTTATCTGCATTCAATGCCTATACATTACAGGTACCTGCAGTCAATTCCTGTACATTAAAGGTACCTACACTCAATGCCTGTACATTACTGGTACTTGCTCTCAATGCATGTACAATACCAATACCTGCACTCTATGTCTGTATATTATAGCTACCTGCATGCAATGCCTGAAGATTACAGGTACCTGCACTCAATTCCTGTACATTACAGGTAACTGCACTCAATGCCTGCATGTTACCGGTACCAGCATTCAATGCCTGTATATTACAGTTATATGCACTCAATGCCTGTACATTACAGGTACCTGCAGTCAATGTCTGTAGACTACAGATTCCTGCACACAATGCCTTTATAGCATAGCTACCTGCAATCAATTCCTGTACAATACAGGTACCTGCACTGAATGCATGTAGATTACAGGTACCAGCACACAATTCCTGTGTATTGCAATTATCTGCACTCAATGTCTGTAGATCACAGGTACCTGCAATAAATGCCTGTACACTAGAAGTACATGCATTCAATGCCTGCAAATTACAGGTACCTGCACTCAACACCTGTACACTGCAGTTACCTGCACTCAATGCCTGTACATTTCAGGTTCCTGCACTCAGTGCCTGCATATTACAGCTGTTTGCACTCAATGCCTGTAGATCACAGGTACCTGCAGTAAATGCCTGTACACTAGAAGTACATGCATTCAATGCCAATACATTACTGTCACCTGCACTCAATGCCTGTACATTAAATGTACCTGCACTCAATGCCTGTATATTACAGGTACCTGCACTGTAGGGGTTTTTTTCCTGCTCGTTCTGGTCTCCTGCCAGGTTTCATGCAATAATTACCCTTGAGTGGTTCGACCCACTCCCCCTACGGTTCTAGACCTTGGACTTAGATGCAGAGAACAGTAGTGCAGAGAAAGAACTCAATAGACCAGGTTGAATAGCACGAAATGGATGCTTTTATTTTTGAACAGTTTGAAGCATTACAAAATACATGTCATAGGCACAGATTAAAGTAACTACAATCATGCACAAATTTATGAACTTGACTCTATGGAAATGGGGAACACACGGCACATCGTAAAAGGGGAAACACATTACGATTTCCCTTAACTCCCTCCCCTATACCTAAACTAAGTTTCGACCTGGGGAACTTGGGATCATGCTCACCACTCTCGAAATTGCGAAAAGGGGTTCGCAGCCTTTTTGACACCGCTTCCCGTCGTCACGTGGATTGGAAGCTTCTGGCGCAGTCGATATTCTCTCCTCCCTCGAGGCGGTGGGGTAGACCCAGCCTCGATGAGCGCTCGTTAAGGTTGAGATCCACTAAGTCGATTTGGGTTCATGGAGCAGACCCAGATGCAGGCTATGCACATGGGAGAATCTTGTGGCCTAGATCGCCGGTTCTCCAGAGGGTTTCTTCTCCGTCGGCCTGGGTCGTCGGTGATCTCCCGACCCCAGTACCCGGGCCACCCTTGTCGTCTTCTCGTCGTGGCCGAGCCTGGTTTGGCTGAACACCGGCCACGTTGTCCTTTTTCCGAAACCGTCCGTCTTTAAAAAGACGAAAACGTTTTCATCGATCTGCCGAAGTGGAAGAGGCGCCGATCCGGGCACCGTCCGCCCTTCGTTCGTTCCTCGTAGAAGAAAGTTCTTGAAGAAATGGAAGCCTGAAGTCGCCCAACAAGAAGCCGTAGCAGTGAAGAAGTTCGAAGTTGTCCAAGTCCCTTAGATAGACTTTCAATCCATAGTTATACTCTTTTGGGACAGTCTTATCTCCCGCCAAATCATAGTCCTGTCTTTGTATTAATTTTGGCGGGCAGAGATCTTTGCAGGGACGCTTTGTCTTGTAACGGAGCCGGTGATAACTTGAACTGGCCTTCCTGGCCGATAATGTCTGTTAATGTCCTTTGTATTGTCACCGCGGCTCGGTTCGCATATTGATCGGTCCGGACATTTTCCTTGATGGCTGCTAAACGGTTTTTCCTTTGTACAATGAATGGGTATAAGTGTTTTTACATTGTCCGCCCATATCTTGATGGGCCCCATCCTGTACTTATAATCCATTGAATATGTATGCTGTTGCTCTGAGTTTCGGTTCCCAGATACTGGCTTTCGCGGGTTTACTGTCTTCAATCCACAAGCCTGTCTAGCTTGCAGTAACAGAAATAAACTGGTTCAGAAACTGATCACGGGGCCTGGCGGCCATTTTGTATGCCCTTTTATCAAAGGTTTTTCTGTGCAAGCTTACTTTGGTCAATAAACAGTCTTATTTTATCCAGTTTTCTTGCGTGATTTTTGCTGAAAATTTTCGAATCTTACAGGCCCCCCTGTGATACCGATAGCTTGCTTAAAGTATCAATCCTTGATGAGCAAATTTTCCCTGATTCCCCACCTCCAAACATTCCTGGCACTTAACTATCTATGCCCCTCACGACACATGCAGTTCCCATTTCCGGAGAAAATGAAAATTACCTCATGCACATTTGGAATCATAGACAGCAAATCTTAAACTATAACACCTTCACCTGTCAGATGGGCAGGGGTTGATACCCTTTTGCGCCATCTGCATACACCTTTTATTAATCAAAACTTAATAACGACTAATAACATAACAATACTTAATTCCTTATAACCCAAATCAAACGCAAAAGAAAACACGGATGTTCAAAAGAGAAACAAAAACCAAAAAAAAATCTTAAAATGGATGGACTCTTAATCTTCTACTAGCAGCTTAAAGTGGGGTGTCTTCTTCCCCCATTCGCACACAGCGTTCTTTCCATTCGCCCGCGTTCTCGTGCCTCTGGAGGCGTTTGCCTCTCTTACAATGCACGAAGAGCAAAAATATCACAATTAAAACCTGACATCCTACTAGGATATGGGATGCTTTTCTAATCCAGGCTGGGATTTCTATGTTGGTGAACAAGTCCCACCATGGTGGGATGGTTATGTCCAATATGTCTTTTCCTATCTCTAAAGTCTTCTGCTCCAGTGTGTAGAAATGTTTCTGCGAAATTATAACGGCTTTTAAAATCTTGGTGAGGTGTTCGGGAAGAGGGGGAATGACATAACCAAAATGCGCGACAAATCGTTGTAAGTCTGTGAAATTCTCTTTGATAGTGATGTGTACGGTGGAGGGCGCAGGAATGGGAACAATTCGTTGTTGTGCCATTTGAACCTCGGCCCTGGGTTTGAAACAGAAACTGCTATCACCGACCGAACACCACTCGTGTTGTCCATATCGGTACTGAGGCGCTGCAGTGGTGACGCAGTATGTCCCACCCCCGATATATGCTACCTGTGGGGGCACATGGTCCTCTGCCATTGCCTCCATGGTGCAATTCACCGGCTTCGCGCTAGCGGTTCTGAACCCGCACTGTGGTTTCAAAAAGGCGTTCAAGTGCTGGGGACACAGGATGATGTGTGCTCCCCGGCTCCGACATCCCGAGAGGTCGGTGCCTGTCATCGTACGCTCCCATCTGATGACGTAAGGCGGGACCACTGCGTAACGAATGTGTGCGCCCCCCTGAATGACTCCAATGTTCTCTACTCTGTATACCGGGGCGGGCTTTGCTGCGGGACCCAACACCGGCATTCTTACTACTATTCCCATAATAGTGTGATTCGAATGTCCGCAGTCCACTGGAACTGGGTATGCTTCTGCGGCTAGCCTGAGCTGGCATGGGCTTAATGCATTCTCAAAAGGATGGAGCGCTTGCAAGTGCTTGTTGCTGATCCAGGACGGGACCAAACCCTGTTTTAAATCCTCAAGATTACTGCGGCCCTCACCCAATAACCACGCCCCGTACAGCACACAGGCCTCGTTTTGCGCAGCTTGATCGGACGCATTCCGATCCTCCTTAATGAGTGCATTTACCGTTCTCGCGTGTTTCTCCAGCTCAGCAATTATGTCCTTAAAGTGTAGTGTCATGGCCTGGTCCTCATGCAACTCAGAACCCACTACCTTGTTTTCGTCTGTCAATATGTTCCTTAACTGGGCTTTTAAACCGTTGATCTGTGTCTGCAGCTCCACGTTATCTAGAGCGTTGACCACAGATGTCCCGGTATTAAAAGCAGTGAATATGTCATTTACAGTACCCCTTCTTTGCCTCCCGACTCGATCCAAAACTTCTGGCGGTGTGGTGTATAATTTGTCTCTGTCGATGTCGGCAAAGTCAAATTCGTAAAATTGTCTAAACATACGGGTTAACAGGACCTGGTATAATTGTTCCGTTTCTTTGGGACACCACTCCGGCAATCTTACCTCAGTGAGATTTAAAATCACTGAGGCCACCGTGTAGTGTACCCCTTGGTACAGCACCTGACCGGTGGGTACCAATACTAAACCGTTCCCGGGTCCCTTGGTGGTGGTTGGGCACCCTCCTTTCTGGGCTAGTGCTACCGGAAGCGTGGGCAGGGGCTTGCGTGGGCGGGTGATGAGTTCAGTGGCGTTCACCGGAATAGGGGAGTATGGGGCTCCGCACGCTCGAGTGCTAACATCCCATCTCATCCCCTTCCCTTCATCCTGCCACTGCCTCTGGAAGAAGATGGACACGCCCTTGGGGCAGACGTGTCTCGAACCCCACATACAGACATATATTCCCTCATCTGGTTCCCACCATTTGTCCCAACACACACGTAATTGTCCGTGAGTTCCCGTAATAGTCCGATGGGTATTATTACCCAGTCGCTCCCACTCGACCGTAGAGTTTCTCATGTCCTTTCCCAGCTTTCGTAGCCACCACCATCGCCTTGGTGGTACGTTCCCATTGCACACCAGACAAATCCTCTTTCCCACGGTAACGCTGACTCTGGGCGCTAGGATCCTCACTCGAGGGCACGTTAATGAAGTCTCTTGGTAGGCAAAACCGAAATTGCTGGAATATTCCGTAGAATTCGTTCCCAGCCAACCTGGCCATCTCCCTTGGTGGAAGTAGGTGGCGGTTTCCTCTACCTCTCGCTCCCCCGTCCCATCCATTGCGATGGGGGCCGTGTCCCCGGAGCACCCGAAAATGATGACGTCCTTGGTGCTGCCTCGGTAGGCCCACCCGCACCCGATCACCATGAACGCGATGACAATCCTTTCCATCGTATCCCAGGTTTCTGTAACCAACAAAATGATGTAGCCGGGCTCCCGATAGGTGCTGGCCTAAATTAATTGGACGTGCGGGTTCCTGGACCCCGCTCCCTAACAAACACACATACCGGGCAGACCTCAAAATTGTACTCTTAACACCATATACTTTACATTCCTTAAACTATGACCATAATTACCTAACTTAACTTATGTACAGCGCCGCCCTCCGTGGGGCGGCTTTCCGAATCCCTGTGAGGTCTGTCGTGTGCCACACCCTGCGGTGGGGCTGCATTGATCTTTGGCTTTGATCCCCCGCAGCCTGTCGCTGCTGAACGGGGATCATGTCTTCCTGGGGCTGCTTTAAACCGTGGTTGGGAAGGATGGGGAGAATCTGGCCAAAATTTTCTGGGCTGTGGCGCTCGAGCCGACCTACGAGGGGCTGCTTTGGGTTGGGCTCCCGGGGCCGATGGACCGGGGGTTGTGACTGTTACCGTTACAGCCTGTGGTTCCGCCACAGCTGCCGGCTCCAGCTCCCCTCCCTCAGGCTCCGCCCCCCCGGGGTCGGGATCTGTGGCTTCTGACTCCACCTCACCTGTCCCTACAGGTAACGAGTCTCCGCCCCCACTCCCTACCTCCCCCAAGCTTGAGTCGAGGGCGGGACTGCCGTCCTCTGACTCTTCCTCCTCCGTGATTGGGTCTAAAGCGAGGTTGAGCTGTTCGGGCTCTCCCCTGCCTAAATCCCATTCAAAAGATGAGACCTCCCACTCCAATGGGATGGCCTCTCCCTTCACGCAGGCTACTGCTCCAGCCTGT
Organism: Somniosus microcephalus; assembly: GCF_052327205.1. Lineage (NCBI taxonomy): Eukaryota > Metazoa > Chordata > Chondrichthyes > Squaliformes > Somniosidae > Somniosus > Somniosus microcephalus. The sequence goes on along the minus strand of NC_140996.1, from coordinate 28,119,081 downwards.
GTGGTCTGTGACTCTGTTACAGGCTGAGGATCTTTGTTCTCAGACCTGGTCCCCTTTGGTGGCCCTTGTGTACCCGGTTTAAACAGTTTACACTGGTTGATGTGAAACCATTTGGTACGTCGGGGCGTCTTCACTGCATACACCATGGGGCTGGCCTTGTCTACAATGCTGTATGGCCCCATGTACAGTGGTTCAAAACTCCCTACCCTGGCGTAGTTTCGGACCATGACCTGGTCTCCAACTACCCACTCTTGTTGTTTCCGAGGTTCCAACAACAGCTTATTTCCCTGGTGCTGTCTTCCCATGTTCCCAGCCGCCTGTCCATAAATCTGTCTCAGGCGCTCCAAGAGGGTTTGGGCGAATTTGTCCCGTTTCACCTCTCGGAGCTGGCCCTCAGTGAGCACCGGGGCTAGCACATGGGTGGGTGTTCGCATGATCCTTCCAGTCATTAACTCGTGCGGGGAATACCCCGTGCTTTTGGACTGGCTGGCTCGGATCCCCATGAGGACTAAAGGCAGGACCTCCGCCCATTTCTGGGGCGAGCCCATTGTCTCTTTCCTCAGCTTTTCCTTGAGGGTCCGATTCATACGCTCAACAATCCCGGATGACTGGGGATTGTATGCTACGTGCCACTTTCCCTCAATGCCCAAGAGCATGAGGGCGTGATGCATTACTTGACCGGTGAACTGACTCCCTTGTTCGGACTCTACAAAACGGGGGAGTCCCCACCGTGAGAACACTTCCCGAATCAAGATCTTAGCAGTACCCAGTGCCGTAGCTGTTCTGCACGGGAAGGCTTCTACCCATTTGGTGAACACATCTACCAGGACAAGGCAGTACTTATAGCCTCCCTGGGCGGCGGGCAGGGGCCCTATGTAGTCGACCTGAATCGACTGCCATGGTCCCTCTACCCTCCTGATGTGCCCCATGGGCACCTTCCTTTTGTGGGGGTCTGGGTTGTTAGCAGCACACACAAGACAGCTTGCGCAGAACTCGCGGACATCGTCCCGAAGTCCCGGCCACCATCCCGCCTGCTCCACCCGTTGCCAGGTGACCTCAGGTCCGGGGTGTCCCGCTCCTGGACCCTCGTGGGCCAATTGCAGGAATTCCCTTCGGTGCTGCTGCGGCACAACCCACTGCTCCTCTCGGAACAGCATACCTTCTTTGACTGTGAGGGCTGCCGTACTGTACGGACCTTCTACCTGTTTGCCCTCTGTGATGGCTTTTAGGACTGCATTTAGGGCGGGATCCAGGGTTTGGACGGTCTTTAGGTCTGGGGGCGGTGTCACCCCTGTGTTCCCGGGAATTCCCTCCCTGCCTTGGATCGCCGCCACGGGTCCGGGTTCGTATGGGTCCCAGAGAATGCCGTTGCGGGCACCCTCCCTGGCTAGCGCATCCGCCTGCTGGTTGCCCTGACTGCGGGGTTCTGTAGTGGAGTGAGCCTTCACCTTATGGATGAACACCTCTCCTTTCTCCCCCACAGCTGCTAGGATCTTCTCCAGCAAGGGCTTAACTGTTAAAGGCCGCCCGTCCGCGGAGGTGTACCCGCGTCGGGACCAGATGGCGAGGTACTCTGTACACGAATTGCACGTGAACATGCTGTCTGAGCAAATCGTGTATGGGGTTGGGAAAATCTCGGGGTGGGTAACCACGTACGCCACCGCGGACAGTTCAGCCTGCTGCGCGCTCATAGTGCTGGGGAGCTTAATTGCCAGGGCAATGTTTGCCGCAGGGTCATAAACTCCACACCCTGTGAGTCGCTTGCCGTCAGCTACAGTGCTAGAACCGTCTACGTAGATCTCGCGGCCTGTGGGATGTATCCCGGCCCGTAAACCTATGTTAACTTCCCATACCCCTTCTACGGAACATTGATGGGCTGTCCCGGGATATGCCATATTGGCTGCGAGCCTTGGCGCGCAGAGGCCTTTAACTTTGAGATCCATCTGGGAAAGGAGGAGGGTCCAGCGCGCAATCCGAGCGCTGCTCACGGTCCCATCCTTAATCCTCCCGTCCAGAAGCATCTTCGTGGGGGTGTGATGGGTGAGGAGCGTAATGGGAGAGGTCCCTGTGAAGATCACTGATCTGTTCACAGCCCAATGCGTGGCCAGGAGATGCCGTTCGCAATTGGAGAAATTCCTCTCCACATCCGTGAGCACCCTGGAGGAATAAACTACTGGTCTTAGCTTGCCGTGCCGCTCTTGGAGCAGCACTGCGCTCAGGCTGTCCCCACTAGCGGCTACCTCCAGAAAGAACTCCTCTCCCCCATCTATGGCACCTAGGGCTGGCGCGGTCTGCAGATCTCTTTTCAACTTCTCGAATGCTGCCTGGCACCCCTCGTCCCAAGACCACTCGACTCCCTTGTGTAAGAGTCGAAGTAGCGGGGCCGCTGTGGCAGCATAGTCCTCGATGAAATCTCTGCAGTACCCGGTCAATCCCAAAAAGGACCTTACACCCGTTACTGTGTTGGGAATCGGCAGATCTTGTATAGATTCCCGTCTGGCCTTATCTATGGCTCTTTCCCCAGCGCGGATGGCCAGACCCAGGAATTTAACTTCCTGCTGGCCGATCTGGGCTTTCTTTGGGTTTACTTTGAAACCCTTCCTTTCTAACAGTTCCAACAATTCGGCTAACAGTGGGCCGTGCTGCTCCCTTGTATCTGTGAACAGGAGTAAGTCGTCCACATACTGCACTATCTGGTTGGGCTGGCTGAACTCTTTCAAACTCCCCGCCATGCACTGATGGAAAATGCTGGGGCTGTTGTGAAAACCCTGTGGTAAGCAGTTCCAAGTGTACTGTTGCCCTTTGAAAGTAAAGGCAAACTTGTACTGGTCCTCCCGCCGCAGCGGAATGGACCAAAAACCGTTCGAGATGTCCAGCACCGTGAATGTGGTCGCCGATGCTGGAATACTCCCTATTAAGTCTGCAACTGCTGCTACCGTGGGCGCGCAGGCTGGGATATTACTATTGAGGACTCTGTAGTCCACCGTGGCTCTCCACGAATTGTCCGGTTTCTTTACCGGCCATAATGGGGAGTTCACGTGGGTGGCTATCGTCCTCAACACGCCCTGCTGTACCAATGAAGATATTGCTGTCTCCATGTCGGGTTCTGCCTCCTTGGGGAAATTATACTGCTTTTGGGGTCGGATCATGGGGTCCCCGTCTACGCTGACTTCGAACCCAGTGACTCTCCCGCAGTCATGCTTGTGGGTGGCGAACGCGGTCAGATTTTCTGACACACGCGCCTGCAAGTCCGTTGGGACATTTGTTACCATGAGCTCGAGATCGTAACCTCCTGACGGCTTCATAGTGCACAGGGCCCCCTTTTCTTCCTTCCCCGGGATTACGACTACCTTACCTAAACCGCCCTCGGCTCCCCAGAGACAGTGATTTCTCAGGTCCACGAGGATCCCGTGTTCCACCAAGAAATCAGCCCCGAGGATGCCTTTCCCCCCCCCTCATTCCACTTCAATAGGATGCACGTCCATGTAGTGTGGAGCGCTCCCAACTGAATGGAGAGTGGGAGGGAGTACGCGCCAGCCTGTTCTCTACCTGTGAAACCCGCTACTAAATATGGAGCCTGGGCGGACAGAGGTGAGGCAAAAGGTTTGTCCGTGTGGATCACGGTACACGAAGCTCCCGTATCCAACAGGTAACTACCCCTTTGTTTCTCCACCTCCATCTCCACCACAGGTCTTCTCCAAGCGTCATAGCGGAGCGGACACAAGTAGACGGGCTGCGCGGGCATCAGTCATTTAGGTGTTTCGGCTGGGGTCTCGGGGGCGATAGGGCTGTTAGCAACCGTTACCTTCCCCTGCCAGGTCATCAGAGACCGCATAGTCTCCAAGACTGACTCGATCGCAGCGGGGTCCACAACCGCACCACCCCCTTTATTCGGGGCAGAGGCTACGGTTGGGTTCTGGACTGGTGTTGGGGCAGCGGCCTGCACTTGTGGTTGTGCTGGTGTTGGGTAAACTCTCGGGCCGTTGGCGACTCGGGCTTGGGCTTGATCTTGGGCTGCGGCGAACGCTCTCTCCCTCTTATCCTTCCAAGGATTCCTACAGTCCTTGCGCCAATGACCCTCCTTCCCACACCCGTAACAACTGCTATTGGCTTGGGGATGGCGATTTCCCTCCTGACGCCATTCCTTTTTAGCAGAGGCTGCGGGTCTCACCTCATGCACCTTTCCTTTCACAACAGGCGTTTTCTTGCCCTTGTTGTTTCTATAACTGATCGTGAGCTGATCTAGTACTACTTCCTCCGTGGAGCGGGCGTTAGTGGGGTCAAACCATGCTTTGGCCTGTTCCTTCACTACTGGCAGGCAACCTGCTACCAGGCACCGAAGCCAGTGAGCCCTTTGTTCGCCATCCAGCCCGGCCCGGGCCGGCCCGCCCGGGCAGCTGCGCCGATACACTGGCCACAACCTGTCGGCGAAAACCCGTGGGGGTTCTCCCTCTAGCTGCACTGTCTTTTCTAAACGGAGGAACGGAGTTCCGTCCCCCTCTCCCATGATCTCCAGAATCTCATCCCGTAGCAACTCATAGTCCCTGTGCCCTCTCTTACTCTCGTCAGGGAGACACTGGAGGAGCGAACTGTCCAGGGAGAACAGCAGCATTTTAGACTGTTCAACCCCGTCGCAGTCATTGACTGCTGCGGTCTGCTCCACGTCCCTGAAATACACGGAGGGATCTCCTGACTCGGAGAGTTTTGGGATGTGACTTATCATCTCTCTTAGCTGTCGTGCGCTATGAGGCATTATGATCTGACTCTCAAGGGGTCCGTCATCGCCATTTTCTTCATTTGGACCGAGCCTCCGGTGTCTCGTTGGACACATCGGCGCCGGCCCCGACTCTACTGTCTGGGGTTGCTCTACCTCAGGGCTCTCTTCCTCTACCGTCTCCGTCTCCTGTCCCGGAGTCCAAGACTCCTCATAGGCAGGAGGCGCAGAGGGTTCGGGGGTTGGTACCCCAACTGCCTCTTGTGGAATCGGTCTTTTGGATTCCTTGGCTAGCAACAGCTGACTCGCTGGTGGATTTATGAGACACACCAACCCGTTTGCCTTCGCTAGGGCCTTTCTCAGGTCCTCTAGCTCCCGGCGGCAAGCGCTGTGGTCGGTGTTCTCAGATCTATCCTCCATGGCCATCTTATATGCTGCCCTGGCTCCCAGGAGCTTTTCCTCTTGGGCATCTACTTGTTTGGCTAGACGGAAACACCTCTCTCTCATTCTACCTTCACTGGCCTTGGCCTCAATGACCTGACATTTTAAATATTCTACCCGGGTTTCGTGGCAGCGAATTACAGGGCGGCGTTCCTGATTCAGCGCGTCAAGCGATTCAATCAGTTTTTGACCTCCCGCAACCTTTTCCTCTACGTCTTTAAGCAAGCCGTTGATCTGGACTGTCTGTGCTGCAACTACCTGGTCCAAAAGCTGGACTTGCTTCTTGTAGCACATCAGCCAGACCGCCTTTTCTACAGATTTCTTATGCTCTCTACCTGCTGTCCATTTGATGGCTGCGTCTAGCGGGCGCCTATCCCTTAGTAGATCAGATATCCATTGTTTTGTGAGGTTGACTTTTCCGAAAACATAATCTGCTATTCTTTCATCCATCACATTTCGTTTATTCAGATCTTGATCTAACACACTACTTTCCTGCTGCCAAGGTCCTGCCGCGGTCACCATTTCTGTAGGGGGTTTTTTCCTGCTCGTTCTGGTCTCCTGCCAGGTTTCGTGCAATAATTACCCTTGAGTGGTTCGACCCACTCCCCCTACGGTTCTAGACCTTGGACTTAGATGCAGAGAACAGTAGTGCAGAGAAAGAACTCAATAGACCAGGTTGAATAGCACGAAATGGATGCTTTTATTTTTGAACAGTTTGAAGCATTACAAAATACATGTCATAGGCACAGATTAAAGTAACTACAATCATGCACAAATTTATGAACTTGACTCTATGGAAATGGGGAACACACGGCACATCGTAAAAGGGGAAACACATTACGATTTCCCTTAACTCCCTCCCCTATACCTAAACTAAGTTTCGACCTGGGGAACTTGGGATCATGCTCACCACTCTCGAAATCGCGAAAAGGGGTTCGCAGCCTTTTTGACACCGCTTCCCGTCGTCACGTGGATTGGAAGCTTCTGGCGCAGTCGATATTCTCTCCTCCCTCGAGGCGGTGGGGTAGACCCAGCCTCGATGAGCGCTCGTTAAGGTTGAGATCCACTAAGTCGATTTGGGTTCATGGAGCAGACCCAGATGCAGGCTATGCACATGGGAGAATCTTGTGGCCTAGATCACCGGTTCTCCAGAGGGTTTCTTCTCCGTCGGCCTGGGTCGTCGATGATCTCCCGACCCCAGTACCCGGGCCACCCTTGTCGTCTTCTCGTCGTGGCCGAGCCTGGTTTGGCTGAACACCGGCCACGTTGTCCTTTTTCCGAAACCGTCCGTCTTTAAAAAGACGAAAACGTTTTCATCGATCTGCCGAAGTGGAAGAGGCGCCGATCCGGGCACCGTCCGCCCTTCGTTCGTTCCTCGTAGAAGAAAGTTCTTGAAGAAATGGAAGCCTGAAGTCGCCCAACAAGAAGCCGTAGCAGTGAAGAAGTTCGAAGTTGTCCAAGTCCCTTAGATGGACTTTCAATCCATAGTTATACTCTTTTGGGACAGTCTTATCTCCCGCCAAATCATAGTCCTGTCTTTGTATTAATTTTGGCGGGCAGAGATCTCTGCAGGGGCGCTTTGTCTTGTAACGGAGCCGGTGATAACTTGAACTGGCCTTCCTGGCCGATAATGTCTGTTAATGTCCTTTGCATTGTCACCGCGGCTCGGTTCGCATATTGATCGGTCCGGACATTTTCCTTGATGGCTGCTAAATGGTTTTTCCTTTGTACAATGAATGGGTATAAGTGTTTTTACATTGTTCGCCCATATCTTGATGGGCCCCATCCTGTACTTATAATCCATTGAATATGTATGCTGTTGCTCTGAGTTTCGGTTCCCAGATACTGGCTTTCGCGGGTTTACTGTCTTCAATCCACAAGCCTGTCTAGCTTGCAGTAACAGAAATAAACTGGTTCAGAAACTGATCACGGGGCCTGGCGGCCATTTTGTATGCCCTTTTATCAAAGGTTTTTCTGTGCAAGCTTACTTTGGTCAATAAACAGTCTTATTTTATCCAGTTTTCTTGCGTGATTTTTGCTGAAAATTTTCGAATCTTACAGCACTCAATGCCTGTATACTTCAGGTTCCTGCACTCAATGCCTATATATTTCAGTTACCCGCACTCAACGCCTGCAAATTACAGGTGCCTGCATTCAATGCCTATATATTACAGGTACCTGCAATCAATGTCTGTACATTACAGTTACCTGCACTCAGTGCCTGTATATTACTGCATGCAATGCCTTTACAATATAGCTACATGCAATCAATTTCTGTACAATAGAGTTACCTGCACTCAATGCCTGTACATTACAGGTACCTGTACTCAATGCCTGTATATTACAGGTACCTGCACCCAATGTCTGTATATTACAGGGTCCTGCACTCAATGCCTGTATATTACAGGGACCTGTACTCAATGCCTGTATATTACAGGTACCTGCACTCAATGTCTGTATATTACATGGTCCTGCACTCAATGCCTGTATATTACAGGGACCTGCACTCAAAGCCTGAAAGTTACAGGTACCTGCACTCAATGCATGTACATTACAGGTACCTGCAGTCAATGCCAGTACATTACAGGTACCTGCATGCAATGCCTTTACAATATAGCTACCTGCAATCAATGTTTGTACAATACAGGTACCTGCACTCAGTGCCTGTATATTACAGGTACCTGCTCACAATCTCTGTGTATTACAATTATCGACACTCAATGTCTGTACATTAGAGGTACCTGCACTCAATGCCTGTGAATTACAGGTGCCTGCACCCAACGCCTGTGCACTGCAGTTACCTGCACTCAATGCCTGTACATTTCAGGTTCCTGCACTCAGTGCCTGTATATTACAGGTACCTGCACTCGATGCCTATATATTTAAGGTACCCGCACTCAATGCCTGTGCAGTAAAGGGTCCTGCACTCAATGCCTGTACATTACAGGTACCTGCACTGTATGTCTGTATATTACAGCTACCCCTGCACGCAATGCCTGAAAATTTCATGTGCGTGCACACAATGCCTGTACATTACAGGTACCTGCACTCAATGCATGAAAATTACATATACCTGCACTCAATGCCTGAAAATTACATGTACCTGCACACAATGCCTGTACATTACAGGTACCTGCACTCAATGCATGAAAATTACAGGTACATGCGATCAAAGCCTGTACATTACAGTTACCGGCACTCAATGCATGTACATTACAATTACCTGCATTCAATGCCTGTATAATACATGGACCTGCACTCAATGCCTGAAAATTACCGGTACCTGCAATCAATGCCTGAATATTACAGTTACCTGCACTCAGTGCCTGTACATTACAGGCAACTGCACTCAATGCCTGTAAATTACAGGCAACTACACTCAATGCCTGTATAATACGGGCAACTGCAACCAATGCCTGTACATTAGAGTTACCTGAACTCAATGTCTGAAAATTACAGTTATCTGCACTCAATGCCTGTGCATTACAGGTCCCTGCACTCAATGCCTGAATATTACATGGACCTGCACTCAATGCCTGAAAATGACAGGTACCTGCACACAATGTCTGTACATTACAGTTACCTGCACTCAATGCCTGAAAATTACAGGTACCTGCAATCAATGCCTGTACATGACAGTTACCTGCACTCAATGCCTGTCCATTACAGGTACCTGTGCTCAATCCCTCTACATAACAGGGGCCTGCAGTCAATGCCTGTATATTACTGGTACCTGCACTCAATGACTGTACATTACAGGTACCTGCACTCAATGCCTGTACATTACAGGTACCTGCACTCAATGCCTGAAAATTACAGGTACCTGCAATCAATGCCTGTAAATGACAGTTACCTGCAGTCAATGCCTGTACATTACAGGTAACCTGCAATCAATGCCTGTAAATGACAGTTACCTGCACTCAATGCCTGTACATTACAGGTAACCTGCAGTCAATGCCTGTATATTACAGGTACCTGTACTCAATGCCTGCATGTTACAGGTACCAGCACTCAATGTCTGTATATTACAGCTATCTGCACTCAATGCCTGTAGACTACTGGCACCTGCAGTAAATGCCTGTACACTCGAGGTACATGCATTCATTGCCTATACATTACTGGCACCTAAACTCAATGACTGTCCATTACAGGTTGTTGCAATCAATGCATCTTATTTACAGTTTCCTTCAATCAATGCCTGTACATTATATGTACCTGCAGTCAATGTCTGAAAATTACAGGTACCTGCACTCAATGCCTGTACATTACAGGTACCTCCACTCAATGCCTGAACATTAAAGGTACCTGCAATCAGTTAGTACCTTTACGTTTCAGGTAACTGCAATCAATGCCTGTACATTACAGGTACCTGCACTCAATGCCTGTATATTACAGGGACCTGCAATCAATGCCTGAAAATTACAAGTACCTGCACTCAATGCCTGTACATTACAGGTACCTGCATTCAATGCCGATACATTACTGACACCTGTGCTCAATGCCTGTACGTTAAAGGTACCTGCACTCAATGCCTGATTATTACAGGGACCTGCACTCAATGGGGCAGAAATTCCTCCCCAAACGCGTGAGTACGGAAGGGGTACTCACGCGTCTGGCCGGAGGAAATACCGGTTTTCAGCATGCACACCGCATGCGCTGAAAACCGGCATTTCCTCTCCTCTAACCCAAGAGGTGAAGAGGCTAGTGCATGCGCTGTAGGGGGCAGCACGTGCATCTTGGATTTCCTTCGTTTTGGGGGATTTGCGCATGTCTAAAGGCCTCCGGTCTTTACGCTTGTAAAAAGCACACGTAAGTATTTATTTTTACAGGTGAGTGGTGTTTTAGTGTAATTTAGAAAAAAAATTTCCACAGGTTTATTATTTTAAAGAATCTACAATAAGGTAAGTTTAGTTTTAGACCCTTTTTATTAAAAATTTATTTTTTTCAAAAAAAAAAATTATTGTTTAAATTATTTTTTTTAACTTATTTATACTTAATTTAATGATTGGGATGTTTTTTACATTTTTATTTAACGTTTAAATAGTGTTTTGGGCCCCCGTAGTGTTCATGAGTTTGACAGCTCTTACTCTCAAACTCATGAATGAACCTTCCCCTCCCCTGATTGGTTGTACAGTGCTCACCTGATCCCAGCCGGCACATCGCACTAACTACGCCGCTGGATCAGGTAAGCACTGCGCGCTGACATCTGAACCGGGCCTGTGACAGGAAATGCAAGCAGGCCCAGGCTTCAGATGTCAGCGCGCAGGGTGAGTGCAGATCAGGGGCTTGCATGCGTGGCAAGCCCCCGACACCAAGTTCTGGGCCAATGTCTGTATATTAGTTATCTGCACTCAATGCCTGTACATTACAGGTACCTGCACTCAATGCCTATATATTTCAGGTACCTGCACTCAATGACTATATATTTCAGGTACCCACACTCAATGCCTGTGCATTAACGGTTACTGCACTCAGTGCCTATATATTACATTTGCATGCACTCAATGCCTGTACATTACAGGTACCTACAATCAATGATTGTACATTACTGGTACTTGCTCTCAATGCCTGTACAATACCGATACCTGCACGCTATGTCTGTATATTACAGCTACCTGCAAACAGTGTCTGAAAATTACATGTACCTGTAATCAATGCCTGTAAATTACAGTTATCTGCATGCAATGCCTGTTCATTATATGTACCTGCACTCAATGTCTGAAAATTACAGGTACCTGCACTCAATGCCTGTACATTACAGGTACCTGCACTCAATGCTTGTATATTACAGGCAACTGCACTCAATGCCTGTATATTACAGGCAACTGCACTCAATACCTGTACATTACAGTTACCTGCACTCAATGTCTGAAAATTACAGTTATCTGCACTCAATGCCTGTATATTACAGGTCCCTGCACTCAATGCCTGAATATTACAGGGACCTGCACTCAATGCCTGAAAATGACAGGTACCTGCACACAATGTCTGTACATTACAGGTACCTGCACTCAATGCCTGAAAATTACAGATACCTGCAATCAATGCCTGTACATGACAATTACCTGCGGTCAATGCTTGACCATTATAGGTACCTGCACTCAATCCCTGCATATAACAGGAGCCTGCAGTCAATGCCTGTATATTACTGGTACCTGCACTCAATGACTGTACATTACAGGTACCTGCACTCAATGCCTGTACATTACAGGTACCTGCACTCAATGCCTGAATATTATTGGGACCTGCACTCAATGCCTGAAAATGACAGGTACCTGCACAAAATACCTGTACATTACAGGTACCTGCACTCAATGCCTGAAAATTACAGGTACCTGCAATCAATGCCTGTACATGACAGTTACCTGCACTAAATGACTGTACATTACAGGTACCTGCACTCAATGCCTGTATATAACAGGGGCCTGCAGTCAATGTCTGTATATTACATGTACCTGCAATCAATGCCTGTACATTACAGGTACCTGCACTCAATGCCTGAATATTATTGGGACCTGCACTCAATGCCTGAAAATGACAGGTACCTGCACAAAATAACTGTACATTACAGGTACCTGCACTCAATGCCTGAAAATTACAGGTACCTGCAATCAATGCCTGTACATGACAGTTACCTGCACTAAATAACTGTACATTACAGGTACCTGCACTCAATGCCTGTACATTTCAGGTAACCTGCAGTCAATGCCTGTATATTACAGGTACCTGCACTCAATGCCTGCATGTTTCAGGTACCAGCACTCAATGTCTGTATATTACAGCTATCTCCACTCAATGCCTGTAGAGTACTGGCACCTGCAGTAAATGCCTGTACACTAGAGGTACATGCATTCAGTGCCTATACATTACTGGCACCTAAACTCAATGACTGTCCATTACAGGTTGTTGCAATCAATGCATCTTATTTACAGTTTCCTTCACTCAATGCTTGTACATTATATGTACCTGCACTCAATGTCTGAAAATTACAGGTACCTGCACTCAATGCCTGTACATTACAGGTACCTCCACTCAACGCCTGAACATAACAGGTACCTGCAATCAGTCAGTACCTTTACGTTTCAGGTAACTGCAATCAATGCCTGTATATTACAGGCACCTGCACTCAATGCCTGAAACTTAAAGTTGCCTGCACTCAATGCCTGTACATTACAGGTACCTGCACTCAATGCCTGTACATTACAGGTACCTGCACTCAATGCCTGTACATTACAGTTACCTTTACTCAATGCCTGTACATTACAGGCACCTGCACTCAATGCCCATAAAGTAAAGGCACCTGCAGTAATGACTGTATATTTCAGTTATCTGCACTCAATGCCTGCATGTTACAGGTACCAGCACTCAATGCCTGTATATTACAGCTATCTGCACTCAATGCCTGTAGAGTATAACTACCTGCAGTGAATGCCTGTACACTAGAGGTACATGCATTCAATGCCTATACATTACTGACACCTGCGCTCAATGCCTGTACATTACAGGTACCTGCACTGAATGCTGGTACATTACAGGTACCTGCATTCAGTGCCTATACATTACTGGCACCTACACTCAATGCCTGACCATTACACTCAATGCATCTAATTTACAGGTACCTGAACTCAATGCCTGCATATTTCAGTTATCGGCACTAAATGCCTGTACATTACAGGTACCTGCAATCAATTCCTGTATATTACAGTTAATTGCACTCAATGCCTGTGCATTACAAGTAACTGAACTCAATGTTTGTATTTTACAAGCACCTATGCTCACTGCCTGTACATTACAGGTAATTGCACTCAATGCCTATATTTTACAGGTACCTGCACTCAATGCCTGTATATTACAGCTACCTGTACTCAATGCCAATATATTACAGGTACCTGCACTCAATTCCTGAGCATTTCAGGTAGCTGCACTCAATGCTTATATATTACAGGTACCTGCACTCAATGCCTTTACATTACAGATACCTACACTCAATGCCTGTACATTACAGGTACCTGCACACAATGCCTTTACATTACAGGTACCTGCACTCAATGACTGTGCATTTCAGGTACCTACACTCAATGCTTGTAGACTACAGGTACCGGCCCTCAATCCCTGTACATTACAGGTACCTGCACTAAATGTCTCAAAATGACAAGTACCTACAATCAATACCAATACATTACAGTTACCAGCACTCAATGCCTGTACATTACAGATACCTGCACTCAATGACTGTATATTTCAGTTATCTGCACTCAATGCCTGCAAGTTACAGGTACCAGCACTATATGCCTGTCTAATACAGTTATCTGCACTCAATGTCTGAACATTACAGGTACATGCAATCAATGCCTGTACAAAACAGCTACCTGCAATCAATTCCTGTATGATGCAGAAAACTGCACTCAATGCCTGTACATTACAATTACCTACACTCAATGCCTGAACATTATAGCTCCCTGCACTCAATGCCTGTAGGTTACATGTACCTACACACAATTCCTGTGTATTACAGTTATCTGCACTCAATGCCTGATCATTACAGGTACCCGCACTCAATGCCTGTATATTACAGCAACCTGCACTCAATGCCTGTACATTACAGGTATCTGCACTCAATGTCTGTACATTACAGGTGCCTGCAATCAATTCCTGTATATTTCAGGTACCTGCACTCAATGCATGTATACTTCAGGTACCCGCACTCAATACCTGTGCATTACAGGTACCTACATTCAATGCCTGTACATTACTGGTACCTGAGCTCAATACTTGTACAATTCAGATACCTGCACTCAATGCCTATAGATTACAGGTACCTGCACTCAATGCCTGTACACTACAGGTAACTGCACTCAATGCCTGTATATTACAGGTACCTGTGTTCAATGCCTGTACATTACAGGTAAATGCACTCAATGCCTGTATATTACCAGCAACTGTGCTCAATGACTGTATTATACTGTTACCTGCACTCACTGCCTTTATATTACAGCTACCTGCATTCAATGCCTTTATATTAACGGTACCTGCAATCAAAGTCTGAATAATACATGTACCTGCACTCAATGCCTGTAAATTACAGGCACCGGCAACTCAGTGCCTGTACATTACAGGTACCTGCACTCAATGCCTGAAAAGTGCAGGTACCTGCAATCAGTGCCTGTACATTACAGTTACTTGCACTCAATGCCTGCACATTTCAGTTACCTGCACTCAATGCCTGTATATTACAGGGAACTGTACTCAATGCCTGAACATTACAGGTACCTGCACTCAATGCCTGTACATTACAGGTACCTGCACTCAATGTGAGTACAATAGAGATTCCTGCATTCAATCCCTGTACAATACAGGTGCCTGCTCTCAATCCCTATACAATACAGGTACCTGCACTCAATGCCTATACATTACATGTCCCTGCAATCAATGTCTGAAAATTACAGGTACCTACAATCAATGCCTGTATATTACAGGTACCTGCACTCAATGCCTGAAAATTAGAGGTACCTACAATCAATGCCTGTAAAGTACAGAGACCTACATCAGTGACTGTATATTTCAGTTATCTGCACTCAATGCCTGCATGTTACAGGTACCAGCACTCAATGACTGTATATTACCATTATCTGCACTCAATGCCTGTGCATTACAGGTACCTGTGGTCAATGCCTGCAAATTACAGGTACCTGCACACAATTCCTGTGTATTACATTTATCTGCACTCAATGTCTGTACATTACAGGTCCCTGCACTCAATGCCTGCAAATTACAGGTATCTGCACCCAACACCTGTACATTGCAGTTACCTGCACTCAATGCCTGTACATTACTGGTTCCTACATTCAGTGCCTGTATATTACAGGTACCTGCACTCGATGCCTATATATTTCAGGTACCCACACTCAATGCCTGTGCATTAAAGTTTGCTGCACGCAAAGCCTATATATCACAGTAATGTGCCCTCAATGCCTGTAGATTACAGGTGCCTTCACTCTATGTTTGTATATTACAGCTACCTGCACTCAATGCCTGAAAATTAGAGGTACCTGCAATCAATGCCTGTACATTACAGTTACCTACCCTCAAAGCCTATACATTACAGGTGCCTGCGGTCAATGCCTGTATATTACAGGTACCTGCACGCATGCCTTAACCATACAGCTACCTGCAATCAATGCCTGAAAATTACAGGCACCTGCACTCAATGCCTGTACATTACAGGTACCTGCACTCAATGCCTGTATATTACAGGGACCTGCACTCAATGCCTGTATATTACAGTTATCTGCACTCAATGCCTGTACATTACAGGTACCTGCTGTCAATTCCTGTACATTACATGTACCTGCACTCAATGCCTGTATATTACAGGGACCTGCACTCAATGCCTGTATATTACAGTTATCTGCATTCAATGCCTGTACATTACAGGTACCTGCAGTCAATTCCTGTACATTAAAGGTACCTACACTCAATGCCTGTACATTACTGGTACTTGCTCTCAATGCATGTACAATACCAATACCTGCACTCTATGTCTGTATATTATAGCTACCTGCACGCAATGCCTGAAAATTACAGGTACCTGCACTCAATTCCTGTACATTACAGGTAACTGCACTCAATGCCTGCATGTTACCGGTACCAGCATTCAATGCCTGTATATTACAGTTATCTGCAGTCAATGCCTGTACATTACAGGTACCTGCCCACAATGCCTTTAAAATATAGCTACCTGCAATCAATTCCTGTACAATACCGGTATCTGCACTCAATGCCTGTATATTACAGGTACCTGCACGCAATTCCTGTGTATTACAATTATCTGCACTCAATGTCTGTTCATTACAGGTACCTGCACTCTATGCCTGCAAATTACAGGTACCTGCACTCAATGCCTGTACATTGCAGTTATTTGCACTCAATGCCTGTAGAGTACAGGTACCTGCTGTAAATGCCTGTTCACTAGAGATACATGCATTCAATGCCTATACATTACTGACACCTGCACTCATCTTTTGCAATCATCATCGAATAGCACCGCTTCTGACCTTATGATGGAGGGATGGTCATTGATGAAGTAGCTGAAGATAGTTGGGCCTCGGATGCTGCCCTGAGGAACTCCTACAGTAATGTCCTGGGGCTGAGATGATTGGCCTCCAACAAGCATCATTATTTTCCTTTGTGCCAGATATGACTCCAGCCAGTGGAGAATTTCCCCCCCGATCCCCATTGGCTCCTTGATGCCACACTTGGTCAAATGCTGCCTTGATGTCAAGGACAGTCACTCTCACGTCATGTCTGGAATTTAGCTCCCTTGTCCATAGTGGGACCAAGGCTGTAATGAGGTTTGGAGCTGAGTGGTCCTGGCAGAACCCAAATTGAGCAGTGGTGAGCAGGTTATTGGTGAGTAAGTGTCGCTTGATAGCACTGTCAACGACATGCAGTGCATGGTGTGCAATAACATGCAGTGCATCATGCAGGTCTGTGCCAGTTGTCCTGGTAGCTGCCATGATGCCATCATCCTGTGCCAGTCCTCAAATCCCCCTTCTCTTTGAACCCGAGCATAAGGTCAGAGGCTGGGTGCTTGGGGATAAAGGCTATCCTGGTTAATGACACGTCTCAGGAACCCGAGCACCGATGTAGAGATGCCATGCATCCACTCAAGCCCTGATAGAACACACAAAAAGACCTCCTGCAGCAACGGTGTGGAGGTATGCTGCAGTCTAGACCCTCAGCGAGGCTCTAGCATCGTTGTTGTCTACCACATGTCGCACAACTTTGCCATCCAAAGGGGCCAACCGATCAAGCCAGATGCAGAGGAAGAGGTGGAGGTGGAGGACCAAGAAGAACAGGCAGACACTGAGGATGATGAGGTAAAGCAAGGCCCACTTATCCAGCCAACTGCAAGAGCTCTTCGACAGCAGCTCATCCAAGAGCATTTCAGCTGGAAACATTTGATACCGCTGCACCAACAGTCCCTCCCAACATCAGTCCCAATCCTTCCGCCATCCTTAGGGCTGCACTCAACCTAAACACAGCATGGGGCTTTCAGACAAACCAGATTGCGTGGTCATCACATGCTCACACTGAACAAATTCTGCACAAGGATTTAGAAAAAGAATGTATTTTGCAGTTATCATGACTGTAAAGTCTGTGAGTTGTTTAGTTAATTAATACACAGACTACCAGAGTAACTTAAAACAGGACTTTACTATTCGAAGGTCAGGGCGAATCTGCCAAATAAATCCTGACACAGCACTTATATACCGGTGTGGTCACCGTCGGTATTACAGTATACAGAAGCCAACAAAGTAGTGCCACACCTAAAATAGTTCTCTTAAAGGTGAACGGTTACATACAATGGTTTTCTTAAAGGTAGACGGATACATACACTACCATCCTCCCTTTTTAGCTTACAACATACTTAGTCCCCCATTAAACATAACATATATTCAACTTCATGTAAAACAATTCACAGGTATAATCTATGCGGGAAACAGTTTACAGATTCAGTCTCTGCGGGAACAGTTCACAGATTCAGTCTCTGGTCTTGACTCGGTCCGAACAACATCTCTGTGGTGTAGCCGGTTCACATTGCTAGCGTGACTCATCCAATAGTCTTTCCCTTGACTTAACAGCTTGAACTTCCGTCCTGCTGAACCAGCAGTGCTGACTTTTACAAACAGCTGGACTGCCTTGGTAATTTTTCCTACTTGCCAACTGATTTGGCTCCCTTCGTAGGGCCCACGTACATGATCTGGTAGAAGTGATAATGATTTAGATGGTTATCACCTTCTGCTTCGTCTTTTTCTTTTCTGCTTCTTGGAGACTCTCGGGGCTCCCTTATCAGCTGCCAGCTGTAGCGCCACCATCTCCCTATGTTCCTTAGACTTTAAGTGCTTCATCCTGATTTCTGCACTTTGGGAGTTTTCATCACAAGCTGGGCAGACCAAGTCCTCGTAATATTCCGTGTCACTCAACAGGTCATGGTAATATTCGGTGTCATCCTGAACTAGTCTAGCAAGAGGGCCTGCTACTTCTTCCTTACCCAACTGGACGTTAGCCGACTGTTGTTCCCTCCCTAGACATCTTTCCTGAAGAGACTTCTTCATGCGTTCATATTCATCCCGCTCTTCCTGGGTTTCCTGCAAATCCTTCACAAATGACCTCATTTGTGATTTCAATACTTCCCCTTCCATCGGGGATTGATTGATCGGGCTATTCAATCCTTCTACTGGAGCAGCTGTTTCAACATTCTGTTGTTCACATAGACGTGATTCAGCGTACTTTTGGCATCCCAGTAAAATCTGTGTTGCAACCGCAGCTATTTCCATAACTTTTGAGAGCTCCGAACTCCTTCCCTTTGAAGATTGAAGCTCGTGTTCAGATTGTTCCCATTGCAGAGTCTTGTCCCTCAGCATATGAAGGAGTTGGCTGACCGTTAACTCTTCCACGGGAACACTGTGGATCAGAGTCTTCTCCATTTCATCCATCTTTTCCTCCAATGCTTTCTCCTTCTTTTCCTCTTGTACTTTGGCTTTCAGCGCTCGGAGAAGTTGCGCCTTGATGCTCTCTAGCTCATGTTCAGGGGCCATTCTTACAGTCTCTGTGTTTCTTACAGTTTCCTTTTCTTCCACTGAAAGAATTCCCAGTTGAATCTGTTCTTCAAGTTGTTGAACCTCGGTCATTGCCGCCTCATATTTGTCTTGGGTTTCCTTCAATATTTTTATGAGTTCTTGGACATTTTGTCTTTCATGTTCTGCCATGTCTTTCACCTCTAATTTCTCATCTATGGATGGAACTTCTACCGATGAGTCTGTCTTGGCCTTGAGCTCATCAAGAATTTCCTGCAGCCTTTGAACTTCTTGCTCATGTTCAACCTTTAGTTGCTCATATGCTTCTACTGAAACTAGCTTTTCGGAGGTTGCCGAGTTAATCCCCTCCAGGATTGTAGCCTGGGCTTGTTCATACTGTTCCTTCAACTTCTCAAACTCTGCTTGTAAGGAGTCGTAGAGAAGAACGGGAATAAAATCCTGGCTTCCTGAAGATTCCTCTTCATTTGCTCCTTCCTGCAAATATTCTAACTCCTGAACAGCATAAGGGAGATGTGATCGGTAATTGGTCACAATGGCTCTATGGTCGCTCTCTGCTTGAGCTAGCTGCTTCTGTTGTCTTTCCAGATTCTCCCATTCGGTGCCATAGAACTTTTTCATTGTTTTCATCTCTTGTTCGAGACGGTAACTCACTTGTTCTACTTGCTGTCATAATTTGAAATAAAGTTGAGTCCGAGCTCGGTGTTCGTCAGTCATGGATATGTCCGTAAACTGAACAGACTCAGAATTCTCTGTCAAACTATGTTGTCGTTGTTCGGTGGAGTTCTGTTCTGAAACTTTGTTCTTCTCTGGAGCATAAGCCTTTATGCATGCCCTCGTTCTTCCAACCTTAGTCGGCAAGTCCATTTTAGCCTTGTCTTTCATATTTGGGTTGGTCTTATCGTCATCCGTTTCAGAATCTGAGCTGATTGTCTGCACCGAGTCCTCACTCGTTATGGCTTTTAGATAGTGCCATTCCATGTCTATTTTCTTGATCCACTCCCATCCCAGAAGTGGTGGTCCTCCCTCAGGTAGTACGTATAAGTTCATTCTTGGGTGTTCTTTACCCTCATCTCTCACCTTGACTCTTATCTTCCCCATGGGGTATACTTTATGCCCCGTGTATGTCTGCAATACGAACTTGGTATCTCTTAAGGGTATATGTGAGAATAGCCGGTGGTAATCCCTTCGATTTATGACTGATAGAGCTGATCCAGTGTCCAACTCCATTTTCACTTGGACTCCAGCTATTTTTAGCATGACCCAAATAGTTTGTAGGTCAGCTTCCTTACTCACATTGTGAATTCTCAGACTGCCCAGCTCCTGGCCGTTTGGGTCTGAGTCCAAATTCTGTTCGTCTGAACTCTTCTCAGCCACCTTGTGTACCTTGTTGTACTTTTCCTGTGATGGCTTCCTTTGGTTGTTGGTCTTCTTCCCTGACCGGCATACCTTAGCTATGTGACCCAGTTTGCCACATTTCCTACATTCCTGGTTCTTAAACCAGCATTGGTTCTGGTCGTGTGTTGTCTTCCCACAACGATAGCATTTTGTTGTACTCGAGGTAATTTGATCCACACTGAGTGCCGCTGCCTTTAGCTGCATTTCCGCAGTTCCCTTCACTGTGGCTTCGTGCGATGCTGCAATAAGGACAGCCCTGTCAAGTGTAAGGTCGTTCTCTTCGAGTAGTCGCTTTTGCGTTCCTTCCTTTGACAACCCGCACACGAACTTGTCTCGCAATGCCTCTGTCAGATTCCCTCCAAACTGGCAGTGTTTCGCTAGTCTACGCAGTTCGACCAAGTATTCTGCGTTGCTTTCGTCTTTCCTTTGCGTTCTCGCATAGAATTTGAATCGTTCCGCCAACATCAACAGTGTGGGGTTCAAGTGATCCTTCAGAACAGTCACAATATCATCGAAAGTCTGATCCGCCGGTTTAGCTGGTGGTAGTAGATGCTTCAAGAGCCCGTATGTCTTCGCGCCCATCGAGTTTAGCAAGGTTATAGCTTTGTCATCTTCTTCTATTTTATTGGCCTCACAATAGATCTCAATGCGTTCCACATACGTAGCCCAGTCTTCTACCTCGGAATTAAAATCGTTGATGTTACCATGTTTAGGCATCTTCCTCTCTTCCTGATAACACCACGAATTATTTCTTTAAATTTTCTTTTATTTTTTTTTTCCAAGATGGCGGTTCCCGCGAAAATGGCGGTTTCCCGCGCTTATCTTCTCTCCCCGCCCACTTCAATGGCGGTTTCCCACTTCTGTCTTCTTCCCCGCCTAATGGCGGCTTCCCGCGTTTCTTCCCTAGCGGGAGAGGTACACTTTCCCCACGGGCGACGGCCGCTGGCTTTCAGGTTCACAGCCTGCGCGTCGGCTTCAGGGCTTTCCCTTTTCTCGGCAGGGCAACCGGCGCTGGGTACACCCCGTTGATGGCGAACAGTTTCAGCCGCTGGGCTGGCTCTCGCTCGGTTCCCCTTGCTCGGGCTCTGTCTCTCTCCCGCTCGCTCGGCTCTACCGGCGCTGGGTACACCCCGTTGACGGAGAACAGTTTCAGCCGCTGGACTGGCTCTCGCTCAGTTCCCCCTTGGTCGGCTCTGCCTCTCCCGCTCACTCGGCTCCCAATCGCGCCTCCCAGCCCTCTCGCAGTCCGGTGCTTCCCTCCCCGGCTGCGGCTGAGTTTATCTCTTCCCGCGCCTACGCTCCCGGTCGCAGCGCTTCGTGGCTTCGGTCGCTGCCCGGCCTTTTTCGCCGGTCGCGGTCTAGCTGTCTCATGACGCCGTTGCATCCCCAGCCTGTCTGTACCGTGGCTTCCTTGCTCCACGCTGCCCCAGTCTCAGCGCCTCTGGGCCCGACTTCTGTCCGGCTCCTTTCCCCCTCGACTGTGGTCGAGTGCACCGCCCTTATCCTCCGGTTATTCTTTTTACTTTTCCCTTACTCACAGTCACCGTGGCCGGCTTGCTTCTCGTGCTGATCGGCTCACTCCTCACCGTGGCAGAAGGGACAGTCAGTGCCTGTTGCTGATGGAAGTCTTTGTCTCTGAATTCTTCCTCCTTTCCAGCTCTGCAGACTCGAGTTTTCTCCCAGCAGAATGACGAGGGCGGTTGCCTCTTCTCGACGCTCGTTAACTGCTTCGGAAGTATTGTTGCCGCAGGGTACGATCAGACTCGTCGCCACTGTAAAGTCTGTGAGTTGTTTAGTTAATTAATACACAGACTACCAGAGTAACTTAAAACAGGACTTTACTATTCGAAGGTCAGGGCGAATCTGCCAAATAAATCCTGACACAGCACTTATATACCGGTGTGGTCACCGTCGGTATTACAGTATACAGAAGCCAACAAAGTAGTGCCACACCTAAAATAGTTCTCTTAAAGGTGAACGGTTACATACAATGGTTTTCTTAAAGGTAGACGGATACATACACTACAATTACAGTTGCCATTAATTAATATTCACCCTGGTGGAAACCCCCAGTGCCTGTCTTAAGTTGTCTTCTACCAGCTCTAGTGCTGCTATGAGGTGCTTTCTGAGTGGCTTCAGTTTGTGAATAAGAAGGCTGCTGGGCCTCCAATAAGGGCATTTAAAATGGCCATGGCAAGCAATCTCCAGGAGGCTTGGGCCTGAGCAGGCTCCACTGCACTGTGGCACTTGGCTGCTGCCAGGGCAGACTGGCTCAGCTGGCTTTGCTGTGCATGGACTGACACTGGACAAGTGGGTGGTGGGGGCACAGACATGCTGTCTTCCAGAGAGAGGTCAGCATGTGCCTTTCCCATGGCTCTAGCAAAGAACCAACATAAACTACAAAGGCCAAATGGCCTCCTTCTGTGCTGTTAACTTCTATGGTTCTATGGGAGGCAGCTTCTGCAATACGAGCATGTATAGTATCCACAATTTGTCAGGATATAGCAGGAGAATTTAATCAGCCCAACAGATACAATCCTTTTCTTCACTCTTTACCAACAGCTGTGCAGATGTTTTCAAAATTATTTGAGGAAAAGCCAGAGATTTAAATTTCAAAAGTTTTGTTCAAGTTAGGAGTTTCCATTCCAGTTGGGACCTGGACGCCTGAAGATAAGGCACCCTATGGGGCAATAGGTTTAAAGTGGTCCCCTTTGTAAATGAGCTGCTTAGGGCAAGCAGATTGTTCTTCAGGGGCAAGAGCCTGGCAACCCTCCCCACCTCGCCAACCAACCTACATTGACGTCTCCAGGGTCTTACATAATGTGAGCTATATAAACCAGAAGGTTACAGGTTCAATTTCCAATCTATGTTGAGTTGAATTACCTTAACTGGAGGAACAGCTGGGTTACACTGACAATTGACATTAGCAGCCTTGGGCTAAGGAGAAGAAAGTATCTGTCAAAGTTCTTATTCCTGATAATTGTCTATAAAGTGTGTATATTGAGTGAAGGAAGGATGAGGCTTTCCATAGCTGAACAGCCCACTGGTGCTCACACATGAAGAATGGTCACTTGGGTATTGGGTATGGTGACAGAGGGTTGCTGCCACCTATGGAACTACACTTCAGTAAGAGTTGGCCCCTTAAGCAGGACTGAAAGTGCGGGAACAAAAAGGGAGTCCTTGCACTTTTTAAAGATGCAAAATTTGCTGGATTACTATCACGATAATAGCGCGCTTAAAAAAATTCTCAGTCTTGTAGAACTAGATTGCACAGAAATAAATTGAATTCTAAGAACACCAGAAACACATAACGTGTTGCTAATATTATCAACATCAGCTCTTTGAGGTCATTAAAATGCAATTCCTTTACCTGTTTTCCCACAGGGGTAGTTCCACAACACCTTGAAATATTTTTTTTAAATTAAAAAGTGGAGCCCATATAATTTTATTTTCCTCATAACTGCAAGCTATGTACCCAGCACATCCCATCAGAGGACAATTTTTTTAACTGTTCATATCATTAAATATTTACTGATTCAATATTATTGGGGCCTTCATTGCTTTCAGTACTTTGATTTCACTTGTGACCTTTAACAGCCATCGGTGAGAAGAAAACTCCATTTCCTCTCCTTGGGCCGGATTCCAAGCTCTCCTGCATCAGAGGGCAGCCCTTTGGAACGTATCTCCCCAAGGATTCAAATTTTGTAATGCCGTATGAACTATCTAAAAATTCCCGTCATAGAAATAACGAATGAAACTAAATAAGAAAATCTGCTGGTTTTATATATTTTTTAATAACCTGGCGACTAATATTCAATCTATATGAAAAGGTCATTCTGAAGTATCAGAGAGTTAAAATTAAAAGTCTTATTAAGCACCCCATGCAGAGCCAAGACTTGCAGGCTCTAATGAGAATTGTGAAATATATGTGCAGTTTGAGCTGTAATCTGATAAGACCTGAATTTACTTGCTGTAGAGAAAAGTTCCTGATCCAGCAGTATGGTTTTCAGCTCCCTGTGGTCCAGGAAACAGTATCTGTCCTTCAGGAACAGCTTCTGCTGTAAGCATTTCTTATCTGTGCTATCATAGAAGACCAATAGCACTGAAATATCCAGTAACAGCAGCTTAATGTGAGATCCAATACTGTTTTAAATCAATCTGCAGCAGTCACTTCTGTTCTGGTGCAAATCCTGATTACTGCATTGTAAAATGTGAATCCTTTTCTAAGGTTATGAACCTAGTGATCAGCCTGACCAGAGGGGGGGAAGAAAATCCAGGTCCAGCACTATTGTTTCAGACTGGATAATGCTAGCTAACTCATACAAGCATAAGTCTATCCAGCATTAGCCACAAATATACATTAATCTTATAGGATTCAGAAGATGAAATAGCCGAAGGATTGAACAAACTTGTGTGAAGATGAAGCATTCTTATGAGAAAAAACACCCATCACTGCAAAATCTGAGAAGATGTCTTTATGAGTAAGAGTCAGATGTCATATTTCACAAACCTCCTTTCAAGAAATACAAAATGACTATGGGGCAAAGTAAATAATGGGATCTTCATTTTGTAATCATTATGAATGAATTCAATTTAAAAAAAACACTTTTAGCCAGTTGGAATACTGTTGATGCTGAATGGGGAGCAGAATCCTGCTTGCCATTTCATTGTTTTCTGGCAGATTAACCAGCACTTCCTTTTTATAATAAAATAGATAAAACAATCAGTGGAGCACACAGTGACAGCAGTTATGATGTGTAGGAGAGAATGGGGACAGTACTCACTGCACAATAATAGACTGTTTGGAAGCGTGGGTATAAGAAATGGAATATTGGCTTATCAATGGTGTTGGAGTTCTTGGGTCCATAACCCAAGCGTCTGACCTTATATATTAAATGATTCATCCCTGACCATTTTACATGGAGAGACACAACGGAACCATCATTACATGAACATGATTTTATGAGTGCATTTTAATTACAACAATAACAACTTTTATATGATACAACCGATTGACATCTAACACAGAGGAGCATGAGTGATTCTAGCCTACAGGACACAAGCCGTATGCATAACCAGTTTCTAATATCTTACTCAAGGGAAGAAAGTTTTAAAAGTAATGCCATTTTAAGAAAAGGTTCAATGTGAACTCTGATTTCAGACCTCACTATTAGGTCCCTTGTTGCGGCAGGTATGGCAATATCTTCATTCAAACCCCTTTCCCTCGCCTCAGGGTCAACATCTTCCTCACCTTTGTAGCTTTTTCTTCTTGTTTGTTTATAGAAAAGTTTCCCTTGCTTTGTTTCAATTTATTACAAGTGGTTAAATTTATACCTTTAAAAGGTCCATCGTAAATTAAGTCTACACCAACAAAGTTGATAAATGAACTGTTTTGGGTTGTGCCTGAAGATGGTTTGGTAGAGCTTGGATTGCTCAAGAACTGCAGATCTGGGGAAAGCAACAGCGCTGGAGTAGCTTAAAGAAAGAATAAAGAAAGACTTGCATTTATATAGCGCCTTTCATGACCTCCGGATGTCCCAAAGCACTTTACAGCTAATGAAGTACATTTTGAAGTGCAGTCACTGTTATAATTAGGCCAGAATTTTAAGTTGGACTCGGGTAGGGAGCCGGGGGTGGGGGGGGGTTGGAAGGGGCGGCGTGCTAGAAAGCAGTCGGGAAACCCGGTCGGAGGCCGTAGGAGGATCAGGGGAGGTGGGGAGTGGTCGGGGGCTGGAGGAGGATTGGGGCCAGAGGGGGGAGGTCAGAACCATAGGGGTGATCGGGGGACGAAGGGGGGGATCAGAGGCCTAGGGGCGAGGTCGGGGGAAGATCGGAGGCCTCGTGGGGAAGGTCGGGGGGAAATCAGAAGGGTCGGGGTCAGGGGCTGGGGGGGTCCGATCGCGGGGGTTGGGTGAGGCAGGGACGCCAGATCCAGCAGGTAAGTGGAAAGGCACTTACCACCTGGATCCAGCAATCCTCACCTCCCTTTAACTGTCGGGTTCCCCGAGGCCAGGGAAACCTGCTCGCCCACAGTTAAATTTGAAATGGTGGATCACCGTGAGACACGGAACCTCATTATAATATTTAAATGGGCAACACGCCTCCTGGGAGCGGGTTGGCTGCCCGACCCCCGTCCTGTTAAAACTGGAAGTGGGCCAGTTGGAGGCGGGGTGGGGGGTCGGGATTCAGGTTTTTAACTCTTTAGCCTCCCACCCGACCCCAACCCACCTATTTTGGGGGGTTAAAATTCCCCCTTTAAAAGCAGTGATCATGACGCAATACAAGCTAGAAACAGTCAAATACTTGCAGTGTTCTTTATTTAAGGGCTTGCCAGTCTGGATGTGGATGGCAATTTGCCACTTGAGTAGCCTGGATCAATGGTTTCTTTACATTCAATGCCCAGGTCTATATGTTGAATGCAAGAATGTAAGATACTGGGATCGAGCGTAACCCTGAGCGGGTCCTGGTTGGGCAAATACAAAAAGCGCACTCATTGGCCTAAGTTTCAGGCCTAGAGTATTTTAACTCCCGGGCCTCATTTAAATGCTGCTGGTCCACTTCCAGCCCAGAATGGGTGGGAAGAGGGCACGAAGCAACTGCCGACAGGGAAAGATCAGCCAGCTTGCAGGTAAGTGATGGTGAAGGGGTTGCAGGTGGATCTCATGAGAGTTAAGGGGGGAGTCCAGGGCAGGCGAGGCTGCGGCTCTCCCTGTGGAGCAAGGAGGAGCACTCCTACTCCTTTTGGACCCAGAACGTGAAGGGCCTCTTTGTCCATCGCACCAGCTGCCAACCTGCTTCATCCTGACGGGGAAGCCATCCTACATTTTAAAAGTCAAGACCATCTTAGCATCAGAAGCTTAGTTAGAGAAGGTGAGCTACTTTTCAAAGAGTAAGTTCTTTATTGTTTTCCATAACCAAGGGGCATAGGAAAATGGATTGTTTTTACTAACTGTGAAACTGTCCTTGCATGTATTTTATGTAAAAATAAACCTGTTCATGGCTTTATGATGTGCCTGCATTGATCGAATGTTTATCAATCCAGCTTTTGTAAGGAATGGAGGAATCATGTAGCGCCATATGTCGTATCTCAGTAGCCGATACAGGGAGCAAGGGTCCATGGTTAAAATCCCTGCGTCACACTATCATTTAACTAGCAATTAGACAGTAAAGGATACATTCTGGATGTGAGGCCCACTTACAGGGGTGACCGATGACACTGAATCTGAGAGAATATCTAATGCAAAAACCTGAAAACGGTGACAGGGAGATAGTACAGGGATGGGGGGGCCTGATAAAACTCAGCAAAGAGCAGGCTGGGAACATTTGGGAGGGAACCAGGGGCATGACAGTACTCACGGAAAGTATAGTGAGATCTGGTAGTGGGTAGAGTCTGCTTCCATAAGTCTTGAGAGTTGCAAGATGCACCTCCTTCAATTGGTCCACACTTTACGGCCACAGTCTGGGCTTCAACAGGAGACTGGAAACCACAAAGGCGGTGGACAGGAAAACAGAGAGCAGGAGGGTGAAAAGTTGAGAGGGGTAGAGGAGGGAATACTGTAATTTCTGCATTGAGATTGCAAGTGCGGTACAGACGATGTGTGTGATCACTGTGTCAACAGTACAGGAAAAACATCTTTAGCTGAAATGGCCAACCCAACCTCGACACCTAGAGGGAAGGGTGCTGCTCTGATACTCTTGGCCCCTCATAACTGGAGCATAGAGTGTGGCATTAATGGTGCCGGTGCTTTAAAAAGCTAAAAACAGTGGATGTCCAAAGAGACTTTGGGGTTCAGATACATTGGGCGCGATCTTGCCAGTCCTGGGGAGGTGGGTTTGGAGGCGGGACTGCTGGGAAAATGGCAGAATCTGGGGGCGGGCACCCATCCCACCCCTAACCCGCCTCCGTGCCATCTTCCCAGGAGGCGGGTAGCCGACCCGCGCCGGGTCCCATCTCCTGGAGGCGGGAAGGGGATTACAGCCACTGAATTGTCTGTTAACAAGTAGTTAACAGGCAGTTAAGAGGATTATCCCCATTTTTCCACCAGAGGTGCGGGCTTCCCGACGTCGGGAAACCCCGCCAGGGTCACCAAGGCGAGCAGTGGGTCTACGGGGGTCTGCGAGGTGCAAAAGTGCGCTGTGGAGGTGAGCGATGGGTGCAAGTGTGGAGAGGTGAGTATGGGAGGTAAGTGATAAGTGATAGAAAATGTTTACTTCCCTTTGTTTCTTCCTGCAGGCTTCAAGTGTTGGGGATGCGGAGAGTCTCGCATCTCACCGGCAGAGATGACAGATGGCTGCTGCATTCTCCGATGCAACATCCATCTATTTCTGCTCACAAGAGGTTTGATGAGTCTTGAATGCAAGAACTCATCAAACAACAGAGAATGTCAGTGTTTGACAGCTTCACAGAGCTGTCAAACGATGACAATTCATCTGTTAAAAAGTTTTGACAGATGAAACGTCATATGCTGATAATCTCTGTAATCGGCTTCCCCTTAATTGGCCTGCTAAGCCCGCTGGATGGGCTTAACAAGGTCAATCAAGGGAAAAATAGCGTGGTTGGCCACAAGTCGATGGAGGCGGGACTAAAACCTGACAAGCAGCAGTGCAGCCTCCAACGCGCCCCCATTGACAAAATCGCTCCCATAGATCATTAAAATGTCATGAACAGGTACGGAAAATAATCAAAAAGGCTAATGGGATGTTGGCCTTTATATCTAGAGGACCAAAATACAAGGGGGTAGAAGTTATGCTGCAGCTGTACAAAACCCTGGTTAGACCACACCTGGAGTACTGTGAGCAGTTCTGGGCACCACACCTTAGGAAGGATATATTGGCCTTGGAGGGAGTGCAACATAGGTTTATCAGAATGATACCTGGACTTCAAGGGTTAAGTTATGAGGAGAGATTACACAAATTAGAGTTGTATTCCCTAGAATGCAGAAGGTCAAGGGGTGATCTGATTGAAGTTTTCAAGATATTAAGGAGAACAGATAGGGGAGATAGAGAGAAATTATTTCCGCTGGTTGGGGATTCTCAGACTGGGGGCATAGTGTAGCTATTTGAGCCAGACCTTTCAGGAGTGAAATTAGGAAACACTACACAAAGGGTGGTAGAAGTTTGGAATTCTCTTCCACAAATGGCAATTGATGCTGGGTAAATTGTTAATTTTAAATCTGAGATTGATATCTTTTTGTTAACCAATGATATTAAGGGATATGGGCCAAAGGTGGGTATCTGGAGTTAGGTCGCAGATCAGCCATGATCTAATTGAATGGCGGAACAGGCTCGAAGGGCTGAATGGCCTACTCCTGTTCCTATGTTTCTATGTTCCTATGTTTAAGTGATCCTTTTCCAATCCTGCGTCAATGCCAGGGCAGATTGATAGTCAGAAGTTCTGCCCTGCCCCCAAAAGGGCACGAGAAACTTCAGGGCCTCAATATTAAGGAATATGTCATTAGATATTACCTGTCAATCCTCTCTCATACTGTAATAGCGAGGCCACCTTTGAGGCCTATTCCCTTCAGTCAGCATCATTAAGCTCCTCAGATGGATTTCAGATTACTATAATCTCACTATGATGCCCAGTTTGGGTTCCGCCAAGACCACTCAGATCCCGACCTCAATACAGCCTTGGTCCAAACATGGACAAAAGAGCTGAATTCCAGAGGTGAGGTGAGAGTTACTGCCCTTGACATCAAGGCAGCATTTGACTGAGTGTGGCATCAAGGAGCCCTAGTAGAACTGAAGTCAATGGGAATTGGGGGGGAAACGCTCCACTGGCTGGAATCATACCTAGCACAAAGGAAGATGGTTGTGGTGGTTGAAGATCAATCATCACAGCACAGCCCCAGGACATTGCTGCAGGTGTTCCTCAGGGCAATGTCCCAGGCCCAACCATCTTCAACTGCTTCATCAATGACCTTCCCTCCAACATAAGGTCAGAAATGGGGATGTTTGCTGATGACTGCACAGTGTTCAGCGCCATTCACAACTCCTCAGGTAATGAAGCAGCACATGCCTGCATGCAACAAGACCAGGATGAAATTCAGGCTTGGGCTGATAAGTGGCAGGTAACATTCATGCCACAAAAGTGCCAGGCAATGACTATCTCCAACAAGCGAGAGTCTAACCACCGTCCCTTGACATTTAATGGCATTACCACCACCGAATCCCTCACCATCAACATCCTGGGGGTCACCATTGACCAGAAACTTAACTGGACCAGCCACATAAATACTGTGGCAACAAGAACAGGTCGGAGGCTAGGTATTATGCAGCAAGTGTCTCACCTCCTGACTCCCCAAAGCCTTTCCACCATCTGCAAGGCACAAGTCAGGAGTGTGATGGAATACTCTCCACTTGCAGCTCCAACAACACTCAAGAAGCTCGACACCATCCAAGACAAAGCAGCCCACTTGATTGGTACCCCATCCACCACCTTAAACATTCACTCCCTCCGCCACCGGCGTACCGTGGCTGCAGTGTGTACCATCTACAAGATGCACTGCAGCAACTCGCCAAGGCTTCTTCGGCAGCACCTACCAAACCCGCGACCTCTTCCACCTAGAAGGACAAGGGCAGCAGGTGCATGGGAGCACCACCACCTCCAAGTTCCCCTCCAAGTCATACACCAT
Organism: Somniosus microcephalus; assembly: GCF_052327205.1. Taxonomy (NCBI): domain Eukaryota; kingdom Metazoa; phylum Chordata; class Chondrichthyes; order Squaliformes; family Somniosidae; genus Somniosus; species Somniosus microcephalus. Next base: position 28,088,296 of record NC_140996.1, on the reverse strand, counting down.
CCTGACTTAGAAGTATATCGCCGATCCTTCATCGTCGCTGGGTCAAAATCCTGGAACTCCCTACCTAACAGCACTGTAGGAGTACCTTCACCTCACAGACTGCAGTGGTTCAAGAAGGTGGCTCATCGTCACCTTCTCAAGGGCAATTAGGGATGGGCAATAAATGCTGGCATTGCCAGCGATGCCCACATCCCATAAACGAAAAAAAAAATTTCAATAAAATTTTAAAAGCGTGCGCAAGGAAATCTTGGGCAAGTTATTAAACATTTAAACAAAGGTTAAAAATTTAAAGCTGCATCACGGTGGTAGCACGCTCCTGAGTACCTGTGTACGTCTGCGACACAACTATGGAACTGAGGACAAAAGACCAAAACCAGACGTTCCATTCCTCAGCAGTAAGTTATTCAGCATGCTTCCAGAGACACAGTCAGGGACCTGCAGAATTGTAAATTAGTAATCTTGCTGTTTTCGGCAGAAAGATAAGTTATGAAATGATAAATAATAAAATTATCACCGCAGATGTAGTTGAATTAGCATACAGTTCATCGTCATTAAAATTTAATGTATGTTTGCTCTAAGTTCACCATGTCAGCTGTCACACTGCTAAAGACAAACTGTGACTGCAGTAAAGTTTCTGCTAAAATCAAACTATAAGGACTGAATTTCAGATTGATGAAAATATTGATGGAAACTCAGTATTAGAAAGTGTTTTTCTCAAATCTCTAATTCTATTTTACAGTATGCAGCAGGGAAATTTGTGGAATTATTTTTTGCAGGTTGTGCATGGTAAAAAGAGGTCTTTTGAAAACTACAAAACTTTGCAGTTCTCGAAGCCTAACGGGAGCCTACTTAGACACTCAGATTTGGAGTTTGTTGAATGCCTTTGTCTTTACATAGGATATACAGCACAGAAACAGGCCATTTGGCCCAACCAGTCCATGCCAGCGTTTATGCTCCACTCGAGCCTCCTCCCATCTTTCCTCATCTAACTCTGTCAGCATAACCCTCTATTCCCTTCTCCCTCATATGCTTATCTAGTCTCCCCTTAAATGCATCTATAATATTTGCCTCAACCACTCCCTGTGATAGCGAGTTCCACATTCTCACCACTCTCTGGGTAAAGAAGGTTCTTCTGAATTCCCGATTTGATTTCTTGGTGACTATCTTGTATTGATGGCCTCTAGTTATGCTCTTCCCCACAAGTGGAAACACTCTCTCTTTATCTACTCTATCAAAACCTTTCATAATTTTAAAGACAGCAATTAGGTCACCCCCTCAGCCTTCTTTTTTCAAGTGAAAAGAGACCCAGCCTGTTCACCCTTTCCTGATAGGTATACCCTCGCATTTCTGGTATCATCCTTGTAAATCTTCTCCGCACCCTCCATATCCTTTTTAGAATATGGCGACCACAATTGTACGCAGTACTCCAAGTGCAGTCGAACCAAGGTTCGATACAAGTTTAGCATAACTTCACTACTTTTCAATTTTATCCCTCTAGAAATAAACCCCTCGTGCCTGGTTTGCTTTTTGATGGCCTTGTTAACCTGTGTTTCTACTTTTAGTGATTTGTGTATTTGTACTCCGAGATCCCTTTGCTCCTCTACCCCACCCAGACTCGCACCCTCCAAGTAATAAGTGACCTCCCTATTCTTCCTACCAAAATGTAATACCTCACATTTATCTGTGTTTAATTTCATTTGCCAATTATATGCCCATTCTGCAAGTTTATTAATGTCCTCCTGTAATTTGATGCAGTTCTCCTCATTGTTAACTAGCCCCTCCAATTTGATGTCATCCATCTTAAAACAAATTGTAATATATTAGATAAGCTGCAGAGAGAGAAAGTCAATACCTTACACAGCGAGGTTTGAATCGCTCTATTCATTTTGTAGATAATGAATGAAAAAGGCATGTTCACAAACATGTGGAGATAATAAACCATAAAATGAAAGATGCCAAATAGAACAAAAATCAACCCCAGTAATGAAAGAAAAGTGTACAGTGTGTGGTCATTTTCAGACAAATATAGTAGTTAAAACTTACAGTTTTACTTTCAGAAAGAACACTCTCAGGAGCCCCTGCTCGTGTTAGACTTGACTCCCAATAGCATTTTAACTAAAACATCTCCTTAGGTGAGTTCTTGGCTGTTTCTCAAGCAACTGCGGATAACAGATAAATACTAATGAGCTTCCCCTACACGGCCCATCTTTTGCAGGTCATTGTAAATACTAGAAGAGAAAACACCTATGTGACAACTTTATAGTGCATTGTTCTCTGTGATCAAGGTCACATTAAATTTTAAGCATACAGAACCAAAATATCTCTGAAATGCATTTACTGTGCACAGCAGTACACTGTACAGTGCTATGTCAATAGACATTACTGCATCATGTTCTGTGCTACTGTAAATAAAAAGCAAGGGATATTTTTAATATTTGAATTTTAACAAGAGCAACATGTTGGAACGAGGACACTATGTAAAACATCCTGAAATACTGTAAACCAATAACCCCCTAAGGTGTGCAGCCACGCACCGATCACGAGGTCCTGCCGGGAGAGATATGGCGCACACGCGGCTGCACAACAAATTTAAAGGGCCCACACAGGGGGGGAAAAAAATCAGAGGGAACATTGCTGCAAACATGACCATTTTATTTTGTAACCATGCCACGCTAGTGTTAGAATATAGCTGATCAAATCAATAGCTCGCTAGTTATTAAAGACAAAAAAAGCAATTAATCATCAAATGCTGCAAGTATATATTTAGAACGCTCATGGGGTTGGGGGTATTGTGAAAATAACAGTCCTTTTTTCACAGTCACCACATCATAAGCCAGGGGATGAGTGCGGTTTTCCTGGCAGTTAGCTCAAAGATCGACATACGGCTCTCTTGCCGTATTCGGGCACTGTACAGCAGTAATGTGTCATTTGCAAACTGCTGTATAATCCTGAAGTAGCAATAAGTGTTTTTTTCTTTCCACACACCAACTAGTGCATACTTTTAAAATTACATATTTTTAAAACTCGTGTTAATGTGTGGCAAATAAATAAAGTCCTACTGCTCTGCGACTCCCTAGTGAGACATGTCGTGAGACATGAAGGACTGAGACACCGCAAGGATTTAATACCCCTCCATTTATATATTTTTTTAATGAACATTAGGATACCTGTGAAGGGAGGTAAGAGAGAACTTGCATTCATACAAGTATTAATGTGTCCTATTAAGTCATTTTAAAATTATATCTAAAAATTAAATTAAATGAATATTAAACTAATTAGCTTTTCAAACCACATAATTGTCAAAAATAGAAGTTGCCAGGATGATGGGCGGTAAACTCTGACTTTAATTCCCACTTGTGGGGCAGTCCTGATAGCAACATTGGGCATGTTTGGAACACTGGAACTGAACTGTGACATCACTGTCATGTTTCCATGTCAGTGATGTCACAACAAAGCAGCGACATCGCCAAGCAATTCACTCCAGCCTTAAAATGGACATTAATTTAGAAGAAAAACAAGTGTTATAAGCAGAACGCTCAATAGCTGTCTATGTTATACAGTTTTAATTTTAAATTGTGTCTCCTCATAACTCACTGATAAGTTCATCAGTTGTGAATTATCTGTTACCTTCATTTGTAGTGATATCGATCATATAACATGGATGTCCATTCAGTATTCTCTGCCTATTGAAGGAAGGGAGGGAATATAGATTCCCAGAGCAAAAATTATGCTACATCTAGGTTTACCACAGGGTACACAGTATGCTCCATATTGTGTTGGCGGAGTAATATGTTTGAACAAATGCAATTGTGAGCCAAGCATGGACTTTCAAAATATAATAACAACTTGCATTGTTGTGGATACATGAGCAATGTCCTTCCTCTCCATACCTATATCGCCTGATACAAGGTTAATGTTCAGTTTGAGCAATAATGTAAAAGACAAAATATTACACAAGAGGACTGACCAGAAATTTGTTACATCAGGAACATGGTTAAATAGAACAATGGTCATATGTAATTATCCCATTATAAGCATCAGTGCTGTGTATCACACATTATCTGAGCTTCCTATACAGGGTAATGTGATTGCATTATATCATATTCATAAGCACAAATGCAGTTATTTCTCACATTTTTGTAACAGAAAATCATACTGTATTCCAAGTCTACTCACTACTTTAGCCTTAAACAATTAAAATGGCCAGTAACTCTCTGGATCAGTACGTTTGAATCCTATTCGCTAACTATGCCTTACATGTGGCAAAATGGGGAATTTAGAACATATCAGTAACACATACGAAGACATATGTGTGAGGACGTAACTTAGATATACTGCCATGATAGCCATTATGCAAGTTCTAAGTAAGATATTGCACTCAATTTCCCACATAGGCGACTTTGGTCATGAATCCTTAAAATCTGCAATAGCCGACCGTATTTTGTTATGGGTGGTAGCCACATACAAATGGCCAGCCCACAGAACACAGTCTAGCGCTTAAACCTTCTAAGGTCTCGGACTCCTATGGAAAAGTAGCATTCGTGCTGGTCAGCAGGTGCTCCTGAGTCATCTCCCTTCCACCATTGTGCTCAGCTTCTCCATTTGTTCAGCTTGACCTCAGGGACCACTCAATGACAGAAGCCTGCTGTACAAGTCTCACTGAGTCCTGAGTAAGAGTCTAAGACCTGAAACATAGACTTCTGTTTCTCCATAGATGGTGCCAGAACTGCTAAGTATTTTCAACTTGTTCTGTTTTTATTTTCTGCAAGTCTCATTAATGTGCATGTCGACTCTGTTTTTTCTTGATATGTTTTATCCTACTGTTGCGATCTCTGCCATACCCATAACCAAATTCAGGTTAGATCAAACTAAAAATCACTTATATTGGTCAATGCAAAGGATCCATATTTTAATCTTCCTTTTAATTGGTTTTGGTGAGGAGTTTGCTCTCTTATTAACATGAAACTCATGAACCCTGGAATTTGCATTATTTTGTTTATTTGTTCACACATAAATTGCACAAATGATCATTTAAAATTGAGTGAAATTTCAGTTATTTTGCCCTATCCTGAATAATCAAATCAAGAAGTGATGTGTTAATTTGGTTCCATTGATACCCCTCTTGTCCCTAGGTCAGAGGTTGTGGAATCAAGCCCAGGGTTAGACTGACACTTCAGTGCCATACTGAGAGAGTGCTGCACTGTTAGAGATGCAGTTCTTTAGAAAAGATGTTAAGCTGAGGTGCCCTCTATTGGTTCATGTTGATGTTAAACATCCAAAGACCAAAAAGCCATGGTCATTCAATGAAGCTGGGATCCAGTTAAGGTGGGTCTTGGCATTATATTGGGACTTTTATGGCCTTGTAAGGGGTGGAGACTTACAGAGTCAGCAGTGTAAGAGAGGGGAAGGCTGGAGATTCCCATGTCCCCAGCCCTCAGAGGGACCCAGCATTTAATCGGCAGTGGTATGTCAGGCTCCCAAGAAGACTTGCGGGCCCCACCTGGAAGTCCAATCCCAGGACACAGCCCGGACTCCCAAAGATCACCAACATTATTGAGTGCTCTTCAGGCCCCAAAGAGGGCTGATGGGTGGCATATCTTTTGTTTCTGGGAAGCCCGGGCACTCTGCCATCCCCATCCCACAAGCAGGCAGACTGACCTGAATTATTAAACTTCCGGTGCAGGCAGACACCTGAGAAGTGATGCAAGTGGCGTGGGTACCTGCCATTTACATGTTAATGAAGGGACCAACCCTGGCCCTGAAGACATTAGCAGGCCAGCAGCAGTTGGGCACTGGGTAACAATTACGTCGGGATGGACCTTCTCCTCATGGATTGCTGGCTCTCTTTGACACTACTCAAAAGAAGAATAGGAAGTTCTCCTGGTGTCCAGCCCAACATTCCTCTCTCAACTAATAGTAAAACATGCATTGCTGTTTACGGGATGTTGTTGATGCAGCCTGACTCATGTTTGCCTACATAAAAAGTTACTGCAGTTGATTGTGTGAAGTGCTTTGAGATGGCTCAATGTGATAAGATACTGTATAAATCAAAGCATAATTATTCATTTGTTTTATGTCTCGACTCGTCCAACCTGTAACCTATATCTGAATTTTTAAGCCATTTCAGGAGAAGCTTCCGATGGTGAAAACAGCCACAAAATAGTATTTGTGGGTTCAAGATATAGAGCTAGTTAGCAGGGAAATCAGCCACAAGTACTGACTCAGGACCTCCAGCTTTTCTGGCATCCTCTGCTCTTAAGGCATGAGTAAATATTCCTTGGCCCTTATTACCATTTGCAGTCTACTTTTGGATCATGATGTGATACAATCTACAAAGCAGGTAACAGGGATGTAAACATCTAAATTAGAGGAAAAAAATTAAGTTCATGAAACGTGGACACCAGATAGATAGTGAATGCCGTACATGCGTTTTATGCAGACGAGTAAAGATAAGAGAATTTATTTTTCCCAGAGTTGTCAGTGCTTACTTTTTAATTTTGTGGATGACATAACTAGCTGTCCCCTCTGTACTTTGCATCTTGGTCACAAAACAGTAAGTGCTCACAGAGCTCCGGTGAGAACTGGCCCCTATAGAATCTCATGACAACTATATCCAGAACGCTGCAGCGTAATAATCTCATAAAGAATATTGAATGATTTTCAGTCTGCTATCCCAAGCTATAACCCAAACTCTATATCAAGACCATTTCAGCATTACTGAAGCAAAGTCAATGAACCACAACAAACACTTTGCTCTCTTGTATTAGACTGTGTCCAAGAATATTATATTCTTTAAATATATTGCCCTTCAAACTAGGTAAATGTTGGTCTGTCAGATTTAAGGAAATTGCTGCATCACATCACAGGGTAGCTGTTTCGTATGAATGCACTAAAGAGCATTACGATTGTGTCACAAATACGAACTGGAGCATGTCTTAGCATTAAAGGGAAATTGTTATGCCTGGTTATATACTTTACTCATGGCTAGTTTTAGCCCTCCATTTGCAAAAACAAAATTGCATAGCAAATTAAAGCATACTTTCGTATCTTTTGGCATAGACTTTCACTCAGTGTGCTTACTGTCTGGTTGGCTTTTTAAAAAAGCAATAATGCATTTTTTACATCCTACTGAAAACAGAACTGCATTTACAGATTCTTATTGACAGCTTCAACTTTTCTCTAACTCTTCTACACACATAAATCAAAATACAGGTATATGGACAATGCATTGCACAAATATCAGAACACATTGTTTTGCAGTATTGAAAATATTAACTTTTTGGAATTAAGTTTTTATAATATTAGTTAATATATGTAGGAAACTTTGCAGTTCAGGGGGTGAGACATAAAATATCTCCACAAAAACTCATTCTAATTAGGATCATACACTTACCTTTGAAGATACCTTGGACAGATTCGGAATGTTTGGTACTAATTTTTGGGCCATAAGCTCACCCCTCTTTGGTGAAGAATAGAACTGTGAGGTACACAAACGTGAGCAGAAAGGCAAACTGAACTCCAGGGAGGCAGTAGGTCGGAGACATTAGCAGGCCATGTAGATTGCATCCTTCGGAGAAATAAGATGAAATGTCACAAACTCGCAAAGGCCACATTGGTCATATCGGTAGAGCAAACTGATGGGCGTTCATAGATATATATTTTTAACAGCGGTGAATTTAAAGAAAATAAACAAAACAACATTCGACAGCGATTGCATGAGTAAAATGAACTGAATGCAATGGTGGGTCTACACAAAGCTTTCGCCTTGCTGAATGAAAGCAATCCCTAAGACTGAATTGGTAATGAGATCCTGGCTCCTGAGATTTTAGCTTTCTTAATCATGTTCATAATTAATTCAAGAACATTGATAATTTCATTACATTCTTTTTTGTCTTATCAATAAATGATGTGCCTGCACTTTTTGGTCTTGTGCATTCAGGGATGAGATGCATACAGTGAAACTGCATCAGGGCCAGAAAAGATGCACATGAGGCAAAGGCTGAAACAATAATTACAAACTCTTCCTCGACCAGGTCACCACTAGAAAATAATTACAAACAGTTATGAATCAGAAGCAAATATTTGTGCAGAAAAGAATGTATTCCAAATTGGGTTACATTGCAAACACAATCCAGTGCAGCAACTGTACTATGTACCATGTTAATCATTCCCCTTGAATCATGCCATGTAACTAATTTTAACCAATATTATGGAAGTAGTCAATACCAGAAGTAAAGTAAGTATTCTCAGGATTGTGACACTTGAAGTAGCTGATTGCCCTGAAGCTACACTGCATTGCCACATGCTGAATGTCTCTGTTCAGCCAAGCACTAACAAGCTGTCAGGAACTGGCAGTCTTCTTGCATGATGAGACAAGTTAAGGACATGAGTACTGCACCACGATATTAAAACTATCGTGTTATTTTAGTCAAAATGAATAAATGAACAATTATGTTCAAAGGTAATAAAACCTCAGTCTTTGCGGTTTCAGCAGTTCATTTGCATTTAAATACCTAAACGTGAAAATTGTATTTTTGACATTTTAAAAGTATGTTTATAATTTTGAGATGTCAAAGTTCAGTATGTACTGGTGATGACTTTTGAAGAGCCATAGATAATATTAATTCTTTGTAGGTGAATATATGATTACTTGCACTCGAAGAGTGTATATTTTACATTCTAATCATTCAGCTGTGCTGCAACTATTTAAAAGCATGTTTTGACTTTATTTAATCATCAAATGGATTTTACAGGAGCAGAAAGAGATCACTTTTAGTGGGTTTTTTTCACCAGCTTTATAACATAACAAACTGAATGGAGGATGGGTAAAAGTAGTGGCTAAGGCAAAAGGACGCTGAATTCAGACTGATAATCTGATTATTCAGTAAGTAATCTTCCCAACCCATTGAAGAGTCAGTTAGAAGTGGAAGCTGCAGCTTGTGACATTGATAAACGAGGCGGAAGATGATGCATTTACTGGGTAGCTCCATCAGTAAATCATTTACTCTATTTAGCGCTCATGCAAACGTGACCTGCCCTAGACAAGCATTGTATCTCAAAGTTACCAACAGCAGAAAACTGTGATTGACAGTAAGAGCGTGGATACATTTAAACCGGGGTTCGTAATCTGTAACAGACCACTTTGTCAGAAACGAGTTTGCTATGCACACAATTAACATAATCACTTTTTAATTGGTATTCTTATTGGTATTTCAACAATTACGTAACAAGATCATATTCAATTTGTCAGATAAATGAATGTATGGCTATCAAACTGGGTATGACATTAAAGGGGTTGTGCTGTCATACTAAACTGTCTTTCAACATAATTTAGCATCTTATGAACAAAGAGGCGGAGGATGCAATAATAACAAGATTACATATTTTACTGCTAATCATAACTGGTACTATATATCTATCATTTATATGTTTATTTTAATAGAAATCCACCCACAGCATCTGTTGGTGTGAATGTGCTGCGTGGCCAATATAGAGGAGGCATTACTGCATAGTTTTCAGAGAAATTAAGTATTACTTATGGCCAGGAACCCCTCAATAAAGACACAATGCATCTTCAAGTGGGCTTACAAAAAGAAGTGGTAAAACTGAAAAGAAATAAAGAATGAACTGTAAGAAAGTACAAGAGACATGCAAGAAAAAGGGCTGGAGTAACGCTGTAAATAAAGTCTTCATAGATATAGTAGTGAACACATATTTTACTGTAGATATAGTGTACTTTTTTTCTCAAACTTTTACAACTTTAACCTATGGCGATGTCTTTATTGCTACCTTTGGTGTTATTATTTGTGAACTCTTTTTAGTAATGATTAGCTGCTGTCCTGGTGTCTGTTAGTGCTGTGACCTCCACTATTGCCTCACACAGCTTTTTTGGCAAAACGATCATTTAAGTATAAAGTTTCAATGTGACACTTCCCCCCCCCCCCCGCCCCGATCTATCAGGGTGAATTTTTAATCGACAGCGTACGCAGGAGAACCACTTGACAAGTTCACTGGGGAAGTGGCTTCTTCTGAGTTATCACATAATTCTAAATGTTATAAAGCGATATAGATGCAGTCACTGGTGGCAGTCCGTCCTCATGTGTTCTTGTGTGTGTTTTTTTATTGTTTTACAATCTAGGGCAGTAGTTGAGGTACTACAATTAGCATCAGTGTCCCTGGACTACAGAGGGAAAGATTCCCACTCCTGATCAATATTCGGTGACCCTTGCTTGAAAAGAAATTAAAAATATATTTTTTTTAAATATATATCTATTTTTTAACTGCTGGAAGTTACATGGAATCTCTTCTTCATTGCCAGTGTGCTCATGAATATAACAGAAAACAGGACTCTAAATTCACAGTGTTACTGAAGTGTGACTTTATGCTGTCATATGGTTAAGAGTTGGATTATACATCATTTTTTTCCCTGCCCAGCAGCTTTTAAGGAGAAAGGAAAGGAAGATTCAGACACAATTCAAACGTGCTGATATCTCCCTTTATAACATTTAGGATTGTGCGAAGATTCAGATGAATGCACTTCCCCTGTATTAGAGCAATCTTTAATTGAAAGCACATATGGTTTGAATATGATCCCTCTTTGGAAAAGCTCACAGCTCAATCTCTGAATGTCACATGAGGTTTGCAATGTGACCTCTCTCTGGAAAAGCCCACAGCTCAGTCTTCCAATATCACATGAGGTTTGCAATATGATCCTTTTCTGAAAAGGCACACACCACAGTCTCACAATATCAGAGGGAGGTTGCAGATGATAATTTTTCCCTGTAGGGTTTAATAGTTCAGTTAACCCTTCGTACACTTTGCTTGACACAATAATCTTTTAAGTCTCTGCTGGGAATTTTTAGAAGGGTGGTATTTATACCACTTAGCTTACTGAAGGCTTTACCTGACCTCTGGAAGTTATAATTTTCTGATCTACCTCTGCAAGAATCATAGAATTACAGAGGCCTTCTTGGTGCAGTGGTTTAACATAAATAGGACACTACCAAAGGTTGAAAAGAGCCTTAAAGAAGATGAGATAAATTAGAAACTATTGATTAGGTAATGCTAATTTAGGTTTTAAAAGCCTGTGAGAGAAAGGGAAGACTAACTCTCTATCTCCGTAGACTTCACCATCCCTACAACCCTCCAAGATATCTGTGCTCCTCCAATTCTGGCCTCTTGCACATCCCCGATTTTAATCACTCCACCCTTGGTGGCCGTGCCTTCAGCTGCCTACGCCCTCAGCTGTGGAATCCCCTGCCTAAACCTCTCTGTCTCTCAACCTCTCTCTCTTCCTTTAAATACACTCCTTTTGGATGTTTTATTACTCAAAGGTGCTATATAAATATAAGTTGTTGTTGCTTAAAAGCTACCTCTTTGACCAAGCTTATGGTCACCTGTCCTAATATCTTCTTAAGTCGTTCGGTGTCCAGTTTTGTTTGATAACGTTCTTGTGAAGCACCTTGGGGCATTTTACTATGTTAAAAGGCACTATATAAATGCAAGTTGTTGTTGGAAATCCACAGTTTTGAGATGTTGCTAAAGAATCAGTTAGAGTAAAAAAGACAATAGCAAAATACTGCAGATGCTGGAAATCTGAAATAACAACAGAAAGTGCTTAAAGGGCTCGACCCGAAACGTTAACTCTGTTTCTCTCTCCTCGAGGCTGCCTGACCTGCTGAGTGTTTCCAGCACTTTTTAGAGTAAAAATGAACCTGGTTGTAAATCCAGCCCAGAGGGATCAAATGCAAATCTCTTTCATTTAGTTAAAAACATCCTATATGAAATGGGTTTGAGTCATTTCAACTCAGTTGCAAGCAGTTGTGTGCCCACAGCAGTAAATTACCACTAATCTGGCATTTATTTGGCATTCCCATTCAGAGGTGTCAAATTTAAGAGCCCTCACATGTCATTAATGGGGCGGTAACAGCCTCAAACTGGGTTTGGTAACCTCACCACCCCATTAACACTGGCAATGCGGCTAGTTCCATTTTAAAAGGGGGCTACCGCGGGGTGTCCAAGGTGCCCACCTGATTCAGGCGATAGGCCCCTTGCGCTTACCCAATGTGCATACATACAAGTTATAGCAAGCAATCAGGAATCTTGTCCTCACTCAACATCTATACCTGTAATGTATATACCTTTAAGGGGGGAACAATCTTTTACAGCTCATGTATACTGCAGTACCGGCAGTGACCAAACCTGTATATAGCACTGAGTAGTAATCTGTACAGATCAGTTCCAGTGTGTGCCCCGTTGAGTAAACACCTATTGTACCGTTCTCCCGCAGTCTATGTCTTATTATACACGGACACAACATTGGCGACAAGGCAAGTTCGAACCTACCTGCAACTCTGCATCACCTCCCGGGGATTCGTTCCTGGAGATCAGTGGATTGGAGGTCAAGGCCAGAGACTCGGGCGTCGACCACGGGCAACCGCCCAGTCATCCGGCAGAGACTTGAGAATTGCAGGGGAGGCTGTCGAGAGCCAGGCTTAGCTTTCCAGTCGAGGTGGTCCAGCGAAATGGGCTGGCAACAGGTAGTGCGCAGACCCTTCCCGGACAGCGGCGGGCTAGAGCCTGACCGAGCGGCACAGCAAAGGGCCGAGCAGCGTCGACGGGGGAGAGAGAGAGAGGGCAGAGCGCACAGGGCGCAGCCGGTGTTCAGGGGCCGAGCAGCGTTGAAGAGAGGGAGAGAGAGACGCGCAGAAACCCGCGAGGCGCCGCCATTGCCATGAGGAGCACCGAGAGTGGCGTTGGCAGCAGCGCAGGAGAAGCACGCGAAACCTACAGGGTGCCACCATTGCCACGAGAACCACCGGGAGCAGCGTTGGCAGCAGCGGGGGAGGAAGGAAAGCGCGGGAGACGCCATTTTAAGCCATTGGGAGACGCCATTTTAAACCACACCCAAAATGCCGAAGAGTGGCAGTATCACGCATTTGACAATGAAGTCGAAGATTGGACTACATATGTTGAACGAATAGAGGTATACTGCAAGGCAAATGAGGTGTCAGATGACAAGAAAGCGTCGGTATTGTTAAATTTAATGGGTGCAAAGACGTATGGTTTATTATGAAATCTAGTAACCCCAACGAAGCCAATGGAAAAGAGTTTTGAAGACATAGTAACGATACTACAGGAACATTTAAACCCCACACCGCTGCTGATAGCAGAAAGATTCAAGTTTCACAAACAGAACCAGCATAAGGATGAAAGCAATGCTGATTATATAACAGAACTGTGCAAACTATCGAAACACTGCCAGTTTGGAGCGGGACTGGCAGATACCTTAAGGGACAAGTTTGTGTGTGGGCTTCAAAGTGAAGGAACCCAGAAACGGCTTTTATCTGAAAAGGACCTTACGCTGGAAAAGGCTTTCAGCATTGCGGTATCATATGAAGCAGCAGCACGGGGCACTGCAGAGATACAACAGAGACCGCAAGGATATGGCACAAACGAAATGTCATATGGAACAGAGAAGTGCTATCGCTGCGGCAGAACAACACACGACCAGAATGATTGCTGGTTCAAAGACAAAGTGTGCAGACAGTAGGACACATAGCACGAGTCTGCAGGTCGGGAAAGAAAACCAGCAATAAGAAACCTACCAAAGAAAAGTACAAGAAGGTACATAAGATGACAGAGAATAGTTCAGACGAACAAAAGAGTGATAACGACTCTGAAAGCAGGGAACTGAGTTGTCTGAAACTACATAATGTGATCACAACGGAGGCTCACCTTTGGGTCATTTGGCTCACATTTGGGTCACTCTCAAGATAGCAGGAGTCAAGGTAAAGATGGAATTGGACACAGGATCAGCCCTAACAGTCATAAACCGACGGGACTACGAGCGGCTATTCTCACACATACCCTTGAGAGACACAAAAATTATTTTGAAGATGTACATGGGGCAAAAAGTCTACCCCAAAGGAAAAATAAGGGTGACCGTTATATATAACGGTAAGGAAACACCAAAACTATACCTGTATGTATTGCAAGATGGAGGACCACCATTACTGGGACGTGAATGGATCCGGAAAATACAACTGGATTGGCATTCCATACAGGCACTGACTGTGGCTGACAAAAAGGATGACGACGTCACACCTGGGCGACTGTCAAAGATCCTAACTGATGCGAAAGAAGTGTTCCAGCAAGGACTCGGAACACTAAAAGGCATGACAGCGATGATTAAAATTGAAGAAAACGCAAGCCCAAAATTTTTTAAGGCCAGACCGGTACCTTATGCGATCCGCCCAGCCGTTGAAGCAGAGCTGGAGAGTCTGGAACGTTCAGGTGTACTGTCCAAGGTAGACTGGAGCGAGTGGGCTACACCCATCGTCCCTGTGATGAAAAAGTCGTTGAGCAGCACGCCTGGGGAACCAAGGAAGGTTCGCATCTGTGGGGACTTTAAGGTAACAGTGAACCCAGTCCTTCACACCGTACAATATCCACTTCCGCGGATTGAAGATATTTTCGCCTCGCTATCTGGAGGGAAACGCTTCACTAAGATTGATCTTGCCCAGGCGTATCTGCAAATGGAGGTAGAAGAAGCATCAAAAAAATACCTCACAATCAACACCCATTAAGGTCTCTACCAATACAACCAGCTGGTATTCGGGGTAGCATCAGCTCCGGCTATTTGGCAGAGGGCAATGGAACAAGTCCTGCAAGGGATCCCAGGGACCCAGTGTTATTTGGACGACATCCTGGTCATGGGTGAAAATGACAGTGATCACCTTGCCAACCTGGAGCAGGTGCTCACTAGATTGCAGGAATATGGGCTCCGAGCTAACCGCCCCAAATGCGAGTTTTTTAGAAAACAGATCTCGTATTGTGGCCATGTTATCGATAAAGAGGGGTTACATAAGTCCCCAGAGAAGATTGAGGCAGTAGTCAAGGCTCCAGCACCGGAAAATGTGTCACAACTGAGGTCGTTCCTCGGGCTGGTAAACTACTACCATAAGTTCTTGCCAAATTTGTCTACAATACTACACCCACTGAACACCCTACTGCAAACTGGGGTGCCATGGAAGTGGAGTGACAAATGTAGACGTGCTTTCCAGAAAAGCAAAACACTAATCACATCAAAAGAGGTATTGGCCCATTACAACCCAGCATTACCAATTCGGTTGGCATGTGATGCGTCACCCTACGGCATTGGAGCGGTGCTGTCGCACAAATTCTCGGATGGCTCAGAGAGGCCAATAGCCTTTGCGTCACAATCACTAACCTCAGCCGAGCGTAACTACGCCCAGATTGACAGAGAGGCCCTCAGCCTAGTGTGGGGAGTGAAAAAGTTCAATCACTAACTGCACGGGCAGCAATTCACCTTGCTGACTGATCACCAGCCTCTTGTATCCATTTTTAATCCGAAGAAGATGGTCACTTTTTCTAGGGGCGCACCACTATGAGATTGAATATAAGGGCACGAAACAGCATGGAAATGCTGATGGGCTATCATGCCTGCCACTGCCTACTGCGGAGGAAGCACCAGCAGTGGATCCTGTTGAAATATTCCATTCGGCTATAGTTGAATACATACCGGTAACTAACGCTTGTATCGAAAAGGAAACCCGAAATGACCCGACACTGTCTCGGGTATATGATTTGATGGTGAAGGGATGGCCAGCACATGGCGACTCACTGTTGCCAGCATTCTCGACAAGGAGAGAACAGCTGTCAGTGTGCCGGGGGACCTTGATGTGTGGATCCCGAGTGGTAATTCCACCCAAGTTAAGGGATAGAGTGCTCAATGAGCTTCATGAGGGTCATCTGGGAGGGGTAAAAATGAAAAGCCTAGCCAGGGCTTATGTGTGGTGGCCGGGAATCGTTAAACAACTTGAGGACCTGACCAAGAGCTGCTCAGGATGCCAGAAAGTCCAAAATGCACCACCACAGGCCCCTCTACACCCATGGGAGTGGCCCTCATCTCCATGGCAATGGGTGCATATTGATTTTGCTGGTCCATTCATGGACTCAATGTTTTTAATAGCCGTGGATGCGCACTCGAAATGGCCTGAGGTCATCAAAATGTCCTCCACCACCACGGAGAAAACTATTGCAGTCCTACGGACCATTTTTGCCAGGAATGGCTTGCCAGAACAGATTTGCTCCGACAACGGACCACAGTTTGTGTCCGAAGAGTTCCGGAGGTTCTTGAAAAAGAATGGGGTAAGGCATTACACATCCGCCCCGTATCATCCAGCCACAAATGGATTGGCTGAGAGGTTCGTACAAACCTTTAAGAAGGCAATAAAGGCTATGTACAATGACAACATTCCGCTGCAGCACAAGGTGGACAATTTCCTGTTCGCCTACCGGAATGCGACACATGCAGTCACCAACCAGGCCCCAGCCATGATGTTCTTTAACCGAAGGTTAAGATCTCGCCTGGATTTGCTCAGACCAAACATACGAAGAGATATTGAGAGTAAGCAATTCCAGCACATCCATGAGAAGCCAACAAGGGGCTTCAATGTAGGGCAACCAGTCTTGGCCCGCAACTGCCGAACAGAAAAATGGCAGCCAGGAACGATATGCACACGGCAGGGCCCACTAATGTACACAGTGGATGTTGGGGAGAGCATCGTGAGACGCCATGCTGACCAGATCCTAGAGTCACAGGAACAAGTCAACCCCATGCCTCGCCCATACGTACCTGGTGATGAACCCGACGTACAGGTCGCATCTACCCCAGAAACAGTAGCATCGGAAGCTGATGAACCAACCGACGACAGGGGGCCAGAATCGCCTCCGCATCAAGAGCAAGACACTCAGGAAAGGCGCTATCCAGAAAGGATCAGGAAGCCTCCCCAAAGACTGAGGCCTAGAAATTGAGTTTGCCTCCGCCAGGGCTGTAGCGCCCGAAATTTCGCGCCAGCGTTAATTGCCGCTGCGCCCGCCAAAAATTCAGCTGCGCCGCCCCCAGACGGCTGCGGGCGCTAGTGGAGGGTGTCAGCGCCTCGCAATGGGCGCTGAATGCAGGATTGCGGCGCTAATCCCCCGCTGCAGCACCCAATGCGGTACGGCAGGCTGGGGTACTGCAGGCCTCCTCCTTCTGTTAAGGAGGAGCTGCCTGCAGCCGACCGCTGGCCGGTGGAATCGCACAAAAAATGAGCCCGGCACCTCGGAGAAGTGCCGGGCTCGAGCCCCACACACATCTGTGCCGCGGGGGGGTGGTGGAGGAGTCCGGGGAGGGAGGTGCGGGCAGGCGGCCGCCGGGAAAGCGGCCGGCCGCCGCGCCACCTTAATGCGCCGGCGCTAAGTCCAGCAAGAAACTTTTGAAAAATCGTTGGTTGCGGCTGCCACGGGCGAGGCGGCCGCAACTGAATTTCGGCGTCCGGCCGCGTTACCACGGCAACCGGGACGCTGCGCACACCGATGACGTCATCGGTGCCGGCGCAGCGCTACCGACTAACGCCGATGGTAGGGCCCAAATCAATTTCCGAAGCGGCTATAATTCCGGCGCAAGGCCCTCTAGCGCCTCTAATTGGGCGCTAACCCCACTCAATTTCTAGGCCTGAATATATAAATAGACTATTTTCAGCTAATGTTGCATGTTAAAAGTGTTAATTGTAATTAGTTTGATATTTAATTGTTAAATGAGTGTTATGGTACTGTTAATCTAAAAGGGGAGGAATTGTAATGTATATACCTTTAAGGGGGGAACTATCTTTTACAGCTCATGTATACTGCAGTACCGGCAGTGACCACACCTGTATATAGCACTGAGTCGTAATCTGTACAGATCAGTTCAGCGTGAGCCATGTTGAGTAAACTCCTGTTGTACCGTTCTCCTGCAGTCTGTGTCTTATTATACACGGACACAACAATACCCACTATGCAGTAACTCCTACAAGTTCAACTGTGATATCCCACAATGGTCAAATAGTTTAGCAACGCTCACTGCCTAAACGCACGCATTAAGAATGGTCAAATAAGTGAAGTCCTCATGAATCATATGATAGCCTAAGTCAGCACCTTCCAGTGTGAAAATTGGAGGGAGAGGAGCTTAAATATATAAAGCATAAAAATAATTTAAAAAACATGAATTTGCTTCCACTCCTGTGTCTTGCAACCTCGGCAAAGCCAGCTCATAATATGAACCCTTGCCTGAGATAGGATACAGGACTAATATTGTGGTCAATCATATCACAGCTAGAGGTAGGAGGTCAGTAACCCAGATGCTTCCACAGGATCAGAAAATAAAAAGTGAACTCTGAAGGATTATAGATAGCCATCTTCAAATCTTTAGGTTCCTTGCAACATCAGGAAGCAGAGATAGTGACCGAGATTAGTCTGTTTCAGGGAGAAATTTGGAATAGGATGTATGCTAGTTTCACAAAGATAGATAGGAACGCAAGTAGCAAGCTGGCTAGAGGCAGATTCTTGAAAGGTTAGCTGATTAGGTCATGAACCAACTGATGCAACTCATTTCCACCCATCCCCTTCCCCCCACCAACCTCCTCCACATTCCTTCAAAATGTTGACTTGCTGAGGTTGTTGGTTCAGCCTTAGGTCCCACTTTGACTGATATGAGTCTCTACTCTGAGAATGATCCTCTGGAGCAGTAATTACTCCTCATGCATCTTGACTTCAAAAAGTCTAAAGCTGTTGTAGAAACCCATAGAAACATATAGAGGTTAATAGCACAGAAGGCCATGTTGTCCATTGTGTCAGTGCAGGTTTTTGCTAGAGCAATTCGAAATTAATCCCAAGCCCTGCTCTCTGCCCGTAGCCATATATTTTCCTGTTTCTTTATCTACTCTTCCCTTAAAAGATGCAATGATCTTTGCGTCAACTATTCCCTGTTGCAAACCATTCTATGCTCTAACAAATCTCTGTGCAAAGAACTTTCTCCTATTTTCTCTCCTCACTCTCTTGGCGACAGTTTTAAATGGATGACCCCCTCATCACTGACGCCAATCAGGGGAAATAGTCTTTCCCTATTCACACTATCAAAACCCTTCATTAATTTTTTAAAACCTCTATTAAATCTCCTCTTAGCCTTCTCTGCTGTAGTGGAAATAGTCCCAGTATTTCAAGTCTCTTCTCATATCTATAGTTTCCCATCCCTAGTGTCAGCCTGGTAAATCTACCCTGTACACGTTCTATGACTTTCATGTTCTTTTACTAATGGGGCATTCAAAATTACACACAGTACTCCAACTGTGGTCTAACTATTGCCTTGGACAATTTTATCATAATCACTTTGCTCTTGCATTCTATGCCCCTATTTATGAAACCCAAAATGCCATTGCTTTTTTATGGTTTTATCTAGCGGCACTCGCACATTTAAGGATTTGTGTATTTTCACCCCTCAGTCTCTATTCCTCTACACCCTCAGCATCCTTCCATTGAACATGTACTCCCATTCCTTGTTTATCGTTCCAAAATGTAGCACCTCATACTTCTCTGCATTAAATTGCATCCGTACCTGTCTGCCCATTTTGCTAATCTGCCTTTATCCTCTTGAAGTATTTTAAAGTCCTCCCCACTGTTTGCCAAACACCCTATTTTGTGTTGTCAGCAAATTTAGATTTTGTGTTCCCTATGCTCAATTCCAAGAACAGAAGTGGACCCAGCACTGATTCACACCCATTGACCTTTCCCTTTATATCCTGTCAACTTTGTATCCATGCCGTTACATTTCCTCTTATACCAATGTTTGTAACAAGCATCCCATGAGCTATCTTATTGAACAACTTCTGAAAATCCATGAACGTCATGGGGTAGAAATGGGACCTCGTTGTGCCTGTTTTATGGGCGCAATGAGGGCCAATTGCTAGGACCAATGACCTACTCCTAAAGGATGCCTAAAAGACGTCGGAACTGATATTGGGTCGGGCCATTTTTCAGGTGTCCCTGGCTGCCACTTAAAACAAGTATTAGGCACCTTACATATGTAAAATTCTGTCAGCAGTGGGAATTTTCATCCTTCCCTAAAAATTCCCACTGACATTAAATCAACCAAAATTTAATTGCCAGTGGGATAACTATGACCCAAGTTTCAGGTCTATGCTGGATGTTCTATTGTTACTGGGATCCAGACAGTATTTCCCACCTGCTTGCCCACTAATGATGCTATCGCAGCAGCCTCTAGAGCCACAACTGATTCATTCTGCTGCTAGTGTCAGTTTAGAGATGGCAGCTGTCATTGTGCGATCACAGTTCCTCATGGGAACTGAGAGACTCCATTATCACTTTCACATCCATGCCACTGTATGACAAAAAAGGAAGAAATCACACCAAATAACAGTAAATCATATAGATGATTAATGCAAATGATTTGTGTGTATTCCGTTTGTCTTGCTTTCTGTCTTATTATGCTGTTGCTTTCCTCTTGCTATTCCACAAAGAACCACTCATAATACTGTTTATAACAATAAAAAGAATCATAAGCAGCTTTGAATCCAGTAAGACAGTTCTGTACAGTCGAACTGCCTCAAAGAGCACAAGAATCTTGACATTCTGAACATTATTTTGGTGGATATGGCCACTGTTTGTGTTGTGTGAGGTGAAAAGGAAATCGTTAAACAAATCTTTTTGAAGGAATATCACACCATCAGAGAAGTATTAACTCATTTTTCACATAATGTTGCCCTAGAGCATGTTGCCACACAATAAGATGCTTTCAGAGGTGCTCAAAGTGTTGTTTTTCTTGACACCAAATCAGTCAGAATGGAAGCTGCAACAGTTTAAAAGAAAATTGCCATTCATCCCAGACTGAATTAGTCACAGCTAAAATCATTGTTGGACTAGTTCTGTTGGCAGGAAGAACTAAAATGTCACCTTGTGACACCTTGGAAAAGAACAGGCCAGGCATACAACAATATAAGTGAGTTTCACCAACAGAAGTATTAGTGCTAAAGCATCTCTTATAGTTTGCTTAAAACCTGTTTTCTTGCTTTGGGAATTGCAATGATTTTCGCCATATTGGGGTCTTTTAGTTGCCCAAAGGAACTTGGAAATGTGTTTGTTGAGATTCCTGAATTATTGTATGAGGGTGGAGAGCATCTGCTAACAGTAGATGCATTCATCTTCATTGTGCTTATGCTCCCTAGTTTTTAAAAAAAATGAGAAACCTGGGGGAAGGGCCAAACCAATAGCACAAGACACCAACAAGGTAAAAAAAAGAATAGGAGAGAAAGTGAGGATTATCAGGTAGTAGTGATCAGGCAAGGTCAAGGCTTAGAATTTCACAGCTTGGAGGGCTTGGAAAGAGTGAGTAAGGAGACTTAATTTCAACCTAGGAAGGCGGAAGAGCATATAAATTTGCATTTAGTAGGAACAAGAGAGGAAACATCTGAAGAGCACTGACCTTTGTTGAATTTATAAAGTAGAGAAAGAAACAACGATTGTGATGGGAAGGAAGATTGGAGGCTACAGTTGAAAGAGTTTTCTTGTAGCTTGCCCAGGTGTTCAAGACAGGTGTTAGAACCACCTCCCGAGACAAGGGAGCAGTGTTCAAGTCTTGGACAGACTTTGGCTATCTAGAGAGTGAAGAGTTGTTGAGTTGAAAGAACTTTTGGCACAAAAGACAAAACAAGCTTCTTGGAGGCAGCATTAGCAACAGAGAAGACACAAAAGTTCTGTTTGAGATCAGAAGTGATAGCTAGGCCAAAATATCAGTGGATGAGGAAATAGTAAGGCTGGAGGAATCAGTGGTAAAAGTTGGTAGCTGTTATTTAGAATTGGCAGAAACTGTGTCATTGAAGAATTAAAAGAAAAAAGATTTTATTTGGTCTATTGGAGGCATTGGAGGAGATCAAGATCAAAATATAGTGATTCAGCTATTGCGCTTGCTGTGTGAGGATTCGAGGCGTGTGCACTAAAGGTGTGCGTTTGAAGGAATTTGATGACTGAAGAGCAGAATCATGGATATGGTGGTATGATGAGTTGAGGAGATCATAGGCATAGAGAAAGAACAGTAGAAAATCAAACAACATGCTTCACCACTAATGGAGGAGGAATACAGCTAACAGTTAACACACCATTAAATCATATAATAGATAGCAACATTTAACAGCTAAATGAGATTAGCTCAAAAACAATGGCTAGCCTACTGATTACAAATAAATGTGGAATTAGAATGATACCTTTACATTAATGAAGACAAACATTATTTTCATAAATATACTTTAAATGGAAAATGCAGAAATCTTTCATTTTCTTCACCAAATCTTACTCACAAATTCTATATTATCCCGCACAGCTACTGATGTATATATTTCCTCTTTAGCAGCCAGGCACATGGAATTGTACACCAACAATCTTAAGTATGTGATGCGTGTTATCTCAGGAATTCTACTTCATACATCCACAACAAAATGTTCTCCATGCTGGGCCATGAAAACCATTTGACAATTAATAAAATCATAGAATCATAGAATGGTTACAGCACAGAAGGAGGCCATTCGGCCCGTCGAGCCTGTGCCGGCTCTCAGCAAGAGCACTTCAGCTAGTCCCACTCCCCCACCCTTTCCCCGTAGCCCTGTGATTTTTTTTCCTTCAGGTACTTATCCAATTCCCTTTTGAAAGCCACAATTGAATCTGCCTCCACCACCCTTTCAGGCAGTGCATTCCAGATAAGAACCACTCACTGTGTAAAAAAGTTTTTCCTCGTATCACCTTTGGTTCTTCTGCCAATCACCTTAAATCTGTGTCCTCTGGTTCTCAACCCTTCTGCCAATGGGAACAGTTTCTCTCTATCTACTCTGTCTAGACCCCTCATGATTTTGAACATCCCTATCAAATCTCCTCTCAACCTTCTCTGCTTTAAAGAAACAACTGCAGCTTCTCCAGTCTACCCATGTAACTGAAATCCCTCATTCCTGGAATCATTCTTGTAAATCTTTTCTGCACCCTCTCTAAGGCCTTCACATCCTTCCTAAAGTGCGGTGCCCAGAATTGGACACAATACTCCAGTTGAGGCCAAACCAGTGTTTTATAAAGGTTCAGCATAACTTCCTTGCTTTTGTACTCTATGCCTCTATTTATAAAGTTCAGGATCCTGTATGCTTTCTTAACCGCTTTCTCAACCTGCCCTGTTACCTTCAACGATTTGTGCACACATACTCCCAGGTCTCTCTGTTCATGCACCCCCCTTTAGAATTGTACCCTTTAGTTTATATTGCCTCTCCTTGTTCTTCCTACCAAAATGTTTCACTTCACACTTTTCTGTGTTAAATTTCATCTGCCACGTGTTGACCCATTCCACCAGCCTGTCTATGTCCTCCTGAAGTCTATCACTATCCTTCTCATTGTTCACTATACTTCCAAGTTTTGTGTCATCTGCAAATTTTGAAATTGTGCCCTGTACACCCACGTCAAAGAATAATATATATCAAGAAAAGCAGTGGGCCTAATACCGACCCCTGGGGAACACCACTGTATACCTTCCTCCAGTCCGAAAAACAACCGTTCACCACTAATCTCTGTCTCCTGTCACTTAACCAATTTCGTATCCATGCTGCCACTGTCCCTTTTATTCCACAGGCTTCAACTTTGCTGGCAAGCCCATTATGTGGCAATTTATCAAATGTCTTTTGGAAGCCCATGTACACCACATCAACCACATTGCCCTCATCAACCCTCTCTATTACCTCATCAAAAAACTCAATCAAGTTAGTTGAACACGATTTGCCTTTAACAAATCTGTGCTGGCTTTCCTTAATGAATCCACACTTATCCAAGTGACTGTTAATTTTGTCCCAGATTATCGTTTCTAAAAGCTTCCGAGGTTAAACTGACTGGCCTGTAGTTGCTGAGTTTATCCTTACACGCTTTTTTGAATTTATAGATTTAAATTTCTACTTAATATCGATCAACCTTGTTATATAATCTAAAGATTAGCAAATTGTTACATGGGGGGTCAATTTTAACACCCCCTGACCGTTAAAAACTGGGCGGGGGCAGCTATAATAGAGTGGCGGACTTAGCCACTTTGTCCCCGCCTCGATCTGGCCGACTGCAATTTTAAATTGCTGGTGGCAAGGACATTCACCGGAAGCAGCCGGGGCCCTTCTTTAAATATGCAGATTGGACTATGATAATGTCATCGGGGCTTGACTGCTATTTGTACCAGTGAACAGAGCTGGGCAGCAGTGATGGCTTCTCTGCCAGGCCAAAGCTGCCAGGTGCTGCATTAAGGCCCAGGAGAGGCCCAGTAAGGTAAATTTTTAAAAGAATTATTTGAAGCTTCCTTGTGGGGCCAGGAGGCGCTGGAATATTCCTCCAGGCTTCACAAGGAAACCTTGAGCCTCTACTGACTCGGGATTCACCACCGCCCCTCCGCCCCCCCCCCCAACACAATTATGGTCGGGAAGTCGGCAAGAGGAATGCTAATGAGGCCCTGCCATTAAAATTGTTCGAACATTCCAGCTACCGCTTCTGGATGGGCCAGACGATCGCTAGGCCGCGATCCCGCCCAGGAGTAAAGGCCAACCCCGCGATGTTTACTCCGTGACTGAACCTTTCCTATGTAACTGATGAGCGACAAAATAACTTTCCTCACAGCAAAAAAACGTCGAGCAGATTTTAATTTCTGGCGTGTGGGTTGAGAGGTCATGAAAGCAAATTCAGGCACTGCATTACTTCTTCTGAAGTAATTATCAACAGCGTTAAACTTTTATATCAGTACCTCAGAATTCTGAAGCAGCATCGAAGAGGAAACAATTTTGCTGAATGGAGCACAAACACTGAGGTGAGTTGCTGCAAGCAAAAGAGAATAGTTGGCTGACAATTTAGAAACCATGGTGGATTTATTTTGATCCTGGGGATAATATGCATCTTTAATTTTTCCACTGTTTGAAAACAAAGGAAAAGGAAACATCTAAAAAAAAGCTGTCAAGGAGCTATTTTTCTAAACATTGGCCCAGCAATTCCTGTCACAATGCATGAGTACGGACGGGGTACTCACGTGTGTGCCCGGAGGAATGCCGGTTTTCAGCATGCACAGCGCATGCGCTCAAAACCGGCATTTCCTGTCCTCTGACCCAAGGGGTTAAGAGGCAGAACGCTTGCGACTTGTGATGCAGCGCGTGCGCAGTGAAATTCCTTTTTTTTTCAGAGTTGCCCGAGTGTAAAGGCCTCCGGTTTTTACGTGTGGAAAAACCAGACGTAAGTACTTAGTTTTACAGGTAAGTGGTCTTTTAGTACAATTTAGAAATTTTTTTCCCACAGGTTTATTATTTTTAAAGAATTTACAGTAAGGTAAGTTTAGTTTTAGACACTATTTTTAAAAAAATTATTTTTTTCAAAAATTTGATTAATTGTTTAAAATATTTTTTTAAACTTATTTATAGTTAATATAATCAGTGGGATGTTTCTTAAAATTTTATTTAAAGTTTAAGTAATGTTTTGGCAGCCCATACTTTTCATGAGTTTGACAGTTCTTACTCTCAAACTCATGAATGAAGTTTCCCCTCCCCTGATTGGCTGCACAGTGCTCACCTGATCCCAGCCGGCACATCGCACTAACTACACCACTGGATCAGGTAAGCACATCGCGCCGACATCTGAACCGGGCCAGTGACAGGAAATGCAAGCAGGCCCAGGCTTCAGGTGTCGGCGCGCCGGGTGAGTGCACATCAGGGGCTTACACGTGCGGCAAGCTCCCGATCCTAATTTCAGGGCCAATGACTTCTTCTCAGTCTACCTTTGCTTCAGGAAGGGCTACTTTGATGGTTCCGAGTATGTAGAGAGCAAGCAAATGTATTTTCCCCAGCTAAGGCTATACTGCTATTAACATTATTGAGAACAGGCTTAGTTATTGCTGTGATTCAAGAGAGACATAAAAATTGGTTCTACGCCAGTTGCTATAAAATATTTGAAAAGGGAATAAAACACAAAAAAAGTTTGTTTTAAAAAGGCAAAACAGACTTTCACTGCTTTCGCAAGGGGCAAATTCAGAAGCTGAGTCAAGCAGTTACGTAGCAGCAACTGTAAGCAGCTAAAATACCAGGTTTACATTTTATTTTCTCTAGTTACTTTATGAGCTGGATTTTTCCCGCTATATCACCCAAAATCGTGCAGTAGAAAATCAAAGGGTATCAGGTGTCCGCCACATCCCAGGTCCTACTAGTGCCGGCCGTGGTTCGGTTGGTAGCATTCTCGTCAGAAAGCTGTGGGTTCCCTTCCCACTCTGGGGACTTGAGCCCAAAATCAAGGTTGACACTCCAACACAGTACTGAGGGAGTGCTGCACTGTTGGAAGTGAGGTCTTTCGGATGAGACGTTAAACCGAGGCTCTGTCTGCTCTCTCAGGCGGACGTAAAAGATCCCATTGCACTATTTCGAAGAAGAGCAGGCGAGTTCTCCTTGGAGTCTTGGTCAATAATTATCCCTCAATCAACATCACTAAAACAGATTATCTGGTCATGATCACACTGTTGTTTGTGGGAGCTTGTTGTGCGCAAATTGGCTGCCGCGTTTCCTACATTACAACAGTGGCTACACTCCAAAAGCAATCCATTGGCTATACAGCACTTTGTGACAACTTGCGGTCATGAAAGGCACTATATAAATGCAAATCTTTCTTTCTCTTGATTTTCCTCTCCCTGTCCCAGCAGGGAAGGCAGCTGGCCCACTTGGCCACCATTTCATTTTCCTGCCACGTGTAAATGATGATGGGGATGTGGGGCCGGGAAACCAGTCCAATATCCCTGCCTTCCACTGCCACAACCATCGCCCCCCGGGGCCTCTTCTTCTCCTCTGCCCTCCGTAATGGTTTCCATTCAACTGGGTCCCTGGCCGATTTTCCGCCTCACCCTGCAGCTTCTTTACCAAGTTTCTGCTTCCGGTCCTGATCTCGGTGACCCTCATCCATAAAACTGGTTTCATGCCACAGTCCAGGCATCTTCATATGCTGCTTGCATCCAAGCATTAACCAAGCTGGAGTGCCACGCGTCATTGCCTGCAGCGTGTCCCCAGTATGCCATAAGGAATGTTACCATTTCCTGCTTCCAGTAATTCTTTTCTGCCTGTGCCACTTGTAACACCTTCAGTAGTGTCCCTTTTTGTCGCCCCGCTTCACCATTAGCCTGTGGCCAGTACGGAGTCGTAGTTCAATGTTCCATGCCATATTCCTCCAACATCAAGACATGCTCTCGCTAGGCCATTGGAGTGATAATTCGGTGTTCTCTCATGACCAATTGACTTAGTGTGCACAGTTCCTCCTACATAGAAACATAGAAACATAGAAGATAGGAGCAGGAGTAGGCCATTCGGCCCCTCGAGCCTGCTCCGCCATTCAATGCGATCATGGCTGATCATCCAAATTCAGTACCCTGTCCCTGCTTTCTCCCCATATCCCTTGATCCCTTTAGCCTTAAGAAATATATACAACTCCTTCTTGAATATATTTAATGAATTGGCCTCTACTACCTTCTGTGGTAGAGAATTCCACAGGTTCACCACTCTCTAGGTGAAGAAATTCCTCCTCATCTCTGCCCTAAATGGCTTACCCCTTATCCTTAGACTGTGACCCCTGGTTCTGGACTCCCTGACCATCGGGAACATCCTTCCTGCATCTAGTCTGTCTAGTCCTGTTAGAATTTTATAAGTTTCAATGAGATCCCCTCTCATTCTTCTAAACTCCAGGGAGTACAATCCCAATCGACCCAATCTCTCCTCTCCTATATGGGAAGATTACGTAGAATTTACAGCACAGAAACAGGCCATTCGATAGAGGCACTGAGGAGTGTGTGCATCGAGCCTCCTCTCACTCTATTTACTTCATCTCACCCAATTCACAAATATCCTAGTTTAGGCCTTCAACATTTTGGAATAAATTTACTCCAATGGCTTATGGCCCATTTCCAATTCAAACTTCCGGCCAAATACGTAAATGTTGAAGTGCTCGCATGTCAGCACCACAGCTAATGCCTTCTTTTCTGTCTGTGAATAACGGTGTTCTACATCCATCAGATTCCTACTCACATAACTGATTGTTCCTCACATTCCATCCAGTTTCTGCATCAGCACCACATCTAATCTGATTAAACTCGCATCCATAATTCGAGTTCTAGCAGGTTTGTCGAAATATGCAAAGCTTTAGCCAATAAGCCTTTTAGGCGATCAAAGATTTCCTGCTGCCTTTGACCCAGGCATGTTCTTCCTCATCTGCTGCTGCAATGGTTCAGCGACTGCTGCTAAATCAGGCAAAAACTTGGAGCTGTACTGCACCAAAGTCAGAAAGCTCAGTACATCAAACACATATTTGGGTGCTTTCACACTCCTCACCAATTCTATCACATGCCATGTGCAAAGTGGATGGATATCTGCCATAACGGATCTCCACCCACATTTCTCATCAGTTCTACTCAAATTACAGGTGTAAATTGTGCAAACTCAGTAAGAAAACTCAGGCTAGTGTGTCACATTTTGCAGCATGTATGTTATTTTTATGTGTAGGCATTCACTGGCATTTGCCTATGGTATCAGTAAGACCACCTTTTCATGGCATTAATCACAGGAGTAGCATATTAAATACAGCCTTGCCTTTAGGCAGCAAGACAACACTGAAGTAGCTGAAGGCTTCTGAAACGTAAAGAATAGAAGACTCAGGTAAAGATTATGGGGCTGAATGTCCTGTGATTTTCACCATGGGAATACTTATCTCTCGGGTACAAAGAACAGGAAAAAGATCAGACTCAAGATGCCCCCTTTACATTGCCCCTTGTTTTCTATGGCTTCCCCTTGAGAGGGGATGGCACAGTGTCTGCACCTACAAAAGGAGCAGGCTAAGGGTTGCCATGGTAACAAGACAGGAAGCGGCATTCCCAGCCCTCCCGCCCCATTTTCCTTTTCGATCACTGGAAGGGTACGAATTTGGAGTGGCACCCAGAAGAAGTGGGCCTTAGCCCTGTGCCCAGCACCACTCCGATCAGAAGATTAGAGGGAGCTTTAGTGGTAGTGGTCGGCAGTAAAGCCTACATATCCCAAAATACGTTCCCTATTCTCTTCCAGTGACAGGTATGCATTCAGGAGGCCTTCAGGCTGCTCATTCGACTAATCTAAATAGGAGAGTGTGAAATGAAATAAGATTCCAATTTTTTGATCAATGTTTCGTTATCCATATAAAATCTTACTAAGTATCCACTTCTAATGAATTTAAGTCTGTAATGTGCAGATTTAGATGTTCTGAATTGAGTGCAGTAATAACATCCACAGCATTCAAGGTAAGTGGTAATACCATGCAATTCAAGAGTTAAATCTGTTTTTCAATACCATTACTTGTCAATTGAACATCAATTACGATTAACCGATGCCTATGCTGTCTTGTTGCCCACTGCTAGCATGGAACTGTGCCATACTGTCTGTACCCCCTTATTCTCACCAATGTGAATTGGTTTGGTCTTATGTTCTAGTGGTTTCACAACCAACAGCTACTAATAGTTGGCTGTGCACTGAGGAGGGAACAGCATTCGATCCCAGATGGTATAGTCATTATGAAATAATGTCCAGTTCTTTGTGGTGAAGTAGAGGAAATGTTCAATTCTTGTCCATGCGCTCAGCTAGCTTCTAATCCCTGAACATGTATTGAGGATAGGGACAGTCTCTGATCACAATGATTGAATATGCACTGAAGACAGATGAGTTGGAGGTCCAATCTATAGCAATACCTCCTTTGCAATGCATTAAGGAAGGAGAACAGCATCCATTGCCAAATAGGTAACTGGTTGGGAAGTAGGAGGCAGAGAGTTGAGATAAAAGGGGACTTCTCGGAATGACAATCGGTGCCAGAGCCTCAGCTTTTCACTCTATACATAAATGACCTGTATCTGGAAAGAGAGTGATTCTGCAATCCCCAGTGAGGAGGTCCCTCACAGCAAACGCATCCTGGGAGATTGTGGGAGTACAGCCCATGAATTTCCATGTATTAAAATGAATAGATGGAAAATCACACCTACCCACCTGTGATTTCTCAAGATGTGCTCCTGAGGAACACTAGATTGCAGAATCACCCCTAATTATGCAGAAGAGATTAAAAAATAGAAGGATATTATTTCTTGGATAGACCAAAGTGGATAGATGTCATTTAACATAACAAAATATGAGGTAGTACACTTTGGGCATATAAACAGCAGCTGGGAGTATCAACAGAATGGGAAGTGCAGTGAGGGGAGGGTAGAAGAGCAAAGGGATTTAGGGGTGCAGCTACAATAGTCATTATAAGCTAGGTTACAGGTGCAATCAGCTTTGACCCCTCAGTATCACCTCCGTTCCATGTAAAATAATAGGATTGACCATTAGGAGTAAGCTTGAGGAGTCTCTGTACAATAATAACCTAGCCAATAGTAGAAAACATGGCTCTAGAAGGTGAAGACTATGTCTGACCAACTTTCTTGATTTCTTTGTGAAAAATAGCATCCCAAGTAGACTGTAGATATGCCTACAACATAGTGCACCTAGACTTCCAAAAGGCATTTGACAAAGTGTCTCATGAAAGACCATTAGTCAAGCTCAGTACTGTGGGGTTTCAGGGTAGGAGGGGATTCAGAACTAAGGGGAAGGGAAAGAGGGACATAGATGGAGATGAAGGGGAAAGGTAGGAGGTTGACAATGAAGTGGAGAGTGTAGGGGCACTTGGATGGCATTGTAGGGGAGAGGGAAGAAATGGATGGCAATAAAGGGGAGAGGGAAAACAGGAAATGAAAGCGAGGGAGGGCAGAAGCTGGGTGTGGTATTTTGGGGGAAAGAGCAGAGATGCTGGAAGCAACGCTTTGTGGTGGGTGGAAAGGAAAATAACAACGTTAATTGAAAGGCAGTGGGGGGAAAAGTGCCAGCTCAAACTGGGGGCGATAGAGGAAGGCTGTCACCTAGAACTGGGTTGGCGAGGGAAGAAGAGCGCCAAGTTGAATTGAAGGGAAAGAGGGACAAGAGCGCCAATATGAACTGGGAGGATAGGAGGAGAGTCTATGTGAAAGTGTGCAGATTTGGAGGAGTGCAGTGCTCTGTTTACTTGGTCCAGAGATGGTGCAGCATTGTTTTCCCATTCCTTTTTAGATTCAAAGGGGGAAAATTTGGGTGGCGCTAATGTTGCCGGGGTGCTAATTTAAGCGCCCCCAAAAAGTTAGCACCCCTCCACCGTAAATTCAGTAGTAGCCCCAAGCAGGAGGTGGGGTGTATTCCAGTAGCACCCCACCTTCTGCTTGGAGCGTTACTACTGAATTTCACAGCGCTACGTGCAGCAGCGCCACGCGCGCCAGCACATAGCACCACGTCATTGCAGGCCTCCTCCCCTGATTAAAGGGGTGGGGCCTAGTGCTGCACGCACCGGGGCCCTGCCAGACCACCGGGGAGCGGGGTGCCGTGGAAACAGCCAGGCACGCAAGAGGAGAGCCGGGCTGAGTGATCGCAGCTGGCACCCCGAAGAAAAAACTGAAAGGGGGCAGGTGCTGGCAGTCGGCCAAAATAAAAATGGCCGCCCAACACCTGCCCTTCAAGTAGCGCCACCGCCACTGCAAAAACGTCCCCTGATCCTGCCGGATATATCGTCCGACTATAGGTCAGGGGGCGCAAGGGAAGTTTGCGGCCGGGGCGCAAGCGGGGCTGAATTTCACGGGAGGCATCAGCGGCGCCATGCCCTGGCACTAGGGGATTTGCGGGGGCGCTAACGAGAGGCGCAAACCAAACCAATTTTTCCCCCGTCGAGTATAAAAAGTTTCCACTGAGCTTCCACTGCTGGTGTCTATGGATAGGCATACTTACATCATATTTTGATGTCACAATCACTTGCTCTACGAACATGAACAATTTTCCTCACATGATCAGCTGCTACACATGCATTGAGGTATAAAGTTACACAGGCTGCTGCTTTTCACAAACCTGGTGCACACAGATGCATATTGCAATGGAGCAGTGATGATATATTAGGAATGTATCATTAGGTCTGCCGATTGTACAGTTGATAAGAGTGAGGAAGTTCCCAGCTCTTATAAATACACACACACGTCTACTGGGGATCCTGTATACATCATGATGATAGGAAACAAAATTTCAACTACAGTCTTTCACGATCTTAAAACAAACTACAAATTCAAATTAGAAACGATTTATCGTGTTGACTCAACAAAAGTATTCCCATTGTTAAACTAGGAGTAGATCATTTTTAAGAGCAGGTCACTAAATGATGGGAGCAGAGTTCAAATAATTGTAATTGTAAAGTTACTTTCTTATCTTTATGAAATGGTTGAAACTTGTAAAGAATAATGATTGCATTTAGTAATTCTATCTAAATGTAGAATAATGAAGTCAGTCAAGATCCCTAGAGAAACCTCTATTAAATTTCGACCACTCCTGAATTAAAAACCACTTTTGTTCGTGCAGAATAATTGATTTTGATTGAATGTGAATCCGTCAGTGAGATATCACTTGTAATATTATACTACAGCCTACCAACTAACCTGTGTCCAACTGTTATATCATCACAGCACAGTTCAGTCAATAACGTAATTAAAACATTTACCTTCTAAATGGTAGCTTGAATTTTGTAATTAATTCACCGGTTTAAATCATTATTCCTATTTCTAGCTTCTTTTATGTGCTGTGATCACAGCATCTTATCACTTCTGAATGATGGATGGTATAATGGGAGTTACTGCATGAGTCAGCCTTCGGTGTCAAATCAACAAACTAATAAACATGTTCACTGATTTTTAATTGAAAGGTCGGAGAGGCTATATTTCAGGAAGAGCACTGCTCAATTCAATAACGTACGAGAGAAAATTGATTGTAATTTAACTAGCTCTAAGTGCAGCATTTGTGGTGCTAACATTCCACGGTTATTCTACAGTGTAACAGATAATTACAATAGTAACCTTACTTGCTGTCTATGCTACTAATAATGCAAGATTTATGTCTAGACATTATTATTGATATCGGTCAACCAATGCTTAATGTGCTCGAATGACATTCTTCTATTTGCTATTTAGGTGAAGAGTTAACCTTCTTAAACTTTCAAGACTATTGCAGTTTACTTCCCTGCTTCCTGACTAAATATATGTACTTCATCTTCAACTTTGCATTTCCAGTTTTCAATCTTTGACCAGATTTACTTAACTGGTGGTGACTCATGCTGGGGTACAGTCAGCAACTTTCTGCTAACTCCATGTGCAAGCCTAGATCGAAAATGTTGGTAGGCTATTCAATGATGGGGGCCACCATACTTGACAGTCACATGACTGATCTTTCCAGCAGGAGTCACTGGAAGGTAACAAGAGTGGGAGCCCTGGTTATTTTTTTCTCTAAGCTAGGAACACCAAAGGCATTTGTAGTTACCCCCGTTGTCATCTGGTTGAGATCATTTAGCTCAACACAGACTTGGGTGATTTTTATTCCTTCCTAGCCTTTGAGCTGGTCTCAAGTCTATTTTAAGTCTACTCAGCTAATGTCTTGGAGCTCTGTGCATAAGGTTGCAAGATAGATACAGTTAAAATCTTGTAAATAGAGCTGCAAGCCATTAGATGAGCAATTTTCATTGTCACTCTTCAAATCCAGGAAAAGTCTACCGTTCCCACCGCCACGCACCCCCCCACCCCCCGCACCCCCCCCCGCCACACCCACCCACCCCACTCCCCATCATAGAATCCATTTGTTTCTTAAATGGCTCTGTTGAGTCTGTATGTCCCAGTTATGTTTAGGATCAATCACTGGACACAGACAACAAGAATAACTTTTAACAGGTCTTTACTATTCGAAGGTCAGGGCTGAACTGCCCAGCAAATCCTTGCACAACACTTATATACCGGTGTGGTCACCACCGGTATTACAGTATTACAGTATACAGCAGCCAAGAGAAAGTAGTACATCTCTTAAGGTAGTTCTCTTAAGGTGGAACAGGTTACATACACCACAATCCTCCCTTTTTAGCTTAACAGTTATATCCCCATTTAACATAACATAATAACATATATATATATATATACAACTTCATGCAAAACAGTTCAAAGATTCAGTCTCTGAGGAGGCCTCCTGATTCGAGTTGGATAACGCCTTTCAGGGGTCTCTGATTCTCGTTGCTGGGGTGACTCATCTAGTTGGTCTCTTATGGATTGGACATCATCATCAGGTACATTCACTTCTGAGGTAGATGCTTCAGGTTCACTAACTTCTTTCACGGTTGTCTCTGCCATAACCATGGGTTCGACCCTTGTTCTCGATTCTACCAGTTGGTCAGCATGACGCCATATTACATTTTCACCAATATCTACCGTGTACATCAGGGGTCCTTGTCTGGCCTGAATTGTTCCAGATTGCCATTTCTCGTTTTTATAGTCCCGGGCTAACACTGGTTGTCCTATTTCGAAACTCCGAGTGGTCTTGTTATTTATATGCTGGAACTGTTTGTTTTCAACTTCCCTCCGCACATTTGGTTTTAACAAGTCCAACCTGGACCGCAACCTCCTGTTGTAGAACATCATGGCAGGACTTTGGTTTGTCACTGCATGAGTGGCGTTTCGATATGCCAGTAGGAATTTGTCCACCTTGTGTTGTAGTGGAATCTGATCTTCGCTCATGGCCTTTATTGCTTTTTTAAACGTTTGTACAAATCTCTCAGCCAACCCGTTTGTAGCCGGATGATATGGGGCAGAGGTATAATGTTTCACCCCATTCTTCTTCATGAATCTCTGGAATTCTTCTGACACGAACTGCGGTCCGTTGTCTGAACATATTTGTTCTGGCAATCCATTTCTCGCAAATATTGTTCTTAACACCGCGATCGTCTTTTCCGAGGTAGTGGTAGTCATCTTAATCACTTCTGGCCATTTAGAATGTGCGTTCACCGCAATTAAAAACATGGAATCCATGAAAGGACCAGCAAAGTCAATATGTACACGTTGCCATGGGGTTGAAGGCCATTCCCATGGATGCAGCGGTGCAATCGGAGGTGCATTTTGCACTTTTTGGCACCCTGAGCAGCTTTTCGTCAGCTCCTCTATCTGTTGGTCGATACCCGGCCACCACACATAAGCCCTAGCAAGGCTTTTCATCTTGACTCCCCCCAGATGACCTTCATGCAGTTCCTTTAGAACTCTCTCTCTTAACTTAGGAGGAATAATCACCCTTGTTCCATACATCAATGTTCCTTGACAGATGGACAGCTGTTCTCGTCTTGCTGAGAATGCCGGTAACAGTGGATCACCATGTGCTGGCCATCCCTTCACTGTCACTTCGTAGACCCTGGACAGTGTCGGGTCGTTCCTGGTTTCTCTTTCAATACTTGCATTGGTGACTGGTAAACATTCGATGATGGTCGAGTGAAATAACTCAACAGGGTCAACCGTCGGTGTCTCCTCCTCTGTAGGTAGTGGCAGGCGCGACAGCCCATCAGCATTACCATGCTGCTTTGTACCTTTGAATTCTACCTGATATTGATGTGCCCCTAGGAAAAGGGACCATCTCTGGAGTCTCTGTGCTGTCATCACCGAAACACCCTTCTTAGGGTTAAAAATGGATACCAACGGCTGGTGGTCTGTCAGAAGCGTAAACTTTTGGCCCTGCAGGTAATGATTAAACTTCTTTACTCCCCACACAAGGCTGAGAGCCTCACTATCTATCTGAGCATAGTTGCGCTCAGCGGAGGTCAATGATCTGGATGCGAACGCAACTGGCCTCTCCTGGCCATTTGGCAACTTGTGTGAGAGTACTGCCCCAATACCATATGGAGAAGCATCACAAGCCAAACGAATAGGCAGCGTTGGGTTGAAGTGAGCCAACACTTCCTCTGAGGTGATCAATGCCCTGCTTTCGCGAAAGGCCCTCTTACAGTCCTCGCTCCACTTCCATGGTACTCCCTTCTGCAAAAGAGCGTTCAGCGGGTGCAGCACCGTGGATAAATTTGGCAGAAACTTATGGTAATAGTTAATCAACCCTAGAAACGACCTCAATTGGGATACATTATCCGGAGCAGGAGCCTTCACAACAGCTTCGATCTTGTCAGGAGACTTATGAAGCCCCTCCTGGTCAATGACATGACCACAGTATGAGATCCGCTTCTGAAAGAATTCACATTTCTGGCGATTAACTCGAAGACCATATTCTTTCAATCTGGTGAGCACCAGTTTCAAGTTTGCAAGGTGTTCCTCGTCATCATCTCCTGTAATCAGAATATCGTCCAGGTAACATTGTGTACCTGGAATTCCCTGTAATACCTGCTC
The DNA here is from genome assembly GCF_052327205.1 of Somniosus microcephalus. Lineage (NCBI taxonomy): Eukaryota > Metazoa > Chordata > Chondrichthyes > Squaliformes > Somniosidae > Somniosus > Somniosus microcephalus. Next base: position 28,052,133 of record NC_140996.1, on the reverse strand, counting down.
CACGGCCCTCTGCCAAATTGCTGGAGCCGATGCCACTCCAAAAACCAGTCTATTATACCGGTACAAGCCTCTATGCGTGTTGATCGTGAGATACTGGCGTGACTCTTCCTCAACTTCCATCTGTAAGTACGCCTGCGCCAGGTCTATCTTGGTGAAGTGTTTCCCGCCAGACAACGAAGCGAAGATATCCTCAATCCGTGGAAGCGGATACTGCACCGTGTGAAGCACCGGATTAACAGTGATCTTGAAATCACCACAGATGCGAACCTTCCCCGGTTCCCCCGGCTTGTTGCTCGATGAACGCTTCATGACTGGGACAATGGGCGTGGCCCACTCACTCCAGTCTACCTTAGACAGTACTCCTGAACGTTCTAGCCCTTCCAGCTCAGCTTCCACAGCAGGTCGTATTGCATAAGGTACCGGTCTGGCTTTGAAAAAGTTTGGGTTTGCATGTTCTTCAACCTTGATGTTTGCCGTAATTCCTCTCAGTGTTCCCAGTCCTTGTTGGAACACCTCTTTAGCATTGTCCAATATTCTGGACAATCGTTTAGGTTTGACATCTTTTGTACCGGAATCTACCGTTAGTGCTTTTAAGGAATGCCAGTCCATATTTATTTTCCTAATCCACTCCCGTCCCAGTAGTGGTGGACCTCCCTCAGGTAGCACATATAAGTCCATTCCTCGGCTTTCTTTGCCCTTGTGGACCACCTTTACCTCTATCTTCCCGATGGGGTATACTCTTTGCCCTGTGTATGTTTTCAATACAATCTCCGTATCCCGTAGGGGAATATGTGGGAATAACCTTTTGTAATCTTTCTTATTCATGACCGTCAATGCTGATCCAGTGTCCAATTCCATCTTCACTTGGACTCCTGCTATCTGAAGTGTGACCCAAATTGTTTGGAGGTCTGCTTCCTTACCAACATTGTGTACTCTTAGACTACCCAGTTCATTACTGCTGGCGTCTGAATCTGACTTCTGTTCGTTCGAACTGTTCTCTGTCACCTTGTGTACCTTTTTGTACTTTTCCTGCGGTGACTTTTTGTTGCTGGTCTTCTTTCCTGACCGGCATACTTTAGCTATGTGACCAAGCCTGCCACATTTTCTGCATTCCTGATTTTTGAACCAGCACTGGTTCTGATCGTGTGTTGTCTTTCCACAACAATAACATTTTACTGTACTCAAGACCATTTGATTGGTGCAGAGTTCTGGTGACCGTAGCTGCATTTCCGCAGTGCCTCTTGTTGCGGCTTCTTGCGATGCTGCAATAGTGACAGCTTTATCAAGCATAAGATCATTCTCTTCAAGCAGTCGCTTTTGTGTTCCTTCTTTTAACAATCCACACACAAATTTATCTCTCAGCGCATCTGCTAGCCCTGTCCCAAACTGACAGTACTTCGATAGCTTACATAGTTCAATTAAAAATTCAGCGTTGCTTTCGTCTTTTAACTGCGTTCTTCTGTAAAATTTAAATCGTTCCGCTATCATCAGCGGCGTGGGGTTTAAATGATTTTTCAGGACAGTAACAATATTCGCGAAGGTCTGATCTGCCGGTTTATTTGGTGATAGAAGGTGCTTCAATAGCCCGTATGTCTTCGCCCCCGTTGAGCTTAATAAGGTTAATGCTTTCTCATCATCTGGTACCTTATTTGCTTTACAATAAACTTCCATGCGTTCTACATACGTGGTCCAATCTTCGACATCACTATCAAAGGTATTAATGCTCCCATGTTTAGGCATCCTTGCAAGTTTAAACAATTTTTTTTTTTTTAAATGGCAGCTTCCCGCGCTTGGCGGTCTTTCCCGCGCTCGTCTTCTTCCCCCGCCGACTACAATGGCGGATTCCCGCGTTTGCCTTCTTCCCCCGCTGGCTGCAATGGCGATTGCCTTGCTGCTGCCGTTCTTGCCTCCCCAGCGGTTCTCACTCCCCGACGCTGCTTTGCCTTGCAGCCCCGCTTGCAGCCCGGTCCTTTACACCGGCTGCGTTTGAATTCTCCGCGGCTCTCGTGCCTTCAGCTTCTCAACTCCCCGACGCTGCTTTGCCTCGCAGCCCCGCTCGCAGCCCGGTCCTGTACACCGGCTGCGTTTGAGTTCTCCGCGGCTCTCGAGCCTTAAGCTGCCCCAGTCGCTGCGCCTCTCGGCCTCGATTGCAGCCCGGCCCTTTCTACCAGCCGTGGTCGAGCTCTCCGCCCTTATTCCTCCGTTTTCCCTCCCCTACTCCACAGTCAACGCGGCCGACTTTCTGCTCGTGTCGCTGATCGGCTTACCCACCACCGTGGTAGAAGGGATGATCACTGCCTGTCGCTGATGGAGGGCTTTGTGGTCAGAATTCTTTTTCTTTTTAACCCGGGTTCTCGATGTCTCCCGTGCAATGGTGCTCAGCAGGATGATGAGGGCGGATGCCTCTTCTCGACGCCCGTTTTGAGGACGAAGCTGCCTTGGATGTAAATTTGCCGCAGGGTAAGATCGGACTCATCGCCACTGTTGAGTCTGTATGTCCCAGTTATGTCTAGGATCAATCACTGGACACAGACAACAAGAATAACTTTTAACAGGTCTTTACTATTCGAAGGTCAGGGCTGAACTGCTCAGCAAATCCTTGCACAACACTTATATACCGGTGTGGTCACCACCGGTATTACAGTATTACAGTATACAGCAGCCAAGAGAAAGTAGTACACCTCTTAAGGTAGTTCTCTTAAGGTGGAACAGGTTACATACACCACAGGCTCCAGGGATTTTGCCTTGACCTTCCTATCCCTCTCTGTCACCTTATTTCAAGATTGAATAGCCTCGTTGCTCCACTTTTCCCTTATAACTAAGTTCTATAACACTAGAGTTCAGTCTTATAGCTTCTCTCTGCTCCACCATCATTGGTGATTAGTGCTCCGATGAGCAGTCCCGCCAGCGGCGGCCGGGACTGAAATGGGGTGCGGGTAAACGGCGGTCCGAAAGTCGGACGGGGCGGGGAATCAGGCGGGGGGGGTCCCGACTCGCTTTTTCACCGATTTTCGGCCCCCGGCCGCATGAAAAGCCGCCCAACGGCGGCCAGAAAATCGGGGCCGTTGTTTCCACCAAGTCTTCCATTTCTAGACCCATCTTTTGTTTCTTTACTTGTCCTATTACCACCCCCTTTTGCCTTACACCAGCGTCCCTTTTGCCATTTAATCACTCCCGCCTTCCACCCTATCACAAACCTTCCCTTTTGTTCTTTCCTCCCCTTTCCCCGCCTCTGCACTTCCTTAAAACTTGTTACATCTCGGACATTCTCCAGTTCTGATGAAAGGTCATCGATCTGAAATGTTACCTCTGTTTCTCGCTCCACAGAGGCTGCCGGACCTGCTGAGTATTTCCAACATTTCCTGTTTTTACTTCCATTGAGAGGTCTGGCTGAGAAACGAGCCAATTTATCAAACTTGAGCGTCAGTGGCCTGAGCAGCTCTCATAAAAACGAAAGTGTAGTAAAGTATAATTTTTCTGAAAGTATTGAGGATGTGTATGTTAGTTTTTTGATGCAGGGTGCAAGGGGAGAATGTAAAATTGTTCAAAACTATGAGGATGAATTGTTACTTCAGCAGGGTACATGGAACAAATCAAGCCTCTGGTCTCGGTAATAATTACAAAATGACAAAGTATTTGCAGCACAGAAACAGGTCATTTGGCCCAACTGGTCTATGTCGGTGTTTATGCTCCACACGAGCCTCCTCCCGCCCCTCTTCATCTCACCCTATTAGCATAATTTTCTATTCCTTTCTCCCTCATGTGTTTATCTAGCATCCCCTATTCACCTCAACCACTCCTTGTGGTAGCGAGTTCCACGTTCTAACCACTCTCTGGGTAAAGAAGTTTCTCCTGAATTCCTTATTGGATTTATTAGTGACTATATTATATTTATGGCCCCTAGTTCTGGTCTCACTCACAAGTGGAAACATCTTCTCTACGTCTACCCTATCAAACCCTTTCAGAATCTTAAAGACCTCTATCAGGTCATCCTTCAGTCTTCTCCTTTCCAGAGAAAAGAACCCCAGCCTGTTGAGTCTTTCAATAATATTACTGCTTTAGATTATTTGTTTTAGTGCTATGGTTACCAGATGAATGGACATATATCTGAGTGTATAATCTCCAGTTTCCTGCATTGTTATATATTTATAGTTTCACAGAATCATTGTTGCCCTCGATTGCTCGGCTGAGAGCCGTGAGGGGGGGAGAGTTTGTAATGATGAAAGACACCACCAACTAGTCTCTTCTTGGTGGAACATTTTGTTTCCACCAAGTCTTCCATCTAGAGGCCTGGCTGAGAATTGACCAAACTTATCATAACCAAAGCTGATAAATTCAAGTATCAGTGACCTCAGGTGCCCTCATCAAAACTGATGCAAAATGTAGAAAGATGTCATTTTTCTTAAAGTATTGACGAAGAGAAAGAAAAAAATGCAAATAGCATTACAGTTCTTATACTTAAGCTTCTTTTCCATTTTATTAAACAAAATAATAGATATGGTATGCTATTATTTTGTATATAATGATGTGTCTTTAAACTCCAGTTAGTTATGTTGCAACTCTTCGATTGTTTCCAATAAGTTTATATCGCTGACATTAGAAGCTCTCACCCAGGAGGGAAGAGTCTGTTTACTATTTGAAGCACAATTGCAAGTGCGTTTTTACATATAAATTGTTCATTTAGGACTTTGGTTCAAAGAACAAACTGAGAAAATCTTCCCCCTTTTTGAATCAAAGGCTTTTTCCTCTATGGATGTACTAAGGACTGTTCCTAATTAGAAATATTACATATAACAAGGTATTGTCAAAGGATAAGTTGCACGCTTTATATCTGGCATTATGCATGTGTAAATTCACTGCTCATGCATGTACTGTTACTCCTGCCAACTTAGAACCACTGATATAGCATCTGTAATTCACCCCAGCTATCCACTATTTTGTAACTAGCATGTTTTCTATGTATTTTACGTCATTTATTCGTTCGAAGCATAAGTAGCTTAGGAAATTTCCACCAACATCACAACACCAGAACTTGGGTAACATATGATATGTAACAGATGCTGAATGATATTGCCAAAAATGTTGTGACCTGTGCTTGACCCCGACTGATGATAATCAAGTATAACTGGTATTAATGGCCTAATAATAGTGTTAGGATGGAGCTGGAGGATGTGGCAATTTTAATGGAAATTTAAATGCACTCAAACCAAGACCATTTGGATAGAAAAAACAATGAACATACCGTAAAAGTAGAGAAATAAGTAGATAAACAGATAATTTTAGTAAGTTTTTGGAGTCTAAATTGAACATTAAGTAGAATCAGTAATCCAAACTTCAAGATATGGTTGGTATTTGGCTTCATGCAGTTTTCAAGTGCTGTGGCCAATAACTTATATTTTGTATTGTTTTCAGGATCTTGCTTCAAAATTTTTAGAAGTTTTATTGAGGCTGATTAAGCATCATCCTGATCCATGAATGCAAACTGCTTACCAGGGGCACAATAGATGCTGTGACTAGTCCTTTACTGACTAAAAGCCAAGGCTGGATACTTTAGCCTTTTAGTTCTAGACAACAGAACAGGGTCTAAATTTAGGAACTATAAGCACTTTTTTGTATAATGGATTGTTCAGTGCTGTGATTGCAAATCTAATGAAAATAAATGGGCTGACCGTCTATAAGTAGAGTTCACATGCACTGCAGGATAACAGCCTGGAATGCAGACCACTCAAGGACAAGAGATCAATATATGGTTATTTGACATATTAGCTTCATAACACAGAAAATGAGTAATGTATAATGTGTCTAAGTGATAAAAACCATGTAATTAGATGCAAAACAGATTACAATCCACCCTAGGTTTTGTTAGCACTGATTGTGGAGGTTGTTGGCTTCACAATTGAGTAGCCAAACATAACAAGGTTAAAAGAATGAAGGTGTTCACGTCTATTCTCTTCCTCAATTAGGATACTTAAAGTGAAGACTAAATCGTGCAGCGTCTGTAACTGCATTTAACGTAAATTGCAACCCATCAGAGCCCAAACCAAAATTTAAAATGTAAAAAATAATTTAGCCTCTAAACAAACATATCATTAAACTTAACATGGATGTTATTCTGCAATGATGCTGTACCTTACAGACAATGAAAAACAATGTTGTGTACATTTCGACAAAGTGGTGTTGGCAGAAAAAATGCACTTACCCCTAAGTCACAACCAAGTCACTTACTGGATAGAGAAATTGCTGCGATACAACTGAGGGATTCTGACAATATTGTAAACTACAGGAATAAAACATGAATATATTATGGAATCATCAGAATTCTGGGCCAGGGCCTTTCAAAGCACTTGCAGTTCCCCGTTATTTTATAAAGCACATGCAATTCAAACCCAGTCGCACATCAAATTTGAAAATCGGTGAGCTTACTGTTAACAAAGACCAAACATGCTGGAATTGCACCAGTCGGCAGCTGAAACAGAAAGACAGCTTAACATTTCAGATGGAATCCTTCATGAAAACTTGTGATGACCTGTAAGGAAGTGTCGCACTTGAAACATTAACCTGCCTTTTCTCTTTCAGAGGCGGACAGACTTGCTGTGCATTTCCAGCATCTTCTGTTTTGATTTCAAAATTTCCAGCACCCATGGGGTTTCTTTTTACTTCTGGCTTACTGTTTACTTGCAAGTGGAATCCTTCACTGTGACTGTGAGCAGTGAAGTGTGCTTAGCAGGTGAACAAGGACAAGAATTTTTCTCGGTGCAGTTTCATTTCCGTCCGTGGAAACAAGAACAACAACAACTTGCCTTTATATTGCGCCTTTAATGTAGTAAAACATCCCAAGGCGCTTAAAAGCCACAAGCTTTAGAATTTCCCTTTTATTTATAAAGTTGGGTACCTTAGCTTTTAAATTGCTGTTCTGGAGTTTATTTCGTTGCACTCTCCATACAGTATGCTATGTGACCAGAAGGTGGGTCAGACCACACTTAGGGAAAAAAAGGATTGTGCTGTGTTTTAATTATGTAACAGGAAATGTTCCCTTTTTCTTTTTCTTTGATGTTATTGGGGCAGATTTCCCCGTGTCAAGTGGCCCCAGGTCAGACAAAGCATCGGTTAGATACAAAGTGAAGCTTCCTCTACTCTCTCCAGTGACGTATCTTAGCCCAAACTCAAAAGAGCACCCCCTACTGTACCAATGTAACATTAACCATTTTCCATAGCAGCCATCCTTATAGGCTTAATGAAGGAAATCGCCAATTTAGTGCCAAATTAGGGGCAGTGTAGAACTGTGGGCTCACGTCAACAAGAAACTGGCTTGAGGCTGCAGTATAGGGTCCTGTACTGCAATTAGGACCCTTACAGTCCCTTCATCTAGTACAGGACCTGTGGTAGGAAACATCATAGCCATCATAATAATAATATTGAATAAAAAATAGCACATAATTCTGCGTGATTTTACTTTTGCAATAAAGCATTGCATCTTGTACCTATTCATATGTAACTTTAAACACATGATTCCAGCCGAGAGTGGTTCATTATTTTCCATTCCATATACTGAATTTGCAGAAATTGTGCTACATGGCTCCGAGGAAATAGAGAAGTAGAGTTCACTTCAGAAGAAGTGACCACTACAGTCGCTGTATTTTGCATTTGATGAGCACACCAGCTGTTATATTTTTTACTCTCAGGAAGGTGGCTGCTGTGCTCCTACCCCTCTGTACTCAACCTCTAATGCAAAAAGCATATTGCTTCAATATTACCGCAGAGCTACTTAATCAGAGGGGGGAGCCCAGCTGTGAGAGGAAGGGGGCAGCAGACTCCAATATTAACATAATAATCTGCCTCGGGTCCCATGAGCCCTCTCCAGTGTACAAGGTTCTCTCTACTGCCTTCTGCGGGGCCTCAGCTGGAGGACTGTCTCTTGATACATTTGCCAATACCAGCCTGTGGGGCAAAATACAAAAAAGAAAGGCAGAGGGCTGAAGAGCATAAAGAGGATCTTTATCAATGGCTTTAACTCTTAAATGACCAAATTGGTGATATTTACTCATATGGAATATTACATCATTATGATGTTTCACTTCCTGCTCCAGAAGTAATGGTACTGTCAGATCAAATCAATGTTTACTTTGTTCGATAGATCATGTACAAGGATAGATAGATTTCTATTGTAAAATCTATAGCAATTTCTTATCCGTATATCTTCCTAACATTTCTCTGTGCCTGCTCCATCACACTGACAACGCATGGCATGACCTTGATATTTTAGCGCAATCCTTCAACTCATTTAGCTTCAGTAGGAAATAGCGGAGTTCTGCTTTAAGCAATAGGTTGTGAGGAGAAAAATAACAGGGGAGAAATTGAATATCGCCCCATTCAGGGAGATAACTTTAGTGGTAACGAAAAAGTAGCACCGGGCACTACGCCAGTGAATCCGACGCGAACTTCGAGTTTAGCGCACCAGGAAGGAAGTGGAGCACTATATCAAGCAATACCACTACCCTTGGAGCACTAAAGTTCGGCAAGAGGGGCGGTAGCAGTGCAGCGCTGCCCAATATCGAGCGCAGCGCTGCCGGGAACTGAGGGTCCTTCCCTCCCTTAAAGGGAAGGGCCATCGCTGCAGGCTCTGCATTAAATCGATGTCCCTCATCGCTGACGGCAGCCACGATCCACGATGATCAGCCCCAAGCACTCTAACAGAGTGCAGGACTGATCAATCGCGGCACAGGAAAAAGTTGAAAAAGCAAACTAAGGGGTGAAAACAAATTTTTCGTTGACACAAGCGGCCTTACCTTTAAATACCGCTCCCTAAGTGGCCGGCCTCCCTAACAACGCCTCCTGCAGCTGTCGGTGTTTTCGCCCAGCGATGCTGCAGGGGGCGGAACCGAAGTTCGGATCCAGGGCGTTGCGCAGCCGGATGACATCTCATTCTCCGGGCGCAGGAGATCATGGTGCTAGCGGTTACCGCCGCCGCAAACTTCCACATCAATTTTGCGGGCATCACTGCGCCCAGACGTAAGGCCGGTGGTGCCCCGTTAACGCCCCCCAGAAGCGCTAACGGGAGGCACAAAGGAGGCCAATTTCTCCCCCAACATTTCTTATCAACATAATGAGATATATTTAAGAAGAACAACTGTACCAGACTTGGCTAAATCTCTGTGCTTGTGGATTGGATTGCATGATGTTAAAACATCGCCCTAATGGTGTAATGGGTGCATGAAAACGACTGGGGCTCTTTGATTTTACAGGAATTTCCTCTTTGCCTTGCAACGGGTAGTAGCTCCATCTGCCCCTTCCAAGGCAAATGAAGGGCTGGGAGTGAAACGTGGGGCAGGGACTCTCTATGCCAAGAATCGTTTGGCTCCAGTTGGGACCTGGCAGATTGGTATGCCAAGTGAGATGAGAAGTACCAGCCTCTACTTGGACTAATGTGGATCCACCAGAGTGGTGCAGGCTAACGATGCAGTCTGCAGCCCCAAAGAAAGCTGTAAGTTTTTTTATTTGGATTATTCAGGATCGCTTCCCTAAGCAAGGGAGCTGAGGGAATGTGCCCTAGGTTTGTGGGAGGAGGGGTACCTGGGCAACCCACCATCAAGTGTGGGTTGCAGAGTTTCCAGTAGCCATGGGCAGGCAGGCTCTGGAGATGCGACCGAAGTGGCACTTGTGTGTGCCTGTCCTATGTAAATGAGGTGCCATCTCACTAACCCCGCAAACTCCAGTAGGTAGAAATTTTAGGGCCAAAATACTTTCCATACACAGTAGTGAAAGTGAGTTCCAAAATGGCATTAATGTGCTTTAACTGCATCAGAAAGAAAAGAAAGAACTTGCATTTATATAGCGCCTTTCATGACCTCAGGATGTCCCAAGGCGCTTTACAGCCAATGAAGGGCTTTTTTGAAATGTAGTCACTGTTGTAATGTATGAAACACGGCAGCCAATTTGCATACAGCCAGGTCCCACAAACAGCAATGAGATAATGGCTAGATAATACACAGGATGTACGCTGGGTGGGGGACTTCAATGTCCATCACCAAGGCCAATATTTCACCCACCGACCCCGCTCCCAGTTCCACCCACTCTGTTTAAGTGATTTTGCCCTATTTGGGCTCGTTAAGCCCGCCTTGCGAGGTTCCCGGCCAATGAAAAGGAAGCAGGTCTGATGACGCCATTTGATGATGCGACATCAGCCAGTTTCCTTAAAGGGACCATGTGCACATTCATTTTCACAGTTGTGCTGCCAGTGTTCTGCAGCATTGAGGTGCAGAAAACACTGACAACAATAACTGCACAAAGGTGCCTGGCTGCACCCATATGGAGGGAGTCAGAGCACGCAGGGAGGTTCTCTTCTCTTCCAATGGATGGAAGAGACCTCCCCAGGACACCAACACAGTCTGGTTGCACATTGCACAGAAGGGCACAAGCAGGGATGTCGTCAGGAGGACCTGGCTGCAGTGGCGCAAACCTTTCAATGATCTCAGTAGATCATGAAACGTTAATGGAAAACCACACTGAAACTCATCCCGGTGTGCCACTCATCACATCCCCATCACTCTGCCTTCCCCATCCTACTCCTGCACATCCTTACTCACACCATGGTGTGGAGATGCTGGAGTTGGACTGGGGTGGACAAATGTAAGAAGTCACACAACACCAGGTTATAGTCCAACAGCTTTATTTGAAATCACAAGCTTTCGGAGCGCTGCTCCTTCGTCAGGTGAAGTGGAGAAATGCATAAAGACACAGCTTATATAGTCAGAGAATCATGTCAGATGTTTACAGGTAATCTTACCAACTGCCATTTATCACACCTCGGCAGAGAGATAATCACAGCAATCAAAGGTGTGAATGGTGTCCAAACAGGTCAGTCAGGAAAACATTACATCAAAGAACAATGAGGTGGGGTCACAAGAGGTCAAATATTGCAGATGCTGGGGTCTGTATGAAAAACAAAAAAACAGACAAAAAACATTTTTTTTGCTGGAAATCACAGCAGGTCCGGCCGCATCTGTGTAGAGAGAACAAGCCAATGTCGACTCGAGTCTGGATGACCCTGCGTCAGGTGGGGTTACATGTAGCGTGACATGAACCCAAGATCTCGGTTGAGGCCATCCTCATGGGTGCGGAACTTGGCTATCAGTTTCTGCTCGACGATTTTGCATTGTCGTGTGTCTCAAAGGCCGCCTTGGAGAATGCTTACCCGAAGATCGGAGGCTGAATGTCCTTGACTGCTGAAGTGTTCCCCGACTGGGAGGGAACACTCCTGCCTGGTGATTGTTGCGCGGTGTCCGTTCATCCGTTGTCGCAGTGTCTGCATGGTCTCGCCGATGTACCATGCTCCGGGGCATCCTTTCCTGCAACGTATGAGGTAGACAACGTTGGCCGAGTCACATGAGTATGTACCATGTACCTGGTGGGTGGTGTCCTCACGTGTGATGATGGTATCTGTGTTGATGATCTGGCATGTCTTGCAGAGGTTGCTGTGGCAGGGTTGTGTGGTGTCATGGTCGCTGTTCTCCTGAAAGCTGGGTAATTTGCTGCGAACGATGGTCTGTTTGAGGTTAGGCAGCTGTTTGAAAGCAAGTAGTGGAGGCGTGGGGATGGCCTTAGCGAGGTGTTCATCATCATCGATGACATGTTGAAGGCTGCGAAGAACATGGCGTAGTTTCTCCGCTCCGGGGAAGTACTGGATGACGAAGGGTACTCTGTTGGTTGTGTCCCGTGTTTGTCTTCTGAGGAGGTCTATGCGATTTTTCGCTGTGGCCCGTCAGAACTGTCGATCGACGAGTCGAGCGTCATATCCCGTTCTTACAAGGGCATCTTTCAGTGTCTGTAGGTGTCCATCGCGTTCTTCCTCATCTGAGCAGATCCTGTGTATTCACAGGGCTTGTCCATAGGGGATGGCTTCTTTAACGTGGTTGGGGTGGAAGCTGGAGAAGTGAAGCATCGTGAGGTTGTCCGTGGGCTTGCGGTAGAGTGAAGTGCTGAGGTGTCCGTCTTTGATGGAGATTCGTGTGTCCAGGAATGAAACCGATTCTGAGGAGTAGTCCATGGTGAGTTTGATGGTGGGATGGAACTTGTTGATGTTATCATGTAGTCTTTTCAGTGATTCTTCACCGTGGGTCCATAGGAAGAAAATGTCGTCGATGTATCTGGTGTATAGCGTTGGTTGGAGATCCTGTGCAGTGAAGAAGTCTTGCTCGAACTTGTGCATGAAGATGTTTGCGTATTGGGGTGCAAATTTGGTCCCCATGGCTGTTCCGTGTGTTTGGGTAAAGAACTGGTTGTCGAAGGTGAAGACATTGTGGTCAAGGATGAAGCGGATGAGTTGTAGGATGGCATCTGGAGATTGGCTGTTGTTGGTGTTGAGTACTGAGGCTGTCGCAGCGATGCCGTCATCGTGGGGGATTCTGGTGTAGAGTGCCGAGACGTCCATCGTGGCGAGGAGTGTTCCTGGTTCAACTGGTCCGTGGGTGCTGAGTTTCTGTAAGAAGTCTGTAGTGTCGCGACAGAAGCTGGGGGTTCCCTGTACGATGGGTTTCAGGGTGCCCTCGACATATCCAGAGAGGTTCTCACACAGGGTTCCGTTGCCTGATGCGATAGGACGTCCGGGTGTGTTGGCTTTGTGTATCTTTGGGAGGCAGTAGAAGTCTCCCACGCGGGGAGTATGTGGGATGAGAGCATGTAGGAAGTTTTGAAGGTCTGGATCGAAGGTCTTGATCAGTCTGTTGAGTTGGCCGGTGTGTTCTTTGGTCGGATCTGCGGGTAACTGTCTGTAGTGTTCCTGGTTGTCCAGTTGTCGGTATACTTCTTTGCATTAGTCCGTTCTGTTCTGTATGATGATGGCGCCTCCTTTGTCTCCTGGTTTGATGATGATGTTGCGGTTGGTCTTGAGAGCGTGGATGGCGTTGCGTTGTTCTCGGGTGACATTCTGGACTGTCTTGTGAGTGCGGCTGATGAATCTGGCATTGATGCATCTCCTGACAGCTTGAGCATACATGTCAAGCTTAGGGCTGCGACCCTCCGGAGGGGTCCAATTTGACTCTTTCTTCTTCGGTTGCTGCACTGCAGATCCCTCTGTCTGCTGTTCCGGATCATTGATTGTCTCATTGGGTTCACTGCTGACATCTTGGGATTTGTGGAAGAATTCCCGGAGCCTCATTCGCCTGATGAATTCCTCTGTGTCTGCCGCGAGACCGATGGGGTCCATTTTGGTGGTGGGACAGAAATTGAGCCCTCGGCTGAGAACTTCAATTTCGTCTGGTTGAAGGGTGTGGTCAGACAGGTTGACGATGGATTTCCCTGTGGTTTCAACCGTGGTACCGGGGGAGGCTTGTTTGCTGCTACTGGTGATGCCGAGTTTCTCAAGCTTCCTGTTCTTGGTGTGCATGTAGGTAGTGTAGTTCCGTTGCCTTGTTTGTTTGGCGGTGTCTCGTAGCTGGTCTGCTGTGTCCTGAGCACAGGCTGAGAACATGGACTCCATCTCGGTTTCGAGGTTGCGGCGTCTGCTGTAGAGCTGGTGTACGAGATGGTTGAGGAGTGTGCGAGAGGTACGACGGCAGAGTCTCTCAGCGTAGTCTGTGTTGTAGGTCGACTTGAGTGGGTTCGTGATCTGTAGTCCTTTTGGGATCTTGTCTGCTTTCTTGCATCTCTGTAGAAACTTGATGTCTGTGTCGATATGCGCGATCTTCTTGGAGATCCTCTCCACTTTGAGCCGGCAGTTTGTGGTGTCGATAGTAGCCATGGCGTGGAGATGCCGTAGTTGGACTGGGGTGGACAAATGTAAGAAGCCACACAACACCAGGTTATAGTCCAACAGCTTTATTTGAAATCACAAGCTTTCGGAGCGCTGCTCCTTCATCAGGTGAAGTGGAGAAATGCATAAAGACACAGCTTATATAGTCAGAGAATCATATCAGATGTTTACAGGTAATCTTACCAACTGCCATTTATCACACCTCGGCAGAGAGATAATCACAGCAATCAAAGGTGTGAATGGTGTCCAAACAGGTCAATCAGGAAAACATTACATCAAAGAACAATGAGGTGGGGTCACAAGGGGTCAAATATTGCAGATGCTGGGGTCTGTATGAAAAACAAAAAAACAGACAAAAAACATTTTTTTTCCTGAAAATCACAGCAGGTCCGGCCGCATCTGTGTAGAGAAAACAAGCCAATGTCGACTCGAGTCTGGATGACCCTGCGTCAGGTGGGGTTACATGTAGCGTGACATGAACCCAAGATCTCGGTTGAGGCCGTCCTCATGGGTGCGGAACTTGGCTATCAGTTTCTGCTCGACTATTTTGCGTTGTCGTGTGTCTCGAAGGCCGCCTTGGAGAATGCTTACCCAAAGATCGGAGGCTGAATGTCCTTGACTGCTGAAGTGTTCCCCGACTGGGAGGGAACACTCCTGCCTGGTGATTGTTGCGTGGTGTCTGTTCATCCGTTGTCGCAGTGTCTGCATGGTCTCGCCGATGTACCATGCTCCGGGGCATCCTTTCCTGCAACGAATGAGGTAGACAACGTTGGCCGAGTCACATGTTGTGGATCCATCTGTCCATGAAAGCATTGGTAGCAGTGACCACCACACAGTCTTGTAGAGACGAAATCCCATCTTCACACTGAGGACACCCTCCAGCGTGTTGTGTGGCACTACCACCATACTAAATGGGATAGATTCAGAACAGATCTAGCAGCCCAAAACTGAGCATCCATGAGGCGCTGTGGGCCATCAGGACCAGCAGAATTGTATTCCACCACAATCTGTAACCTCATGCCCCAGCATATCCCTCACTCTACCATTACCATCAAGCCAGGGGACCCACCCTGGTTCAACAACGAGTGTAGAAGAGCATGCCAGGAGCAGCACCAGGCATACCTAAAAATGAGGTGCCAACCTGGGGAAGCTGCAACACAGGGTTACATGCATGCTAAAAAGTAGCATGCTATAGACAGAGCTAAGTGATCCCACAATCAATGGATCAGATCAAAGCTCTGTCGTCCTGCCATATCCAGTCGTGAATGGTGTTGGACAATTAAACAACTAACGGGAGGAGGAGGCTCCATGAACATCCCTATCTTCAATGATGGCAGAGCCCAGCACGCAAGAGCAAAAGACAAGGCTGAAGCATTTGCAACCATCTTCAACCAGAAGTGCCGAGTGAATGATTCATCTCGGCCTCCTCCTGAGGTCCCCACCATCACAGAAGCCAGTCTTCACTCCACATGATATCAAGAAACGGCTGAGCGCACTGGGTACAGCAAAGACTATGGGCCCTGACAACACCCGGCTGTCCTGCTGAAGACTTGTGCTCCAGAACTAGAGCGCCACTAGCCAAGCTGTTCCAGTACAGCAACAGCACTGGCATCTACCCGACAATGTGGAAAACTGCCCAGGTATGTCCTGTCCACGAAAAGCAGGACAAATCCAATCTGGCCAATTACTGCCCCATCAGTCTACTCTCAACCATTAGCAAAGTGATGGAAGGCGTCGGCAACAGTGCAATCACCAATAACCTGTTCACCGATGCTCAGTTTGGGTTCTGCCAGGACCACTTGACTCTAGACCTCATTACAGCCTTGGTCCAAACATGGACAAAAGAGTTGCTTTCCAGAGGTGAGCTGAGAGTGACTACCCTTGACATCAAGGCAGCATTTGACCGAGTGTGGCATCAAGGAACCCTAGTAAAATTGAAGTCAAAGGGAATTTGGGGGAAAACTCTCAACTGGCTGGAGTCATATCTAACACAAAGGAAATTGATTATGGTTGTTGGAGGTCATTCATCTCAATCACATGACATCACTGCAGGAGTTCCTCAGGGCAGTGTCCTAGGCCCAACCATCTTCAGCTGTTCCATCAATGACCTTCCCTCCATCATAAGGTCAGAAGTGGGGATGTTCGCTGATGATTGCACACTGTTCAGCACCATTCGAGACTCGTCAGATACTGACGCAGTCCGTGTCCATACGCAGCAAGACCTGGACAACATTCAGACTTGGGCTGACAAGTGGCAAGTAACATTCGCACCACACAAGTGCCAGGCAATGAACATCTCCAACAAGCGAGACTCTAACCATCTCCCCTTGACATTCAATGGCATTACCATCGCTGAATCCCCCACTATCAACATCCTGGGGGTTATCATTGATCAGAAACTGAACTGGACCAGCCATATAAATACTGTGGCTACAAGAACAGGCCAGAGGCTAGGAATTCTGCGGCGAGTGTCTCACCTCCTGACTCCCCAAAGCCTTTCCACCATCTACAAGGCACAAGTCAGGAGTGTGATGGAATACTCTCCACTTGCCTGGATGAGTGCAGCTCCAACAACACTCAAGAAGCTCGACACCATTCAGGATAAAGCAGCCCGCTTGATTGGCACTCCATCCACCACCTTCAACATTCACTCCCTCCACCACCGGCGCACTGTGGCTGCAGTGTGTACCATCTACAAGATGCACTGCAGCAACTTGCCAAAGCTCCTTCAACAGCACTTTCCAAACCCGCGACCTCTACCACTTAGAAGGACAAGGGCAGCAGACGCATGGGAACATCACCACCTACAAGTTCCCCTCCAAGCCACACACCATCCTGACTTGGACCTGTATCGCCGTTCCTTCACTGTCGCTGGGCCAAAATCCTGGAACTCCCTTCCTAACAGCCTTGTGGGTGTACCTACACTATATGGACTGCAGCGGTTCAAGAAGGCGGCTCACCACCATCTTCTCAAGGGCAATTAGGGATGGGCACTAAATGCAGGCCTAGCCAGCGACGCCCACATCCCATCAATGAATACAAAAAAATTTTTTATGTGGTGTATTTGGATTTTCAGAAGGCATTCGATAAGGTGCCACACAAGATGTTATTAAACAACATTAGGGCTCATGGGATTGGGGGTAATATACTAAAGAAAGAAAGAAAGACTTACATTTAGATAGCAACATTCACGACCACTGGACGTCTCAAAGTGCTTTACAGCCAATTAAGTACTTTTTCTTTGGAGTGTAGTCACTGTTGTAATGTGGGAAATGCGGCAGCCAATTTGCACACAGCAAGCCCCCACAAACAGCAATGTGATAATGACCAGATAATCTGTTTTTTTTATGTTGATTGAGGGATAAATATTAGCCAGGACACCGGGTAATAACTCCCCTGCTCTTCTTCGAAATAGTGCTGCGGGATCATTTACGTCCACCTGGGAGAGCAGACGGGGCCTCGGTTTAACGTCTCATCCGAAAGATGGCACCTCCGACAGTGCAGCACTCCCTCAGCACTGCACTGGAGTGTCAGCCTAGCTTTAAGTGTTCAAGTCCCTGGAGTGGGACTTGAGCATGGATTGGGGATTGGTTAACAGACAGAAAACAGAGAGTAGGAATAAACAGGTCATTTTCAGGTTGGCAGGCTGTAACTAGTAGGCTACCGCAAGGATCAGATCTTGGACCTCACCTATTCACAATCTACATCAATGATTTGGATGAGGGGATCAAATGTAATATACCCAAGTTTGCTGATGACACGAAGCTAGGTGGGAATGTAAGTTGTGGGGAGGATGCAAAGAGACTTCAAGGGGATATAGACAGGATAAGTGAGTGGGCAAGAACATGGAAAATGGAATATAATGTGGAGAAATGTGAAGTTATCCACTTTGGTAGGAAAAATAGAAAAGTAGAGTATTTTTTAAATGGTAAGAGATTGGGAAATGTTGGCGTTCAGAGGGACCTGGGTGTCCTTGTGCAAGAAGCATTGAAAGTTAACATGCAGGTACAGCAAGCAATTAGGAAAGCAAATGGTATGTTGGCCTTTATTACAAGAGGATTTGAATATAAGAGTAAAGACATCTTACTGCAATTATATAGGGCCCTGGTGAGACCACACCTGGAGTACTGTGTACAGTTTTGGTCTCTTTACCTAAGGAAGGATATACTTGCCATAGAGGGAGTGCAACAAAGGTTCACCAGACTGATTCCTGGGATGGGGGGATTGTCCTATGAGGAGAGATTGAGTAGACTAGGCCTATATTCTCTAGAGTTTAGAAGAATGAGAGGTGACCTCATTGAAACATACAAAATTCATACAGGGCTTGACAGGGTAGATGAAGGGAGGATGTTTCCCCTGGCTGGGGAGTCTAGAACCAGGAGTCACAGTCTCAGAATAAGGCGTTGGCTATTTAGGACAGAGATGAGGAGAAATTTCTTCATTCAGAGGGTGGTGAATCTTTGGAACTCTCTATCCCAGAGGGCTGTGGAGGCTCAGTCATTGAGTATATTCAAGATAGAGATCGATAGATTTTTGGATATTAAGGGAATCAAGGGATATGGGAATATTGCAGGAAAGTGGAGTTGAGGTAGAAGATCAGCCATGATCATATTGAATGGCGGAGCAGGCTCAATGGGCCGAATGGCCTACTCCTGCTCCTATTTCTTATGTTCTTATGTTCTTATAAATACTAAAAGAGCAGGTCAGAGGCTGGGTATTCTGCAGCGAGTGTCTCACCTCCTGACTCCCCAAAGCCTTTCCACCATCTACAAGGCTCATGTCAGAAGTGTGATGGATTACTCTGCACTTGCCTGGATGAGTGCCGCTCCAACAACACTAATCATCAACATCATCAAGAAAAAAGCAGCCCGCTTGATTGGCACTCCATACACCACCTTAAATATTCACTCCCTCCACCACCGGCGTACTGTAACTGCAGTGTTTTCCATCTACAAGATGCACGGCAGCAACTCGCCCAGGCTTCTTCGACAGCACTTCCCAAACCCGATACCTCTTCCACCTCGAAGGACAAGGGCAGCAAGCTCATGGGAACACCATCACCTCCAAGTTCCCCTCCAAGTCACACACCATCCTGACTTGGAAATATATCGTCGTTTCTTCATCGTTGCTGGGTCAAAATCCTGGAACTTCCTCCCTAACAGCACTGTGGGAGTACCTTCACCACACGGGCTGCAGCGGTTCAAGAAGGCAGCTCACCACCATCTTCTCAAGGGCAACTAGGGGTGGGCAATAAATGCTGGCCTTGCCAGCGACGCCCACATCCAATGAATGAATTTTAAAAAAATCTGTTTTAGTGATGTTGGTTGAGGGATAAATATTGGCCAGGACAGCGGGGAGAACTCCCTTGCTCTTGTTGAATAGTGCCATGGGATCTTTTGAATCCACATGAAAGGGCAGTAGTAGTGCTGAGACAGAGTGTGTCTGGATTGAATTAATAAGAAATAATAAAGGCACTATTACCGTGTTGATAATTCCTTACAGACCATTGAATATAGGAAAGAAATTGGTGCTAAGACTTGTAGGCAATCTAAACAAATTTACAAAATGGAAATAGCAAAGTATGTTATAAGTACTTAAGGAATAAAAGAATAGTCAAAAGATGGGTGGGACCATTCAGATTGATCTCGTAGGAATGACAGATATGGCAGACAACTGTTTTGCCTCAGTGTTTACAGAGAAAAGCGACAATGGGTCTGTAGAAATACCCGATGAAGATGTTGAAGGAAAAAGACTAGAGATAAAGAGGGTCAGTTCCACTTATCGCTGGAGTGTAAAACCAGCAAATATACATCCCTGTTGAAGAGAAGGAAAAGGGATAACCAGGAAATTACAGGCCAGATAGACTTGCATCAGTTGCGGGCAAACTTATCGACTTAGGCTTTCCAATTTAGGCATGTCTACCGTGGAACAGGGCTTCCGCCCATCACAGAAATGCCTCTCTGACCCTGGATGACATCCCTGGCCTGTTATCATTTGCATACTGGAGGTAACCTCCAGTGAGGACTTTGCATGGCCACACACTGAGAGCCATTGCACAAGCCTCTCTTTGATTATATATTCTAGACAGTGCCACTGACCTGCCACTGCCAGGACCGAATGGGCAGTCCTTATGTCCAGTGTTCAACAGGACATATGCCAAGAGCAATGGTGCAGGCCATGTTTCCCTCATTTGCATCTGTTTTGCATGCGTTTACTCATACATGTGCGGGCGTATTTTATGCCATCCGGCCTGGACTCTGGAGAAGGGGCAGAAAGCAGACTCATGGCAGAGGGTGCTCTCAAGAATTTTTCTGGCCTCAACCATCCCGAAAAAGCTGTCATAGAGTCAGAGTCATAACAGCACAGAAGGAGGCCATTCGGCCCATCGAGTTCATGCCGACTCTCTGTAGAGCAATCCAGTCAGTCCCATTCCCCCGCTCTATCCCCGTAGCCCTGTAAGTTTATTTCCCTGAAGTGCCTATGCAGTCTCCCTTTGAAAGCATTGAGTGTCTCCGCTTCCACCACTTCCGTTGGCAGCGAATTCCAGTTCATCACCACTCGCTGCGTAAAAAAGTTTTTCCTCACGTCCCCCCTGTATCTCTTGCCCATAACCTTAAATCTGTGTCCCCTAGTCCTTGTACCATCAACTAGTGGGAACAGCCTTTCCCTGTCTAGCCTATCCATACCCGTCATAATCTTGTACACCTCTATCCAATCACCCCTCAACCTCCTTTGCTCTAATGAAAACAAATCCAGCTTCTCCAACCTGTCCTTGTAGCTAAGATCGCTCATCCCCGGAACCATTCTGGTAAATCTCCTCTGCACCCTCTCAAGGGCCTTCACATCCTTCCCAAAAGTGTGGTGGCCAGAACTGGATGCAATAATCCAGTTGTGGCCTGACCAGCCCTTTATAAAGGTTCAGCATAACTTCTCTACTTTTGTACTCAATACCTCTACTTATGAAGCCCAAGATCCCATATGCTTTGCTAACCACTCTCTCAATATATCCTGCCACCTTCAGGGACCAATGCACATTAACTCCCAGGTCCCTCTGTCCCTGCACACTGTTTAAAACTGAGCCATTAAGTGTATATTGCCTCTCCCAGTTCCTTCTGCCAAAATGCATCACCTCACATTTCTCTGTATTAAATTTCACCTGCCACTTGTCTGCCTATTCTGCTAGCCTTTCTATGTCCTGTTGCAGTCGATTGGTATCATCTTCACTGTTTGCCACACCCCCAAGTTTGGCGTCATCGGCAAATTTAGAAATTCTACTCTGTATTCCAATATCCAGGTCATTTATATATATCAAAAAAAGCAGTGGCCCAGCACTGACCCTTGGGAAACACCACTGTCTACCATCCTCCAAACTGAAAAACAGCCATTTACCACAACTCACTGTTTTCTGTCCTTAAGCCAATTCCTTATCCAAGCTGCCACTGACCCACCTATTCCATGAGCCTCAATTTTGTTAACCAGCCTTCTATGTGGTACTTTGTCAAACGCCTTCCGAAAATCCATGTAGACAACATCCATTGCATTCTCTTCATCAATCTTCTCTGTTACTTCATCAAAAAATTCAATTAGATTAGTCAAACACGATCTGCCTTTTACAAACCCATGTTGGCTCTCCTTAATTAGCTTAAACCTCTCCAAGTGCCTGTTAAATTTTTCCTTGATTATTGTTTCTAAAACTTTACCCACCACTGATGTTAAGCTGACTGCCTGTAGTTACTAGGATTGTCCTTACACCCTTTCTTGAACAATGGTGTCACATTTGCCACTTTCCAATCCTCAGGCACCTCCCCCGCATCTAGGGAAGATTGGGAAATTATGGCAAGCCCTTCCGCTATCTCCTCCCCCAATTCCCTTCGCAACTTGGGATGCAAGCCATCTGGACATGGCGACTTGTCCACTCTAAGCACACCCAGCCTTTCTAGTACATCCTGTCTATCAATTTTCACCCCTTCCATTGCTTCTACCTTTTCCACCGATATTTTGTCAGCATCCACCTCCTTAGTAAACTGTGTAAGGGTTCCTGAAAGTCTAGGCCATAGACTCCATAATATAGGCCAAAACACATGAGCTAATCAGGGACAGTTAGGATGGTTTTGGAAAAGGCGGGTTGCGCTTGACTAACTATTGAATTTTTTGGAGATATCACAACGGTTATATTTGAAAGGAATACGGTGAATGCTGTCTACATGGACTTTCAAAAGATTTTGAATAAGGTGGCCCCATAACAAACTGCTCTCGAAAAAATTAAAGCACATGGTGTTAAAAAGGAAAGTAGTCACATGTATTGAGAGGCGACTGAGGGGCAGAGAGTAATGAGTAGGGGTAACTGGATGTTTATCAGATTGATGGGATGTGGGTAGTGGTGTGCTCCACAGATCATTGCCTAATTCTATGATTCTATTATAATTAAGTAGTCTCAAGGCAATACAGAAAAAAATGCCTCTGGCCCTTCTAGGTATTGCCTCTCATAGATTTCTGTACTTCCAATGATTTATGTTATAATCAAATTACATAACTTGTGAAACATGCCATAAATAATTTTGCTATGGTCTCAGCTTTCACAATAGAATTAATTTATTATAAGGTTTGAATGCACAAAGGTCTATCCTATTCTACAAAAAAAATTAGTTGAATTAAACCCGATACATAAAAATAACAAATATTCATGTAGGTTTATCTTTGTAATTGCTGAGTGTTTATGACAAGCAACTTTAAATTTTCACATGTCAAATATCAAAAGTAATCTGACATCCGGAAGCTAATAGAAGCTATCACAAATGCTGCATTTTTTGTCTAAACCAGGAAAGTGATAGAGTGCTTTGACTGGGCAAGCAGTCTGGAGGCGATACAATTTATTTGACCATTCTGATCTTAAGGCCAGGTAGATGCAGAAAATGTAAGCTTTCTTTAAAAGCTAACACCTAATACACTGGATCATACACATGATCTAGAAGGTATGGAGCTGTGAAACAAAACAGAATGAGATGAGCCTTTGATCCAAATTCATAACACAAAGTGACAGAAACTGGGCTATTTTGAGTTAATTCACAAGTACCTGAAAATTCAGAGTATTTCATGTTAGCGTTGGTATGTCCCTGCAACACACAGAGACACAAAATGTGACTATACACGAGCTGTCACTGCTTATATTCTGGTATTAGTTTCCATCTCGAGTCGGGTGGTGAATAAATGGCTGCTATCTGGAGCCATGATTTTAAACTGCCCCATTTTAATTGGGACATCTGAACATTAAACAGCACAGCAGCAGCGTGCAAGACCATGTGATCGACACAAAAGGACCCTCCCATCCAAGTACCAAATGTCATCTTTTTGACATACTGGGGTAAATATTCGCCTTTAGCGTTCCAGCATAGAGTTTTGTTTGTCAGGAGCATCTATCGGGAATTCAGGCACAAGACTGAAGATGAAAATTTAACCCATTGCACGTCGTCTGTGGCTGAAATTTTAGCCACAAAGTTAGCTACCAATTTATTTTTAAAAATGAAGGAGCCAAAATTCTGATGGGCCTGCTCTACCTGCGCAGGTGTGGCACAGCAGAACCCACAGCCATCTGAAGCAAAGGCCGTTAATCCCATCCCAAATTATGGGAAAGGATCATTAGCATGGCCGGGGCGGGTGTATCAAGCCTGTAAGGGTGCATCAGTGGCACGCGCCCTGTTCTGCCCACCAGTAGGTGGAGTAGCACTGAGTCTTTCCTGGGATGAAGACAGAAGCCATTACTGTTTAAATTAACACAAAAGCAAAATTAAAACAGAAAATAGAGGAAATACTCAACAGGTCAGGTAGCATCTGTGGAGACAAAAACAGAGTTAATGTTTCAGGTCGATGACCTTTCGTTAGAACTGGCAAAAGATAGAGATGTAACAGGTATAGAGGCAGGGGAAGGGGGTGAGGGGCGGAACGAACAAGAGGGTAGGTCTGTGATAGGGTGGAAGGCAGGAGTGATTAAATGACAAAAGGGGTGATGGTGAAAGGCAAAAGGGGGTGGTAATAGGAAAAGGAAAGAAACACAAGATGGGTGTAGAGGAGCTGTAAATGGCTGCAGCAGAATCATTACCAACACCTGCTGTCCGGTAAAACTCAGGGCAGTGGTTATGATCTGAAATTGTTGAACTCAATGTCGAGGCCGGAAGGTTGTAAAGTGCCTAATAGAAAGATGAGGTGCTGTTCCTCGAGCTTCATGTTTAAATTAAGCCCATTGATCCCCTTGAGGGTTGATTACCTTAGTACTGGCAAAGTCCGGGGTCTTTTCTGGGACTTCACACCTTCTTGACATGGGGCAGACAGACAGGAGATCCGCCCATGCCTTCCCCACTGGAAAATGACACAAGCAGAAATGTGGGGTAGAATCCCAGTTTATCCTAGTTCTACCCGACTTTCCAATCCCTGATTCAAAGTTCAACGAGATTTCCACCTTGGTCCTGATTGGAATTTCGGAGCCTACATGTTTTAATTACATAGTAATACATCGGGTGCATCTATTTCTTTGTAGTCTGAGGCCGTGGTCACCTTTTGACAGTCTAGCAAAGAGGATATCCAATCTGTGGGTCTCTAATATTACATTTGTATCTTCCTCTGGTGGCCTAGTGGTAGAATGCACATCCATTTAAAATTGACGGTGGTGACAAGCTGATGAGTCTGGGATCTGCATCTAATGTGTAGCAATATAGACCTCGATATGAATTACATTCCCAGACAGAATAATGGGGGTGGGGAGGACATATTGTGCTCTCTGTGGAAAGTTATGACCTGACCATTAAGATCAGGGGCTAGAAACTGGATCTCCCTGTGCCAGTTTTACAGGCATAAAGCAGGTGCAACAAAGTGCAATTTTGGGGCCTGCACCAGAAGGATGCCTAAAATACATCCAACCTGAAATTGGGTCAGGCCATTTTACAGGTGATCGCCCAAAACAGGAGTTAGGTCCCTTACATATGTAAACGAGGGGCCCAATATCTATTTTAGGTCCCCTCACATAAATTGGGCAGCGATGATCAAGCTAGATGTCAGGCCTGCCCCAATCAGGATTCTTCAGCAGCCAGCAACTAAAGGTAAGTATTTTTAATGAAAATTTTTACAGAAGAACTTCCTGTGGAGCCAGGAGGAGCAGGAGTGCTTCACCAACTCCACATTTGACATACCACCCCCCTCCCCCCACCCTCCTGCTGCCCACTCCAAAAAAGACCTCTCGGGACTTATCTCCAAGCTGCTGCTGGCGAGGCTAGCGGCCTGACATCCGTGCTCTTCAAATGTCCGAGAAGCCTGTGGTGGAACGACAGGCAGCGACAGCCAGCACATAAATTATTATTGAGGCCCGAGGCCCAGTTTTCAGCCAGCTTTGGGCCTCTCAGTTGGGGTGTGTGCTGCCTGAGCATGCCGAGACTGGTAAATGGGCTAATCACTCAAATTTACATTCACAGGGATAGAATTTCCACGGTGGTGGCGGGTGTGGGGGGGGGCGGAAGGTTGGGGGGAGAGGGGAGTGGTCCCTCAACCTCCTGCTGTAGATTCGGCAGAAGATCGGCAGAAACCCCAGAGAAATGGTGTAATTGGCTGTTTATGCCGTTTCTCCGGATTTCCATCAATTTTCTGTTGAAGTCACAGCAAACGATTGAAAGAAAAAAAAGACTTGCATTTATACGGCGCCTTTCACGAGCACCAGATGTCTCAAAGTGCTTTACTGCCGACGAAGTCTTTTTTGAAGTGAAGCCACTGTTGTAATGTAGGAAACGCGGCGGCCAAATTGCGCACAGCAAGCTCCCACAAACAATAATGTGATACCGACCAGATAATCTGTTTTTTTCTAAGATGTTGTTTGTGGGATAAATATTGTCTAGGACATTGGGGATAACGCCCCTGCTCTTCTTCGAAATAGCGCCATAGGATCTTTTATGTACTGCACTGGAGTGTCAGCATATTTTGTGCTCAGTGGGACTTGAACCCACAACCTTATAACTCAGAGGCAAGAGTGCTACCAACTGAGCCTCAGCTGATGCCATTGGAAGTATCGCCCACAGAAATCCCAGGCGTAGATCTTTAGATTTGCACAGGCTCAAATTTTATGCGCTCCAAAAAACGAATCTATACCCTCGATAAAAAAAACAACAGCAAATGGTTCACTACTATGAATTTATGTATTATTTTTGGCTTACATGCTTGAAAATACTTCTTTTATTGTTTTATGAACTTTTAAAGTACAAGGGGAAATCAAATAGCATAAAATTGGTTCTCTGTTACTATAATGTGAGAGTAGTTAAGTTCCAAAACAGAGATACTCATTTCCATTTATATGGTGTTGCATCACGTCAACAAAACCTCTAGAAGTCCTTCAAGCAATGAACTGAAGCACACTGACTATTGTTACGTATTAAAGAGAGACCGAGCTGAGGCTGAATCACCCAATCTCACAGCTTCAAGTTTGAATCTCCCCTAACCAACAATCAGACTTGGATTTCAGTAGCAATGAACTTCCCCAGTCTCTGGCAATCCTTCTGAGAGGCGGAAGAAAAACTGGTAAAGCCTTCTTCCCATATTAACCATGCATGTCTCCTAGTTGCCGAGCCAGTGAGGTATCATTTTAGAAACTTGGCTGATCCCAGCCAGGCAACAATGTGGTGCAATTACGAGCCTCAGTGCTCTGAGGCTAGGGAGGGGTAAAACCATCCACTTCTGCTCATTAGCCAGTGACCCCCCTGATGGATAGAATGAGTGTGCGGATGTTAGGTGAGATGGGATCAGGCTTCGCTGTGATGCCCCCACAATCGAGTAGGCAGCTGAAGCACACCCATGAAAAATGGCCAATTGGGCAATATACTAGAGAGCTGCTGGTACATGAGGCACTGTACCACACCATCCTTTGGATGAGACGCTAAACCAAGGCCCTGTCTGTCCTCTCAGGTGGACATAAAAGGCATAGTTTCAGAATAAGGGATCGCCCATTTAAGACGGAGATGAGAAGGAATTTCTTCTCTCAGAGGGTCATGAATCTTTGGAATTCTCTACCCCAGAGAGCTGTGGAGGTGGAGTCATTGAATATATTCAAGGCGGAGATTGACAGACTTTGAACTACCAGGGAGTCAAGGGGTATGGGGAGAGAGCGGGAAAGTGGAGTTGAGGCCAAGATTGAATCAGCCATGATCTTATTGAATGGCGGAGCAGGCTCGAGGGGCTGATTGGCCGACTCCTGCTCCTGTTTCTTCTGTTCTTATCACAGGCGCTACTTTGAAGAAAAGCAGGGGAGTCCTAGCCAATATTTATCCCTCAACCAATATCACTCAAAACAAATATTATCTGGTCATTATCAAATTGCTGTTTGCGGGAACTTGCTGTGCGCAAATTGGCTGCCGCATTTCCCATATGACAATAGTGACTACACTTCAAAAGTACTTCATTGGTTGTAAAGTGCTTTGGGACATCCTGCGGTCATGAAAGTTGTTATCTAAATGCAAGTCTTTCTTTCTTTTTTCTGTCATTTTAACCTTCAGGAGGGGATGGAGGATGTAAGGTGAGAGAATCGGGGGGGGGAAAAATTACTAAAATTTATAGAATTTTTGCAAACCATCCTTAATCAAAAAAATTCAAACATTTCAATTGTGACGCTTATGCACCAATCATATTTTCATTTGTAAAACAAAATTTGTATTTCCTAACATTATAAAGGACGGGATAGACAGCAGAATGCTGGCTGCTTTAGGGAGCTGCCAGTTGAGCACTCAGACCTGAAGCCACCATGCTGTGCTTTTCAGTCTCTTGCAATTCGTGTTGTTAATGCTCATCAAATAAGGTCTGGAAGAGGGTTGCAAAAAAGCACCCTGAGCCAGACTGCAGTGGGGACTGACAGCGGTAATAGGGGCAGATAGCGTGCCACTGCTTGCACTGCTGCATTAACACAAGCGCGTCTCAACTCCGTGTAGCTCAAGGCAAAAGCAAAATGTGAGAATAAAATAAGAGGCAGTAAATGCAAACAGTTGTCACTGCTAGCTTTGATCCAGGAGCCTGTGGGAGAGCAAGTAAGCAATCCTGCCAGGCCCTGGTTTCAATGGGACTTTGACATCTGTCCTTAGCTTGCTGATTGGGCATCAGATTCCCAGAGGGGATGAAGATGATGACCACCAGACAATTGTACAGAAGCAACCAAACCTCTCTGTGGTTAGATGTGAGAAAGCAAAAAAAAAAAAAATTGCAGCTAAGAGACTCATCACTTCTGTAAGAGTGTTTCATCTTTGCTCTCACCATATGGAACAGAGGATCATTAGGAGCATCACATCTGTGATCTGCAGGCTGAAAATCCGAACTAGTCAACATGCATCAAGGTATAATGAAAGTGACAATTTTTGTGATATATAATAATAACATAAAACTAACAGAATCGACAATTTTTAAAGAGCAGGGATGGGATGCTACATACACAGGTCATTTTTAAATATAGAGGACATTTGAATAAAAAATACGTATATCTGTAATGTGAAATATTTACATAATCTGCTGTATGACTAAGTGAAAGTGCAGACATAAGTAGCTTTCTTTACATAAAGTATCGAATATTGCCAGACTTACTGGTGCTGGGCCAGCGGAAGGATTGAGCAACAGGCAATTTTTCAGTAAAGTATCTGTAATGGAGGTTGATTACCAACATTGACAGGTGTGTGTTGGTACACGCTGTACATGTGTTTATACACCAACAACAACTGGCATTTAAACAGATGATCACGAGGGCTTTGAATGTATGGAAGAGTCATGTATTGATCACGAGGGCTTTGAATGTATGGAAGAGTCACGTATTGTGAACAGTGCCGAAGATTTAGAGGAAAGGCAGGGGTAAAAATGATGAATCAATGGTCCTGCGACCAATGGGAAGGTTAGACAAGACAATCCTGGTGCAGTAGTCATCGCACCTGATTCACGGCTCTCTCAATCTTCCGGTCATTAAAATTAATAATCAGAAAATTGGGAGAACTGACTTATACATCTGAATTTTTGATGCACATCCCCATCGCACAAAGCTCTGTGCCAGCAGTCCTGAATCATAAAATTTACTCTGTAATTTTGATGTACAGCTCCTTTGTTACAGTAATTTATTAAGTGAAGGATTAAGAGGCTGTCAATTTAATCGCTATAAACAGATCAACTACTTGGAATTACAATAAGACAGTATTAACTTTGTTCAATTCAATATAACTAAGCTAGTTGCAGAATTGCTGTATCATAGCTGTAGTATATTATAGTATAGATCCCATGGCACTATTTCGAAGAAGAGCAGGGGAGCTATCCCCGGTGTCCTGGCCAATATTTATCCCTCAATCAACATAACAAAAACAGATTATCTGGTCATTATCACATTGCTGTTTGTGGGACCTTGCTGTGCGCAAATTGGCTGCCACGTTTCCACTTCAAAAGTACTTCATTGGCTGTAAAGCGCTTTGAGACGTCCAGTGGTCGTGAAAGGTGCTATAGAAATGCAAGTCTTTCTTTTTTCTTTTTCTTAATATAGTGTATCAATGATATTCAAATTATTTCTTTCATTAATTTTAAGGATTGCACTATGTACTGAGCAAAGTTACCCCTCTTCAGTAAAGTAATGGGTAATAATCACTCTCTCCCTATTTAAGTTTATCGGCTGGATTCTGCGGGGGGGGGTCAGTGGGCGCGATCGGTGGTGGGTCGGGTGGGAAAGTGTTTTTTTTCCCCAGTGGGTTGGGACCCTACTGTGAACCCACCGCCAGGCGCTTTTATCAAATGTTGGGTCTGTCAGCGCTGAGCAGACCCGACATGCAGTGGCGAGGGAGGCAATTAAAATAATTACTGGCTTGTTTACAGCCACTTATCAATGGTTTATTCCCAGCTTTTTGGATTGGACAGGTCGCCCACCGGTTTCCCGCTGTGCCTAGACCTCGTCTGTGAAGCTGAAGTGGGAGGTCAGTGGCCATTGAATCAGCTGATGAGTTGACAGTTTCAAATATCAAGTCAAAGCTCCCAGCTGATTGAGAAATGTTCCCTTAACCACTAGCTTCTCTAAACTGCATTTCCACTACAGATTCAGGATGCTGCAAGTCTTTACACAAGTCTCCATCCAGTCTGACCTCATTACCTCTCCCACCATTGACATTGCTTCTGTCATCTCTACTTCACCTGCCATCTATTCCATCGTGTGGAGATGCCGGAGTTGGACTGGGGTGGACAAATGTAAGAAGTCACACAACACCAGGTTATAGTCCAACAGCTTTATTTGAAATCACAAGCTTTCGGAGCGCTGCTCCTTCGTCAGGTGAAGTGGAGAAATGCATAAAGACACAGCTTATATAGTCAGAGAATAATGTCAGATGTTTACAGGTAATGTTTCCAACTGCCATTTATCACACCTCGGCAGAGAGATAATCACAGCAATCAAAGGTGTGAATGGTGTCCAAACAGGTCGGTCAGGAAAACATTACATCAAAGAACAATGAGGTGGGGCCACAAGGGGTCAAATATTGCAGATGCTGGGGTCTGTATGAAAAACAAAAAAACAGACAAAAAACATTTTTTTTGCTGGAAATCACAGCAGGTCCAGCCGCATCTGTGTAGAGAGAACAAGCCAATGTCGACTCGAGTCTGGATGACCCTGCGTCAGGTGGGGTTATATGTAGCGTGACATGAACCCAAGATCTCGGTTGAGGCCGTCCTCATGGGTGCGGAACTTGGCTATCAGTTTCTGCTCTGCCAGATCTTGGGTTCATGTCACGCTACATGTAACCCCACCTGACGCAGGGTCATCCAGACTCGAATCGACATTGGCTTGTTCTCTCTACACAGATGCGGCCGGACCTGCTGTGATTTCCAGCAAAAAAAATGTTTTTTGTCTGCTTTTTTGTTTTTCATACAGACCCCAGCATCTGCAATATTTGACCCCTTGTGACCCCACCTCATTGTTCTTTGATGTAATGTTTTCCTGACTGACCTGTTTGGACACCATTCACACCTTTGCTTGCTGTGATTATCTCTCTGCCGAGGTGTGATAAATGGCAGTTGGAAACATTACCTGTAAACATCTGACATGATTCTCTGACTATATAAGCTGTGTCATTATGCATTTCTCCACTTCACCTGATGAAGGAGCAGCGCTCCGAAAACTTGTGATTTCAAATAAAGCTGTTGGACTATAACCTGGTGTTGTATGACTTCTTACATCTATTCCATCAGCATGGTTGCCCTTGAAACTCTCTCACCTTGGTCCTCAGAATCCCACCATGATCAGCCCCAACACCAGCATTACCAGGCACACCAGCATCACAAGGCACATCAGCAGCACCAACAACAACACCAAACTTCTCTGCAATCAACTGATTCTGCACAGGACAGAGAGCATCAGCACCTGACCACAGTGCTGCCCGGGAGGCAAGGGATGGCCTCACCATGGCCAAATTTACTTCACTTGATGCTTTACACCCTGGCCGCCACATGATGCGCCAGATTGACACTGTGGTAAACCACTGTTATACCTGCCTGTGTGGGTGTTTGTATTCCACTGTGTACATGTCTGTACATGCCTCGGCTGACTCCTCCCACGAGTCCAGGTATAAAGGTGACTGCTCCACAGTCCCTCTGTATTCTGGACTGGTCGACCACTCGAGGCACACCTTCATTCTCTTGTTAATAAAAGCCTGTTAGTTACTCGCTTAACCTCAGTCTTTTGAGTAATTGATAGCGCATCAATTTTATTAACAAGATTTTTTTATAGTGGAGAAGATCCTCACACCAGCATGCCTGGACGTAGACCATCGGGAGGCGGACGCATCCACCAAGTTTGCTCACTGGCTTAGGTGCTTTGAAAGATTCCTGATCGCCTCCGCTGCAACGGTCAAATCGGATGAGGACAAACTGGATGTCCTGACCTCCAAAGTGAACCACCGAGCGTACTCGGTCATCCAGGACGCGACCTCGTACATGGCTGCTCCCAAGCTCCTCAAGGACCTGGGCGCTCGCCCAGTGAACGAGGTGTACGCCAGGCACCTCCTGGGGAGTCGTAAACAACAACCTGGGGAATCGACCGAGGAATACCTTCAGGCACTGTCTGTGCTTGGCCGGGCCTGTGGTTGTAAGGATGTAAAGGCCGCCGTGTATACAGAGGAACTTATCCGGGACGCTTTTGTAGCGGGCCACAGGTCCAATTACACCCGACAGCGACTGTTGGAGCAGAGTGACCTCGACCTCAACAAGGCCTCTGAACTCGCACTATCATTGGACGCAGCCTACCGGGGCATGGATGCCTACTCCTCTGCACCGTGGACACCGCAGGGCACGACAGCCTGGGACACGGTAGGACCGTCTCATAGCGCCGTGCCACCCCAGCCACATCCCAGCAATGGCCCAACTACCGCAGCAGTGTCCCAAGGCCAGAAATGCTACTTCTGTGGCCAGGCCAAACACCCCAGAGCGCGCTGCCCGGCGAAAAATGCGATCTGCTCGGGCTGCAGGAAGAAGGGACACTACGCCAGCATCTGCAGGGCCAAAGCCACCCCGAACCCCAGCAGCGCCGCGTGTGGGCCGTGCGGGCCGCCATCTTGGGCCTCCCCAGCCATGTGCGAACCACCGGAACAGCAGCCATTTTGGACGCCTCCAGCCACATGGGGATCATGGACGCCGCCATCTTGGGCGCCAGCCGGGACGCAGCAGGCCCCCAACACCGCCTCATCTGATACCCACAGCGACACACCGACCCCTACGCTGGCCTCCGTTACGCTGGACCAAGCGAGACCGCACCAACTGGCCCGGTCCACAATGGACATTAAGGTAAATGGTCACGAAACAACCTGCCTTTTTGACTCTGGGAGCACAGAGAGCTTCATCCACCCCGACACGGTGCGACGTTGCTCTCTCCCAGTCCTGCCTGCGTACCAGCGGATTTCTTTGGCCTCCGAGTCCCAGTCGGCGGACATTGGCGGCTACTGCGTGGTGACACTCTTAGTAGACGGGACTGTGTACGATAATTTTAAACTTCTGGTCCTGCCCCACCTCTGCGCTGCCGTTCTACTGGGGTTAGATTTTCAGTGCCACCTTAAAAGTGTTACGATGGCGTACGGTGGACCCCTCCCCCCACTCACAGTCCGCAGCCAGCCGCTTCCAAATTGCCCGCCGCGCACCAGGTGCAACCTCTCCACACTCAGAGTCACCCCCCCACCACTGTTTGCTAACCTCACCCCCGACTGTAAGCCCATCGCCACAAAGAGCAGGTGATACAGTGCCGGGGACAGGGTTTTCATTAAAACCGAAGTGGAGCGGCTCCTGAAGGAGGGGATTATTGAGGGCAGCACCAGCCCCTGGCGAGCCCAGGTTGTGGTCGTTAAGACCGGCGAGAAGCAGCGCCTGGTCATCGACTACAGCCAGACAATAAATCGCTACACCCTGCTGGACACTTACCCACTACCCCACATAGCTGATATGGTCAACCAGATCGCGCAGTACCGCGTCTTCTCGACCATTGGCCTGAAATCAGCGTACCACCAGCTCCCTATCTGCCCTGAGGACCGCCAGCATACTGCCTTTGAGGCAAACGGCCGCCTCTATCACTTCCTTAGGGTTCCCTTTGGCGTCACCAACGGGGTCTCCGTCTTCCAAAGGGAGATGGACCGGATGGTCGATCAAAATGCGTTGCAGGCCACTTTCCCATATCTGGACAATGTGACCATCTGCGGCCATGACTTGCAGGACCATGACGCAAACCTCGAAAAATTCCTCTGCACCACCCAACTCCTGAACTTGACGTATAACAAGGAGAAGTGCATATTCCGCAGAACCCGCCTCGCCATCCTTGGCTGTGTTGTGGAACATGGAGTCATCGGTCCCGACCCCGACCGGATGCGTCCCCTTATGGATCTCCCACTGTCCCACTGCCTCAAGGCTCTGAAGAGGTGCCTAGGGTTTTTCTCCTATTACGCCCAGTGGGTCCCCTACTATGCGGACAAGGCCCGTCCGCTGATCAAGTCCACCTCTTTTCCCTTGATGGCAGAGGTCCGCTTAGCCTTCCACCGTATCAAGGAAGACATTGCCAAAGCCACCATGCACGCAGTGGACGAATCCATCCCCTTCCAGGTGGAAAGCGACGCATCCAACTTTGCCCTGGCCGCTACCCTTAATCAGGCGGGGAGACCCGTGGCCTTCTTTTCACGAACCCTCCAGGGCCCGGAGGCCAGACACTCCGCTGTTGAGAAGGAGGCCCAGGCTATTGTGGAGGCCGTGCGTCATTGGAGGCACTACCTGGCTGGAAAATGATTTACCCTGCTCACTGACCAGCGTTCAGTTGCTTTTATGTTTAACAACAAGCAGAGGGGCAAAATCAAAAACGACAAGATCTTGAGGTGGAGAATCGAACTTTCCACCTACAATTACGAGATCTTGTACCGGCCCGGGAAGCTCAATGAACCCCCGGGTGCTCTATCGCGTGGCACCTGCGCCAGCGCGCAGATCGATAGACTGCGGGCCCTCCACAATGACCTCTGCCACCCGGGGGTCACCAGGTTCTTCCACTTCATCAAGGCCCGCAACCTGCCTTACTCCATTGAGGAGGTCAGGACCATGACCAGGAACTGCCAAGTCTGCGCTGAGTGCAAACTGCACTTTTATAGACCAGACAGGGCTCACCTGATAAAAGCCACTCACCCCTTCGAGCGCCTGAGCGTTGATTTTAAAGGGCCTCTCCCCTCCTCCGACCACAATGTGTACTTCCGCAACATTATTGATGAGTACTCCCGTTTCCCGTTCGCCATCCCCTGCCCGGACATGACCAGTGCCACGGTCATTAAATGTCTGAACGACCTCTTCACCCTGTTCGGTTTCCCCAGCTATATCCATAGCGACCGGGGCTCATCGTTTATGAGCGACGAACTCCGCCAGTACCTGCTCGCTAGGGGTATTGCCACAAGCAGGACCACCAGTTACAACCCCCGGGGGAACGGACAGGTGGAAAGAGAGAATGCGACAGTTTGGAAGGCCGCCCTGCTAGCCTTAAAGTCTAGGGGCCTTCCGACCTCCCGCTGGCAGGATGTGCTCCCCGATGCGCTCCACTCTATTCGGTCACTGCTCTGCACTGCCACTAATGCCACCCCTCATGAGAAAATGTTTGTCTTCCCAAGGAAGTCCACATCGGGGACATCGCTACCCGCCATGGCTGACGTCCCCAGGGCCGGTCCTACTGAGAAGACACGTGAGGACCCATAAAATGGACCCCCTGGTCAAGAGGGTCGACCTCCTCCATGCCAACCCCCAGTATGCTTACATTGCGTACCCGGACGGGCGGGAGGACACAGTCTCCATACGAGACCTCGCACCCTCGGGGGCCCCAGTAACCCACTACCCACTACCACCACCCCCCACGATCCAATATCCAACCCCAGCAGACGGCACGCCTGGGCCCCGCGAACCGCTCGACACCCACGAGGACTACACACCAGTGCCCCAGCCTACGCGGGACTCGACGCCGGAAGCTTCACTACCCCTGCCGTCACCACGTCGATCACAGCGGCAGACAAGACCTCCGGAGAGACTCCAATACACAAACTTTTAATACACTTCACCCCGCCGGACTCATTTTTAAACAAGGGGTGAATGTGGTAAACCACTGTTATATCTGCCTGTGTGGGTGTTTGTATTCCACTGTGTACATGTCTGTACATGCCTCGGCTGACTCCTCCCACGAGTCCAGGTATAAAGGTGACTGCTCCACAGTCCCTCTGTATTCTGGACTGGTCGACCACTCGAGGCACACCTTCATTCTCTTGTTAATAAAAGCCTGTTAGTTACTCGCTTAACCTCAGTCTTTTGAGTAATTGATAGCGCAATTGATATAACAATGGGGTGGTATAACACCCCACACCAACATCATAAAGCATCCCTACAATGCCCAAGCCTTTCCTTTCACACTCATCACCATTGCAGGGGGTACCGTTATGTCTCACCATTCACTGCAACTCACTAACCCACTTCTAAAGGTGCACACAAATCTGTCCAAGAATGGAAAGTGTTGAAAATAAAGGTTTTAATGTTTGACAGCACATTAACAGAAACTTTACATAAATATTGCATAAAACACCCAAGTGCCTACCACTGCGTGTCCTTAATTGGTATGATTGCACTAGGATGAGGGTGAGTAAGGGTTGGCTAGTGAGATGGGGAAGTGATAATGTAGATAGAGAGGGATGGGTGGAGGTGCAAGGTAAGTTGGTGTGAGTAAGGATGTGCAGGAGTAGGGTAGGGAAGGCAGAGAGATGGGGATGTGATGAGAGGCACAGCAGGATGAGGATGAGTGTGGATTTGTACGAACATTTCGTGATCTACTGAGATCATTGAAATGTTTGCGACATTGCAGCCAGGTCCTCCTGACGACATCCCTACTTGTGCCCTCCTCTGCAATGTGCAACCAGGCTGTGTTGATCTCCTAGGGAGGTCTCTTCTGCCGATGGGAAGGGAAGAGAACCTCCAAGCGTACTGTTACTCCCTCCATAAGAACATAAGAACATAACAAATAAGAGCAGGAGTAGGCCATATGGCCCCTCAAGCCTGCTCCGCCATTCAATAAGATCGTGCCTGATCATCGACCTCAACTCCACTTTCCCGCCCGATCTCCATGTCCCTTGATTCCCCTAGAATCCAAAAATCTATCGATCTCAGAGACTCAGCATTCACAGCCCTCTGGGGCAGCGAATTCCAAAGATTCACAACCCTCTGAGTGAAGAAATTCCTCCTCATATCAGTCTTAAATGGCCTACTCCTTATCCTGAGACTATGCCCCCTTGTTCTAGACACTCCAGCCAGGGGAAACAACCTCTCAGCATCTACCCTGTCAATCCCCTTCAGAATCTTGTATGTTTCAACGAGATCACCTCTCATTCTTCTAAACTCCAGAGAGTATAGGCCCATTCTGTGAAGGAATAAGCTATATTCAGAAAAATACACCATTCTGTGAAATAATTCTGGCCTTTATAACATGACAAACTGGGTTTGAAAATCTAAAAACCTAATAATGGAGAAGCTGTAAACAGCATACAGACTATTGAGATAAGATAAGTTGTTGACACTGAATCAATAACCTTATTGAAACAGGAGGTTGGAGGTTCCTGAAAGTCTGAAGCCTTGGAAAAAAAGACAATGGTACACCCCTGTTAAGGTGTTCTAAAGTACATTTCGTAAACAGGCACATGAAAGAAGAAGAAATATGCCTTCGTAAAAATGACATCAAGTAAAAGAAACACCTGCCGTCAAATCATTTTTATGTTAAACTTAGAACACCTACGGACAGGAGACATGATTCTGTGTTGCAACCAGCTGAGGTAAATAAGAATTGCATAGATCACCCGAGTTGATGAGTTTTAATTTACACGTCGTAAAAAGATACAAACAGAAGACCTTGGTAAGAATGACATCAGATAGATGCACCTGCGCCACACCATTTTTTATGATAAGCTTTGAACACCTAAAGGTAGAGACATGATTATTAATGCTACCAGCTGAACTGACTGTAAAAATAGCAGGGGTCAGCAGAAAAATGACTAGAGATAATTAGCTTACATCAGCAGAAAACTTCAAAGCAAATACCACTGCAAAAGGGTATAAAAATTGAACTTTCAAATGGGATGATAGATTCGCTGTAAAGGGGCAAAGCGATTCTTGGCTTCAGAGCTAGCTCTGTAAGTCTTCAACTCTTTGTATCGTGGGGATTAAGGTATTGTATTTGATTTTGGTGGATATCCTGGAATAAAAACTAAGAACTGTAAAACTAGCGAAGTTAAGATTTGGGAATAAGGATCTCTGATAATAGAATTGTAAGTTTTTTGTATTTGGAACTGTTAATGTTGCGATTGAAACACCTACTGTAATTACATGTCGGTTCTTTAATAAATCTATCTATTTTTAGAATTGTCTCACATAGTACTTCTGTATTAAATTCGCGAACTCAATCACTGTACGCTCTTTGGTGAGGAGTTGCAGAATTCTGGGGGAGTTTTTCAGACCCTCATAATATCCAGAACGTTACAGCCTAGCTAAACTTATTAAAAGTGCTATCTGGAGGACGGAAACATCTTCAGGTTGTTTCTTTCCTTTAGGGAGAGATAGTCTGGACCTTTAGATCCAATTAACCATCTTTAGGATTCGGCTACCTCAAACTTTAGTTGAAAGTGAATGTCTGGGGAATACGCCTGATCTGGGGTAGCCCTAAAGGGGCTAGGACTAGTAATTATCCCTTCAATTCTACACAATCTCTCATCGTAGGACAGCCCTCTCATCCCAGGAATCAATCTAGTGAACCTTCGTTGCACTGCCTCCAAGGCAAGTTTATCCTTCCTTAGATAAGGAGACCAAAACTGTGCGCAGTACTCCAGGTGAGGTCTCACCAAGCCTCTGTACAATTGTAGCAAGACTTCCTTACTCTTATACTCCAGC
Organism: Somniosus microcephalus; assembly: GCF_052327205.1. Taxonomy (NCBI): domain Eukaryota; kingdom Metazoa; phylum Chordata; class Chondrichthyes; order Squaliformes; family Somniosidae; genus Somniosus; species Somniosus microcephalus. Next base: position 28,013,936 of record NC_140996.1, on the reverse strand, counting down.
CCCCTTGCAATAAAGGCCAACATTCCATTTGCCTTCCTTATTGCCTGCTGTACACATGCTAGCTTTCTGTGTTTCTTGCACGAGGACACCCAAATCTTTCTGAACACCAACATTTGAAAGTTTCTCACCATTTAAAAAATATTCTGTTTAACTATTCTGTAGGATTCGCAAAATTGGACTTTATATTAATAAGGGTCAAATGGCAGAAGAGGCCGTGATTTTTAAAGACTGTTTTAAAAGAAGCCCAGAAAAAGGGGCATACAAAATGGCCACCATACCATGTAACCAGCTTATTGGGACACTTTAAAATGGTTCCTGCGCAACCTCAGACAGCTTTGTGGATTCAACCTACAGCAAGTTCTGGAAGCCGTTTCTGAGAGAACGAAACCAGACCCACATGTATGCATATGGATTAGATGCAGATCCAGTCAAGATCGGCCTGGAGACAGAGGCCATCTAAATGTTGACCCAGACAAAAGGGGACAATTTCACATTCATGAGAACAGCACCCAGGACTAGATAATGAGATCAGCAGGACATTAAAAACAATGAAGGTAATTCCAGACCAGAGATGGGCCTTTACCGGCCATTTAAGACATTTTAAAATATAATAACTACCCCACTGTGCTCCCAGCCCGCCAAAAGTAAAACAAAGACTAACCTGATTTTGGGTGGGAGACGGAAGTTTCTGGAAGAAAGGTATATCTGGAAGACTTTTCGGCAGTTGGGGCAAGCTAGAGCTGGCAAGCTTGCAGCTTGAGCTCAGACGGAAGACACACTCAGAAGAAGAAGCAGACACTCGCAGGAGGAAGAAGAAAGCCAACATCGAGAAGGCCATCTCGAAGCCGGCGTCCCGCCCTGGGGAAACACATCGGGAGATCATCGACCATCCCCGGGCCATTGCCGGAACGAGAGGCCATCGACCCCACTTGGGAGAAGAGACAAAAAAATAAAGGTCCCAAGAGAAGAAACCTTCCAGCCACCCCGGCTCGGGAGAAGAGATAAAAAACTGAAGAAGCGATGGGAGCCAGCCCAAGGCTCCTCTAACCAGGGTCGAGCCGACGATCCTTGACCCCGCCGACATCCAGGCCTGCCGGTGTCCAGCCACCCCCGGCCCCCACCTCAGGAGAGAGGTGTGGCACAGCTCGCAGGGGCTCCATGATCCACGTGGAGACGAAACGCCTGAAAGGACCAAACACAGACTCGATTTCAAAACCTGCACTTCCTAGTGGGATTGGTGAGCATGTTTCTGGCCTTTCACAATCAGATCTAGTTAGGTTTAATAAGGGGGTGGATTTAAGGGTACAATTAACATGAGTTGTTGTCCCTCGATGTTCCGTGTGTTTCCTTATTTCATGATGATCTTTGTGGAATATAAGATGCCTGTATTTGCCTTAGTTAGTACTGTGTCGTTATGATTTGTTTGTGTGTTTTTCCCTCCCATGTACTCTCTTATCTGCTTGCATTTGATTTGATATTTTTCCTTATGCAATAAAATTTCATTTTGTTTCATCAAACTTGGTCTACAAGAGTTTTCTCTACATTGTAGTTCCTGCCCCTAAGTCCAGAGTACAGAATCTAAGGGGCGAGTGGGTCGAACCACTCAAGGTTTTACTGTGCAAGAGAGAGAGAGGCCTCTAGAGAGAGAAACCTCAGGGAAATCTCTCAAGGAAAACCCCTTACAATTCTTCCTACCAAAGTGAATAACCTCACATTTCTCTACATTACACTCAATCTGTCACCTTACTGCCCACTCACTTAGCCTGTCTATATCCCTTTGCAGACTCTTTGTGTTCTCCTCACAGCTTACTGTCCCACCTAGCTTTGTATCATCAGCAAACTTGGATACATTACACTCAGTTCCTTCATTTAGCTCATTAATATAGATTGTAAATAGCTGAGACCCAACACTAATCCTTGCGGCACTCCACTAGTTACAGCCTGCCAACATGAAAAAGATCCGTTTATCCCTACTCTCTGTTTCCTGTCCGTTAACCAATCCTCTATCCATGCTACTATATTACCCCCAACCCCATGAGCCCTAATCTTGTGTAATAACCTTTTATGTTGCACCTTATCGAATGCCTTTTGGAAATCTAAATATACTACATCCACTGGTTCCCCTTTATCTACCCTACTAGCTACATCCTCAAGAAACTCTAATAAATTTGTCAAACATGATTTCCCTTTCATAAAACCATGTTGACTCTGCCTAATCATGTTTTGATTTTCTAAGTGACTCGATACCATTTCCTTAACAATGGATTCCCCATTTTCCCGATGACTGATGTCAGGCTAACTGGCCTGTAGTTCTGTTTTTTCTCTCCCTTCTTTCTTGAATAGCAGTGTTACATTTGCGACCTTCCAATCCGCTGGGGCTATTCCAGAATCTAGGGAATTTTGGAAGATCAAAACCAATGCATCCATAGAAACATAGAAACGTAGAAGATAGGAGCAGGAGTAGGCCATTCGGCCCCTCGAGCCTGCTCCGCCATTCAATGCGATCATGGCTGATCATCCAAATTCATTACCCTGTCCCTGCTTTCTCCCCATACCCCTTGATCCCTTTAGCCTTAAGAAATATATCCAACTCCTTCTTGAATCCACTATCTCTTCAGCCACCTCTTTTAGAACCCTAGGATGTAGGCCGTCAGGTCCAGGGGATACAAGCATAAGGAGGGAGTCATGGGAGAACCTGGGTGCAGCCGTGCACCTCTGTGCAGTGCTTGTCAGTGTTTGCAGCACCTCAATGGTGTAGAACACTGACAGCACAAATGTCAAAAGGAAGTTGGCCATGATCCCTTTAAGGAAACCAGCTGATGGCGTGTCATCAAATGATGTCACCAGACCCACTTCCTCTAATTGGCACTGGGTGGGGCTTAACAAGCACAATCAGGGGAAATGCATTTCAGAGGCTGGGATTGAGACAGCAGCGAAGTCGGGACCCGTCACCGACATCGCCCGCCACGGACCCGCCGAGGTTCGTAAAAGCCAGCCCTAATCCTCCAATCTCCTGGAAAGATTCAGCGTAATGGCAGCATAAGAACAGATTTGCGCCAATTTTCTCCTAGGAATCTGATGCGTAACTGATTTACAGCGGCTTCATGCCAAAACATTGCTATGTGCAAATTCCACGATTGTTTGCGTCATTTTGCCACTCATTTATATAGCTCCGCCCCTGTGCAAAAGACCAGCTCACACGACTGTCCAAGATTTGCGCAAATAATGCACTGCCGTAGATTAAAGCCCAACTATTTAGGTGCAGTACTGCCCAAAGTCATCTGATATTTGGAGCAACTGAGATTTTCTGGCGTTTGACTGCGATTTTCTTGACGTTTTTTTATTTTTCTTACTGAGACCTGCAGTATATTTAACCAAAATGCTGTCAGTCTCAATGCATCTGAAATTTTTTGGACCCCCCACTTCCCACACGCATTCAGAAGGATGATGCAGCTGGAATGGACTTGGCAATGGGCAGTCCCCTGCTCTGTATAATAATGGGAGAGGAAGGGGAGCAGCAGAGGAGAGAGGCTCTGAGAGTGAGGCGCCATGACAGAAGACAGCAGCCTGATATATTTCCTTTATTTGTGGCACTGCAGTTGCGCTTGTTATACGCTGATTTTTACATTCTGGCAAAGGCAAATATGCTCCACAGGAAATTGTTACATAAGTTCCTATTGGCAAGATTGGCATACTTTCTGCATAAGTGTGATCCAGGAAATTCCGGCCCTATCGTCTAGAATCGTAGAATCATAGAATAATACAGCAGAGAAGGAAGCCATTCGGCCCATCGTGTTGGTGCCAGCTCTTTGAAAGAGCTATCCAATTAGTCCCACTCCCCCCTGCTCTTTGCCCATAGCCCAGCACATTTCTCCTTTTCAAGTATAGATCCAATTTCATTTTGAAAGGTACTATTGAATCTGCTTCCACCACCTTTTCTTAAATTATGTTAATTTGAAAATATAAGAACACTTTGCTCAGGTGGCAATCGTTTAACTGCCATGTCAAAATAGTTCCAGCTTCCTTTGTGATGCACTGATTCCTGTCTTTGGAACATGTCTTCATCGAGTTGTGTATAGTCTTAGGGGTCGATTTTTGTTCAGGTGCGGGGAATTGGCGGTTTCCCCGAATTTAGTGATTCCGACATGATTGTAAATGGGTCTGTGAGATTGATGCAAATTTAACACAATTGGCCAATTGATTTCCAGCATGTGGGAAGCCTTGGAAATTGAGTATTTCGAGTCAGAAAGGCACAGAATATGACGTCATCATTGCTGCTGCTTTTAAGGTCCACAGCAAGCCTTGCTTCCTCTGCAGGCTTCCAACATTCAACATTAAGATGGCACAGGAGCCTGCAGGAGGAACGGCCAGCGGGAGGGCCAGATCTGCGCCCAAATTTGATGAGGCATCACTACAGGCATTATTGGATGGTGCTAGGGCCCACAGGGAGGTCCTCTTCCCTTCTTCAGGGAGGAAGAGGCCTCCCAGCCAGACCAAGGCTGTGTGGTTAGAGGTGGCAGGTCAAGTCAACTCCTTGGGGCTGACATGAAGAACGTGGTTGCAGTGCAGGAAAAGATTCCATGACCTTCTTCGCACTGGAAAAGTAAGTACTGTGTGATGTTTCCATCACCCTCAATCTGATTCCCATTGCCTTTCCTCACCAGCACTCAGCTTCAGCAATCTCTTCCTCCACATCCCACTAGACACTCACATCCATGCACCCTTACCCATTCCCTCTCACTCTATGCTCACATTCACAGGACTATGCCACCATGCAGCCCTCACACTCCCTCTCACTCTGATGCTTTGAACACAACTGACAACACACAGGGAGGGCCCTTGGTCTTGCAACCTCACTCCATCTTTGTCTCCTAAGTATCTATGCTTTGCAATCTCTGCACTCACTCCTTCATTCTCACTCAACCTCCACTTGTCTCCCTCATTTCAGGAAAAGAGAGCTCACAACAAGAGAGAGTGAGCCAGGACAGGAGGAGGGCCGCCCTCATTAGCCCAGCTCACCCCCTGGGAGGAAGGCGTGCTGGAGTTTGCCGGGGCTGACCGAGATGTGGACGTTGGGGAAGGACAGGCAGGAGCATCCCCACAAGCTGGTGACAGAATAGTTTTCCATATCTCTCATTGGCATTGCATGAGTCGCTGATAATGATTCTGAAGCTACATCATATGGACTTATGATCATCTGCAAAATGCAATGTGCATGTAATCTTGCCATCACATCTCTAACTTTTTCCTTGACTCCCCCACAGGACCATCGAGAGCCCCCATCCCCATGGTGCAGGAGGGAGAGCCTGAGCAGCCGGACTCCTCAGAGGAATCTGCAACCTCTGGGGGCACAGCGTCATCAGAAATAAGCGCACCCAGCACCAGCGCAGACACTCACACCTCGGGGGGACCTTCGGGACATAGAGTAGAGTTGTCACCTGGTGTATCACAGCTCACAAGTGAGCATCAGCAGATTGTGGAGACAGGGACAGCAGTGGAGAGTTCTCGTCGGAGGGCGCAGGACTCTGCCAGCTCGGCTCAGCTGCATGTCGACCCTCTACCTCTGGGTCCATCCGTAAGATCAGAGGTGATGGAACTCCAGGCACAGATGCAGGAGTCTCTGGCAGGTTTTGTCTCTAGGGTCGCTGCGAGTGTGGAGCGAATGGTGGAGTCCATTGCGAACACGAGCAGAACCTTTGTGGAGTAATTGGCGCATGAACGCATCAACATGGAAAGGATGGCTACCTACATGGAAATGATTGCTACCTCCGTGGTAAGGCTGGCTATGGTAGAGGAGAGGAGGGCTACGGCCATGGCGGAGGTTAGTCGCCAGGGTATGGAAAACATGGTGAGTATTCAGAATAGAATGACATCTCTTGAGGAGCGATGGGCATCTATTGAACAGAGAAACCAGACCTTCATGGAAGTCCTTCTGAGTAGGACTGCCATTGCAGATACGGGTCCCCATGGCCCCCCTGATGTACAGCAAGGTGCTCTCAAGCCACTTGAAGGCACTGAGGGGGACCTGGCCCATGAGAGGGAGATTGGTGGCAGCCCTCAAGGAAGTGGGGGCTTCTCTCCAAGCGCTCACACTTCCATGCCACTGCAGAGCCCTCAGTCAGAGCCCCGCCGGAGTACACACCCAACGGAGATAGAGGTCTCAACCCCTGCACAGCCACAGGAGCAGCAGACTGCTGGCGAGCCATCACAGGCTCGCCATCCCAGAGGACGCCCGCCAAAGGTGTCGAGACAGGAGCAGCAGGAAAGTGAGCAAGGGGCCTCCACATCTGCTGAAGCCACAGGGGAACCATTACGTAGGAGCACGCGTAAGAGGAAAATAAAGCACTAATAGTCACAAGGTTAGTCACTTGGGTGAAATGTGTTTATTTTTAAAATGTCATCAGTTGGTTATTGTAAATAAAATTTCTGATGGCAACTTCTGCAGTTGTGGCATGTGTCATTTCGCGAATGGGGCTGGAGGTCCTCTAATGCCTCCCATGCTTCTGGTAGCTGCCTCAGTTGAGGAAGCGCTGAGTGAGGTTGGCGAGAGGGGCCTCGTAGGAGGTCACACTGGAGATGGGTGTCAGGCTCCAAACTTCCACAGCTGCGGTTATGCCTTCTAAAAGTTCCCCCAGACCTGAGACAACAAAGTCCTGCCACCTGCAAATGATGACTGATCAAATATCCTCTTTAATGTTGGACCTGCAGCTGATAGTCAGTAAGCCAATAGTGTTCACGCCAGGTTTCACAGGCGTCATCCCCACCAGGCGTGTTTTGCATGGGAAAAGGGTTAAACAGGCAAGGGCCTGTTAAAATGGGATTATAAAGGCCAATCAGTGCTGTTTAAGGGCCCTAAAGACCTGCAACAGGCGGGACTGATTCGGGTCAATCAGACACACCTAGGTTAAAATGGCGTGGAGGCGGGAACCAGGCGGGAGGGGTTGCGACCCCTAGGTTTTACGATTTTAACCCCCCGCACGCCTAAAAGCCCGCCTCAAGGCCCAATGAAAATCGAGGCCAAACTCTTTCATATTTCCGTAGCAATTTTCTTCTAAATTCAAGCTAACACCTCAGTAGTTAATACTTCTGCCTCTGAGTCAGAAGGTTGTGGTTTCAAGCCCCATCCCAGGACTTGAGTGCATAATCTAGGCTGACACTCTAGTACAGTACTAGAATGAGCACTGTATTGCCAGAGGTAGAGTCCTTTGGATGAGGTGTTTAACTGAGGACCTCAGCAAGGCAGTTCTTGTGGCTCAGTTGGCTGTTAAAGATCGTTCCGCTTCTCTGAATTCTGAGTTTTCTTATTTATATTGCAGGGCAGTTTCTGAAGCCAGCTGCAATGTCAGATTGGTGCACATGCAGTTGCTTTGCAGTCGCATTCCTGATTTTACCATCCTGACCACAGACTTTCCCCAGTGACAGAGAGCATAGAATCATAGAATGGTTACAGCACAGAAGGAGGCCATTTGGTCCATTGAGTCCCTGCCAGCTCTCTGTAAGAACACTTCAGCTAGTCCCACTCCCCCGCCCTTTCCCCGTTGCCCTGCAAAAAATTTTCCTTCAGGTACTTATCCAATTCCCTTTTGAAAGCCACGATTGAGTCTGCCTCCACCACCCTCTCAGGCAGTGCATTCCAGATCCGAACCACTCACTGCGTAAAAAAGCTTTTCCTCATGTCGCCTTTGGTTCTTCTGCAAATCACCTTAAATCTGTGTCCTCTGGTTCTCGACCCCTCTGCCAATGGGAATAGTTTCTCTCTACCTGCTCTGTATAGTCTCCACCTGATTTTGAACACCTCTATCAAATCTCCTCTCAACCTTCTCTGCTCTCAGGAGAACAACCCCAACTTCTCCAGTCTATCCACGTAACTGAGGTCCCTCATCCCTGGAAACATTCTTGTAAATCTTTTCTGCACCCTCTTTAAAGCCTTCACATAAGAACATAAGAAATAGGAGCAGGAGTAGGACATTTGGCCCTTTCAGCCTGCTTCACCATTCAATAAGATCATGGCTGACTTTGAACCTCAACTCCACCTTCCCACACTATCCCCATATTCCTTGATTCGCTTAATATCAAAAAATCTATCGATCTCTGTGTGGAATATACTCAATGACTGAGTCTCCACAACCCTCTGGGGTAGAGAATTCCAAAGATTCACCACCCTCTGAGTGAAGAAATTTCTCCTCATTTCAGTCCTAATTGGCTGACCCCTTATTCTGAGACTGTGACCTCTGGTTCTGGACTCCCCAGTCAGGGGAACCATCCTCCCTGCATCTACCCTGTCAAGCCATGTAAGAATTTTGTATGTTTCAATGAGATCACTTCTCATTCTTCTAAATATCCTTCCTAAAGTGCAGTGCCTAGAATTGGACACAATACTCCAGTTGAGGTCAGACCAGTGTTTTATAAAGGTTCATCTGATTAAAATCACATGTTAAAATGTTAAAATCACATGGCCTATATAGCTGGGCTGAGAGTTCAGTCCACTCATGGTTAGAATATGAGGCACCGGCAACAACCTTACCATTGTCACCACTGACACTTTGGTTCCAGAATCAGGAATTAAGCCACATTGCAAGGCAGTGTTCCCTACCTTTAGAGGCATGGATACTGACTCATTCATAATAAGCCGGATATTCCAATCCTTACGGGTGGGTGCGCGCTGTCTACTCACCCGTAGGGACATCGGAAATGCCAGTTTCAGGCATGCACAGCGCATACGCTGAAAACCGGCTTTTCCGATCTGTCAAGAAAGCACTTGACAGATCCTCTGGCTGCCCCGGAGAAGGGCCTCTGCGGGCGGATAGTTCCGCTTTTTGGAGACCCTCCGCCCGCAGAAAACCCTTACAATTCTTGCGCCTGGTAAAAGCAGGATAAGAGTTGAAAAAAGTAAAAAAAAAAAATTTTTCACTGATTTATCATTTTAAAATACTTTAAAAAAAAAGGTACGTTTATTTTTAGCCCCGTAAAAAACGTTACTTATTTTTTTCAAAAATTTAAATTTTTGTTTAAAATAGTTAATTTATTGTAATTTCAAGTCATTTTAAAAATGTGATTAAAAAATGTATTTAAAGTTTTACTATGTTTTGGGGGTGATCTCCATTCATATCCTGTCAAATGTATGAAGGGAGATTCCCTTCTGTGATAGGCCCCCCATGGCCCACATGATCCCAGGGACGCTGCAAACTACCTGCGCCTCTGGGATACATGGGCCCTGCGCACTTGGAGTTTGGAGAGGCCCAGGAGCGGAAATGTGCGCGTCCCAGGAGCGCAGATTTTTCCAGATCGCAGTCCTCCGCCCGCGGGAGGCCTGCGATCGGAATATCTGGGTTATTATATGAAAGACTCTGAAAACAAATTCCCTCTGCAAGCTGCACTGTAAAACAAATGGGCTATTAGTTGAATTTTCACCAATAGAGGAGTTTAGTTGAAACATCTTTATTGTCCTGCAATGTGAACTTGGTGTTCAATCACAGAGGGAGAATGCAGTGTACTTTGTCAGCTGCTCACCTTTCTAAATGCACAGGTATGCTCATGTTCTTCCATGGCACTGTCAGTGTGAAGTATAAATCACCCAACTAACAATAACCAAGCACAATAGCTGCACAAAGTTCATCTATACTCCATGTTAACACATTTACCTAAGGTGTCGAGGCTCCAGAGACTTGAGCAAAAAATCCAGGCTGACACTCCAGTGCACTACTGAGGGAGTGCTGCACTGTCGGAGGTGCCGTCTTTCGGATGAGATGTTAAACCGAGGCCCCGTCTGCTCTCTCAGGTGGATGTAAAATATCCCATGGTACTATTTCGAAGAAGAGCAGGGGAGTTATCCCCAGTGTCCTGGCCAATATTTATCCCTCAATCAACATGACAAAAAACAGATTATCTGGTCATTATCACATTGCTGTTTGTGGGAGCTTTCTGTGCGCAAATTGGCTGCCGCGTTTCCTACATTACAACAGTGACTACACTTCAAAAGTACTTCATTGGCTGTAAAGTGCTTTGGGACGTTTGGTGGTCGCAAAAGGTGCTATATGAATGCAAGTCTTTCTTTCTTTCTGAGCACTTTGGTGGCAAACATCTTACTTCATATTCCTTTTTCCAACATCTGTTCCTTTCATACTTGCTTACTAGAGAAGGTTGCACTTAACAGGATGGAACTCATGCAGACAGGAGTGGGTACAGCCAACCTGTGAATCTTAACTGCTGATGAGGAGAAAGCTGAGAGATTATGGGCATTGAAGCTATAGAGAGTCTAAGATTTTCCTAAGCTCATGGCTGGTATCATTCTTTACATTTTTGTTCTGTTTCCTTATTTAATCACTCATTCATTCATTCCTTCACACACCAGGAGCACAACAGTATAACACGCTACAAATATCTTTTCATGTAAGTTCTGTTTCAAGAGGTCTTATTGTTAATATACTGAAACATATTATATTACTCTAGGTGTTCAGCTGGCACAGGTAAAGAAGATTTCCTCAGGCATGAAAGACATTCTTTGACTATAACCATGGTGCATTATCTTTCCTTGTCCTCCCTGTAGTCTCTGGCACCGTTGACCACACCATTCTCCCCCAATGCCTATCCTCCATTGTCCAGCGCAGTTGGAGTGCCTTCACTTGGTGCTGCTCTTACCATCCGACCATAGTCAGAACAGCTCTAGTAATGACCTATCCTCCCAACCCTGCACCATCACTTTGGGAATTCTTGGGGAAAAATCTCAGTTACAAGAGAGGGGCGTAAGAACTTCAAGTAAAAACCTAAATGAAGCTATTCAAAGATACAAATGTAATCATGTTATTATGAAATGCATAACTTTATGCATTTTATTATATATTACTAATTCTTATTTTTAACAATAAATATTTTATTTACCGAGGAAAAATTGCAGCTGAAAGGATCTCAATTTGTTTTGGAGCAAATCAATTGATTGGATTTCAGGTCGGGAAGATTTTCATGAGTCTGCATAGTTACAGTTGAGATTAGATAGTCGAGATAGTGGTTAGCACTGTTGCCTCACAGCGCCAGGGACCCGGGTTCGAATCCAGCCTCGGGCGACTGTCTGTGTGGAGTTTGCACATTCTCCCCGTGTTTGCGTGGGTTTCCTCCAGGTGCTCCGGTTTCCTCCCACAGTTCAAAGATGTGCGGGTTAGGATGATTGGCTATGATAAATTGACCCTTAGTGTTAGGGGGATAGGTGTGGGATATGTGTTGGTGTAGGGGTTATGGGGATCGGGTGGGATATGTGTCGGTGCAGGCTCGATGGGCCGAAATGGCCTCTATCTGCACTGTGGGGTTTCTGTGATTTCTGTGATTCTGTGAACATCAAAAAGTGTGACACTAAAGTATTACATGAACCATGTGCACGTGTACAATTTTCAATATATTATCAATAAAAGTTAAGATTAGTAAGCTGGTCACCATTTGACAACGTTGACTACATTTAAATTATGCTAATATGACATGGATGCCAAAAATACATTACAGATCATTTTATAAATATAAAAATTGTGTATAAAATATAACAGTTGTTGTCCACTTTCATCTGTATTCTATAAAACAAATATTAAAGAGGCAATTTTTTGACTTTGCATTCTTCATGCAAAGTCACGCTCAATGCTTGCCCAAATTTCCAATATGCACCCCCGTCTCAGCTTGGAGCACAAAGTAAGAAAGTTACCCCTATAGCTTATTTTCTTACACTGCAATATTATCATATCAGATGGAAGCTACAGGATCAAAAATCATATTTTCATATCTACACAGACGAACCAAGCACATTTTAAACCATGCCTTAATGGCCTTGATGAAGCTATCAACCTTACAGAAGTAATTTTCTGAAAGTGCACACCCGGTGCTGAGGTTTGCCTGCTGGGACTGCATACTGGGAATTCAGACACATGACCCCCATGAGTTTCCATCCTTAGAGGCAAGGAGCAGGGTGAAGAGGAGAAAAGAGAGGATGGCTGGACACCTTGGCATGGAGGATAACATGTTGCAGTGAAAGAAAAGACCATCTTCACTTGTATCTGAAAAAGAGAAAAGCAACCTATCAGCCACAGAGGTCATGAATTACCCCTTCAGTGTCTCTCTCTTCATAATCTGAGGAACTAGAAGTAAGTTAGTCAATTTCCTGAGAGTTCAAGGTACCAAAAATATCAATTTAGGAGATTGGCTTCCACCAATGGCATACAGATGCTGCATTATAGTATGCAAGTTAGCTGGATACAGTAGCTGAATGGATTAGCTATCTCTTCAATCTACACCGGGGGTGTCAACCTCAATTTACATGGTGGCCCTGGTGCAACATCCTGGCACTTGGTGTGGCCACATTCAGGTATACTTATTTGGACGCACTGGAGGGGTAGAAATTGGTATGCGTTTCGCCCATTTTATGGCCAGAAAATGGGTGCAATGTACACCAATTTCTGGGCGCAAGGTCCTCACTGTTTTTAGGCGGACCTGGCAGCTGCCTGGAATCAACGTTGGATCAATTTAAATATGCAAAGAAGGGTCCTTCTGCAAAATGTGTGATAAACCACATGGAGCGTGCGCCATGCAAGCTGTGACTAGTTTTTCCAGTTCTACAGTGATCTAAAGTGCAGTCCTTACACTAATCTACGACCAGCCACTCTCTTCCATACAACTCAGGGAAGTTACCAGTCAGACCAGCTTTTGTGGTCGGCTGTGTAATTTTTGGAGCAGCCTCGAGTACCACTATGGTGAGGGGAGAGTGACTGCCCTTGACATCAAGGCAGCATTTGACCGAGTGTGGCATCAAGGAGCCCTAGTAAAATTGAAGTCAATGGGAATAAGGGGGAAAACTCTCCAGTGGCTGGAGTCATACCTAGCAAAAAGGAAGATGGCTGTGGTGGTTGAAGGTCAATCATCACAGCCCTAGGACATCGCTGCAGGAGTTCCTCAGGGCAGTGTCCTGTACCCAACCATCTTCAGCTGCTTCATCAATGACCTTCCCTCCAACATAAGGTCAGAATTGGGGATGTTCGCTAATGACTGCACAGTGTTCAGTGCCATTCACAACTCCTCAGATAATGAAGCAGCTCATGCCTACATGCAACAAGACCTGGACGACGTTCAGGCTTGGGCTGATAAGTGGCAGGTAACATTCGCGCCACAGAAGTGCCAGGCAATGACTATCTCCAACAAGCGAGAGTCTAAACTTCGCCCCTTGACATTCAACAGCTTTACCATTGCCAAATCCCTCACCATCAACATACTGGGGGTCACCATTGACCAGAAACTTAACTGGACCAGCCACATAAATACTGTGGCAACAAGAGCAGGTCAGAGGCTAGGTATTCTGTGGCGAGTATCTCACCTCCTGACTCCCCAAAGCCTTTCCACCATCTACAAGGCACAAGTCAGGCGTGTGATGGAATACACTCCACTTGCCTGGATGAGTGCAGCTCCAACAACACTCAAGAAGCTCGACACCATCCAGGACAAAGTAGCCCACTTGATTGGCACCCCATCCACGACCTTAAACATTCACTCCCTCCACAACTGGCGTACCGTGGCTGCAGTGTGTACCATCTACAAGATGCACTGCAACAACTCGCCAAGGCTTCTTCAGTAGCACCTCCCAAACCCGCGACCTCTTCCACCAAGAAGGACAAGGGCAGTAGGAGCATGGGAACACCATCACCTCCATGTTCCCCTCCAAGTCACATACCATTTTGTCTTGGAAATAAATCACCGTTCCTTCATCGACGCTGGGTCAAAATCCTGGAACTCCCTCCCTAACAGCACTGTGGGAGTACCTTCACCACACGGGCTACAGCGGTTCAAGAAGGCGGCTCACCACCACCTTCTCAAGGGCAATTAGGGATGGGCAATAAATGCTGGTCTTGCCAGCGACACCCACATCCCAGGAACGAATAAAAAAAAACTGTGCTACTTATTTCAAAGCCTGATCCTGTAGAGGTTCCTTGTACTGATGGATCTTTCCATAAAGTGGTATTAGTTTTTTTTTAACAATAGGTGGCATAAACTACTATTTATTATAAAAACACATATCCTTATTGAATACTTAGGCCCTGAAATTGTGCAGTTGTCCCAGTGGTCTCCTGCTTTATTTCAGGCGGGAGTTCACTTGAACAGTTGCAAATTCCTATGCTGGCTCCTGGTCTTAAGTGTGAATTTCCTGTCTGGCTTTATAGGGGCGGAGCCTAGGCCTACTCCTACAAAGCCATTGATATAAGGGAGCAGGACTAAGGGCAGGGACTCCCTAAGTTGGAGCCTGGAACCCCAAAGATTGGGGGGCGGGGGGGTGGAGGTTTTTCTACATTTTAAAGCAGTCCCGTGACACAGGGGGCCATGTATGCAGCTTGTTACATTGTTATAGTATCACATCGTTAAATGGAAGTACTTTGGTATGGAACTACTTTGGTATGGTGTAGTTATATCGCTATGTGGCACCCTGTGCACGGGCAGTGCACAGTGCAGCGTCGGACATCTTGTATCACTCCGCACCATGCGGCAGCACTGTAACAAAGCAGGAAATACAGCTAAGTAAAAGCACTAACTAAAATGAACTAAAAGTGTCTGTAATATATATAGTATAAGAACACAAGGAGTCACAACATGGTGGCAGTGATATAAGTGAGTACAATATTGCGCTATACGAACTACGAATAAGACGAAAAGTGATTTTATGAGCTGATTGTGAGTACCGGTGTCTGCGGTGATTGAAAGTGAATCGTACGGGAAACTAAAATGACGGCTGCCGCTGCACTGACTGTGCAAATGCAACCCCTCATGAACTGGGAAGCCGACGATATAGTAGAAGCATTCCGCAAGTTCAAACAGAAATGTGAGCTTACATTCAAAAGCTTCCTGAAGGGTACTACCAATGAGGAAAAGGTTAGTTACATTCTGTTGTGGACAGGAGAAAAGGGTCTAGATTTGTATAATAGCTGGAGTTTGACTGAAGAGGAAAAGGAAAACCCTGCGACAATTTTTGACAAATTCAGCAACCATCTAGAGCCTAAATCCAATCACCGTATACACAGATACAAATTCCAGAGTCTAAGACAGGAACCCAGTGAAACAGCTGACAATTTCCTGACAAGGCTGAGAAATGAAGCCAGCAAGTGTAAATTTAAGGAAATGGAGGAAAGGCTTGTGGACCAGCTAATATGGGGGTCAGCGCATGTAGAGGTACAAAAAGACCTGATAGGAAAAGAAAAGCTCAGAATAACAGAGGCTATAGATACTGTGAGAGCTCATGAAGCCATGAAGCAGCAAATGAAAACGCTGATTTCTCAAACGGCTGACATGCGGACGGCTTCTGAGATGGACAACAGAGTGGATGCAGTGAGAGAAAAGTACAACACACAAAGACATGTGCATGACAACGGGGGAAACATGTGCAGAAATTGTGGAAGACCGCACGATTACACAGACAAGAGGAAATGTCCAGCATATGGAACAAGCTGCAATGCATGTGGCAAACTAAACCACTGGGAAAAGAGGTGTAGAACGAAGAAAGAAGGAACATACATCAAAAACAAAGGCGGACAGCAGAACCAGAGAAAGAAACACAATATCCATGCCATGGATGAGCAGGATGATGATGATGATCACGACAATGCACTAAACATCGAAACCATAAAGATACAGCTTCACAAGATGTCCAGAGCGGAAAATACTCCAAGGAGAGAATTGCACACCATCATCCAAATCAAAAAAAAGGTCAAAGGTCGGCCCACAACCATCAACTTAAAGTTGAAGCTGGACACAGGGGCTCAGAGCAACATTCTCCCATTGAGACTGTACCAGCAGATCTTTCCCGAAAACCTGAGAGAAGATGGCTACCCGAAAAATGGTTGTTTAAAGGCAAGTAATGTCACACTGACAGCATACGGGGGGAGTGAGATTAAACAACTCGGAATAACCTTTATCAAAGGGATACATAAAAGAAAGAACATCAACTGCATGTTCTATGTCACCGACACTGAGGGGCCAGCGATCCTGGGATTAAACAGCTGTGAGAAGTTGAGATTGATCTCAGTGCATCACGAGCTGACAGAAACGCCAATGAAGATAGACAGCAACACCCCACTGGAGAACCGCCCACAAATCAAGAATAAAAAAGACTTGATAGACATGTATCCGGAATGTTTCGATGATACAGTGGGATGTTTCAGAGATTTCCAATACCACATCACCATCGATCCAGAGGTAAAGCCCGTTATCCATGCTCCACGAAAAGTACCCATCGAGCTGAAGACAAAGCTTGAAAGAGAGCTAAAGGAGATGGAAGAAAAGGGAGTGATCGTAAAGGTCACTGAACCCACAGACTGGGTAAACTCAATTGTGGTACGAGAAAAGCCAAACGGGTGTCTCAGAATATGTTTGGACCCCAAAGATCTAAACCAGGCGATAAAGAGGGACCACTATCCCACCCCAACGCTAGAGGAGATTACGCCATCACTGGCAGGAGCCAAGGTTTTCTCAAAACTAGATGCTAGAAATGGATATTGGAACGTGAAGTTGGATGAGGAATCAACAACACTGACAACATTCAACACACCATTTGGGCGTTACAAATTCCTGCGGCTACCATTCGGGCTAAAGGTCAGTCAAGATATCTTTCAACAGAAAATAGACGAGACATACAGAGGCTGCGAAGGAGCTATAGGAATAGCTGATGATATTCAGATCTACGGAGCAGATGAAAGAGACCATGACATGCACCTACATGAGGCCATGGAGAGTACCAGGAAGGCTGGCATCAAGTTAAATGCAGATAAGTGCATAGTTAAAGTCAAGGAATGCCAATTCTTCGGTATGATTTATACACCAGAGGGAGTCAAGCCAAATCCAGAGAAGATTGCTGTGATTGCTGAAATGAAACCACCCAAAGACAAGAAAGAGCTGAGGAGTTACCTCGGCTTGGTCCAATACATGAGTTCTTTCATCCCACACATGTCGGAACATACAACAAATCTCAGAGAGCTATTGAAAGAAGACGCCGAATACCAGTGGTCTGAATCACACGAAAGGAATTTCAAACAACTTAAAGAACTGTTGTGCAAAGAAACAAGTCTGTCATATTATGACAGAAGAAAACCAGTCACTCTGCAAGTAGACGCTTCTACCAGAGGACCAGGGGCAGCTCTGGTGCAGGAAGGAAAGCCGATAGCTTTTGCTTAAAAGGCCTTGACGTCAGCCGAGACGAGATACGCCAACATAGAAAGAGAACTATTAGCAGTAGTGTACGGATGCGAGAAATTCCATACATACCTATATGGCAGGCGATTTACAATAGAGAGTGACCATCGTCCACTAGAACAGATCTATAAGAAGAATCTGTGCAAAGCGCCTGCAAGACTGCAAAGACTACTTCTAAGGATCCAAAGCTATGACTTCACGCTTAAATATAAGCCAGGAAAGGGAATGGTGCTAGCAGATGTGTTGTCTCGATTGTCACCATACGAGAAACACGAGGTGGAGGGCCTAACAGTAAAAATCCACCACCTAGTGAATGTTACCCCTACAAAGCTCAGTCAAATCAGAGATGAGACTAGCAAAGATGAGGAGTTGCAACTACTCACACAACAAGTAATACAGGGGTGGCCGGAGAGAATCCAGCAGGTACAGGCAACAATTCGTCAATACTGGACGATTAAAGACAATATTGCAGTAGAAGACGGTATTCTCCTTGCTGGATCGAGGATCATCGTGCCAAAGACGATGCAGACACAACTTCTCCATCTCATACATGAAAGCCACATGGGAATGGAGAAATGTAAGCTGAGAGCCAGATCAGCTGTATACTGGATAGGCATGTACAAAAATATCAAACAGATGGTCTCTGCATGTGGTATATGCCAGAAATACAGAAATGCACAACAGAAAGAGGAGATGATACCTAGTGAAATACCGTCAAGACCATGGCACACTGTTGGGGCAGATCTCTTCATGTGCAATCAAGAATGGTATCTCATAGTGGCAGATTACTATTCCAAGTTTCCTCTTGTGAGAAGGATGAAAGACTTGAGAGCCACAACTACCACCAGGATTGCAAAGAGCTTGTTTGCTGAACAAGGAATCCCAGAAAAGGTAATCTGTGACAATGGAACCCAGTTCACATCGAGTGAATTCAGAGCTCTGGCAGAAAAGTATGGGTTCAGAATAGTAACCTCATCCCCACATTTCCCAAGGGGACACAGGTTCATCGAAAGACAGATCCAGACTGTCAAGAGAACTCACATCAAAAGTAGTGAGATGGGGGAAGACCAAGACCTTGTCCTCCTATCACTCAGATCAACACCACTGAAAGCAGACATGAAATCACCTGCGGAATTGCTGAATGGGAGGAAGTTTAAGACTACACTACCAGCAAAAATACATCCTCCCCAGGACCAGGAGGACTTCAGACAAAAGCTGGCAGAAGCACAAATCGTAGGAAGCAAACATTATGATAAACATGCAAAGACGCTACCAGAATTGCTGAATGGACAATCAGTGCATGTCATAGAGTCATAGAGTCATAGAGTAATACAGCACGGATAGAGGCCCTTCGGCCCATCGTGTCCATGCCGGCCATCAAGCCCTGTCTAATCTAATCCCATATTCCAGCATTTGGCCCGTAGCCTTGTATGCTATGGCATTTCAAATGCTCATCCAAATGCTTCTTAAATGTTGTGAGGGTTTCTGCCTCCACAACCCTTTCAGGCAGTGAGTTCCAGACTCCAACCACCCTCTGGGTGAAAAAGTTCTTTCTCAAATCCCCTCTAAACCTCCCGCCCTTTACCTTGAATCTATGCCCCCTAGTTATTGACCCCTCTACTAAGGGGAAAAGCTCCTCAGCATCCATCCTATCTATGCCCCTCACAATTTTGTACACCTCAATCATGTCCCCCCTCAGCCTCCTCTGCTCCAAGGAAAACAAACCCAATCTGCCCAGTCTCTCTTCATAGCTGAAGCGCTCCAGCCCTGGTAACATCCTGGTGAACCTCCTCTGCACCCTCTCTAACGCGATCACATCTTTCCTGTAGTGTGGCGACCAGAACTGCACACAGTATTCCAGCTGTGGCCTAACCAGTGTTTTATACAGCTCCATCATAACCTCCTTGCTCTTATATTCTATGCCTCGGCTAATGAAGGCAAGTATCCCATATGCCTTTTTTACCACCTTATCCACCTGTTCCGCCGCCTTCAGGGATCTGTGTACCTGCACACCCAGATCCCTCTGACCCTCCGTCTTGCCTAGGGTCTTTCCCTTCATTGTGTATTCCCTTGCCTTGTTAGACCCCCCAAAGTGCATCACCTCGCACTTTTCCGGGTTAAATTCCATTTGCCACTGTTCCGCCCATCTGACCAACCCATCTATATCGTTCTGCAGACTGAGGCTACCC
Source organism: Somniosus microcephalus (assembly GCF_052327205.1). Lineage (NCBI taxonomy): Eukaryota > Metazoa > Chordata > Chondrichthyes > Squaliformes > Somniosidae > Somniosus > Somniosus microcephalus. The sequence continues at coordinate 27,994,548 of NC_140996.1, read as the reverse complement.
TCCTCGCTATTTACCACCCTACCAATTTTAGTATCATCCGCGAATTTACTGATCATACCCTTTACATTCATATCCAAGTCATTAATGTAGACCACAAACAGCAAGGGACCCAGCACCGATCCCTGTGGTACCCCACTGGCCACAGGTTTCCAGTCACAAAAACAACCTTCGACCATCACCCTCTGCCTTCTGCCACTAAGCCAGTTTTGTATCCAATGTGCCAAGGCACCCTGGATTCCATGGGCTCTTACCTTCTTGACCAGTCATGTGCAAGACCCGGTGTTGAAAACCTGGAACCCAGCCAAGGTCATTGGAGAAGCTGATACTCCAAGATCCTACTTCGTAGAGACTGAACCTGGTAACCAATACAGACGGAACAGACTCCACATCAGACCTTCACCTGAATTGGATAAGCAGCAGACAACATCAGCAACATTGACAACACCAGCTACCACAAGCAGCACAACACAAGAAACAAGTGCTACTAATCAAACAACCACGAGCATGCACACTCCAACTCCAAAGGCGACAGCAACAACAACAACGAGAGCGGAACACACCAAAACACCGCAGAGAGGAATGGTCACCACCAAATCCACAAGATGGAGGGACAACATCCAACCACCTGAGCGATATCGCGAATAAAAAAAACTCACGATTCTTTGTAGTTGATAATAATAGTTTAGATATAATATTTGTTAATTTAAATTGTTAAATTTCATGTTTTAGTTGTTTGAGAAAGAGGGATGTTACATTGTTATAGTATCACATCATTAAATGGAACTACTTTGGTATGGAACTACTTTGGTATGGTGTAGTTATATCACTATGTGGCACACTGTGCACGGGCAGTGCACAATGCAGCGTCGGACATCTTGTATCACTCCGCACCATGCGGCAGCACTGTAACAAAGCAGGAAATACAGCTAAGTAAAAGCACTAACTAAAATGAACTAAAAGTGTCTGTAATATATATAGTATAAGAACACAAGGAGACACAACACAGCTAGATTCCTCTTCTAAATGTGCTGGGGGGGGAACCCCTCCTGGCTGGTGAATTTAGGGCAGATTATCTAGCCACCCCTTTTAATGACTACAAGTGTGAGAACCTGGGCAGGGCCAGGCTCCCCAGTAGCATGGCCTTATGCTATTTTAGGGCTGTGCTCCCAGAAGTTGAAAGCCACTTCAAGCTCCTAGAAACCACTTTTGCACTTTCCTTCTCAGGTCAAATAATAGGTGTACATGGATTGCCTTAAAAAAAAAAGGCATCTCATGGCATTCCCCATTAGTTAAAGGTTCAGGTTTCAACATTTCCTTCAAGCAAAGTTGTTTACTTTCTGGGAAAGAAAGGTTGATTGGCAGCCATTAACAATTATCATCTCATTAAAAAGGTACTTACGCCGTTAATTTGTAGGATTCGCAAAATTGGACTTTGTATTAATAAGGATCAAATGGCAGAAGAGGCCATGATTTTATAGACTATTTTAAAAGAAGCCCAGAAAAAGGGGCATACAAAATGGCCACCATACCATGTGACCAGCTTATTGGGACACTTTAAAATGGTTCAAACTGTTTAAACCGGGTGCAAGAACATCAGCAACCGAAGCCAGGTCTGAGGGTAAAGATCCTCAGCCTGAGGCGCGCGATGAGTCACAGACCACACAAGCTGGCGTTGTAGCCTGCTTGGAAGGAGAGGAGGTCCCGCCCACCTGGGTGGAGCCTTCTCCGATGGCCTGGGACTCGGACGAGGAGGGGCCCGAACAACAAGGTCCCGCCCTCGGCACGATTCTGGAAGAGGTGGAGTCGGAGGACGGAGATCCCGCCCTCGACTCGAGCGTGGGGTAGGTACAAATTGGGGGCAGAGATTCTCCACCTGTAGGGACACGTGAGGAGGAGCCGTCTGCCACAGGCCTAATTCCCGAAGGGGCGGAGCCTGAGGGGAGGGAGCCGAAGCCCACAGTCGTGGAAGAGCCACGGGCTGTGAGAGCTGAAGTCCCACCCGAAGGTCCACTCGCCAAGGGAGCCTGCCCAAATCTCAAAGGGGCGGAGCCTGAGGGAAGGGAGCCGAAGCCTACAGTCGTGGAAGAGCCACGGGCTGTGAGAGCTAAGGTCCCACCCGAGGGTCCACTCGCTAAGGGAGCCACGCCCAAAGTACCTTTTCGCAGGTCGACTCGAACGCCTCAGCCTGTAAAACCTTGGCCCGATTACCCCACGCCCAGTAAACGCCGACTTCAGAAATCCATGAAAAAACACAGTCCCCGATTAACAGCGAAAGGCTGCGGGAAACCAGAGCCACAGGTCACTGCAGCCCCGCCACAGGGAGCGGCAAGCTGCAGTCCAATCAAGGATTAGGCAAGCCACCCGGGGACGGGCGGCACTGTACATAAGCTTAGGTTTAAGTTTAAGGTGTGTAAATATTAAAATGATTAGAGTTTAAGTAGTTTTAAAACTGCCCAGTATGTGTGTTTTTTTGGGATCGAGGTCGAAAGACCCGATCATGCCGTCACCTAAGCCAGAATCTCTCGGGAGCCTGGCTATATTGTTTGATTTATTGCAGGAACCAGAAGAAAGATGAGAGGGATCCTCGTCGCGTTGGTGATGGTCGGATGGAGCTGGGCCTATCGGGGCCGCACCAAGGACTCCACCATCTACGGGTGCTCTGGAAATAGAGGCCCCATCGCGACTGATGGAACCGGCTCACGGGACGCTGAAGAGACTGCTGCCTACTTCCATGAAGGGAGATGGCCAGGCTGGCTGGGGTCGAACTCTACTGAATACTCCAGCCAGACGGGGTTTGCATACAGAGAAACGTCTCTGATGTGCCCCAGGGTGTGGATCATTGCGCCCAGGATCAGCGTCACCGTGGGCAAGAAGATTTGCCTTGTTTGTCACGGACATGTACCTTTGGACTGTTGGTGGTGGCTGCGCAAGTTGAGCAGCACCATGAAGAACTCGACGGTGGAATGGGAGAGATTGGGTAATAACACCCATCGGACAATAACGGGAACTCACGGGGGGTTGAGTGTCTGTTGGGACAAATGGTGGGAACCAGATGAGGGGATCTACATCTGTATGTGGGGTTCAGAACACGCTTGCCCCACAGGCGTCTCCATCTTTTTCGAAAGACAGTGGCAGGATGCTGGACAAGGAATGAGGTGGGACGTCAGCACACGGGCGTGCGGAGTCCCATACTCTCAGATCCCAGTAAACGCCACCGAGCTCATCACCCGACCCCACAAGCCCCTGCCCACAATTCCAGTAGCTAAAGCCCTCAAGGAATGGTGCCCCACCACGACAAAGGGACCCAGGAATGGATTGGTATTGGTACCCACAGGTCAGGTACTATACCAAGGGATCCACTACGCAGTGGCTTCGGTGATTTTAAACCTCACCGAGGTAAGATTGCCAATGTGGTGCCCCAAGGAAACCGAGCAATTATACCAGGTCCTGTTAACAAACATGTTTAAACAGTTTTACGAATTCGACTTTGCCGATGTCGACAGAGCCGAATTGTACACCACACCACATGAGGTCTTGGATAGAGTAGGGAGACAAAGAAGGGGTGCAGTAAATGATATTTTCACAGCTTTTAATACAGGAACTTCCGTCATCAACACACTGGATGATGTAGAGCTGCAAACCCAGATTAATGGTTTAAAAACACAGTTAAGAAAGATACTGACTGATGAGAATAAGGTAGTGGGTTCTGAGTTACATGAGGACCAGGCCATGACACTACACTTAAAAGAGACAATAGCTGAGCTGGAGAAACATGCCAGAACGGTAAATGCTCTCATCATGGAGGATTGGAATGCGTCTGATCAAGCTGCGCAGAATGAAGCTTGTGTGCTATACGGGGCGTGGTTACTGGGCGAGGGCCGCAGTAATCTGGAGGATTTAAAGCAAGGTTTAGTCCCCTCCTGGATTAGCAACAAGCACCTCGCAGCCCTCCACCCTTTTCAGAATACATTGAGTCCGTGCCAGCTCAGACTAGCCTCAGAGGCCTACCCAGTCCCAGTGGACTGTGGACGGTCTAATCACACCATTATGGGTATAGTGGTAAGAATGCTGGTGATGGGAAAGACAGCTAAACCCACCCCGGTATAAAGGGTGGAGAACATTGGAGTCATTCAGGGGGGTGCGCACATTCGCTACACGGGGGTCCCACCTTACGTCATTCGATGGGAGCATGCAATGACGGGTACCGACCTCTCGGGGTGCCGGAGCCGGGGAGCACACATCATCCTGTGTCCCCAGCACTTGAATGCCCATTCAAAACCACAGTGCGGGTTCAGAACTGCTGGCGCGAAGCCTATAAATTGCACCATGGAGGCAATGGCACAAGGCCATGTGCCCCCGCAGGTGGCATATATAGGGGGTGGGACATACTGTGTCACCACTGCAGCGCCCCACTACCAGCATGGACAGCACAGTTGGTGTCCGGTTAGTGACAGCAGCTTCTGTTTTCAAGCCCAGGGCAGAAGTTCAAGTGGCCCAAGAGCGAATTGTCCCCATTCCTGAACCTTCCACTGTTCACATCACTGTAAAAGAGAATTTCACTGGTTTGCAGTGATTCGTTGCACATTTTGGATATATCATTCCCCCTCTCCCTGAACACCTCACCAAGATATTAAAAGCCGTTGTTGTTTCACAGAAACACTTCTACACACTGGAGCAGAAGACTTTAGAGATAGGGGCAGACATATTGGATATAGTGACCCCACCGTGGTGGGACCTGTTCACTAATATAGAAGTCCCTTCCTGGATTAGGATAGCCTCCCACATTCTTGTAGTGTGCCAGGTTGTCATTGTAGTTTATTTACTGTTTGTACACTGTAAAAAGGTCAGACATTCGCAAAAGTATGAGAATAGAGGGGAATGGAGGGAGCATTATGTGCGGGTAGAAGAAGAGACACCCGTTTAGATTTTGCTGCTTTGTAAAAAGTTTAAAGTTTTCCCTCCCTCCTCTGTATTATTTTTGATATGTATTCATGCGCATTTTGAATTTTTCGTGTATGTACTTTATTTTATTATTGAAGTTTTATTAGATGTGATGTTATTATTAGAAAGTAATGTGTATACACTAGGTGATGTAGGGGTATAAGGACCCCCTCCACGCCTGGAAGTAAGTTGTTAGATTTTTTTTAAACTCTAAGGTATTGCCATCTATAGATGCTTAATGTACACTAGATTTTTCTGAAATGGGAAATGCATGTGTCGTGTGGTCATAGATAGGTAAATACTGGGGATGGTTGGATTGTGGAAAGTCAGAAAATTTTGCTCACCCAGAATTATGATACTTCAAGCAAGTTACAGTATCATCAGGGGGGAGTGTAGGATTCGCAAAATTGGACTTTGTATTAATAAGGGTCAAATGGCAGAAGGGGCCATGATTTTAAAGACTATTTTAAAAGAAGCCCAGAAAAAGGGGCATACAAAATGGCCACCATACCATGTGACCAGCTTATTGGGACACTTTAAAATGGTTCCTGCGCAACCTCAGACAGCTTTGTGGATTCAACCCACAGCAAGTTCTGGAAGCCGTTTCTGAGAGAACGAAACCAGACCCGCACGTATGCATATGGATTAGATGCAGATCCAGTCAAGATCGGCCTGGAGACAGAGGCCATCAAAATGTTGACCCAGACAAAAGGGGACAATTTCATATTCATGAGAACAGCACCCAGGACTAGATAACGAGATCAGCAGGACATTAAAAGCGATGAAGGTAATTCCAGACCAGAGATGGGCCTTTACCAGCCGTTTAAGACATTTTAAAATACAATAACTACCCCACTGTGCTCCCAGCCCGCCAAAAGTAAAACAAAGACTAACCTGATTTTGGGCGGGAGACGGAAGTTTCTGGAAGAAAAGTATATCTGGAAGACTTTTCGGCAGTTGGGGCAAGTTTGGAGAGTTACTGAGTTGAAGAGAAGCTAGAGCTGGCAAGCTTGCAGCTTGAGCTCAGACGGAAGACACACTCAGAAGAAGAAGCAGGCACTCACAGGAGGAAGAAGAAAGCCAACATCGAGAAGGCCGTCTCGAAGCCGGCGTCCCGCCCCGGGCAAACACATCGGGAGATCATCGACCATCCCCGGGCCGTTGCCGAAACGAGAGGCCATCGACCCAGCTTGGGAGAAGAGACAAAAAAATAAAACCCCAAGAGAAGAAACCTTCCAGCCACCCCGGCTCAGGAGAAGAGAAAAGAAACTGAAGAAGCGATGGGAGCCAGCCCAAGGCTCCTCTAGCCAGGGTCGAGCCGACGATCCTCGACCCCGCCAACATCCAGGCCCGCCGGTGTCCAGCCGCCCCCGACCCCCACCTCAGGAGAGAGGTGTGGCGCAGCTCGCAAGGGCTCCACGATCCACGTGGAGACGAAACACCTGAAGAGACCAAACACAGACTCAATTTCAAAAACCTTGCACTTCCTAGTGGGATTGGTGAGCATGTTTCTGGCCCTTCACAATCAGATCTAGCTAGGTTTAATAAGGGGGTGGATTTAAGGGTACAATTAACATGAGTTGTTGTCCCTCGATGTTCCGTGTGTTTCCTTATTTCATGATGATCTTTGTAGAGTATAAGATGCCTGTATTTGTTTTAGTTAGTACTGTGTCGTTATGATTTGTTTGTGTGTTTTTCCCTCCCATGTACTCCCTTATCTGCTTGCATTTGATTTGATATTTTTCCTTATGCAATAAAATTTCATTTTGTTTCATCAAACTTGGTCTACAAGAGTTTTCTCTACATTGTAGTTCCTGCGCCTAAGTGCAGAGTATAGAATCTAAGGGGCGAGTGGGTCGGTGCAAGAGAGAGAGAGGCCTCTAGAGAGAGAAACCTCAGGGAAATCTCTCAAGGAAAACCCCTTACAAATTGTTAGATTTAACTTTCTTTGGCGTATGTATAGGGGGTGGCCTGTGATGGTGGCACGTGCGCCCAGTCAGTTATGCCTCTGACTGTTTTGTGAGCAGTTCAAATCGCTCCCACGCCCCTGGGTTCTAGACACCGGACTTAGGTACAAGGCAGCGGTACAGAGAAGACTCGAGTAGACAGGTGGTTGGGTGTAAACAAAAACCAAGATTTTATTGAAGAGGAAAAACTGATAAAATCTTATGGAAAATTACTAGTGTACACTTCTACAGGTGAAATTATAACAGAATAACTATACACTTATACAGGGAATGGGGAACACACGGCACATCGAGGGAAAACAGCTATCTTAACAATCCCCTTATCCTTATCCCACCCCCTATACCTAACTAGATTAAGCTATGAGAGGTCAGAACTTCATGCTCACCAATCAAAACAGCCGATTCCAGCTGAGGTAATTGTGGTACCAGCCACCGAGCCCTCAGCACCGCCGAGCTATAGCGAGACTTGGTCGGAAAAGGAGGGGGTAGTGAAAGAGGAGGTAGCCGAGGTGGAGTGTGTAGAAGAACCACTGGTAGCAAAGCTGGGACCGGCACCAAAGTGTCCTGCTCGGCATCAGAGGTTCGGTCCCAACGCTGCCGATGGCAGTGTCGGACCCCACCAGAACCAACTCGTGGTGCCCTACGCTGGCCCGCAATTAAGGTCCATGGTGAGCCACCTCACACGACTCACAGTAAAGGGAGATCCCTCGATTCATTTCAGGGAGATAGAGGAAACAGCAGCCATCAATGACTGTGATGATCAGGAACAGGTGAAACTGTTGCTTTTTTCCCTGGATTCCACAATCCTTCAGTGCCTCTCAGAGGATGGTAAGAGGGGACGGAAAGGGTATGCGGATCTCAGGGAGGAAGTTTTAGAAGTAATGGGAGTGGACGATGGTAGTCCGTTCGACCATGTAGAAGGGACCGTGCAGCTATCTGGAGAACCCCCACGGGTTTTCGCAGAAAGGCTGTGGCCAGTATATCGACGCAGCTGTCCGGGTATGCCTGAACGGGCTTTAATGAGCAACGAATAGCGGGTTCATTGGCTCCGTTGCTTGGTTACCAACAGCTTGCCAGAGATACGGGCCCTAGCCAGATCATGGTTTGATCCCCAAGGTCCCGGCGTCACGGAGGAGACGGTGCTCCATCAGTTAAATGTGGCATACAAGAATTGTAGAGGTCAGAAACACCTCCCCAGAAGGGAAAGGTGCATGAGGCAAAACCCACAGCCCCAAGCAAGAAGGAGTGGCGTCAGGAGGGGAATCGCCCTGTCCAAGCCAAGCTCAATTGCTACGGGTGTGGGAAGGATGGACATTGGCGCAAGGACAGTAGAAATCCGTGGAAGGATAATAAAGGGAGATTTCCCGCAGCCCAAGCCCAAGCCCAGACTGCCGCCCCGGCACCAGCCCAAACCCAAGCCGTAGCTCCTGCCCCAGCGCAAGGAGCTGGTGCAGTTATGAATCCCACTGCGATTGAGTCGATCATATAGACATTGCGGTCTCTGATGACCTCGCAGGGGAAAATAGCTGTCACCACCGGCCTTGTCGCTCCCGAAACCCCGATCGCTGTACCTAAGTGACTAGAGTCGGCGCAGCCCGTCTACCTGTGTGCGCTGCGATATGATGTATGGAGACGACCCCTCATGGAGATGGAGGTGGAGGAGGTGAAGGGAACCTATCTGTTGGACATGGGAGCATCGTGCACCGTAATCCACGCAGATAGCCCCACCGCCTCGCCTCTGTCCACCGGGGTCCCATACCTTCTGTTCGGCTTCACGGGCGAAGAACAGACTGGCGCACATTCCCTTCCCCTCTCCATTCGTTTAGGACCACTCCGCACCATGTGGAAGTGTACCTGATGAAGTGGGAGGTGGGAGGTGGAACAGGAGTCCTGGGGTCTGATTTCTTGGTAGCCCACGGGATCCACATGGACCTGAGAAATCATTGTCTCTGGGGAGAGGGTACGAGTGTGAAGGAGATAGAGAGTGTTAAGGAAACCCCTACGAAGGTGCGGGTTGGCCGGCGAGAAGTAAAATTCTTGGGTCTAGCCCTGTGCGCTGGCGAGAGAGCCGTAGACCAGGAGGATAGGCCGGAATCAGTGGAAAAACCACCGGTCTACGCCACTCGCACAGTGGAGGTGTCCCGACGCAACAGGTGGTTTCGCATGAAGCGGTGCAAACTGTTTAAACCGGGTGCAAGAACATCAGCAACCGAAGCCAGGTCTGAGGGTAAAGATCCTCAGCCTGAGGCGCGCGATGAGTCACAGACCACACAAGCTGGCGTTGTAGCCTGCTTGGAAGGAGAGGAGGTCCCGCCCACCTGGGGGGAGCCTTCTCCGATGGCCTGGGACTCGGACGAGGAGGGGCCCGAACAACAAGGTCCCGCCCTCGACACGATTCTGGAAGAGGTGGAGTCGGAGGACGGAGATCCTGCCCTCGACTCGAGCGTGGGGTAGGTAGAAATTGGGGGCAGAGATTCTCCACCTGTAGGGAGACGTGAGGAGGAGCCGTCTGCCACAGGCCTAATTCCCGAAGTGGCGGAGCCTGAGGGAAGGGAGCCGAAGCCTACAGTCGTGGAAGAGCCACGGCCTGTGAGAGCTAAGGTCCCACCCGAAGGTCCACTCGCTAAGGGAGCCACGCCCAAAGTACCTTTTCGCAGGTCGACTCGAACGCCTCAGCCTGTAAAACCTTGGCCCGATTACCCCACGCCCAGTAAACGCCGACTTCAGAAATCCATGAAAAAACACAGTCCCCGATTAACAGCGAAAGGCTGCGGGAAACCAGAGCCACAGGTCACTGCAGCCCCGCCACAGGGAGCGGCAAGCTGCAGTCCAATCAAGGATTAGGCAAGCCACCTGGGGACGGGCGGCGCTGTACATAAGTTTAGGTTTAAGTTTAAGGTGTGTAAATATTAAAATGATTAGAGTTTAAGTAGTTTTAAAACTGCCCAGTATGTGTGTTTTTTTGGGATCGAGGTCGAAAGACCCGATCATGCCGTCACCTAAGCCAGAATCTCTCGGGAGCCTGGCTATATTGTTTGATTTATTGCAGGAACCAGAAGAAAGATGAGAGGGATCCTCGTCGCATTGGTGATGGTCGGATGGAGCTGGGCCTATCGGGGCCGCACCAAGGACTCCACCATCTACGGGTGCTCTGGAAATAGAGGCCCCATCGTGACTGATGGAACCGGCTCACGGGACGCTGAAGAGACTGCTGCCTACTTCCATGAAGGGAGATGGCCAGGCTGGCTGGGGTCGAACTCTACTGAATACTCCAGCCAGACGGGGTTTGCATACAGAGAAACGTCTCTGATGTGCCCCAGGGTGTGGATCATTGCGCCCAGGATCAGCGTCACCGTGGGCAAGAAGATTTGCCTTGTTTGTCACGGACATGTACCTTTGGACTATTGGTGGTCGCTGCGCAAGTTGAGCAGCACCATGAAGAACTCGACGGTGGAATGGGAGAGATTGGGTAATAACACCCATCGGACAATAACGGGAACTCACGGGGGGTTGAGTGTCTGTTGGGACAAATGGTGGGAACCAGATGAGGGGATCTACATCTGTATGTGGGGTTCAGAACACGCTTGCCCCACAGGCGTCTCCATCTTTTTCGAAAGACAGTGGCAGGATGCTGGACAAGGAATGAGGTGGGACGTCAGCACACGGGCGTGCGGAGTCCCATACTCTCAGATCCCAGTAAACGCCACCGAGCTCATCACCCGACCCCACAAGCCCCTGCCCACAATTCCAGTAGCTAAAGCCCTCAAGGAATGGTGCCCCACCACGACAAAGGGACCCAGGAATGGATTGGTATTGGTACCCACAGGTCAGGTACTATACCAAGGGATCCACTACGCAGTGGCTTCGGTGATTTTAAACCTCACCGAGGTAAGATTGCCAATGTGGTGCCCCAAGGAAACCGAGCAATTATACCAGGTCCTGTTAACAAACATGTTTAAACAGTTTTACGAATTCGACTTTGCCGATGTCGACAGAGCCGAATTGTACACCACACCACATGAGGTCTTGGATAGAGTAGGGAGACAAAGAAGGGGTGCAGTAAATGATATTTTCACAGCTTTTAATACAGGAACTTCCATCATCAACACACTGGATGATGTAGAGCTGCAAACCCAGATTAATGGTTTAAAAACACAGTTAAGAAAGATACTGACTGATGAGAATAAGGTAGTGGGTTCTGAGTTACATGAGGACCAGGCCATGACACTACACTTAAAAGAGACAATAGCTGAGCTGGAGAAACATGCCAGAACGGTAAATGCTCTCATCATGGAGGATTGGAATGCGTCCGATCAGGCTGCACAGAACGAAGCTTGTGTGCTATACGGGGCGTGGTTACTGGGCGAGGGCCGCAGTAATCTGGATTTAAAGCAAGGTTTAGTCCCCTCCTGGATTAGCAACAAGCACCTCGCAGCCCTCCACCCTTTTCAGAATACATTGAGTCCATGCCAGCTCAGACTAGCTTCAGAGGCCTACCCAGTCCCAGTGGACTGTGGACGGTCTAATCACACCATTATGGGTATAGTGGTAAGAATGCTGGTGATGGGAAAGACAGCTAAACCCGCCCCGGTATAAAGGGTGGAGAACATTGGAGTCATTCAGGGGGGTGCGCACATTCGCTACACGGGGGTCCCACCTTACGTCATTCGATGGGAGCATGCAATGACGGGTACCGACCTCTCGGGGTGCCGGAGCCGGGGAGCACACATCATCCTGTGTCCCCAGCACTTGAATGCCCATTCAAAACCACAGTGCGGGTTCAGAACTGCTGGCGCGAAGCCTATAAATTGCACCATGGAGGCAATGGCACAAGGCCATGTGCCCCCGCAGGTGGCATATATAGGGGGTGGGACATACTGTGTCACCACTGCAGCGCCCCACTACCAGCATGGACAGCACAGTTGGTGTCCGGTTAGTGACAGCAGCTTCTGTTTTCAAGCCCAGGGCAGAAGTTCAAGTGGCCCAAGAGCGAATTGTCCCCATTCCTGAACCTTCCACTGTTCACATCACTGTAAAAGAGAATTTCACTGATTTGCAGTGATTCGTTGCACATTTTGTTAATATATCATTCCCCCTCTCCCTGAACACCTCACCAAGATATTAAAAGCCGTTGTTGTTTCACAGAAACACTTCTACACACTGGAGCAGAAGACTTTAGAGATAGGGGCAGACATATTGGATATAGTGACCCCACCGTGGTGGGACCTGTTCACTAATATAGAAGTCCCTTCCTGGATTAGGATAGCCTCCCACATTCTTGTAGTGTGCCAGGTTGTCATTGTAGTTTATTTACTGTTTGTACACTGTAAAAAGGTCAGACATTCGCAAAAGTATGAGAATAGAGGGGAATGGAGGGAGCATTATGTGCGGGTAGAAGAAGAGACACCCGTTTAGATTTTGCTGCTTTGTAAAAAGTTTAAAGTTTTCCCTCCCTCCTCTGTATTATTTTTGATATGTATTCATGCGCATTTTGAATTTTTCATGTATGTACTTTATTTTATTATTGAAGTTTTATTAGATGTGATGTTATTATTAGAAAGTAATGTGTATACACTAGGTGATGTAGGGGTATAAGGACCCCCTCCACGCCTGGAAGTAAGTTGTTAGATTTTTTTTAAACTCTAAGGCATTGCCATCTATAGATGCTTAATGTACACTAGATTTTTCTGAAATGGGAAATGCATCTGTCGTGTGGTCATAGATAGGTAAATACTGGGGATGGTTGGATTGTGGAAAGTCAGAAAATTTTGCTCACCCAGAATCATGATACTTCAAGCAAGTTACAGTATCATCAGGGGGGAGTGTAGGATTCGCAAAATTGGACTTTGTATTAATAAGGGTCAAATGGCAGAAGGGGCCATGATTTTAAAGACTATTTTAAAAGAAGCCCAGAAAAAGGGGCATACAAAATGGCCACCATACCATGTGACCAGCTTATTGGGACACTTTAAAATGGTTTCTGCACAACCTCAGACAGCTTTGTGGATTCAACCCACAGTAAGTTCTGGAAGCCGTTTCTGAGAGAACGAAACCAGACCCACACGTATGCATATGGATTAGATGCAGATCCAGTCAACATCGGCCTGGAGACAGAGGCCATCAAAATGTTGACCCAGACAAAAGGGGACAATTTCATATTCATGAGAACAGCACCCAGAACTAGATAACGAGATCAGCAGGACATTAAAAACAATGAAGGTCATTCCAGACCAGAGATGGGCCTTTACCAGCCGTTTAAGAAATTTTAAAATATAATAACTACCCCACTGTGCTCCCAGCCCGCCAAAAGTAAAACAAAGACTAACCTGATTTTGGGTGGGAGACGGAAGTTTCTGGAAGAAAAGTATATCTGGAAGACTTTTCGGCAGTTGGGGCAAGTTTGGAGAGTTACTGAGTTGAAGAGAAGCTAGAGCTGGCAAGCTTGCAGCTTGAGCTCAGACGGAAGACACACTCAGAAGAAGAAGCAGGCACTCACAGGAGGAAGAAGAAAGCCAACATCGAGAAGGCCGTCTCGAAGCCGGCGTCCCGCCCCAGGCAAACACATCGGGAGATCATCGACCATTCCCGGGCCATTGCCGAAACGAGAGGCCATCGACTTAACTTGGGAGAAGAGACAAAAAAATAAAACCCCAAGAGAAGAAACCTTCCAGCCACCCCGGCTCAGGAGAAGAGAAAAGAAACTGAAGAAGCGATGGGAGCCAGCCTAAGGCTCCTCTAACCAGGGTCGAGCCGACGATCCTCGACCCCGCCGACATCCAGGCCCGCCGGTGTCCAGCCGCCCCCGACCCCCACCTCAGGAGAGAGGTGTGGCGCAGCTCGCAGGGGCTCCACGATCCACGTGGAGATGAAACGCCTGAAAGGACCAAACACAGACTCGATTTCAAAAACCTTGCACTTCCTAGTGGGATTGGTGAGCATGTTTCTGGCCCTTCACAATCAGATCTAGCTAGGTTTAATAAGGGGGTGGATTTAAGGGTACAATTAACATGAGTTGTTGTCCCTCGATGTTCCGTGTGTTTCCTTATTTCATGATGATCTTTGTAGAGTATAAGATGCCTGTATTTGCTTTAGTTAGTACTGTGTCGTTATGATTTGTTTGTGTGTTTTTCCCTCCCATTTACTCCCTTATCTGCTTGCATTTGATTTGATATTTTTCCTTATGCAATAAAATTTCATTTTGTTTCATCAAACTTGGTCTACAAGAGTTTTCTCTACATTGTAGTTCCTGCGCCTAAGTCCAGAGTATAGAATCTAAGGGGCGAGTGGGTCGAACCACTCAAGGTTTTACTGTGCAAGAGAGAGAGAGGCCTCTAGAGAGAGAAACCTCAGGGAAATCTCTCAAGGAAAACCCCTTACAAATTGTTAGATTTAACTTCCTTTGGCGTATGTATAGGGGGTGGCCTGTGGTGGTGGCGCGTGCGCCCAGTCAGTTATGCCTCTGACTGTTTTGTGAGCAGTTCAAATCGCTCCCACGCCCCTGGGTTCTAGACACCGGACTTAGGTACAAGGCAGCGGTACAGAGAAGACTCGAGTAGACAGGTGGTTGGGTGTAAACAAAAACCAAGATTTTATTGAAGAGGTAAAACTGATAAAATCTTATGGAAAATTACTAGTGTACACTTCTACAGGCGAAATTACAACAGAATAACTATATACTTATACAAGGAATGGGGAACACACGGCACATCGAGGGAAAACAGCTATCTTAACAATCCCCTTATCCTTATCCCACCCCCTATACCTAACTAGATTAAGCTATGAGGGGTCAGAACTTCATGCTCACCAATCAAAAGGGTTTGTTGGACTCAAAACAGCGGCGGGGTTCGGGGTTCGCTCTTGGTGCTCTCTGGAGCCTGCCATCATCATGTGGTCTCCGGGTGCTGCAAGGGCGTTGTCCAGGTTCGAGTACCCCAAAGTTAAAGTCTCTGTTTGGGTACTTTACCTTGCAGGGATGATTCTTCGTCGTCAGCCGACAGTTTGAGTTGGTGTGCAGATATTCGCAGGTCGGCTGAGGCTGAAGGCCCGATAATTCGAAGCCTCCCCTCAGTTCATCTCCTCAGTTGGTCTTCTTCAGTCGGTCTTCCTCAGGTGGCCTTCCCTCCGGTGGTCTTCCCTCCTCCCCTCATCGCGTCCAGCCTCGCCTGGCCTGAATTGTCCGTGTCCGCCCGATGCAGTGCCGGGGCGATTTTCAGATGGAGTGGCAAAAGGCACGGGCAAAGGCCAGGGGGTAAGCGCGGGATGGGAAAGAGCAACAGCCACGAGGGCGAGGGGCCGCAGAGCAGAGAGAGAAGAGAAGAGCAGAGAAGAGAGCGATTGCTACCCGGGGGCCTTGAATTATACTCTTTTCGAAAACCCTTATCTGCGCGCCAAATCAGGTTAGTTCTTTGTCTTAATCTTGGCGGGCTATTTTAAATAATGGTAGCAATCCATACTAACTGGTTTTAGATGGCCGGTAATCACATCTACCTTTCTGATAATTGACTTGTATTGTCATGAATGTTCCTTGATGGGCCTGTGCAGCCTCGATGACTCTCTTAATCTGTTTCTGATTATATATGTAGACTGCTTGATGGCCTTAACTATAGGCCTAACTGAATTTAGATTTGTCTCCAATTTGGTCTAATACATAATTCAGAGTCCTGTCTGGTTTCAAAATACAAAGTCTCTCTTCACAGAAAACTGCAGCTTGGGTTTCGATCCACAAGCTGTCTGCGTGGCAGAGTCCATTTTAAAATCCCATAGGCTTTCTGCCACGAGGCACGGACGCCATCTTGGGTACCCTTTTTGATTTAAAATGTCCACGCAGGGTCCCGTTTATTAATAACAGCCTTCGGGTAAATGCAGAAATTTTGCAAATCTTACATATGTAATAGGCAACCAATGTGCAAATCCAGTAACTTAATGAAAATCACGGGGTGGGTAAGTGCGAGGTGTCATTTTCACAAAGCTAACGGCAGAGTGGCACAAATCGGCCAGCAACTTGTTGCGATTCACAATTCACGGGCTATCTCTTCCTCGATGCATGTTGCTGCTGATTTGTGCATTAATAAGGGCGTGTGACGTTCAGATGCTATTATTTTTTTCAGTAAAATCTGGACCATCATGAACACGGTTGGAGAGACCTTTGCATCTGTAATTTCCTCTCATTACGCTGATTGACCTGAATACTGCTCTTGACTTTGACTCCCCATGAGCCACACGGCAAGAGATCGACTCATCATCACTGTCTTTGCATTGTTCCATTTTCACAGTATGAGTACCTGTTACCTTTAATCTACATTCTGTCATTTTTACCCTCCATTTCCTCTCATTTCCTCTCATTCTGCCAGCCCGCAGAGCCCCATACTGAGACAGTTATGCAGTCCCAGCCAGTTTTGATATTCTGACCCATCTTTGCTGCTTCCCTGGTAACAGCAGTTCAATTAGTGATCAATATTTTGCCAGTCCAACTGCGCCCCCACCAATGACACCCTTGCTTTCTTGCCATCGGCTGCTTAATAATTTAGCCCTCCCCTCAGTGAAATGAAAATGCTTCCTCCCTCTCTGCCTAACTGTAAAGTATCACTGTTCTTGCTCCCCCGTCTCAACCCCAACGCTCTTCTCTTCCTCTCTGTCCCGCTCTTCTTCACCCCCCCTCTTCCTTCTCATCTCTCACCATCACTGTCCCATAACCCTTTCTCTTCCCTCCCCCCTCCCAGATCAAATTATCCCATGGCCTCTTAAACTGACTCCCCATGAGCCACATGGCAAGAGATCGACTCATCATCACTGTCTTTGCATTGTTCCTTTATCACAGTATGAGTACTGTAAGGGTAAACCGGGAGAGCTTCTTCTCCCCAAGACGGACCCTCTGATATAAAGGGTCGACGTCCGCCTTTTTCCCAATCAATCACTCGGAGTCCGGAGGTTCGTTCAGTAAAGCAACTTTATTTATAAGTCGAGAGGGAAGACACCCATCCTGGGATGAATGTTCCCCAATCGCTGAAATTCTCCTGCCTTATCTACAGGTTTTGTTCTGAGCCGTGGCTACTGTTTGCAATTAGGTGCATTACATGTATACATTTCTTTCATCATACAGTTGGCTTCGGGTGCAAATTCTTGTGACCTGTGTGCATTGGTCTTGTGACCCCATATGTTATCTCTCAATACATTGCAAAGAGTTGGAATAAACGGGTCATTTTCTGAGTGGCAGGCAGTGACTAGTGGGGTACCACAAGGATCGGTCCTAGGACCCCAGCTGTTCACAATATATATTAATGATCTGGACGAAGAAATTGGATGTAGTATCTCCAAATTTGCAGACGACACAAAGCTGGGTGGGAGGGTATGCTGTGAGGAGGATGTCGTGAAACTCCGGTACGATTTGGACAGGTTGGGTGATTGGGCAGAAACATGGCAAATGCACTATAATGTGGATAAATGTGAGGTTATCCACTTTGGTGGCAAAAACAAGAAGGCAGATTATTATTTGAATGGCAATAGATTGGGACAAGGGGAAGTGCAAAGAGACCTGGGTGTTCTTGTGCACCAGTCGCTGAAGGTAAGCATGCAGGTGCAGCAGGCGGTTAAGAAGACAAATGGTATGTTGGCCTTCGTAGCAAGAGGTTTCGAGTACAGGAACAAGGATGTCTTGCTGCAGTTGTACAGAGCCTTGGTGAGACCACACCTTGAGTATTGTGTGCAGTTTTGGTCGCTTTATCTGAGGAAGGATGTTCTTGCCATGGAAGGAGTGCAGCGAAGATTCACCAGGCTGATACCTGGGATGGCAGGAATGACGTATGAGGAGAGATTGTGTCGATTGGGCTTATACTCACTGGAGTTTAGAAGATTGAGAGGGGATCTCATCGAAACCTATAAAATTCTGTCAGGCCTGGACAGACTAGATGCAGGAAGGATGTTCCCGATGGCCGGGGAGTCCAGAACCAGGGGTCATAGTCTAAGGATAAGGGGTAGGCCATTTAGGACTGAAATGAGGAGGAATTTCTTCACCCAGAGAGTGGTGAACCTGTGGAATTCTCTGCCACAGAGGGCGGTGGAGGCCAGTTCATTAAATATATTCAAGAAGGAGTTGGATATATTTCTTAAGGCTAAAGGGATCAAGGGATATGGGGAGAAGGCAGGGACAGGGTACTGAATTTGGATGATCAGCCATGATCTCATTGAATGGTGGAGCAGGCTCGAGGGGCCGAATGGCCTACTCCTGCTCCTATCTTCTATGTTTCTATTCCTCAGTTAGTGATTCACGGTTTGTGCACTTTGGCCACGTTACACCAGACATCCCCTCTGTTCACAACCATCCCTTATATGGTTGGAGATATGCTCTGTTCCTTAATCCCCTCATCTTAGCCCTTTTTTCAACCCTTTCAAGTACCTGTTACCTTTAACCTACATTCTATCATTTTTACCCTCCCTTCTCCTCTTGGTGAACTCACAGGCCACTCACACTCTGAACTTCAGCTCGCCTTTTCTCTCTGCTGCGCCTGATAATATTGGAAGTTTGATGCCTGGAATAGGGGGGTGATGGGCTGAGTCCAAACCTGGACCAAGCCTGGAATTCAGAACAGATCTTCCAGTCCCTGATGCAGCGCGCCAAATCACTCTACAACCAGGCTGCCTTTATCTAAATTTTTAATCCAGTATTACATTTATTCAGCCTGACTTGTAAAATGCCTAATCAAGCACCTGTTAGAATTCATGCCATTGATGTACTTTGCTGCCAGATGAATTTGTTTTTATTTTGTGTTTAAAGTCCCATAGCACACTGCTACACTCATATTCCTAGCTAAATTAAAAATGTAATAGACTAATGCCAATCACACAATCAATGCCAAGAGCCCAGACATTTCATAAAATATGCAAAAGTTAAAATGGAACCAGTATTAATTTTTCAATTCAGTTTTCATCACAGAGTTTACTTATTTAAGTTACTATGCCCTATGAAAATGGTTCACCTGTCTTTATTTTGAATATTGTTGCCTGTTAATTAAATACCGTCTGGTGAAACTAATGATGACATCACCCATATAAGAGAAAATCTGGCCCTAGATTTTGCTCTGCGCTGGCTCAATACAATGCAGACACAAAATAGCCACAGAAGCACTGGTTCCATAGCAGAGATCCTTCTTACTCATTTTATTGAAGGTCAGCTTCAGTTTTTGCAAGGCAAGAAACAAAGGTAAACTTTTTTGCGACCAGCAAACAAGGGGCCAAAATTAGTGGATTGTCAAAATGTAGACACGTAATCAACATTTAAATAGTTTGAATTTAAAGGTTGCTAGCAAAAACAGATGAAGAGTCAAAATCATCACTGAGATGGTGTCTTCCTCTAAATGCATAGGATGAATTCCACCTGCAACCATTCCATAACTTTTCATTTTGATCCTGATAAAGTCGACAGTTTACACAGTTTATATAAATGTTGGGGGTGAAATTCGATAACCTTAAAAAATGGGCGCAGGCATATCTCGCATCGTGGTTTAAAAAGCGCAGACAGCACGTCACGTTGGTGTTCCTGCTAATTACCATGAAAGGAGCGCATAGCCTAGCACGGATCATGCTGCTGACAGGCTGTGCCCTCAGCAGGGGGTGGAAGTTCGTGCCGCTGGAGCGAGGCTAGCTTTATTAAACCTAGCCTGCTCCTCTTCAGGGGAGTCTGCAGCTCTTAAAGCTGAGCTGCCTTCTGCTGATGAAAAATGCTAAAAGTGCTTCAGCACTAATAAAAATGGCCCAACAGGCTAGGGAAAGGGCACGCAGGGTCTCGGACGCAGCACTCCAGCTTTGTGAAGGGGGGGTCAACACTGGAAGAGAGGTCCTCTACCCACAGCGGGCCAGGAGGCCCGCCACAAAGAAGGACGTGGGACCAGATCGCCGAGGCGGTCACTGCCAGCAGTGTCACCCTCCTCCCCTCCCAGGACCTGGCCCCAGTGCCCACAGAAGTTACATGACTTCAGACGAGTGGTCAAGGTCAGTGGATGCATCTTCAAAAGCTGTCTCCTACCAATTGAACCACTAGCCTCACACACTGCTCAATGCATGACCATCACTCACTCATCTACCAACAATCTCTACCAAACAGGAGGCACACCTCACATTCCTAGCTTCACCCCACCCCCTTGGAGGAGACGGCGCTGGCCATTCTTGGTAGGGGCATGGCTGAGCCCTTGGCCAGCAGCGGGACTGAAAGGATACAAGATGCTGGTATCCTCATACCTTATCCTCCTTCTCACATCCCACTTCCCCCTCATCACACAATCTCTTGTGATTTACAAGCTGCACATGGTGTAAGCATGCACCTCTGCTTTATCCCCCTCCCTTCACCACAACCCTACCCTTGCGCCTTCCTCATTTCAGACACCCAAGAAATCCAGCCTGCCCAGCCAGTGGTTGACCAAGAGGGAGAGGAGAGTGATGAAGAAGAAGAAGAAACACCGCCATTCGATTTCACACTCCCAGCCACCAGCTCCTCGAGGTTGTCCTGTAAGGCCATCTGCAGTGTCCCCCACTGAAAGTCAGCAGCCTTCCACCAGCCATGCTACAGCCACTGGGGTAGCACTGCGTGATATCAGTAGGATAGGCAAAGGTGCACACAAGGCAGTCATTAAGGGAATGCACAAGGGTGATTAGTTGATTTTTTGATGTCATATTGGATGCATATATGGATAAAGTTGGATTGGAAAGTTTGCTTTGTGATGGCTTTTATTTCAGCATTGTGGCCAAGAGGCCGCTGTGATAGTCAGTAACAGAGGGAAGGTAAGGTGTGCGACAAATGCTGAAAGGGGAATTGGGGTTGTGGTCACTGGTACCACAGGCAGATGATTTGATCCCGGATATCCTGGCCAGAAAGGGGCTGTCTGGGTTGTCTCCTTCCTTCCGCTTCCTCCTCTTCTGCTATTTCCTCTTCTGCTTCCTGCTCTACTGCTTCCTCCTCCCTCTGTGAGCAGCTTGTCCCCTTTGCTACCTCTATTCCATCTCCATGTAATGCTGCAGCCCAAGAGGGACTGCAACTAGAGCCCGTAGGACTGGAAGCAAGTGGTCTCCTCAGAGGCCGTCCTTTAAGAACCAATGCCTTGCAAATGTCCAGCAGCACTCCCTGCACACTTTAACACCATTTTAAATGTATTGCACCAAGCCACGACTCCAATAAAATGTAAGGAAACTAGTCCAAAAGAAAAAATCTAAACTTATCTGAAAGTTGTGTGTGTTTAGTTAAGAAGGGCTGGCAGCGTCTCTGTTGTACTGCTGCACGCACGTTCTTCCGTGAGTGCTTTGGAGTGGGCAGTATTAAGAGTGGCGACATCAAAAATCACAGATCATGCGTCAATTCGGGCATTGCACGCCGATTGACGCCACAATCTGGATCATTTAAATGGGTGCGGCGAGCACAGGCAACGGCAGCACTGCCAACCTGCCCAAAATGGCAGCCACCGTATTCCGCCCCAGAAGCAGGTGGAAGCGAGGCAGCCGCCATTTTTACTTCTAAACCGGCCTTAACGGCCCAAGCTAAATGTTCCGATTTCATGGCCGTTGTCTTTTTACTTTTTATTCAGTAGGCAAAATGCAGCCTTTAGTCAACAGCCATCTACAGTCAGCAGGATCAACTGTGCCATGCCACTGATTCCCTCACAGTCGGCTGGAGCTACGCTTCTTTTTGGGTGCCAGCCGTGGCTCAGTGGGCAGCACTCTTGCCTCTGAGTCAGAAGGTCGTGGGTTCAAGCCACCCTCCTGAGAATTGAGCACATAATGAAGGTAAGCATGCAGGTGCAGCAGGCGGTTAAGAAGTCAAATGGTATGTTTGCCTTCGTAGCGAGAGGGTTCGAGTACAAGAACAAGGATGTCTTGCTGCAGTTGTACAGGGCCTTGGTGAGACCACACCTTGAGTATTGTGTGCAGTTTTGGTCGCCTTACCTGAGGAAGGACGTTCTTGCTATGGAAGGAGTGCAGCGATGATTCATCAGGCTGATACCTGGGATGGCAGGAATGACGTATGAGGAGAGATTGTGTCGATTGGGCTTATACTCACTGGAGTTTAGAAGATTGAGAGGGGATCTCATCGAAACCTATAAAATTCTGTCAGGCCTGGACAGACTAGATGAAGGAAGGATGTTTCTAATGGCCGGGGAGTCCAGAACCAGGGGTCGTAGTCTAAGGATAAGGGGTAAGCCATTTAGGACTGAAATGAGGAGGAATTTTTTCACCCAGAGAGTGGTGAACCTGTGGAATTCTCTGCCACAGAGGGCGGTGGAGGCCAGTTCATTAAGTATATTCAAGCAAGAGTTGGATATATTTCTTAAGGCTAAAGGGATCAAGGGATATGGGGAGAAGGCAGGGACTGGGTACTGAATTTGGATGATCAGCCATGATCTCATTGAATGGCGGAGCAGGCTCGAAGGGCCGAATGGCCTACTCCTGCTCCTATCTTCTATGTATCTATGTATCTATAATCTAGGCTGACAGTCCAGTGCTGTACTGAGGGAGTGCTGCACTGTCAGAGGTGCCGTCTTTCAGATGAGACATTAAGCCAAGGCCCCAACTGCCCTCTCAGGTGGACAAAAAATATCCCATGGCACTATTTTGAAGAAGAGCAAGGGAGTTCTCCCTGGTGTCCTGTCTAATATTTATCTCTCAACCAACATCACTAAAACAGATTATCTGGTCATTATCAGATTGCTGTTGGTGGGAGCTTGCTCTGCACAAATTGGATGCTGTGTTTCCAACATTACAACACTGACTACGGGTTGAATTTTGCCGGCGCTCAGAGTGCAGGTTTGGAGGCGGGTCCCCTGTCAAAATCAAAATGATTGACAGTGGGTTGGGAACCTGCTCCGATCCCGGCTCCATGTAAGTTTCGGGTCTGCGATTTCAGAACAGACCTGACACCAAGCGGCGGGGGAGGCATTTAAGATAGTTAAATGCTTGTTAACTACTATTTTGCCAGCCTATTTCTACTTTCCCACATTATTAACGGGGTTCACGTTGTTCGGAGATCACGTCAGGTAAGTAGGTCGGGTTCTCTGTCTCCCCATTGCTGTGAATAGGTGACAGCTGCAAAAGTGGTATGAAAGCTACCATTTCACAGCTGTTCACTTTCCAATGTCAGAAGCTTGAGCCTTCAGGACTTGGAAGACACTTTTGAACTGTATGCAGTTTGGAAGTGTTTGGAGTAAACTCTCTATCCACTGTCACCTCTGATACGCTTATCAATTACTTCATAAAAGGTGATGAGTCGAAGAAGAGATGATGAGTCGAAAGAAGAGATGAATAAGGCTTTTATTAGCTAAGAAGAGACCATGCTTCTTCGTGAGTGACTGAACAAGTCTGAACGAAACCCACACAGTGGTGGGTGGAGTCAGCTGAGGCATGCCTCCATACACAGCGCCACCCAGAGGTGGCAATATACAATACAGTGGTTTACCACATTCACCCCTTGTTTAATGTGAAGTCCGGCGGGGTGAAGGGTACTACAAGTTAAGTCTATCAGGAGGCCTTGTCTGACGTCCTGATCGTCGTGGTGGCGGCGGTGGTGTTGCAGCATCCGACGTCGGGTCTGGTGTCTGGGTGGTTGGCGAAGATTCCTGGGGCTTTGGCATGCCGTCTGCAGGGGTTGGGTTGGGAGGGGTAGTGGGGGATAACAGTGGTAAGGGGGATAACGGTGGTAAGGGGGATAACGGTGGTAATTCAGGGGTACCCGAGGGTGCGAGATCTCGTATGGAGACCGTGTCCTCCCGCCCGTCTGGGTATGTCACCCAGGCATACTGGGGGTTGGCGTGTAGGAGGTGCACCCGCTCGACCAGGGGGTCCGTTTTATGCGTCCTCACGTGCCTCCGCAGTAGGACGGGCCCAGGAGAAGTCAACCATGCCGGTAGCGAGGTTCCCGATGTAGACTTCCGGGGGAAAACGAACATTTTCTCATGAGGGGTCGCATTAGTGGCAGTACAAAGCAGTGACCGAATGGAGTGAAGCGCTGCAGGGAGGACCTCCTGCCAGCGGGAGGTCGGAAGGCCCTTAGATTTTAGTGCTAAGAGGACTGCCTTCCAAACCGTCGCGTTCTCCCTTTCCACCTGGCCGTTCCCCCGGGGGTTGTAACTGGTGGTCCTGCTCGTGGCGATACCTCTTGTTAGCAGGTACTGCCGAAGTTCGTCGCTCATGAACGATGAGCCCCTGTCGCTATGTATATAGCTGGGGAACCCGAACAGAGCGAAGATGTCATTCAGACACTTGATGACCGTGGTACTGGTCATGTCTGGGCAAGGGATGGCAAAGGGGAAACGGGAGTACTCATCAACTATGTTGAGGAAGTACACATTGCGGTCAGCGGAGGGGAGGGGCCCTTTAAAATCGACGCTCAGGCGTTCGAAGGGGCGGGTGGCCTTGATCAGGCTTGCTCTGTCCGGCCTATAGAAGTGCGGTTTGCACTCGGCGCAGATTTGGCAGCTCTTGGTCATGGTCCTGACCTCCTCGATGGAGTAGGGCAGGTTACGGGATTTGATAAAATGGAAAAACCTGGTGACCCCCGGGTGGCAGAGGTCATTGTGGAGGGACTGCAGCCTATCACTCTGCGCGTTGGCGCATGTACCACGTGATAGGGCATCTGGGGGCTCATTGAGTTTCCCTGGCCGATACAAGATATCATAATTGTAGGTGGAGAGTTCGATTCTCCACCTCAAGATCTTGTCGTTCTTGATTTTACCCCTCTGCTTATTATTAAACATAAAAGCTACTGAACGCTGGTCAGTGAGCAGGGTAAATCGTTTCCCGGCCAGGTAATGCCTCCAGTGACGCACCGCTTCTACAATAGCCTGGGCCTCCTTTTCGACGGAGGAGTGTCTCGTCTCGGGGCCCTGGAGGGTCCTTGAGAAAAAGGCCACGGGTCTGCCCGCCTGGTTAAGGGTCGCGGCTAGGGCGAAGTCGGAGGCATCGCTCTCCACTTGGAAGGGGATGGACTCATCCACCGCGTGCATTGCGGCCTTCGCGATATCGTTCTTGATAAGAGTGAAGGCTGCACACGCCTCTGGTGTCAGGGGGAAGGAGGTGGCTTTGATGAGGGGCCTGGCTTTGTCTGCATAGAGGGGCACCCACTGGGCGTAGTAGGAGAAAAACCCCAGGCATCTCTTCAGTGCTTTTTGGCAGTGGGGAAGGGGTAGCTCCATTAGGGGGCGCATTCTGTCGGGGTCGGGCCCGATGACTCCGTTCTCCACCACGCAGCCGAGGATGGCCAGGCGCTTGGTGTGAAACATACATTTTTCCTTATTGTACGTTAGGTTCAGCCGTTGGGCCGTACGGAGGAAATTTGCTAGATTAACGTCGTGGTCCTGCTGGTCGTGGCCGCAGATGGTGACGTTATCCAAATAGGGGAAGGTTGCCCGCAGCGCGTTCTGGTCAACCATTCGGTCCATCTCCCTTTGGAAGACCGAAACCCCGTTGGTGACGCCGAAGGGGACCCTAAGGAAGTGGTAGAGGCGGCCGTTTGCCTCGAAGGCAGTATACTGGCGGTCCTCATGGCGGATGGGCAGCTGGTGGTACGCTGACTTAAGGTCGATGGTGGAGAATACTTTGTATTGCGCAATCTGATTGACCATATCAGATATGCGAGAGAGGGGGTACGCGTCCAGCTGGGTGTACCGGTTTATGGTTTGGCTGTAGTCGATTACCATGCGGCGTTTTGCAGTGGTTTTAACGACTACAACCTGGGCTCGCCAGGGGCTAGTGCTACCTTCGATAATGCCCTCCTTCAAGAGCCGCTCCACCTCAGAGCTGATAAAAGCTCTGTCCCCGGCACTGTACCGCCTGCTTTTGGTAGCGATGGGTTTACAGTCGCGGGTGAGGTTAGCGAACAGGGGAGGGGGGGGGACTTTTAATGTGGAAAGGCTGCAGGTGGTTTGCAGCGGGCGATTTAAAAGTTGTTGGTTGCAGACTGTGAGTGGGGGGAGGGGTCCACCGTATGCTAGTGTGACACTCTTAAGGTGGCACTGAAAATCCAACCCTAGCAGGACGGCAGCGCAAAGACGGGGCAGGACTAGCAGTTTAAATTTTTGATATTCAGTGCCCCCTACTGACAGGGTCACCACACAGTAGCCGCTGATGTCCATTGACTGGGACTTGGACGCCATAGAAATGCGATGGTGCGTTGGCAGAATCGTGAGGGAGTGGCTACGTACCGTGTCGGGGTGGACGAAACTCTCTGTGCTCCCGCTGTCGATCAGGCAACTGGTGGCGCGGCCGTTTACCGCGATATCCATCATGGAGCTGGATAGATGGTGAGGGTGGCCTTGATCCAGCGTCACGGAGGCCAGTATGTGGCTTAGTGAGTCACTATAGTCATCCGCCGAGACGGTGGTCGGTTCCGGTGACGAAATGGCGGTTGAGTGCGTTGGATACGATGGCGGCGGATGCCATGCGGCCGGGGGTACACAAAATGGCGGATAAGATGGCTGCTCCCACGGCCCGCATGCTGCGCTGCTGGCTGGCTTCCCCTTGCAGGCGTTAGCGTAATGGCCTTTCTTCCTGCAGCCCGAGCAGGTAGCTGTCTTAGCTGGGCAGTGCGCTCTGGGATGTTTTAACTGGCCACAGAAATAGCATTTTTGGGCCTGGTTACTGGGCATCGAAGCAGTTCTTACCGGAGGCTGCTGTCTCGGTTGGGTCGCTGCAGCGGTTGGTGCCGGGGGCGGCGGTCCCGTGTCCCACGGTTTCGATTGCCATGTCTCGGCGCCGTTACGGGGGTATGCCTCGAGGTTTCGGTGGGCCTCCTCTAACGAGAGCGCAAGGGCAATGGCCGTCTTCAGGTCGGGTTCCTTGCTTTCTAGCAGTCTCTGCCGGGTGTGGTCTGACTGGAGGCCCCTGACGAAGGCATCACAGGCGAGTCCCTGCGCGTGCTCCACAGCCGTTACCGCTTTACAATCGCAGTCTCTGCAGAGTGCCAGTAGCGCCCGTGCAAATGCCCCTACCGATTCTCCCGGTTGCTGCCTGCGGGATCCCAAGAGGTGTCGGGTGTAAATTGTGTTCACTGGGCGCGTATATTGCCCTTTTAGTAGCTCGAGGGCCGCCACGTACGTATTAGAGTCCCGGATTAGCATATATACTTGATGGCTCACCTGGGCGGTCAAAATTTTCAGTTTGTGATCCTCCTCTGTAACCTGTGAGATTGCGAGGAAGGATTCAAAGCAGCTCAGCCAGTGTTCAAACTTGGCTGATGCACCCACATCTTGAGGGTCGAGGTCCAGGCGTGGTGGTCTGAGGGCTCTCAGCAATGTCTGCTGTATCCGTTGGTGACATACCCAGACGGGCGGGAGGACACGGTCTCCATACGAGATCTCGCACCCTCGGGTACCCCTGAATTACCACCGTTATCCCCCTTACCACCGTTATCCCCCTTACCACTGTTATCCCCCACTACCCCTCCCAACCCAACCCCTGCTGTATCCGTTGCTGTTGTTGCTCCTCAGGTGTCGCCATTTAACTTTTAGCTAATAAAATTGATACGCTTATCAATTACTTCATAAAAGGTGATGAGTCGAAGAAGAGATGATGAGTCGAAAGAAGAGATGAATAAGGCTTTTATTAGCTAAGAAGAGACCATGCTTCTTCGTGAGTGACTGAACAAGTCTGAACGAAACCCACACAGTGGTGGGTGGAGTCAGCTGAGGCATGCCTCCATACACAGCGCCACCCAGAGGTGGCAATATACAATACAGTGGTTTACCACAACCTCCTTGGAGCAAGCTCTCTTACCATTGACAGATCGCTTCTGTCATCTCAACTGTAGCTGTCATCTATTCCAGCAACAACAGTGCCCCTGAAAAAATATCACCTTGGTCCTCAGAATCCTACCACAATCAGCCCCAACATCAACATCACCAGGCACACCAACATCACCAACAACAACACCAACCTTCTCCGCAATCACCTGATGCTGCACAGGACACAGGGCATCAGCACCCAACAACATTGATGCCCGGGAGGCCAGGGATGGCCTCACCATGGCTAGATTTACTTCACTTGATGCTGTACACCCTGGCTGCCACATGATGCACCAGGTTGACACCACCCCACACCAGCACCATAAAGCATCCCTACAATGTCCAAGCCATTCCCTTCAAACTCATCACAATTGGGAGGAGGGGGGAAAGTTATGTCTCAACCTTCACAGGAACGCACTATGACACTTCCAAAGGTGAGCTCAGATCCTTCCAATAAGGTAAAGTGTTGAAAATATAGATTTCAATGTTAGACAACACATTAACAGAAAATTTACATGAACATTGCATAAAACACCCAAGGGCCTACCCTTCTGTGTTGTTAGTTGGTATGATTGCACTAGGATGAGGGTGAGTGTGAGGGGTGGCTATTGAGATGGGGAAGTGATAATGTAGATAGAGAGGGATGGGTGGAGGTGCAAGGTAAGTTGGTGTGAGTATGGATGTGCAGGAGTAGGGTAGGCAAGACAAAGTGATGGGGATGTGATGAGTGGCAAAGCAGGATGAGGTTGGATGTGGATTTGCAGTAACATTTTGTGATCTACTGAGATCAATAAAAGGTTTGTGCCACTGCAGCCTGGTCCTCCTGATCACATCCCTGCTTGTGCCCTCCTGTGCAATGTGCAACAAGCTGTGTTGGTCTCCTGGGGAGGTCTCTTCTGCCCTTGGAAGGGAAGAGAACCTCCCTGTGTGCTGTGACTCCCTCCATAAGCATATGGAGGGAGTCATGCGGGAGCCTTGGTGCAGCCGTGCACCTCTGTGCAGTGCTTGTCAGTGTTTGCAGCACCTCAATGCTGTAGAACACTGCCAGCACATCTGTCAAAATGAATGTGGCCATGGTCCCTTTAAGGAAACCGGCTGATGACGTGTCATCAAATGACATCATCAGACCCGCTTCCTTTTAATTGGCCGGAAAATGCACTGGTCGGGCTTAACAAGCCCAATTAGGGGAAAATCCTATTCACAGAGGGGCCGGAGCCGGGAGCGGGACCAGGACCCGCCAATGACCTCCCCTGCCGCTATCCCGCCTCCAATTGTGAAATCGCGGTCTACATTTCAAAAGTACTTAATTGGCTGTAAAGTGCTTTGGTACTTCCTGAAGTTGTGAAGGTGCTATATAATACAAATCTTTCTTTCTCTGACTGCTGTATCTCAACTCCAACAATATCACATCAGTAAACTTCATCCAGACAGGGCTGCAAGCCCAGCTACTCAGTCACCTACACCAGAGAGTGCCTCAACCTGAAATAATAAAAGAATATAAATCAGGTAAATATGACCTGGGAAAACTGGGGATGGTCGTTATGAAGACTATTGAAGAAAGTCAGACAAAAGGAAGCTACAGCAAAGTGCTATAGGGGGTTAAATAAGTAGTGCCGGAGGGATTATGGTCGTTAGTAAGTGTAAGGATACTAGAGGATGCTATTAGGCAGTGTCCAGACTACAGAGTATTTGTCAAACCCTTTAATGATGCGCCTTATCATAGGCACACTATAACCTTAATGATTGACCCCGTAGTCATGATAGGCATGCAGCCTCCTAAAGTACATTTTTAACTGTAAATATTATTTTTATTCTTAAGGGTTTTGTTTTGAACATATTAAAGATCTATTTTTCAAGACACTCAGAGTCAAGAAGTGTAGTCCTCAAGTAAAGCGAGGTTAGAAGATAATTGGCCGAGGATTAAAATAGTAATCAGTTACCATTTTAAAGTCATATATTATTTCATTATTTTTATATTACCATTGTAACTTCCTATATCCACATTTGTGGAAAGTAACGCGTCACTCTGTAATTACACTGTCCCACCCATGGTGATGCTGCAGTGCTTCCGTCAGCATCAAGGCGTAGTTACAGCGTGACAAGTTTACATAGGCAGTTTCCCATTAGAAATGTAGGGCGAGGAATTTATAATGGAAAGATTGACAGGAAGTGCATACAGATGTAAGACTTTTAAAATATATTATATATAGATTATACTCTGTGGGGCAAATTTTCATCTTTAGCGTCCCCAGCAGGTAAAGCTCTGCACTGCAAGATGAAAATTTACCTCCATGTATGAGCCAGATACTCTTTTGCATTTTTGTAATCAACGGTAAAATATGTTTAAGATTTTCCTTTTGTAAATCAGAACTTTAGAAATCCGATTTTTAGAGTTGTTTTTCTACTTCTTTCTGCTACTGTTATCTTTCTTTGCTATTTACTCATTAAATTCAATTTCTCCTTTTTGAGGCCTGTCTAAATGTTTCCTTCTCTTCCCCTTCCCCAATTTTTTTCTCCCTTCTCTGAAGGTGGCAGCTCCTCGATGAAGTATGCTACCATGGGCACTGGCTGCCCTCCGTTCTTTATGTGCCACATTAGACGGTGAGTTGGGCATGTTATCTGTCTTAAGAGTTTTGATATCCATTTTTTTAAAGTTTATTAATGCTAATGATTTCCATATGACATCCCACATTTTCTTTCACCACTTTGGCATGGATGTGCCGAGCCAATCACAGCTTATGTCTAACAATGACAGTCTCACACTTTAGAAATTACATAACAGACATTTAACTAGCTAGATAACACCCAATGATGGGCACAATTCCAGGTCTACTATATCTCAAACATGAAAATATAAATGCTTTCTTCAGTTTCAGCTCTTTGTCCGACCTTGTAGATATGGTCCTAGAAAGTACAGAAATTATTTTCAGCTTAGTTGATGCTAAGACAATGCATCTCCATGCCTGGCGGGGTAAATCACATTTATGGTAAATGTCCTGGTATGTGATGCAAATATAGTGTGACAGTTGAAATTAAGGAATAAATGAGTTGCAAATAGTGTAGATCCCCAAATAGAGGAAATGTTCAACCTCGCTGCTATTGTAAGTTTGTATTTGTAAGAAAGGTATATACTGTCCAATAAAGATAGCTGATTCTCTGGAAGTAGAGAAGGAAGCATTATATGAGCAAGAAATATGTACTTGCGCAGGAATTAATGTGAATAAATTGGTCCTATACAAGGTATGAATAGCATAAGTTGTTCTTGAATTCAAAAGTTCTACCCATGACACATTCAAATAGAAAGCTACATCTGTGCACCTTCCTTAACATAAGAACATAAGAAATAGGAGCAGGAGTAGGCCATTTGACTCTTTGAGCCTGCTCCGCCATTCAATAAGATCATGGCTGATCTTCTACCTCAACTCCACTTTCCTGCACTATTCCCCATATCCCTTGATTCCCTTAATATTCAAGAATCAGCACCATTTGCTAAAACTGAATATTCTACTTTTTCCAGAGCAGGATCACTTATCATTCCAAAGTCAGAAATGGCATTGGAAGCGTCCAGCACCCCAGAGTTGAGGGGCCCACATAAGTACCGATATGTCTAATATGTCCTATTTGTTAGACAAGTGTCAGAGCAACCATGCAATAAAGATGTTCAGGTAGTATGACTGCAAAATGAATATTAACATATTGCCTGCTGTCCCATGTGCTCTTTTCAATGGCATCCTCCAGAAACAACAGAAAGAGCAGCAGGAGGAGATCCATTTATTTTAGCAGCAAAAGTCACAGGATAGGGAGGTGCAGCAGTGAGCACTTGGTAAAGGTAACAACACTGCTGCTGAAGATCATTGGAGAAGATCAGAGGTATTGATCGGAGACACAGCCACTAAGAGCAATATCCAGATTCTGTCTGAGGAAGTAGGCATTGCAACGGATACCCTTGAGCAGAGGATGCTGGCCCGTGTGCATAGTATTTCTGTTTCATTTGGTTCCTGGGAGTTATATTTAGCAAAATCACGAAGCTATGAATGAGTTTGGGTTCCAATGCCACTTATGTAAAAAGAAAAAGATTAGTGAAGACAAATGTAGGACCCTTACAGTCAGAAACAGGAGAATTTATAATGGGGAACAAGGAAATGGCAGAGCAATTAAACAAATACTTTGGTTCTGTTTTCATGGAAGAGGACACAAATAACTTCCCAGAAATGCTAGGGAACCAAGGGCCTAGTGAGAAGGAGAAATTAAAGGAAGTATTAGTAAAAAAATAGTGCTGGAGAAATTAATGGGACTGAAAGCTGATAAATCCCCAGGGCCTGATAATCTGCATCCCAGAGTACTAAAAGAGGTAGCCATGGAAATAGTGGATGCATTGGTTGTCATCTTCTAAAATTCTATAGATTATGGAACAGTTCCCACAGATTGGAGGGTGTCAAATGTAACCCCACTATTTAAAAAAGGAGGGAGGGAGAAAACAGGGAACTACAGACCGGTTAGCCTAACATCAGTGGTAGGGAAAATGCTAGAGTCTATTATAAAGGATGTGATAACAGGACACTTAGAAAATATCAACGGGATTAGACAAAGTCAACATGGATTTATGAAAGGGAAATCGTTTTTGACAAACCTACTGGAGTTTTTTGAGGATGTAACTGGTAGAATAGATAAGGGAGATCCAGTGGATGTGGTGTATTTGGATTTTCAGAAGGTTTTGATAAAATCCCAAAAAAGAGGTTAGTGTGCAAAATTAAAGCACATGGGATTGGGGTAATATACTGGCATGGATTGAAAATTGGTTAACAGACAGGAAACAGAGAGTAGAAGTAAATGGGTCTTTTTCGGGGTGACGGCGGTGACTAGTGGGGTACCTGTGGAATTCTCTACCCCAGAAGGCTGTGGAGGCCAAGTCACTGAATATATTTAAGAAGGAGATAGATAGATTTCTAGACACAAAAGACATTAAGGGGTATGGGGAGAGCGTGGGAATATGATATTGAGATAGAGGATCAGCCATGATCATATTGAATGGCGGAGCAGGCTCGAAGGGCCGAATGGCATATTCCTGCTCCTATTTTTCTATGTTTCATTCCTTTAACAGGCAGAGGGTAGGTCATTCCTGACTTAGTATCATGCTTGTATTGCCCTTTCCGCAGGAGTACCCATGACTCATACATCCTATACCAATCTGTGTTCTCAAGTTCTGCCAATGAATGAAAGAATCAGTGACTAGCCGCTGGAAAATATGGTCTTCGTTTTATAACCAGAGCTCATGGTGCCTCTGCACAACCCATGCCCGTGCCAGGGTGCTGTTTGAATAGATCCTTTATACGTCAAATAATGTTTTAGATACCTGGACTATTCTTGCAGCTAGCCCATATACATCCCTGAAAGATAGCCAAAACAGTGTCCTGCACAGCATTGCCATTAATAGTAAGCTGAAGAACATGGAGGCTTCTCCAGCCTGAGAACTGCAGTATGACTGCCACATGCTACAAAAGCCTCAGTAAATAAGACCAGTTTGTGCATCTCACATGGATTCTCAACATGCAACCATAGGAGCTTTAGGTGGCAAAAGACAGGAAGCCGAGAGGACTGGCTTTGACTTGCAAGATTGCTGGTCAGCTCACACAGGTGAATCCAGCAGACCAGCATCCCTCATGAGCACTGTTGTGCTGTGTGAGGCAGGTCAGCATGCAGGGCTTATTGGATTGGCTCTCAGATTGAAAGTAGCCCTGTGCAAACACCAACCCCAATACAGACCAGAGTCTTTTTCTGCTGGCAACCAAAATCAGATGCTCTGTGAGTGAGAAACAGAAACTGCCCCTCTTTGAACTGCCCCCCCCGACTTAGTCTGTTGGATGGCAGCTCTGTAGGGCAATGTCTCCTCAAATGCTGCCTTGCTCTCCTTTCCTTCAGCCTGTCCTGCTCCTCATCCATTATAATGGTAAACAATGGAATATCCATTGGGAATGCTGCATCTAGTCCTTAGAACCTCTCATTGTGGGTGGGGACAAAAACACTGTGGTGGTCTTACAACCCTTGAGGTTGTCAGAGACAAGTCCAGCCCTGGCTTGGTGAAAAGCCCCCAAAAATGCTCCAAAGAATTTAAATTGTCCTCCAACTCTGTGCAATGCCACAGGAGAGCTACTATTCATTACCACTGCAAGTTCCAGCTCAGTCATTCCACAGTTCAGTCGTTGCTGTCATTAAAATGGGTGTAATTATTATGTTACTTTGGGAATGGTGTCAACCACAATTCAAAATAAACCTTTTACACCTCCTCTGGGACCATTATTTGTTTCTATACTTGTCACACGCGGTGAGTTGTCATGATCTGGAATGCACTTCCTGAAAGCGTGGAAGCATTTTCAATCGTTACTTTCAAAAGGGAATTGGATAAATACTTGAAAAGGAGAAAAAAATGCAGGGTTATGGGAAAAGAGCAGGGGATTGGGACTAATTGGATAGCTCTTTAAAAAAGCCGATATAGCCTTGATGGGCCGAATGGCCTCCTGTGCTGTATGATGCTGACTCATTATCACCTCCTTTTGCCTTGCACCATCTTTACTTTTGTCATTTAATCACTCCTGGCCGCCACCCCTATCACAGGCCTTTCCCAATTGCTCTTCCCCTGCCCCCTTTTCCCTGGTTCTGCACTTGTTTAAAAGTTGTTCATCTCATAGGAAGATAGGATCAGGAGTCGGTCATTCAGCCTCTCAAGCCATTCAATTAGATCACGGTTGAATGGCCTAGCTCTAATTTTAAGGTTATGCCCCCATGTTCTGGATTTCCCCCCAACAGAGGAAATAGTTTATCTCTTTCTACCTTTTAAACGTGTCAATTAGTTCACCCCTTAATCTTCTATATTCAAGGGAATACAAGCAATAGCAAAATACTGCGGATGCTGGAATCTGAAACAAAAACAGAAAATGCTGGAAATACTCAACAGGTCAGGCAGCATCTGTGGAGAGAGAAACAGAGTTAACATTTCATGTCTGCGACCTTTTGTCAAAACTGGAAAAAGTTAGAGATGTCTAGTCTATGCAACCTGTCCTCATAATTTAACCCTTTTAGCCCCGGTATCATTCTGGTGAATCTGCGCTGCATCCCCAAGAGTTGTGGTGCCCAGAACTAAATGCAGTACTCCAGATGGGGTCTAACCAGAGCTCTGTACAGCTGTAACACAACTTCCACCCCTTGCATTCCACTCTCTTGAGATAAAGGCCAACATTCCTTTAGCCTTTTAAATTATTTTCTAGTTCTGATGAAAGTTCTTCCACCCGAAACATTAACTCTATTTCTCTCTCCACAAATGCTGCCTGGCCTGCTGAGTGCAGCATTTTCTGTTTTTTTTTATTCTATGGGGGCGTGGGGGGAATTTTTGCAGCAGAGATCACTGAACTCACTGCAGGGTTTAACTACTGTTTAAAACTACGTAACTCGGATTTTTTGGGGTTGCAGTATTGAAAAAAAAGAAGGGTTGTGGCTAAGAAAGGAGAGGGCACTTGGCAAATAAGACAACCATTCAGAATTTTTTAATGCAATATCACAAAAAAGATAGGTTGTAACTAAGAAAGGAGAAAGCACTTGGTAAATAAGACAAACTTTCGGAATTGTTTGATGCAATAGCACAAAGAAAGATAGGTTGTAGCTGAGAAAAGGGGAAAGCACTAATCGCCCCCGCGATTGACGTGCTGGCGTCGCTGCTGGTTGCAAGTGGGGTTACGCGCGCGCGCGCGGAGAAGGTGGAGGCGGGGTTGCGCGCACCCGCCCGCCCGCGGGGAGGGTGAGTGAGGCCGCGCGCTCCAGGGGCTTTTCCCGGGCCGCGTGCGCCGGGCCGGGATTCCGGGGACAATGCAGAAGCCGGCGCTTCAGAACGTTCAGAATGTTACACTGAACCTCACTCTGCCCATCTCCTGTCAGATCTGCCTGGGGAAGGTACTGTACTCGCACAGGGAGAGGGTGAGGGGTCGCTGGAGGGAGTGCAGAGCAGGGAGGACTGGGACTCCTGCAGAATGGCAACCAAACTAGTCGGGAAAGTGTATTTATCTAACTTCTCTTTTCACTGCATTTTTTTCTATGGCGCGTGTTTCCCTCCCCTCCTCGTTAAATGCAATTTAACCTGCACTGGAAAATTATAATGGTGAAATTTGGGGGACACAGCCTTGTATTTTATCTTCCACCTCCCGCCCCCCTCCCCATTTCTTTTAAATCAATGCAAACTTGCCAATGCACACCCAACAGTCAGTTGAAGTTTGAAAGGAAGGGAACTCGTCAACTCTCTCTCTCTCTCTTTCTGGGTTAGACTCCACTTCCGCATCACTTTGTTAAACGATCAAAACAAAGTGCTGTTAATGGCAGCTGCAACGCCCGGCAAGTGAGCACTTAATTTTTTTTTTAAATTGGGTATTTCTCCTTCCCCCGGGCTTTTCATGTGTTTCGCATCTTTTGTATTAAACTGAACACTTGCCTTAACTTGCCTGATATCGCTTTGCAACATATTTTTGAATTAGGAATAAAAAACAGTTTGATCTGAGCAGCCCCGTATGTTGGTTACAGTATTTGTTCAAGTCATACTGTGTGTCATTATTGTAAACTGTTCTCATGGCACGTGTGACAGCAACAAAAGTGGTTGAGCATTGCAAAAGGTTGCTTTTTCTGGTATTGTGCTTATAAAAGGCAAATTTGCATGACTGCAAAAATTTGTTAAAAAATAAAGACTTGTATTTAAATAGTACCTTCCACAAGCTTGTGATATCCCGAAGTGTTTTTGCAGCCAATACTGAAGTACTTTTGAAGTGTAGTAATCATCTTGTTATAATGTAGGAAACATGGCATCCCATCTGCGCAAAGTAAGGTTCCACAAACAGCGATAAAATAAATAACCAGATAATCTTTTTTTAGTGATGTTGATTGAGGGATAAATATTGGCCAGGACCAGGAGAACTCCCCTGCTCTTTGAATAGGTTTGCATCAACCTGAGAGGGCAGACGGGACCCCGGTTTAACGTCTCATCTGAAGGACGGCACCTATGACAGTGCAACACTCCCCCAGCACTGCACTGGAGTGTCGGCCTAGATTATGTGCTCATGTCTCTGGAGTGGGACTTGAACCCACGACCTTTTGACTCCGGCAGGAGACTTGACATAAGCAAACTCAAGTATTTTTGATGAAATGGGCTTTAAGTGCTATAATTATGTGTACTTGTTATATTTATACGATCACTGGTGCTAGCTTAGATATCGAGATCGCTGCTCAGAAGGGGAGAATTCAATGGAACTAAGTGATTGATAATATATTTTGCAGAATACTGTATTGCAGAATGTGCAGAACAGGACTAGACAGACTAGATGCAGGAAGGATGTTCCCGATCGCTGGGGAGTCCAGAACCAGGGGTCACAGTCTAAAGATAAGGGGTAAGCCATTTAGGCCAGAGATGAGGAGGAATTTCTTCACCCAGAGAGTGGTGAACCGTGGAATTCTCTACCACAGAAGGCAGTTGAGGCCAATTCATTAAATATATTCAAGAAGGAGTTAGATATATTTCTTAAGGCTAAAGGGATCAAGGGATATGGGGAGAAGGCAGGGACAGGGTACTGAATTTGGAGGATCAGCCATGATCTTATTGAATGGCGGAGCAGGCTCGAGGGGCCGAATGGCCTACTCCTGCTCCTATCTTCTATGTTTCTATGTTCTTTTGTAATATAATAGTCATAATTCATTATTGGAGTCATGTCTCTAACCAATGCATCATGACACTGTATTGCTACAATAAACTATTAGATGTGATCAGGCTTGTTTAAAAGAGCCAGTTGTGTGGATGTGTTAACCTCAATTTTTGCCCATTTTGCAAATGTTCTAGGTACGTCACCCAGTTATCTGTTCAAACAACCATGTCTTCTGCTTCATGTGCATGCAGTCTTGGCTGAAAAACAGCACCCAGTGCCCAACCTGTAGAATTCCAATCACATCTGAAAATCCTTTCAAGGAAGTACTGGGTAAGGCTTCTTTACAATGACTTGAATTGCTTTGATGCTTGTTCCCAGTTCAGTTATAAAAGGCTTAATTTAGTTTGTATATGTTTTAAAAGCGTAGCAATGCTGTTTCTGTCAGGATAGCAACTGATAATCCAGTACTCCACCGATTTTAACAGCCTTCCTTATTTGTTCAACTTTGTATACAAATAGAAATATATCAAGGTAGCACATACTCTGGAGATGAAACTTTGAGGACCTAAGTATCTAAACCAGTTTCACCATTTACAACACTGAATCATTTATTGTGACAGTTGCTTCCTTCACCAAAAAAAAAATATTCCACTGAGGGAAAAAAGGGTGTAAAAGAAAAGATAGCCACCCGTGGCTAAGTAAAGTAATTAAGGGTAGTATCCGACTAAAAACAAGGGCATATAAGGTAGCCAAATCTAGTGGGAGGATAGAAGATTGGGAAGTCTTTAAAAGACAGCAAAAAATAACTAAAAGATTGATTAAGAAAGGGAAGATAGATTATGAAAGTAAATTAGCAAAAAATATAAAAACAGATAGCAAAAGTTTCTATAGTTATATAAAAAGAAAAAGGGTGGCTAAAGTAAATGTTGGTCCCTTAGAGGATGAGACCGGGAAATTAATGGTGGGAAATATGGAGATGGCAAAAACACTGAATATTTTACATCAGTCTTTACAGTAGAAGACACTAAGAATATCCCAACACTGGACAAACAGGGGGCTAAAGGGGGGGAGGAGCTAAACACGATCAAAATCACTAAGGAAGTGGTACTCGGTAAAATAATGGGACTCAAGGCGGATAAATCCCCATGACCTGATGGCTTACATCCTAGGGTCTTGAGGGAAGTGGCGGTAGGGATTGTGGATGCATTGGTAATAATTTTCCAAAACTCCCTGGACTCAGCAAAGGTCCTGGCAGATTTGGAAAACTGCTAATGTAACACTCTTATTTAAAAAGGGTAGTAGGCAGAAGGCTGGAAACTATAGACCTGTTAGCCTAACATCTGTGGTTGGTAAAATTTTAGAGTCCTTTATTGAGACAGTAACGGGACATTTGGATAAACATAATTTAATAGGACAAAGTCAGCATGGTTTTATGAAGGGGAAGTCATGTTTGACAAATTTGCTTGAGTTCTTTGAGGAAGTAACATACAGGGTGGATAAAGGGGAACCAGTGGACGTAGTGTATTTAGACTTCCAAAAGGCATTTGACAAGGTGCCACACAAAAGATTATTGCTCAAGATAAAAAATCACGGGATTGGGGGTAATATTCTGGCATGGGTGGAGGATTGGCTATCTAACAGAAAGCAGAGAGTTGGGATAAATGGTTCATTCTCAGACTGGCAATCAGTAACTAGTGGTGTTCCGCAGGGGTCAGTGCTGGGTCCCCAACTCTTTACAATCTATATTAACGATTTGGAGGAGGGGACCGAGTGTAACATATCAAAGTTTGCAGATGATACAAAGATGGGAGGGAAAGTAGTGAGTGAAGAGGACATAAAAAACCTGCAAAGGGACATAGACAGGCTAAGTAAGTGGGCAGAGATTTGGCAGATGGAATACAATACTGGAAAGTGTGAGGTTATGCACTTTGGCAGGAAAAATCATAGAGCAAGTTATTATCTTAATGGCAAGAAACTGGAAAGTACTGTTGTACAAAGGGATCTGGGGGTCCTGGTGCACGAAACTCAAAAAGTTAGTATGCAGGTGCAGCAAGTGATCAAGAAGGCCAATGGAATGTTAGCTTTTATTGCTAGGGGGATAGAATATAAAAACAGGGAGATATTGTTGCAGTTGTACAAGGTATTGGTGAGACCGCACCTGGAATACTGCATACAGTTTTGGTGTCCATACTTAAGAAAAGACATACTTGCTCTCGAGTCAGTACAAAGAAGGTTCACTCGGTTAATCCCGGGGATGAGGGGGTGGACATATGAGGAGAGGTTGAGTTGATTGGGACTCTACTCATTGGAGTTCAAAAGAATGAGAGGTGATCTTATTGAAACATATAAGATTGTGAAGGGGCTTGATCGGGTGGATGCGGTGAGGATGTTCCCAATGATGGGTGAAACTAGAACTAGGGGGCATAATCTTAGAATAAGGGGCTGCTCTTTCAAAACTGAGATGAGGAGAAACTTCTTCACTCAGAGAGTAGTAGGTCTGTGGAATTTGCTGCCCCAGAAAGCTGTGGAAGCTACATCATTCAATAAATTTAAAACAGAAAGACAGTTTCCTAGAAGTAAAGGGAATTAGGGGTTACGGGGAGCAGGCAGGAAATTGGACATGAGTCTAGGTTCGGAACGGTCATGGCCCTGTGGGTAGCGGTGCGGGCCCAGGGGCCGTGTAGCCTGGTTCTGCTCCTACTTCTTGTGTTCTAATTCTGTTAGATTTCAGGAGATGGTTCTATTCCTGTTCCTGGCTGGGGTGGAGATCACCTTTTACAGAAGGTAAGTACTGTGGAAAATATAGGGACAGAGTGATCTCCTGGACGAGTTTCGATCGCCTAGATGGGTCGGAGAGGAATTTCCCAGATTTTTTTTCTCCCAAATTGGCCATTGGTTTTTTTATCTGGTTTTTCGCCTCTTCCCAGGAGATCACATGGGTTCGGGTGGGATGTAGA
Organism: Somniosus microcephalus; assembly: GCF_052327205.1. Classification (NCBI taxonomy): domain Eukaryota; kingdom Metazoa; phylum Chordata; class Chondrichthyes; order Squaliformes; family Somniosidae; genus Somniosus; species Somniosus microcephalus. The sequence continues at coordinate 27,954,259 of NC_140996.1, read as the reverse complement.
GTGATAGTAGATTTGAGGTTAGGATCAGATCAGCCATGATCTTATTGAATGGTGGAGCAGGCTCGAGGGGCCGATTGGCCTACTCCTGCTCCTATTTCTTACGTTATGTTCTTAAATTGACTAATAATTTTGCCATCAGGCATTTAAAGCAGGGGTTCTCAACCTTTTTGTTTCTGAGTCCCCCCTTCCGTGTTACAAAAATTCCACGGACTTCCTGTAACATGAGACAAGTGTTTTTTCTGTATAAAAATTAGTTAATACAATTAAACATGTATATATTTTTGTTTTTGTTTTACTTAATGTGAAAATTGTTGCTAGTGCTGAGCAACAATTCTGTCATGACGTGGCAGTATTTTTGACAAGCACATGCGCATATCATGGTCAGTGTTCATCCCGGCTTGGTACTTTGTTTTCATTGATGTCATTGCTGAAGATCTAGCTTCGCATAAGTAGGTTGTGCTAAATGGGACTTTCAGTGCTGCAGAAAAAGATGTGCTGTATTCATCGGAGCTTTCACACCAAAATATCCGTATCTGGTATTTATTGTGTGCCTTTACAATGATTTTCCCTGTTCTTTGTCATTTATCTTGCTCCCGCTGCAGTAGCTCTATTACCACCTTGCGCAAAGCGAGAACGTATTGCATAACCAGGGAACATGTTAATTTCTGCGCTTTTAGCATGTAATAAACATGCACCTACACGGTCTGGTTATTTTTGGCGGACGCCTTGAAACCTTCTCTCTGACCCCTGGTTGAGAACCCTGATTTAAAGCCTGTCGAGCCCGATGTTGTATAGTGAACGCAGTGGATATGTTTAAATGGGCTAGCTTCTTTTGCACAGCTTTACTTTATGTGACTTACTGTCCAGACTTATATTCCTGTTGAGAAAAAGAATTTACAGATTTCCGACAAAGCAGCCTGAAAGGAAGTTCTGCGTACCAGTTCTCTCACTATCTGTGAGCTCTCAGCTGTGCCAAACAGTACAGAATACCTTTAGTCTGCCTCATAGTTTACAAGTCTTTCTGGTCTTAATCCAAGAGGGAAACTCAGCATTGAAAGATAAACTGGAGGGGGTTAGCTTGGCAACTATCGTACATGCAGTCAGTATCAAAAGATTCAGACCAAAAACTGCCCGAGTGTGTACAAAATTGTACCTTTTTAATGCACTTTAAAAAGAATAAGTAATCTTGTTGAGGGTGTATATTTGAAATGTTTTTAAGTCATCGCAGACACAAAGTAACCAAATGTCATTCTGTCTTTCATTTCCACATGGAATGCATGGCTGCAACATGCAATGTTTGACATGCCCAGCATTATTGATATCCTGGTGAAGTTGCCCTAGTATTAATAGAATAGGCTCTGACTTTACCTGGTGGCACCTCAGGAGTAACAGAGAGAGCTATTCTACTACACTATTCACTGACTTCTTAATTATGGATTTACCACGGGTTTACTCCTATAAATGAACAAATCACCTGGAATTGCAATTACTCTATATAGATCAGAAGTACTGCCTTTATATAACAAAGGGATGCATGTATTTATATTAAAAGTTGTCTATTTGTACCTCCTTACTCTTTGGATATAGTGTAGATTAAGATAAGCTTCCTTTAAGATAAGATTCAGTGCAGGTAAAGAGGTCACTATAATTAAGTGACTAAACTGTTGAACTTTACTTCAAAGGTTGAGATTGTCGCATACACCTGATGTGTATGTGACAATCGAACAGCCAGGACTGTTGAGAATTGTTGGTGGGATAGCTATTTTGTGATTTCTAGAGCAAGTAAAAGTAACTTGTTGACTCTGTGTAAAAGAGGGGAAGAAATTTTGGTTTGTGTATTCTTCTGTACTTGCACATACCTGAATTTAGTTTCCCTCGTCCCTGCACCACAAAATATAATGTTCTTCAGGGTTGTCCTGGACTTCTGAAGTCTGTCGTTTTCTGGCTGGATGAAAATAAAAAGGCCAGGGCTAATTGAGTTAAGTTAACAAATCTGAATCCTACATTTGTATAAACCAGTGACTCGCCACTTGGATAGCTACTGCGATGCCGTTTTAACCATGTGCACTAATTTTAGTAGAAAACGCCTCACACGCAATAAAGGTAAATGTATTTCACGCGTGTGTATTTATTTAAACAGCTACTGCCATTTAGAGCAAAAATGTGGCAGTCTTTCTCTGTCACCAAAGGTTTGGAATCCTGGCATGGATTTCTCAGACACGGCACATCTTAGTGCAGCTTCTGGGTTTTTGTCCATCAGTTGTGAGCCGCACTCTGACTTCATCAGTGTGATTGTGTGAGTCTGCATTCTCAGCAATGAGATGCACCAGACCTGCCCCGCTCTCCATCCAGAACGCAGTTGGAAACTGTTTGCCCTTTTCCATGATGTGTCGTGCTGGAACTGCTCATTATTGGTTGGACTTGCTTTCTTCTGCTGGCCTGGAGCAGTTACTCCGATTGGTCCATCTCCATACAATGTTGCTGACGTTTTCACACGTGTTACACACCATTTTAGCAGATAACCAATAAGCAGCAACCAAGGAAGGAAAGCGCGCACAACGATCAAAAATCACTCGGACACTCGGCTTTACATCTTGTCAACAAAGGCACAAAATGGTTAAAATACACATGCATACATCGTGCAAATATAAATATTGAGATCACCTGCCCAGTGATGGTGTCTGTTCATTTTTTTATTTACTAATCAAAAGTTCAATTAACCATGTCCAGATTCTAAATTAACCAGATATAGCTAGAGGCTAACATTGGACAGCACTGGTATGAACATTTAATGCAGGCTGGTTTACTGTTCATATATAGTGGTTTCATCATACCTAGACATATTTGCTGGACTCTGATGGCCTCCTCAGCATAGTAATTACCATTGAAAGTCTGTGATGCAATGTTTCAAGTTACAGTTTGACGGCTGCTGTCAAATCTCTGAAATTTTGCTGTAACGCTGCCAGATTTTGTTCAGATATTGGACCTGATACTTTGTGCAGTTACAGATAAGGTAAATGTAGCAATGAATACCTACAGATCTCGCTAAACACTGACTTAGTAGAGACAGTTTGTTAAAACAGAATCTGGAATTCCTAAATTTCTTTGGGCATATGTAGGAAAAGGAATATTACAAACTCTAAATCGAATTTTACAATATTGTAGGGACGCAAGTACTGATTGCTTTTTAATTTCCATTCAGGTGGAACAGATGGAACGGAAAATTGTGACAGTCCATCAGTCAAGCGACACCTTCGAAAAACTAGGCTCGAACTGTTACATAAAGAATATGAGGTAACTTGTTTACTATTAAAGCAAGGTTTTTCAGCATTGGCATGAATAGGGGAAGAATAAAGAAAGCAGTAGGTGAAGAAAGATTTAAATGGCTTAAAATGCATTATCCCTTGAAAAATTAACTTGTGGAGAAATATTGCAAGCAATCAACAGAGTTCTCCATTACTTGGTTTTGCACGTGTGTGTTATATATCTGTGATATCCCATGACGTTGCTCATGGTGAGCTGGCGATCACAATACTTGTGTTCTGCCAAGTAGTATTCATCAGTGGCACTGATTTGTTAGCATCAGACAATATTTTCGAACACTGGAAAAGGAACCAGGGGCAGTATGGGGGGGGGGGGGCGGGGGTAGAACGAGACTAGGATTTGGCAGTATTGGGGAGGGGTGGTTGCTGAGCTCTACTATTATCGGGGAGGAGGGGGCAAGGTCTGGCTGCCTTGAAGGGGCCCAGGAGAATGAAGACTGAACTGTCTTTGGCTCTTTTAGAACCATCAAGTGCCTTGCCCCTTTCCTTGACAATGTTACCTTGTTCAATTCTGTCATCCTTACCCCCCACCCCCCAACGACGTGTCTATGCCTCCTTTTGGGCTGTGCCAGGCCACCCCTGCCCCCCCATCCTAACCATGTTCCTTGTCTTCAGCTGGTTCTTACTTCAAAACGCTGGAGTATTAGCTGACTTGCACAGTCTTTAATAAACATGTATTTCCATTAACAAAAACCTCCTTGTGCACAAAAGTCCATCTTTTACAGTTTCCAAATTTTTATACCTTTTTTAAAAAAAAACTCAAGCCCGAATAATTGCAACTGAATCGAAAACTAAACGAGGGAGGGGACAGCAGCCAATCAGGAGTGCCAATTATCGAACTCGTCTATTGGCTAGGTTGAAACCACCTTGGAAAACTAACTGAAAGGCTGTTCTAATTTTTACATTGAGAAAAAGAAATGCATTCTCAATAAACAATCTTTGTTTTGCTTTCTAAATATCATCAAAAGAAACTAAAGGGTGCTGTTAATCACGGATGTGTGTATGTGATGTTAATCACGGATGTGTGTATGTGATGTAAACATTTCGAGCTTAATAGAAACGAGGCAGTTGTGAATAGAGCAGTTGTCCATACCCTAAATGCGAAACTTGCCTGAAATAAAGCTTTGAGAATTAAGTCACCAACTTGTTTTGAAGCCTTTGAAAAAAGCATAGAAACTCAAATGCTCTTAAGGTTGAGAGCAGACACCCTTCTACTTTAACTCGAGACACCTGGGAATTTCTGAATCCTGCACTTACTCCAAAACCATGGATGTAGGTGCTAACTTGCTTCAAGTTAACTGGGGGACAAATATCCAGTCAACGCCCAAGCTTTTGAGACAAGCTGAGGCCTTGAAGGAACATCATTACTGAAGGTATTAAAAGACACAGTGACAATTTCATGAGTAAATTTAATTTTGCCATTATGCAATATGTAATTTTTAATTTGTTTAAAATCATATTTTGTGTAAAATGTAAAGCAACATTTTTTTCAGTGGGTTCTCCTGACTGTTTATTCAGAATTAGTTTTACATTGGCCCAGAAATTCGGCTCTCCCCGGGTGAGTACGCACGGGGTATTCACCCGTAGGCCGAATGGAATTGCCGGTTTCCTGCATGCACTGCGCATGCGCGGGAAACCGGCACTTCCGATCCTCTGAATGAAGGGGTTCAGAGGTCGAAGGCGCGTGCAGGGGAGGCTGCCCGTGCGCTGTGAACTTAGGTGTTTTTTGCAGGTTTTCCCGGGATCGTAAGCCTGCAGGATTTACACATTTAAAAAGCAGGCGTAAGGCCTGCTTTTTGCAAGGTAAGTGGTCAATTAATTAAAATTAAAACATTTTTTCCACAGGTTTATTATTTTTAAATACTTTAAAGCAAGGTAAGTTTATTTTTAGCCCCGTTATAATATAAAATTATTTTTTTCAAAAATTTAAATTATTGTTTAAAATAGTTATTTAATGTAAATTATAGTTTATTTAAAAAGTGTGATTTAAAAAAAAAAAAAAAAAAAAAAAAAAAATTATTTGAAGGTTTACTGCTATTTTGGGGCCCGTAGTATTTATAAGTTTTGACAGGTCTACCTGTCAATCTTATGAATGGGCTTTTCCCTCCTCCGATTGGCTGCCCATGGCTCACGTGATCCCAGGGGACGCATCGCACTAACTACGCCCCTGGGACACGCAAGCACAGCGCGCTGGCAGCTGGGCCAGGCCCCGGAGCGGAATTCCACGGGGCCCTACAGCTCAACTGCCGGCGCGCAAGGTAAGTGCAGGTCGGGGGCTTGCACCCGCGGGAAGCCCCCGACCCGAATTTCTGGGCCACTAACTACTCAGCAGTTTCTAGCTGCTTTCCTCACTGCATTCCCTACCTCGCAGTTCTGATCTGTAGCAGTTTTACGTAACAAAGTGTGAATGGGTTGACTGGGAAAGTGCAATAAGTAAGTGTCACTTGCAAAAAGTGTTTGCTATATTTGGAGCATGATCTCTCGTGTTTTTCGTCTTGGTGTTGCTGTCCTTGTCCTCTTCCTCTCTTTGTCTTCCCTGCTTCTCCTTCTCTTAAACTCTTTCTCGCTCTTTCTCTCACTCTGCTCTGCTGTCTTTTTTTTCTCTGTTTCCTCTTTCAGTTTCTTGCTCTCCATTGTTCTCTTTATTTCTCTCTCATTGTCTGTTCTATCTCCTCTTTCTGTCTCCATTGCTGTTGTTTTCTCTTGCATATGCTTTCTTGTTCTCTCTCCTGTGCTCTCGCATGCGCACTCTCTCGCTATGCGTGCTCTCTCTCTCTCGCTAGTTCTGTGCTCTCTTACTGTTGCTATCTCCATCCTCTTGCGCGCTAGCTCTCCTTCCCTATGGTTTTATATATTTTTTCAGAACTGTAATTGAAGATAATGTTGGGCATCATGTAATTTTAGTTTTGTTCCATATAGTACTTGTGTTTGGTATTAGTTGATACAGTAAGGGCGCAGAAATTGAGAATAAGGTCAAATCTCCAAATTCTGGAGTATTACGACACAGAAAAAGGCCACTTGGCCTATCTAGTCTATGCTAGTGTTTTTCTCAATTTCACTCCCATAGCCTTTAATATTCCTCTTTTTCAGCAACTATTTATTTACCATTTTATTTTTAAAAATGGACTCTGCCTCAGTGATGATTTGTGGCAGAGAATTTCACGTTCTATCTATCTTCTGCGTAAAGAAATGTTTTCTAATCTCAGCTTTAATCATTAGCTTCACCTTGTTACTGTCTCACTGATCAGTGGAAACAATTGATCATTACTCTTCACTTGATTTGTTATCCTTCCCATCTGTTTAAAACTGCCCATCTGGCACAGCGGAGGGTGGTGTGTTTTTGGGCTTGACTCCGATATTTCTCCCATGCTTGGTGTCAAAGACCACTCCCATTAGTAAGCTCTCACTCCATATCATAGAATCATAGAAATTTACAGCACAGAAGGAGGCCATTCGGCCCATCGTGCCTGTGCTTGCCGAAAAAGAGCTATCCAGCCTAATCCCACTTTCCAGCTCTTGGTCCATAGCCCTGTAGGTTACGGCACTTCAAGTGCATGTTTGAACACTGTGATGAAGTTTGAAGTAGTCACTTCCATAAAAGATCAAAAGACCCTATGAACGGTGACCTTACAAGCACAATACTGTATCTGGTAATGCTACGAGCTCAGGGATGGAAATCCTTTCACTCTAACATGAGGGAGAAAGGAATAGCAGGATATGTTGATGGGGTTTGATGAAGTAGGGTGGGAGGAGGCTTGTGTGGAGCATAATCCAGTTGGATCAGTTGGGCCGAATGGCCTGTTTCTGTGCAGTAAATTCTAATATTGAAGACTCTGGTCATTCCTTTACCTTCTCGGCTCCAGTGATAAAGCCCTGACTTTTCAAGTCTCTATTACTTTAACCACTCATTCTATTCCCCTATACAAAAGCAAAATACTGCGAATGCTGGAAATCTGAAATAAAAACAGAAAATGCTGGAAACACTCAGCAGGTCAGGCAGCATCTGTGGAGAGGGAAACAGAGTTAACGTTTCAGGTCGATGACCCTTCGTCAGAACTGGAAAAAGTTAGAGATGCAATAGATTTAAGTGAGTGCAGGGGCAGGGAAAGGGGGAGAAGGGAGAAAAGAACAAAAGGGAAGGTCTGTGATAGGGTGGAAGGCAGGAGTGAGTAAATGACAAAAGGGATGATTTTAAAAAGCAAAAGGAGATGGGAATGGGACAGGTAAAGAAACAAAAGATGAGTCTAGAAGAGGTGTAAATGGGAATGGCAGAATCATCAACTGCTGCCATCTGGAAAAAATGGGGGCAGAGGTTATGGTCTAAAATTGTTGAACTCTATGTTGAGTCCAAAAGGCTGTAAAGTGCCTAATCGAAAAATGAGGTACTGTTCCTCGAGCTTGCATTGAGCTTCGTTGAAACGTTGTAAGAGGCCGAGGTCAGAGTGGGAGTGGAGCAAAGAATTAAAGTGACAGGCGACCGGAAGCTTGAGGTCACGCTTACCGACTGAACGGAGATGTTCCGCAAAACAGTCACCCAATCTGCCTTTGGTCTCCCCAATGTAGAGGAGACCACATCGTGAGCAGCGAATACAGTATACTAAATTGCAAGAAGTACAAGTAAATCGCTGTTTCACCTGGAAAGGAGTGTTTGGGCCCTGGACAGTGGGAAGGGAGCAGGTAAAAAGGCAGGTGTTGCATCTCCTGCGCTTGCACAGGAAGGTGCCGTGGGAAGAGGAGGGGGTGATTGAGGAGTGGATCAGGGTGCTGCGGAGGGAGCAGTCCCTTCAGAATGCTGAAAGGGCAGAAGATGCGTTTGGTGGTGGTATCATGCTGGAGGTGGCGGAAATGGCAGAGGATGATCTGTTGAATGTGGAGGCTGGTGGGGGGTGAAAGGTGAGGACAAGGGGAACCCTATCGTGGTTCTGGGAGGGATGGGAAAGGGAAGGGGTGAAAGCAGAAGTGCGGGAAATGGAACAGACACGGTCGAGGACCATGTCAACCATGGTAGAGGATAAAGGAAGACATATCGGAAGCACTAATATGGAAGGTGGCATCGTCAGAACAGATGTCACAGCGATAGAGAAACTGGGAGAATTGTTGTATCCGTGTGTTAATAGAGACACTGAAGGCAGGAGTTGGTTTCACAGGTGTTTACTGAACAAAGTCTGGAGGTGAACTAACTGATACAACACAATATACAGGCTTATATAGCCCGAGTGGCCATTACCGGCATTACAGTACACAGGGGGCTCTTAAAGGCACATACACTACAATTCCTCCCCTTTTAGCCAACCAGTACATAATATTTTAAGTAATCATTAATTACATGTTACAAGAACAATAATCTACACATTGCTGCAGTTAATCAATTATAAGTCAGTCTCTCTGGAGGCTTCCTGACTCGGTCCGGACAACGCCTCGGTGGTGTAGTAGTTTCTGGTGGTGTAGTAGGTTCTTTTGGCAAGGCTGATTCGGCTTGAATGCCAGTGTCGGGTTCATCTGGTTCCAGTATCACCGGATCGGAGGTAGATACTATGGGTATCTCTACTTCATCATTAGGCGTATAGAGTTGTGGTGTAGGTTGTCCCTTTTCGGATGACTCTATGATCTGGTCAGCATGGCGCCTTATTATGCTTTCTCCAATGTCCACGGTATACATCAGTGGTCCTAGTCGTGTGCAAATAGTTCCAGGCTGCCATTTCTCGGTACGGTAGTCCCGGGCCAAAACTTGTTGACCTATCTGGAAGGTTCTAGTTGGCCTTTCATTCATGCCTTGAAATTGCCGGTTCTCCACGTCCCTTCTGATGTTTGGCTTGATCAAATCCAGCCAGCATCTTAGGCTTCTATTGAAGAACATCATGGCGGGAGTTTGGTTTGTAACCATATGTGTTGCATTCCTGTATGCAAACAAGAAGTTATCTACCTTATGCTGAAGTTTTATGCCTTCATTACCCATGGCCTTTATGGCCTACTTGAAGGTCTGGACAAACCTTTCAGCCAATCCATTGGTGGCGGGATGGTATGGGGCGGACGTGTAGTGCTTAACCCCATTGTTTTTTAAGAACTTCCTGAATTCTTCGGACACAAATTGCGGTCCATTATCAGAACAGATCTGTTCAGGCAGCCCATTCCTGGCAAATATGGTCCTTAATACTGTGATGGTTTTTTCCGTGGTGGTGGAGGACATCTTTATTACCTCCGGCCACTTGGAGTGTGCATCAACCGCGATTAAGAACATTGAGTCCATAAATGGACCAGCAAAGTTGATGTGTACCCTTTGCCATGGAGATGAGGGCCACTCCCATGGATGTAGAGAGGCTTGTGGTGGAGCGTTTTGGACCTTCTGGCATCCTAGGCAGCTCTTGGTCATTTCTTCGATGTCTCCATCGATACCTGGCCACCATACAAACGCCCTGGCTAGGTTCTTCATTTTCACTCCACCCAGATGCCCCTCGTGAAGCTCCTTTAGCACTTTATCCTGGAGTTTGGGTGGAATCACCACTCTGGATCCACACATCAAGGTTCCTCGGCACACTGACAGCTGTTCTCTTCTTTGCGAGAATGCTGGCAACAGTGGTTCGCCATGTGCTGGCCATCCCTTCACTGTTAAATCGTAGACTCGTGAGAGAGTCGGGTCATTTCTCGTTTCCCTTTCAATGGCAGAATTTGTTACTGGTAGACATTCAACTATGGTAGAGTGGAACATCTCCACTGGGTCTACTGTAGGTGCCTCTTCTACCGTTGGCAACGGTAGGCGCGATAAACCGTCAGCATTCCCATGCTGTTTTGATCCTTTGTATTCTATGTCATGTTGGTGTGCCCCTAGAAAAAGGGACCACCTTCGTAGCCTTTGCGCTGTCATAATGGGAACACCCTTTTTAGGGTTGAATATGGAGATGAGTGGTTGATGGTCAGTCAACAAGGTAAATTTTTGTCCGTGTAGGTAATGGTTGAATTTCTTCACTCCCCATACCAGGCTGATTGCTTCCCTGTCGATTTGGGCATAGTTACGCTCAGCTGAGTTTAATGAGCGTGACGCAAAAGCTATCGGCTGTTCTGAGCCATCAGGGAATCTATGCGATAATACCGCTCCTACGCCGTAAGGGGATGCATCGCACGCCAGTCTGATTGGCAGTGATGGGTTGTAATGAGCCAAAACTTCCTTGGATGTGATTAAGTCTTTGCATTTATGGAAGGCACGTTTACAGTCTTCGCTCCATTTCCAAATTACTCCTGTTTGTAGCAGTTCATTAAGAGGGTGCAGAAGAGTTGATAAGTTCGGTAAAAATTTATGATAGTAATTTATCAATCCCAGGAACGGCCTTAATTGTGAAACATTTTCAGGTGCTGGGGCTTTTATGACCGCTTCAATTTTTTCAGGTGACTTATGCAACCCTTCCTTATTAATTATGTGGCCACAATATGATATTTGTTTCTGGAAAAATTCGCACTTGGGGCGATTTGCTCGTAGGCCCTGTTCTCTCAGCCTAGTGAGCACCTGCTCCAAATTGGCAAGGTGCTCGTTGTCGTTTTCTCCTGTTACAAGGATGTCGTCTAGGTAGCATTGAGTCCCCAGAATCCCTTGCAGGACTTGCTCCATAGCTCTTTGCCAGATAGCTGGAGCTGATGCTACTCCGAAAACCAGTCGATTGTACTGGTACAGGCATTTGTGTGTGTTTATCGTGAGATACTTTTTAGAGGCCTCCTCAACTTCCATCTGTAGATATGCCTGTGCCAAGTCAATTTTGGTGAAACGTTTCCCTCCGGACAGTGAGGCGAAAATATCTTCTATCCTCGGAAGAGGATACTGTACCGTGTGAAGGACCGGGTTTACAGTCACCTTGAAGTCTCCACAGATGCGAATTTTTCTCTGTTCTTCAGATTTATCATTATTCAATGTTTTCTTCATGACCGGGACGATGGGTGATGCCCACTCGCTCCAATCTATCTTGGATAATACGCCTGCCTTTTCCAAATTCTCCAGCTCTGCCTCGACTGCTGGACGAATTGCGTATGGCACCGGCCTTGCCTTAAAAAACTTGGGAATTGCCGCATCTTCCACTTTTATTGAGGCGGTGATGCCTTTCAAGGTTCCTAGTTTCTCTTGAAACACTTCCTTGGCGTTGGCCAAGATGTCTTTTAATTGTTCAGGTATGACGTCATCATCATTTTTTTTCTTACTGGTCACCGTCAGTGCCTGAGTGGAGTGCCAGTCTAAACGTATCTTCCTGATCCATTCACGTCCCAACAGCGGTGGACCACCATCTTGTAGAACGTATAAATACAAATTCTGTATTTCCTTGCCGTTGTATACAACAGGCACCCTTATTTTTCCTTTGGGGTATACTTTCTGCCCTGTATATGTTTTCAAGATAATGGATGTGTCTTTTAAAGGTATATGCGGAAATAGCCGCTCGTAATCCCGTCGATTTATGACGGTCAGAGCTGATCCTGTATCTAGCTCCATTTTAACTGGGGACCTTGCTATCGTGAGGGTAACCCAAATGGTCTGGTAATCTTCTTTGGCAATTACATTATGTAATTTGAGACAGCTTAGTCTCTTGTTTCCGGAGTCGCTATCGCTCTTCTGGTCTTCGGAGCTACTGTCCGTCATCATTTGTACCTTTCTGTACTTTTCTTTATTGATTTTTTTTTTTTTCCTGACCGTGGATTTTTTTTGTCCAGATCGGCATACCCGTGCAATGTGTCCAATCTTTCCGCATTGCCTGCATGCTTTGTCCTTGAACCAGCAGTCCCTCTGGTCATGGGTGGATCTACCGCAGCGATAACATCTCTCGAAACCCTGTGTCATTTCATGGGTGCCAAAGTCCTGTGTCTTTTGCTGTATCTCTGCAGCTCCTCTTGCGGCTGCTTTGTATGATACAGCCATACTGAAAGCCTTCTCCAGTGTCAAATCTTTCTCAGAAAGCAGCCTTTTTTGTGTTCCTTCACTTAGGAGACCGCAGACGAATTTGTCTCGAAGAGAATCTGCCAGTCCTGCCCCGAATTGGCAGTGCTTTGATAGCTTTCTTAATTCGGTGAGGTAATCAGCGTTACTTTCATTCTTGTGCTGATTCCTCTTGAAGAATTTGAATCGTTCCGCTATCAGCAGCGGTGTTGGGTTTAAGTGCTCCTGTAGGGTATCAACAATTTCCTTAAAATTCTTGTCCTTTGGTTTGGCTGGAGTGATTAAGTTTCGTAACAGCCCGTATGTCTTTGCGCCCATTAGATTTAGAAGTACTGACGCCTTTTTATCATTTTCTATTCCATTTGCTGTGCAATATACCGCCACTCTTTCCACATATGTGGTCCAATCCTCTATATCGTTCTCAAAAGCATCAATATTGCCAGCCTTAGGCATCCTGGAAAAAAAATGGCGCTTCCCGCGCTTTTCTTTCTTTCCTGCAGAAAAGATATGGCGCTTTCCCGCCGCTGCTGCTGACAACGCTGTTTTCCGCGTTTTTTTAAAAAAAAATTACAGGTGGAGACTCGTTCCCGCCGGACTCTCTGGGACTTTTCCCCCCCTCTGCTAGGTCCGAACGCCGACCTGCTTTGCAGCGCCGGCCGTCTCCCGAGTGCTCCCCCCCGTCTGTTTCTGCTTGCCTCCGCCTTCGCTGCTTGGCCTCGCCGCAGAGCCAGCCGATGGAGCCCCAGCCCGCCCAGGAAGGATTATTGCAGTACCTGCCACCAGCTCGGCTAGCTGGTGAAAGCACAGTTTTTTTTTTTTCCCCTTGCTTTTCTTCGACTTTGGACGTCTCAGGAATCGATGTCCTTGAGGTGCTGCTGAATTGCAGGTAAGTCCGTTTCCAATTCTTCGCCACTGTTGTATCCGTGTGTTAATAGAGACACTGATAACAGATTAAAGGGCAGGACCTCAAAGGGTGTAATCTCTGGATTACTCCCAGTGCCACGTGCTAGTAAGTATAGGAATGGGAGGATAGAGCAGATGAATGCGTGGCTAAAGAGTTGGTGTAGGGGGGAGGGTTTTACTTTCCTGGATCACTGGGCCTGCTTCTGGGAAAGGTGGGACTTGTACAAGTCGGACGGGTTGCACCTGAACCAGAGCGGGACAAATATCCTTGCGGGGAGGTTTGCTAGCACTGTCGGGGGGGGTTTAAACTAACTTGGCAGGGGGATGGGATACAGAGGGAAGCTGAAATAGGGGGGGGATGTGCTGCCAATTATGGAGGAAAAAACAAATCAGCTTGGTAGACAGGGCAAATATATAAGGGCAAGGCTGGATGGCATCTATTTTAATGCAAGGAGTCTTGCAAATAAGGTGGATGAACTGAAGGTGTTGATAAACACATGGGAGTATGATATTGTTGCTATCACGGAGACATGGTTGAGGGAGGGGCAAGACTGGCAGCTCAATATTCCGGGGTACAGAATCTTCAGGCGAGACAGAGGGGGAGGTATAAGAGGAGGGGGTGTCGCAATATTAATTAAGGAGTCAATTACTGCAGTAAGGAGGGATGATATATTAGCAGGGTCCTCTAATGAGGCCATATGGGTGGAGCTTAAAAACAAAAAGGGGGCAAGCACTTTGCTGGGAGTGTACTATAGGCCTCCAAACAGTCAGGGGGAAATAGAGGAACAGATATGTAGGCAAATCTCAGAGAAATGTGCAAATAATAGGGTAATAATATTGGGGGATTTCAACTTCCCCAATATTAACTGGGATAGTCAAAGTGTGAAAGGCTCAGAGGGTGTAGAATTCTTAAAGTGCATCCAGGAGAGCTTTTTGAGCCAGCATGTAGAAAGTCCTACAAGAGAGGGGGCGGTACTGGACCTAATTCTAGGGAATGTGGCCGGCCAAGTGGAAAAAGTGCTAGTAGGTGAGCACTTTGGTGATAGTGACCATAATATGGTAAGATTTAAGGTGGTCATGGAAAAGGACAGGGATGGGCCGGAAATAAAGGTTCTAAATTGGGGGAAGGCCGATTTTAATAGGATAAGGCAGGATCTGGCCAAAATGGACTGGGATCAGCTACTTGTAGGAAAATCCGCATCGGAGCAATGGGAGGCTTTCAGAAGGGAGATTGAGATCATACAAGGGCAACATGTTCCCATAAATGTCAAGAGTGGTTCCAAAAACCACAGGGAACCGTGGATGTCAGGGGATATACGGGAATGGATTAGGAAAAAAAGGAGGGCTTTTGGTAGATACAAAAGGCTAAAGACGGAGGAAGCCCTAGAGGAGTACAAAAAGTGCAGGGGGATACTTAAAAAAGAAATTAGGAGATCAAGGAGGGGCCATGAAATAACACTGGCGAGCAAAATAAAGGAAAATCCGAAGATGTTTTATAAGTATATTAAGGGTAAAAGGATAACTAGGGAAAAAATAGGGCCCATTAGGGACAAAAGTGGCAATCTGTGTGTGGAGCCGGAAGATGTAGGAGGGGTTCTAAATGAATTTTTTGCATCTGTTTTCACTATGGAGAAGGACGATGTAGACATAGAAATAGGGCGGGGGGACTGTGATATGCTCGAACATATTAACATCGAGAGGGAGGAGGTATTGGCGGTTTTAGCAGGCCTAAAAATGGATAAATCCCCAGGCCCGGATGAAATGTACCCCAGGCTGCTGTGTGAGGCAAAGGAGGAGATTGCGGGGGCTCTAACACATATATTCAGGACCTCTCTGGCCACAGGGGATGTGCCAGAGGACTGGAGAACCGCTAATGTAGTACCATTATTCAAGAAGGGTAGTAGGGAAAAACCGGGGAACTACAGGCCAGTGAGCCTAACATCAGTGGTAGGAAAATTACTGGAAAAAATCCTGAGGGACAAAATTTGTCTCTACTTGGAGAGGCAAGGATTAATCAGGGATAGTCAACATGGCTTTGTCAAGGGAAGATCATGTCTGACTAATTTGATTGAATTTTTTGAGGGGGTGACTAGGTGTGTGGATGAGGGTAACGCAGTGGATGTGGTATACATGGATTTCAGTAAGGCCTTCGATAAAGTCCCGCACAGGAGACTGGTCAAGAAGGTAAGAGCCCATGGAATCCAGGGTGCCTTGGCACATTGGATACAAAACTGGCTTAGTGGCAGAAGGCAGAGGGTGATGGTCGAAGGTTGTTTTTGTGACTGGAAACCTGTGGCCAGTGGGGTACCACAGGGATCGGTGCTGGGTCCCTTGCTGTTTGTGGTCTACATTAATGACTTGGATATGAATGTAAAGGGTATGATCAGTAAATTCGCGGATGATACTAAAATTGGTAGGGTGGTAAATAGCGAGGAGGGTAGCCTCAGTCTGCAGAACGATATAGATGGGTTGGTCAGATGGGCGGAACAGTGGCAAATGGAATTTAACCCGGAAAAGTGCGAGGTGATGCACTTTGGGGGGTCTAACAAGGCAAGGGAATACACAATGAAGGGAAAGACCCTAGGCAAGACGGAGGGTCAGAGGGATCTGGGTGTGCAGGTACACAGATCCCTGAAGGCGGCGGAACAGGTGGATAAGGTGGTAAAAAAGGCATATGGGATACTTGCCTTCATTAGCCGAGGCATAGAATATAAGAGCAAGGAGGTTATGATGGAGCTGTATAAAACACTGGTTAGGCCACAGCTGGAATACTGTGTGCAGTTCTGGTCGCCACACTACAGGAAAGATGTGATCGCGTTAGAGAGGGTGCAGAGGAGGTTCACCAGGATGTTACCAGGGCTGGAGCGCTTCAGCTATGAAGAGAGACTGGGCAGATTGGGTTTGTTTTCCTTGGAGCAGAGGAGGCTGAGGGGGGACATGATTGAGGTGTACAAAATTGTGAGGGGCATAGATAGGATGGATGCTGAGGAGCTTTTCCCCTTAGTAGAGGGGTCAATAACTAGGGGGCATAGATTCAAGGTAAAGGGCGGGAGGTTTAGAGGGGATTTGAGAAAGAACTTTTTCACCCAGAGGGTGGTTGGAGTCTGGAACTCACTGCCTGAAAGGGTTGTGGAGGCAGAAACCCTCACAACATTTAAGAAGCATTTGGATGAGCATTTGAAATGCCATAGCATACAAGGCTACGGGCCAAATGCTGGAATATGGGATTAGATTAGACAGGGCTTGATGGCCGGCATGGACACGATGGGCCGAAGGGCCTCTATCCGTGCTGTATTACTCTATGACTCTATGACTCTATGACTGAAGGCAGGAGTTGGTTTCACAGGTGTTTACTGAACAAAGTCTGGAGGTGAACTAACTGATATAACACAATATGCAGGCTTATATAGCCCGAGTGGCCATTACCGGCATTACAGTACACAGAGGGCTCTTAAAGGCACATACACTACAAGAATGGAATAGAGTCCTTACAGGAAGCGGGGTGGGAGGAAGTGTAGTCCAGGTAGCTGTGGGAGTCAGTAGGCTTCTCGTGGATGTTTGTCGATAGCCTATCCCCAGAAATGGAGACAAAGAAGTCGAGGAAGGGAAGAGTCGGAGAGGACCATGTGAAGGTGAGGAAAGGCTGTAAATTGAAAGCAAAGTGAATGAAATTTTCTAGTTCAGGGCGAGAGCAGGAAACGGCACCGATACAGTCATCAGTGTACCGGAAAAAGAGGTGAGGGAGGGGACCTGAGTAGGACTGGAACAAAGAGTGTTCCACATGTCCCACGAAAAGGCAGGCATAGCTAGGACCCATGTGGGTTCCCATAGCAACACCCATTTATTTGGAGGAAGCAAGTGGAGTCAAAGGAGAAGTTGTTCAATGTGAGAACAAGTTCAGCCAGGCGAAGGAGGGTGGTGGTGGATGGGGACTGGTTGGGCCTCTGTTCAAGGAAGAAGCAGAGCACCCTCAGGCCGTTCTGGTGGGGGATTGAGGTGTAGAGTGATTGGACATCCATAGTGAAAAGGAGATGGTTGGGGCCAGGAAACTGTTGAAGTGGCAGAGGGCGTCTGAAGAGTCGCGGATGTAGGTGGGAAGAGACTGGACAAGGAGAGAAAAAGTTAGTCGATTATAGGAAGAAATCAGTTCTGTGTGGCAAGAACAGGCTGCAACAATGGGTCTACCAGGCAGTCCAGTTTGTGGATCTCTGGAAGGAAGTAGAAGCTGCCAGTGCGGGGTTGGGGGACTATGAGGTTGGCGGCCGTGGAGGGAAGATCTCCAGTGACAGTCTTGATGTTCAGTAGTGGGGTCATGGTCCAGGGGGAGGTAGGAGGAGGTGTCAGAGAGTTGACGTTCAGCCTCCACAAGGTAGAGGTAGGTTTGCCAAACAACAACAGCGCCACCCTTGTCAGCGGGTTTAATGACAATGTTGGGGTTGGATCGGAGAGAACGGAGTACTGCAAGTTCAGAGGGAGGTAGGTTGGAGTGAGTGAGGGGAGCAGAGAACTGGAGACGGCCGATGTCACGCCGGCAGTTCCCAATGAAAAGATCTAGAGAGGGTAAGAGGACAGAGGGAGGGGTCCAGGTGGAACGAGAATCCTGAAGACGGGAGAAAGAGTCCGCTGTGTGGGTGGAAGACTCCTGGCCAAAAAAGTGGGCACAGAGACGAAGGCGACGAAAAAAAAGCTCCGTGTCGTGCCGAGCTCAAAATTAATTGAGGTGGGGGCCTAAGGGGATGAAGCTCAGGCCTTTGCTGAGGGCTGATCATTCAAGGTCAGAGAGGAGAGTGAAAACACAGCGCAGGGGATGAGATTGGGAGAAGGGATGGGGTCAGAGGAGAGTGAAGGGGAAGAAGATTCCGGAGGGACGTTGGTGTCCAAGATTTGTTGAAGCTCGTGATCCTTGACACCTGAAAGGAAGAAAACAAGTTTTTTGTTAAAGCGCCGGATAAGGCGAAGGATGAAATGGAACTGCGGACCAGGACAGCTTTGAGCTAGAGTGAGTCGGTGCTGCTGAAGAGAGCGGTGGAGAGCGTGCACGTGGTGGTGCGTGGCTCTCCGGATGCGGCGAGAGCAGTAGTTCGAGGAATGCTGAATATCTCGGAGATATCTGTAATCCTGGGTGGATCCAAAACAAGAAGGGTGGAATTTCAGTTGGAATCCACATGGAATAAGTCGGCGCCAGAGACAGTTGCTGAGGAAAGAGATGTGGCTGTGAAAGCGAATTTTGGTAGATACCCGGTCAAACACGTGAAAGAAAACAGAAAGCACTGAAGATGAACAAGGTAAAGGGACAAATGGAAATCTTGTAGGAGAGAAGAGCAGAACTTCTTCAAGGTGGGCCTTTCTGGAGGAGAATTCTATTCCCCAACCTACTGAATCTACACTGCACTTCACTGTTGTTTTTATATACTTTCCAGATAAAACTTTCCTATATTTTGAAAACAACAGAGGTTCAAATTATAATTAAAAGCTTGATTTGGCTTCACTAAACAATTAATAAGTATCCTGAGACATTTTTAACTACATTATCAGTCATGCAGTTTAATATTCTTTTTATGTTGATGCATGTTGTTACTTTGGTGAACTCCTTGGCGAGTACAGGTATGTAGTGTATGATTTACAAACACCGACGTATAAAAAAAAAAACTAGCATTTCTATAACCACCGGATGCCCCAAATCACTTTACAGCCAATGAAGTATTTTTGGAGTGTAGTCACTGTTTTAATGCAGGAAACTCAGCCAATTTGCGCACAGCAAGGTCCCACAAACAGCAATGTAATAATGACCAGATAATCTGTTTTAGTGATGTTGATTGAGGGATAAATACTGGCCAGGACACGGGGGGGAGATTTCCCCTGCTCTTCTTCGATATAGTGCCATGGGATCTTTTACGTCCACTTGAGAGAGCAGACAGGGCCGCGGTTTAACGTCTCATCCAAGAGACGTTATATACCAGAAATAATTGACAATTTCTGCAATTAGCATCAAAACCATTCCCAGGTGTAAGATTATGTAGGGGTTTATGGTAGTTAAGATCTGTTTGAGACATGTCGTACTGCATTTGAAATTGTTGTCGTAAAACGTTGCGCCGTCACTGAATTACTCTGGTGGTATCAAATGAGAGGCATGATCAGCTCCCTGTTTTCCTGCCCTAAACAACATATGCTTTGTTTAATTATTCGAGTAATACTTTGATTCCCTTCAGACCGGGACTGCACCCCCTGGCATTGACTGCCTACTTGTTTTCCCCCAAGAGGAAGGGAAGCAGGAAGAAAGTAAACTGTTTAGCAGCCTGTATTAACCTTCTCCCATATGAATAGCTTTCTAAAAATTGCCACAACCTAGTGAGTATAGATGCTTTCCAGAGCTTTATATAACCATTTTTATTTTTATAACCATGGCCTAAACAGTACAAGAACTATAATTTATAATCATCTAGTGTCATTCATGTTTTTTTAGGCACCATGTTAGAAATGTGTTTAGTGGAAAGAGGTCAGTTGCATCCTATCTTGTCTATTCAAATAGTTCCAGTCCAGTTTGGCATAATTTTGCTTACACTCTTGGCCGTAACACTTTATTCCACTTTAGTAGTCATACAGGAAAACATATTATTGAGATTTACGGTAATGGGGCAACCTGGTGAGCCTAACTAGAAAGAAAATAAACAAAAGAACATTGGGTTGTCCCAAAGTGCTTGCAGCCAATGAAGTACATTTGTAGTGTAGTCACTGTTGTAATGTAGGAAATGTGGCAACCAATTTGCTCACAGCAAGCTCCCACAAACAGCAATGAGATAATGACCAGATAATCTGTTTTAGTGATGTTGATTGAGGGATAAATATTAGCCAGGGCACCGGGGAGAACTCCCCTGTTCTTCTTTTGAATAGTGTCGTGGGATGTTTTTTATCCAGCAGAAAGGGTAGACGGGGCCTCGGTTTACTGTGTCATCCGAAAGATGGCACATCCGACAGTACAGAGCTCCTTCAGTACGGCAGTGAAGTATCAACCTAGATTATGAGCTCAAGTCTCTCGAGTGTGACACAAACCCACAACCTTCTGACTCGGAGGCGATAGCTAAATATAGTGTGAATTTTAAAGAAAAAGGCGTTGTGTTTCTGCTGTTTCATGAAATGAATAATTAATTTTGGAGTTGGTGATCATGATGCAACAAAGCCACCCATAGTCTCTAACCACTAACATTTTGTTTGCTTGTTAACTAAAATGTATTTAATCATGGTGCAGTTCAGTTGCCTTTGGCTGTGTCAAACTTGTTCTTTGTTCTATTTGACAAAGTAACCTTATTTGGCATCCAAATACCATTCAGAGATTTTGATGCCTCTGGGTATCTGAAAGTGGAACGTCTGTTCTGATGAATTTCCTGATAATTATTTCTGTGTGCTTAAATGTGTTTTCATATTTAGGACGAGATTGAATCCTTGCAGAAAGAAATTGAAGATCTTCGTGGCAAAAATCTGAGCTTGGAATCGCGGTTGAAAACTGTCTTTGATCCAATGGCGTTGTCAGCTTCCAGCAAAGATGATAACCGGAAGCAAAGAGCAACTGGACAGGACAGCACTCCTGATTTGATCAGTCAGCCGGAATGGAGAGCCAAATTAAAAGCAGCTACAGAGATCTACGAGAAAACAAAAGCTGATTTGGATAAACTTAAAGAAGTATGTATTTTCTACATGTTCTTGGGGGGGAAAAAGGTAGGGGAAAGGAGAAATACAGCTTTCAGTAGAAGTTTCTTTGAAAGAAAAAAGAAAAGAAAGACTTGCATTTATAGAACACCTTTCACGACCACCGGACGTCCCATAGTGTTTTACAGCCAATTAAGTACTTTTTTTTAAGTGTGGTCACTGTTGTAATATGGGAAACGCGGCAGCCAATTTGCGCACAGCAAGCTCCCACAAACAGCAATGTGATAATGACCAGATAATCTGTTTTTGTTACGTTGATTGAGGGATAAATATTGGCCAGGATACCAGGGATAACTCCCCTGCTCTTCCTTGAAATAATGTCATGGGATCTTTTATGTCCAGCTGAGAGAGCAGACGGGGCCTCGGTTTAATGTCTCATCCGAAAGACGGCACCTCCGACAGTGCAGCACTCCCTCAGCACTGCACTGAAGTGTCAGCCTAGATTTATGTGCTCAAGTCTCTGGAGTGGGACTTGAACCCACAACCTTCTGACTCGGAGGCGAGGGTGCTGCCAACTGAGCCACTGGCTGAAAGAAAGAAAGAACTTGCATTTATATAATGCCTTTCACAACCTCGGGACGTCCCAAGTGCTTTACAGCCAATGAAGTACATTTGAAGTGTAGTCACTGTTGTAATGTAGGGTGGCAGCCAATTTGCACACAGCAAGGTCCCACAAACAGCAATGTGATAATTACGTAGAATATACAGCACAGAAACAGGCCATTCAGCCCAAACAGTCCATTCCGGCATTTATGCTCCACTCGAGCCCCCTCCCATCCTTCATCAATTTGATTTCTTGGTGACTATCCTGTAGTATTGCTCTCCCCACCCCCCCCCCAAAAAAAAAAACCACTCTGTGTCTACTCTATCAAAACTTTTCATAATTTTAAAGACCTCTATTAAGTCACCCCTTGGCCTTCTCTTTTCAAGAAAAAAGAGACCCAACCTATTCATCCTTTCCTGATAGGTATAACCTCGCAGTTCTGGTATCATCCTTGTAAATCTTTTTTGCACCCTCTCCAATGCCTCTATATCCTTTTCATAATATGGCGACCAGAGCTGCACACACTACTCCAAGTGTAGTCTAACCAAGATTCAATACAAGTTTAGCATAACCTCTCTACTTTTCAATTCTATCCCTCTAGAAATATACCCTAGTGCTTGGTTTGCTTTTGTTATGGCTTAGTGACCTACATTGCAACTTTTAGTGATTTATGTATTTGTAATCTCCAGATCCCTTTGCTCCTCTACCCCATTTAGATTCTTATTTTCCAAGTAATATATGACCTCCTTATTTTTCTTAACCAAAATGTAATATCTCACACTTACCTATGTTGAAATGAATTTACCAATTATATGCTCATTCTGCAAGTTTATTAATGTCATCTTGTCATTTGTTGCAGTCCTCCTCAGTGTTGATTATCCCTCCTAATTTGGTGGTGTCCGCAAATTTAGAAATTGTGTTTCTGATTTCAAATTCTAAATTGTTAACATAAATTGTGAGCAACAGTGGTCACAGCACTGATCCTTGTGGAACACCACTTCTGCCACTCTGAATAGGTACCCTTTACCCCTACTCTCTGCTTTCTGTCTGCCAGCTAGCTATCCTTTCTACTAATAGTCCTCATACTCCGCATGCACTGACCTTATTCATTAGTCTATTATGTGGTACCTTATAGCAGGCCTTTTGGAAATCTAGATATATTACATCTACTGTATTACCCTTGTCTGCTTTCTCTGTTACCTCTTCAAAGAATTCAGTGAGTTTGGTCAAGCAAGACTTTCCCTTTTGAAATCCATGTTGACTATTCGTTATTATTTTTGGTTTCTAGATATTTTCTCCTTTAGTGGGACTTCCATTTTTCCTACTACCAATGTTAAGCTGACTGGTCTATAGTTCCCTGAACAGTGTACTGGTGCCAGTGTCCCATAAAAATGAACCCCCGCTTTCCCACACCAGCCCTTTAGCCACGTGTTAACTCCCCTAATCTGTCTGTCACTATGCCAATTTGCATGTGGCTCAGGCAATAAACCAGACATTATTGCCCTTGAGGCCCTACTTTTTAATTTAGTTCTTAACTCCTGGTGCTCCCTCAGCAGGACCTCCTCCCTGTTCCTACCTGTGTCGTTTGTTCCCACATAGAGGATGACAACCAGATAATCTGTTTTTAATGATGTTGGTTGAGGGATAAATATTGGCCAGGGGACCAGGGAGAACTTGCCTGCTTTTCTTTGAAATAGTGCCTTGTGATGTTTTACGTCCACCTGAGAGGGCAGACGAGGCCTCAGTTTAACACCTCATCTGAAAGACGGCACCTCCGACAGTGCAGCACTCCTCAGTACTGCACCGGAGTGTCAGCCTAGATTTTGTGCTCCAGACTCTGGAGTGGGACTTGAACCCACAACCTTCTGACTCAGGTAAAAGTGCTACCAACTGAGCCATGGCTGACACCTAATGTAATAAATGTACACTGGTTATAATTCTGAGTGCTATAAAGGTGTAAAGAAGGGACATTGGTACACTCACGTCTGTAGGGCACAGACACGTCTTCAAGAAATGTTTTTTGGGTGACTTAATTGTGCTCATGAAAGTGAGAGATGGAAAAGCTGGGGAATGAAAAGATTTTCGTTTTGAGCACCCACTGTTAGTATCAAGCACTTCTAGGTTAAATACAGGGAACTTGAATGCAGAGTGAAATTTCACTCTACCCTGCCATAACAATGCATCTCAGCCCAAGCCTCAGATGAGCACCCCTGCTGCACAAGTGACATTTTTCCTTTTCTCACACCAGCCATCTTGTGGCCTCTCGGAATAATATTCTCAATTGGTGCCAAATTCGGGTGGTGTTTGTGCTTTTGTGCCCATGTTACCAGGGACTAGAAAGACTGTCCAAACCCATTTTCATCCACTATCAGCAGAAGGAGGCGAGTTTTCATAGTCATACTGCACAGAAGTAGGCCATTCGGCCCATCGAGTCCATGCCGGTTCTCTGTAGAGCAATCCAGTCAGTCCCATTCCCCTGCTCTATCCCCGTAGCCCTGCAAGTTTATTTCCCTCAACTGCCTATCCAGTCTTCCCTTGAAAACATTGAGTGTCTCCGCTTCCACCACTTCCGTCGGCAGCGAGTTCCAGGTCCTCAGCAATCGTTGAGTAAAAAAGTTTTTCCTCATATTCCCTCTTTCTCTTGCCCAAAACCTTAAATCTGTGTCTCCTAGTCCTTGTGCCATCAACTACCCCATCATTCCAACTTGCGTTTGAATCTATGACCCTCTTGAGCTGAAAGGCCAGTGTCCCTCCCCACACCACCCAGTCTCTATGGTATTTAACTATTATCCTAACTGTTCACCAGAACACACTCCCTGCAGGACCTTTACTACCAGCTATGTGTAGAGGTACAGGAGTCGAAGCATCTTTCCTGCCTGATCATCTTGATTGCTCTGTATGATCTTCGTCTGAGCTAACATGCTTTTCTGTCGTTGAGTAAGAAGTAATTCTGAATACAACTATTATAACTACATAGATAAAGTAACCTTTTTTTTTGTTGTTCTTTTGCCTAGTTATTTCTGTGAAACAAGATTAGAATAGTGGACTCCAGAAAAATAATTAAAAACCATTGAAAAACCTTTGCTGATGTAAAAATGGAGACTATTTAATCATATTATCAGAGAAACATGCAGCACAGAAGGAGGCCATTGGGCCCATTGTGCCCGTGCCAGCTCTCTGAAAGAGCTATCCGATTAGCCTAATTCACTCTCTTGGTTAGTTCCTTATTTAATAACTGCACAAACCAATTCTCATCTTTTTCTTTTCCTGGTGCTGCCTCAGCACCTAGCTTATATCCCTGTAAAACTTACTGAAAACCAGAAACGAATTTGCTTTTTGAACACTTCAACTGAGTCCATTTTGAATGCGCCAGGTGGCACTGTGTCTCATAACTTCGTAACTCCCATGAGTGAAGAGGTTACTTAAGTTGTATTTAGATCACAATTACCACAGCTTATCCTTTTCCCCTGATTGTCTTTTGGTTTGCAGAAATTTTCCACATCCACTCTATATCGATTCTCTTCGTGAATTTAAAATCTCCCCTCCGTCGTCTCTTTTTTTTTTGCTAATGTGAATAGTCTGACCTCTCTCCTTTATAGCATCATGGTTTTAAGTTATGGAAAATCCTCGGTGCCAAGGTTTGAGTTCCAGGAAACCCAGGATTAATAGTGCTTCACAACATGCAAACTGCTAGTGCACAATCCTATAAGCTTCTATTCTGAAGTAACCATTAGAGCCTCCTCAAAGTGACTAAATTGTGCTGTCCTTTCATCCGGTTCTGTTAAAGAAAACTGAATACTGCATCAACTTTTATTGAAAAACTGAAGTATGTCTCAACTGCTGACTGCTTCATTTTGTGCCTTTTGAAGCATTCTGGTTTTGAATTTTGAGTTCCATTGGACTTTTTGCAAGACTCATTAGTTCACACGACTGTTTTGTTTGGATCATTATTGGCTTTAACTTCCTTCTATTTTCCTTCCAGATTTTTGTGTGTGCCATTTTGTAACCCTCTTTACTTGGTTGAGGTTATTATTTAGGGCACTGCCTGAAAAAGTCACTGCCAAATATTGCCAGGTAACCTCATTAAAATAGAAACAGTTGAAATTACCTGGGTGCTGAACCCGTCACTCTTTTGCTGATTTTAGTTGAGCTCTCTCACTCTGACAGGCTCCCACTTTTCTCAACTAATTCACGTCGTCCCAGTAAAAGAAAGAAAGACTTACATTTCTATAGTGTCTTTTATGACCACCAGACGTCTCAAAGCGCTTTACAGCCAATTAAGTGCTATTGGAGTGGTGTCACTGTTGTAATGTGGGAAACATGGCAGCCAATTTGCACACGGCAAGCTCCCACAAACAGCAATGTGATAATGACCAGATAAACTGTTTTTGTTATGTTGATTGAAGGATAAATATTGGCCAGGACACCAGGGATAACTCACCTGCTCGTCTTCGAAATAGCGCCTTGGGGTCTTTTACGTCCACCTGAGAGATTAACGTCTCATCTGAAAGACGAAAACTCTGACAGTGCAGCACTCCCTCAGCACTGCACTGGAGTGTCAGCTTAGGTTTATGTGCTCGAGTCCCTGGAGTGGAACTTGAACCCACGACCTTCTGACTCCGAGGCGAGGGTGCTACCCACTGAGCCATAGCTGACGCAGTAAAGAAGTTAAACATGTTTAAGATATCAGTAAATGGATTAAATATGTTAATCATAGTTCCTTTCTAACTGGAGGTGGAAATGGTGAGAATCCACCCAAGATGTTGGCATGGCTGATGATACTAAGGGGCCACGTTGTAGTTGTGTTTTGTAACTGGTCTTTGTTGGTCCCGAAAAGGAATGCTGAGATTTGAGCCAGAGTTGAAACGCCCTCAAAATAAGACCTGGAACGCGTATTTTCTTTTGAGGAATTCTGCTACGTATCATCTCTTTATATGAAGGACGGCGGTTGTTTGTCGGGGAACTTGTATTTGCATTTCAGGGATTGCCTTTTGGCATAAACTTCACTCTAATGTGACGTGAAACCTGAATTAATGCTTTTCCTCCCTTCCTAATAGCTGCCGAGGAGCAATTTTGTTGATGCATGCGCATTGTCATTGCGTACCCCTCACACCTCAGTTAGTTGTGCAAGAAACATGATTTTACCATTAGAGCATTCCCTTGATGACTTGCTACTGGCTCTCAGCTGCAAATAGAGTATTAAAAATATATTCTGCATCTTTCTGTAAAATATTCATCTGTAAAATCTAATTAATTCAAAATTAAAATGGTGATTTTGAGTCTCTGTCTCTTAAAAAGTGCATCCAGTCCCTGTGTTACTGGCACAGAGCCTCTTGTGTTATGAGTCTTGAAAGCATTTGGAAAGGTGTGCATGTCATTGGTATAGAACTTGGTAATTTTATTTTGATATTGAACCGTTTAGTACAAAAGTTCTGCTTTAATATACCCCTTGCACATCTGTAATAAACTTCGAAGCCTTCAGACATTTTTTTTTCTTCCTCAGGCAAACCAAAAGCTTCGTATTCAAAATGGTGATCTTGTAAGAGAGAATTTACATCTGAAGGCCGAGGTTGATAGCAGATCTCCACAAAAGTATGTACGGTTCCTATGTTAAAAGAGTAAGACAAGTTACAATATCCTTTATCTACTTTCTCAAATGCCGTGGAAACTGTAAGCAAGATGACTGCGATGGACCATTAGTCATCTTGAAAACCTATTCAGTGTGTTATTTTTGACAAGTTAAGGCTTCAAACAGGAAAGTTGGAAATTATGGAGTTTAAATAGTTAACTCCCTACTTGCAAAATAATGGTTTTGAATTCCCTTGAGGCTTGCAGGGCTATCCGAACTAGGACTTAATGCTCACGGGCCCCAGGCACTCCTAAACCCATCAGAATTCCCAGGATATGTTTTTTTTTCATAAAGCCCACACAATATCAGTGCAGCTGGGACATCTGCTCGGTGGGGTGTGAGGAAATTGTAGTATAGGCCAGCCACTGAGGCCAAGTGCCTGTGGGTCCCGCCAAAGAATCTTTGTATATGAAAGAACTGGCTCTTTTTCAAGGAAGCTGCTTTCCTTTCAGTGGGCTGTTGTAAAATGATCAGCTGCCATTTCAAACTTGGTGGTCGCCTCTTCCGTCACCTGGAAAGAACTACATGTCTGCTTCATGCTGGTGTGCGGTGGAGTTGGTGGGAATTCTGCCAGATGGCATCATCCCACCAGTCACGCCTCTTTCCCTGATCACTACCAAAGAGGTTGGATGCAGGAACCACCCAGTCCACTCCTGTAGGAAACACCGGTGCAGCCAAAAGGGGGTAGACACTTGGCATAAATGATTCCCACCCAATTCCTACCCTACTCGCCCTGATAGTGGCTCCAATGTGCTAAAACCCCCAAGCATCATTGGGTCAATATATCTAACCAAAACATTTTGGTTTAATAACTTGTGGTATTTTCTCAGTGAAAAAAAATCTCTTTTTATACTAACTTGCTAAACCTGATTTGAACATGGCAAATAGTATATCATTTAAGGTGACATGGAAGTAATCAGCTCAACCTGGATGGAACTACTTTGTGCGGAAGCAGGCTTGGCAAATTGAATTAAATGTGTAGGCCTAGAAATTCGGTTGGTAGCGCCAGCGGTTAGTGCCTAAAGAGCCCGAGAATTGGGGCGTAACCCAATGTTGGGGCAGGCGCAATGAAGATAGCGACAACTCCCATATTGACTATACATTTAACGCCTGCGCTAAGTGTTTGCGCGCGCCCGCGTGCACAAGCAGATCATGACGTAATTTCAGTGTGCAACGCCTTTTAGGCGCCCCTGACCGGATATTGGGTGGCACCCGGAACCTTTACGCCTAGCGCTGTTAGTGACAGTTCGAAGGAACGTTAGCAGGCCCTTCTCGGAGTCGGGGGGGCGCTATTTAAAGGGGACAGCTCTAGTATAAAAGCTGCAGCCACTTGGCCTGTTCATTGTGATCGTTGCTGGAGAGAGTTGGTGAGCTACTGTGGAGCAGAGTTTTTGGAATTTAGCATTAGAGTACTTGGGACCTTCAAACCTGTCCGGAGCAGTTGGAGCACTATACCTAACGGCGTTTTGACCAACTGGCATCGGAATGGGAGCTGCTTTCGAGGGCAACGGCCTCATGGCCGAACACTGTGAAGGGGCAGAGAGACGGCGGGAGAGAGGGCTGGGATTGGCCAGAAGGAGGGGCAATGGAGGTCGGCCAATCCGAGGGTATGCTGCGAGGGTCTTTAGGCAGCAGGTGTCATACCTTGACATGTCAGAGGAGCAGTGTGTGCGAAGGCTCCGATTCGGGAGGGACGTTGTTACTGAGCTGTGCCACCTGCTTGCTGAGGATCTGCAGCCGCGTCTACGGTGCATGACCTCTCTGTCGGTGGCCGTAAAACTGACTCTTGCCCTCAATTTCTATGCCACCGGATCCTTTCAGTCAGCCACTGGGGACATTGCGAATATCTCTCAGTTTGCAGTCCACTGTTGCATCCGGAAAGTTACAGCTGCCCTTTATAGACGAAGGCATCAATTCATCACCTTCCCTCTGACCCTGGAGAAGCAGGCGGAGCGCGCGTAGGGCTTCGCTGCTATTGCGGACTTCCCCATGGTGCAGGGGACGATTGACTGCACATACGTGGCTTTGAGGGCGCCATTCCAGAATCCTGAGGACTTCCGCAACCGCAAGGGGTTCCACTCCCTCAATGTGCAGCTGGTCTGTGACCACCGCCAAATCATCATGGCAGTCACCGCCCAATTCCCAGGGAGTAGCCACGATGCCTTTATCCTGCGGCAGACCTCAGTTTGTGACCTTTTTGAGGGGCCGGCTCGACCACGAGGCTGGCTTATTGGGGACAAGGGCTATCCTCTCTGCCCATGGCTGATGACACCACTCCGTCTGGCCGCCACCCCAGCAGAAGAGCTGTGCGACCAGGAACATTGTAGAGCACACTATTGGTGTGCTCAAACAGCGTTTCCGCTGTCTGGACCATTCTGGGGGAGCCCTGCAGTACTCGCCGGAGCAAGTGGGTCACGTCGTCGTCTGCTGCATGCTCCACAACTTGGCGATTCGACGCACCCAGCCAATTCCAGCTGTCCCTCAACGTCCAGCAGAGCAGGCGGACGAGGAGGAGGAAGAGCAGGCGGAGGAGGAGGAGCATGCGGACGAGGAGGAGGAGGAAGATGGAAGGGCTCCTGAAAGTGGAAGGGCCATCCGTCAGAGGCTCATCAAGACTCGTTTCGAGGCCCCTCTGGTGGAATGATGGGTGTCTTTACTCCTGCGCACTTTGGATCTTTGAAAGCCTCTGAAGGCCAGCATCACTGTAAATAGTCACGTGTACCATAGCACATTAAAACTTTTCTTTATTGTCACAAAAGTCTTTCATTACAGCAGAACAACGTCAAGTCAACAGAAACCATAACTAACAAAATAACAAGTTAACTCTTCGGCAAAGCTGCAAAACTAAACAAACCATTTCCAACAATTACAACAGGTGAGGGTGTCCTTGAATTTGGCCAAAGAAACGTCTCAGCACCTCCCTCTACTGCTGGATCCTTGATGGAGAACGACTTCTCTTTCGCGGTCGGCCCCTTCCCTCCCTGCTGCTCCTACGTAATTGAACCCCAGTGGCGGGGTCAAGGCTGGGGGACGCCTACTGACTGTGTGGAAGCGCAGAAGCCCCTGAGGGACGGCCTGGCCGACCTCTGGTCTTGGAGGGTGCGGATGCAGGCTGCTTGATCTGAGCATGGCTGGAAGCAGTGTGCCCTGCAGGTGGTGGCAGCTGCACTGCAGACGTACCAGCGCTGGCATGTGCAATGGTCACCTGCCGAGAGAGGACACCTGCACCGTGGTCGGACGACACACTGGCTCTCTGAGGGGACCGGTTCGGCTCATCCGCCACAATCGCATGCTCCACTGATTCCTGGCCTTGTATGGGACTGGAAGGGCCTGGGGTGATCCTAGCTGATGCAGATAGGGTGGCTGCAGTGAGAGTTCGCGTTGCCTCAATCTGGGTGTGGACGAGGCCGGCAAGTAACTGCGTGGCAGCAGTGAGGACCTGTGTGGCAGGTGCCAGTGCTTCGGAGAAGCCCTGGACAGTTCTTTCCATTGCTTCGGACAAGGCTGGAGCAGTCCGTTCCACTGCCTCGGACAAGCCCTGGACAGACCTTTCCAGGGATTGTCCGAAGCCCTGAACAGTCCTTTCCATAGCGGCCTCGAAGCCCTGGACAGTCCTCTCCATGGCTGCCCTGGAGAGTCCTCTCCATTGCTGCCCCGAAGTCCAACACACTCTTTGCCAGTGTTTCTATTGACTGAGGCATCCTCCCCACTGCAGCCATCAGCTCAGTGTGCCTGAGCTGGGCCTGGGTGCTCATTTCAGCCAGGCGACGCACCTCCTCTGCACTCTGTGCAGCAGTCATCACTCCCTGCCTTGCCCTCCGGGGAGCCGGTGGCCGAACTTGCCTACCCCCCTTGCATTGCTGCATGCCGCTTGTTCCGGCAACTGGTTCATCATCAGAGCCCCCCCCCCCTCCCCTCCAGGGAACTACTATCCCCAGTTTGCAGATGTGTATGCTCCCCTGAGATTGGAACAGATGCTCCGGCTTCCTCCTGATCCTCGCCTCCGGAGGCACTGGCGCTGGCAGCTTCAAGGCGTTGATCCCGAGTTTGTGATGAATCATCTGAAAGCAGGGAGGTGGAAGAGTGGCTTTAGCAAAAGGACAGGTTGGCGGCAAGGCATGCCAGATTGCGGCAAGGCTCTGACATGGCTCCACAGTGAGGAAGCATGCTGGCGGGGGGACCAAGTGGAAGGAAACAGCTGAAAAAGGTGAGAGCCTTACCCTCGCTGTCGAGAATGGGGTCGGCAGCTGCAGCGGTAACGGGACCACTCAGACGTCCTCCAAGAATCTGGTGCACTCTCTCCTCGAGATCCGTGAGAGTGACGACTTGTGGAGGCCCGCCACCGGTTCGAAGCTGGTCCTTTCGCATAGCCGCCAGCTTGGACTGCAGGGGAAAGAAGGGGAAGTTCTGTAACATGAGGCCTTGAGAGATCATTTCATGCCCCCCATGGTGCAAGAGCCCTTACATGTGGCCTTGAGTCAAATGTGCATGTGTGTGCCCAGAAAGGGCCATGGGTGCTTGCTGACAGATGGCCATTGGGGCATTATGGCAACAGGGTGCATGAAGTCAGGTGCAGATGGAGGGAATCAGAAGTTTGCATAAACAACACTCACCCTAACGACCCGAGTGAGGCCGTTGAATTTCTTCCTGCACTGAACAGGGCTCCTGGTCGCCATGCTGCTGGAGTTGACCCTCAGAGAAACCTCCCTCCAAGATCGCCGGTAATTCCTTTGATTCGGCCTCCTGCCATTGTCAGGATACAGAACATCTCGACGGCGCTCTGCTGCGGACACCAACTGGTCCAGAGCCTCAGTGCTGAAGCGCTCTGCTCTCTGTCTCACCTTCTCCATCCTGACCAAGTTTTTTGCGCCAGAGAAGAGCGCCGATTCTGAGGCCTACAGGGCGTTGAGTGTGGCAGCTCAGGCTGACTGACCCACCCCTTTAAGAGCCGGCCGGCGCCTGGAAGTCTCGTGGTTTTCAGTAATTGAGATCACCGCTGCGCCCGTCCGCGCCGATATTGGGTAGCGCCTGAACTTTTGCGCCTTAGGAGCCCCGTGCAACGTCTGAATTCGCGCCTCAATCCCCTTTGGGGGCGATGCAACCCAATATCGCGCCAGGCAGCGATAAGTTTCGTCTGGCTATAAACTTTGCGCAGCGCCAGTTCTAACGCCTCAAGCGGGGCTATACCCAATTTCTAGGCCATAATCTTCAAAATGTTTAAATTCTGAATATAACTCTGCCATTGATCCCAAAATGTTTGTGCAGCATATTTATTGGAGGTCCTTCTTCTTTCCCTTGACCACCAAAGCTTGTAACTGAGAATGCAGTCAAAAATGACGATGAAATAGTTTGAAAACTGCAGTAACATAAGAGCATAAGAAGTAAGAGCAGGAGTAGGCCATACGGCCCCTCAAGCCTGCTCCGCCATTCAATAAGATCAAGGCTGATCTTTGACCTCAACTCCACTTTCCCCTCCCGATCTCCATATCCCTTGATTCCCCTAGAGTCCAAAAATCCATCAGTCTCAGCCTTGAATATACTCTAAAAAGACTCTCCATCCACAGCCCTCTGGGGCAGAGAATTCCAAAGATTCACAGCCCTCTGAGTGAAAAAATTCTTCCTGATCTCAGTCTTAAATGGCTGACCCCTTATCCTGAGACTGTGCTCACTAGTTCTAGACACTCCAGCCAGGGGAAACAACCTCTCCGCATCTACCCTGTCAATCCCCCTCAGAATCGTTTAAGTTTCAATGAGATCACCTCATAAAGTTCAGGTGTCGTGCACATTGCAGTTATCCTGATGACTGGCTGTTGCTTAATTTATTCAGTTGAGGAAGCTGCAGCTGACTATACTGTTTTGCCTTTACTAGAAACCATTAGTTTAACTTTTTTTAATGGAATTTAAGGAGCCATTTTACAGATTTGCACTCCCAGTGTGGAGCTTCACTTGGAGTGCGTATCGGGAAACGGGACTGCACGTCCCATAATGTTCCATCCATTCAATTGATGGATGGATAGTTTTGGGGAGGACACACCCAAATTCCCAGAATGAGCTCCTGGAGAGCAAATATCTACCATTTACATTTACTTCATCCAAGCTGTCTACTGTCTACACTCCTGACTAGTCTTTTTACCAAAACGAACAGGTATAATTATTTTTGGAAATTTTTAGGCTCATTAAGCTGAAGGATCCCAGACCCTTCACCCTCTCGGTGAGATTATTAGTGTCCAATTAGGTGGGGGTTCTTTTTGGTGTTGACCTCACCTAAAGAAACTATCCCTAGAAATTAGATTGAAACTATCTCAAGTTATTTAACGCAGGACCTTTGCAGCCAATGAAGAGGGAAGCTTTTCATCCATGAGACTGGACTGAATTTGAATTTTGCTGGAAGGGATAAAATGATAGTGTGCTACCTGATTACCCTCCCCCCCCCCCCCCCCACCCCCCCTTGCTGTGAGGCTTTAAATATCTTCCATTTTAATCTTGGTACATAAACACAGCCCTAAAGTGTATAAAATCATTGCGATAAGTGCCTTCTACTTTGTAGCTAGTTACTGTCCATAGCATTTTATACTTGCAAAGCTCATCCCTACTGGGCTGGACATTAGTCCATTAGCTCCTGAGTTGGAGTGCTCACATCTGCTGAGCGAGAACTATTCTGGATTGGCAGTCCACGCAAAGAGCAAACTTTTAACTGTTGTTCATATGTGCGCACATTAATTCCTCTGATACCTGGGAGCTCTGCAATGTTCTTTGCAGTTGTTGCATGACACACCAGCCCACTACATTTGCTGGACCAGCAATCAAACCATAGGAAGAAATTCCAAGGTATTGTCATACCTTCTGCATCCACCACGCTTTAGGATTATAACCTAAATTCTGGAAGAACCATGTGCTGACTACACATGTAAAAATAGTCATGACTATGCAGAATTGGCAGCGCTGCATTATATAAAGGCCCTGCCCATAGCACCAGTTTCTTTTCTGCCAACTGAAGGTTCTTTGCTCTTCACATCATATTTCTCGTCAAAAGTTTGGAATAAAGTCTACATCCTCTTTAAGACATGGGTTGGATTAGACAGATTTTCTGTTCATTTATCTGACCTGCTCTGTGGTTCTTGTGTCTTTGTGTTTCCCAAGAGACTTAAGTTGTCTACACTGGTTATCACTGGCTAATGAATATTGTACTAGGCTGTCTTCTTCAGGATAAGCTTGCAAAAGAAAAGCTAAACCTTTAGCCTGAATGGTGACACCATAGATGGCTGTATAGTAAATAATTAAAGCAGCCAAAAACAATAAGAATTAGCATGCAAGTGGCATGGAATGTTACAATGTAATGAGAGTGCACCCCAACTGAGCTATGGTCATAAGTATCCCTTTGGGACTGGTCCATGCAATGCATTGCTTGCATCAAAACAAATTATGTGTTTTCATATTTTGGTTAGCATGTCTGCATCAGCATCTACCAATGGTTTTAAATATTGTGCAAATTTGCCTGGGATGCCTTGAGTATAGAAAATTGAGGGTGATCTGATTGAGGTTTTTTAAAATAATGAAATGATTCAATAAGGTAGATGCAGAAAAACTATTTCCTCTGATGGAGGAATCAAGAACGAGGGACGTGATCTTAAAGTTAGAGTTAGGCCATTTAGGAGGGAAATCAGGAAGCACATTTTCACACAAAGGGTAGTAGAAATCAGGAATTCTCTCTCAAAAGGCTGTGGAAGCTGAGACAATTGGAGCTTTCAAAACCGATCGCTAGTTCTTTGTTAGGTTAAGGGTATCGAGGGATATGGGGCTAAGGTGGATAAATAGAGTTGAGGTACAGATCAGCCATGATCTAATTTAATGGGGGGAAAAGGGCTGAATGGCCTACTCCTGTTCCTATCTCTAAGGAAAAGCTACACCGTGTTTTCAGCATTATTCAGAACAATGGAAAAGTACAATAAGCCGAAGATGCCAAGATGAGCAGAGATCCGTGCTGAGGAAACACTATCACCACATGCCGAAGATTTGACAACTTCAGTTAATGTCGGAAACTCACCAGTGTCAGATGATGCGGAGATAGAAAATGCACCAGCCAGTATCCATTCATGCTGCACGATGCAGAGACATTATTTTGCATCAAGAGATCATTGGTAATGAATACTACTTGAATTCTGGCAGATTACGCCTACCCCATCCTAGGAGTTAACGCTTGCTCCAGTAACATAGAACTCCTCTCAGAAAGGGACCTCTCCGTTCAGAGTTCTTTGCACTGTCCAGGACTGTACTGATGCTGGTTGACACTGATTATCCTTTGGAATATACTCCTTTGAGCATCATCCAAATAAACCACAAATACCCTTTAAAGGACACTGGGAAGTTTTCCAGACTAGAACCCAAGCTCTCCACTCTGAAGAATGGGTAACGTTTCTTCACTTGCACAGATATAATCACTGTGTGCTCTGTGTTTATAGAGTCATAGAGTTATACAGCACGGATAGAGGCCCTTCGGCCCATCGTATCCGCGCCGGCCATCAAGCCCTGTCTAATCTAATCCCATATTCCAGCATTTGGTCCGTAGCCTTGTATGCTATGGCATTTCAAGTGCTCATCCAAATGCTTCTTAAATGTTGTGAGGGTTCCTGCCTCCACAACCCTTTCAGGCAGTGAGTTCCAGACTCCAACCACCCTCTGGGTGAAAAAATTCTTTCTCAAATCCCCTCTAAACCTCCCGCCCTTTACCTTGAATCTATGCCCCCTTGTTATTGACCCTTCTACTAAGGGAAAAAGCTCCTTAGTATCCATCCTATCTATGCCCCTCATAATTTTGTACACCTCAATCATGTCCCCCCTCAGCCTCCTCTGCTCCAAGGAAAACAAACCCAATCTGCCCAGTCTCTCTTCATAGCTGAAGCGCTCCAGCCCTGGTAACATCCTGGTGAATCTCCTCTGCACCCTCTCCAAAGCGATCACATCCTTCCTGTAGTGTGGCGACCAGAACTGCACACAGTATTCCAGTTGTGGCCTAACCAGTGTTTTATACAGCTCCATCATAACCTCCTTGCTCTTATATTCTATGCCTCGGCTAATGAAGGCAAGTATCCCATATGCCTTTTTTACCACCTTATCCACCTGTTCCGCCGCCTTCAGGGATCTGTGTACTTGCACACCCAGATCCCTCTGAC
Source organism: Somniosus microcephalus (assembly GCF_052327205.1). Classification (NCBI taxonomy): domain Eukaryota; kingdom Metazoa; phylum Chordata; class Chondrichthyes; order Squaliformes; family Somniosidae; genus Somniosus; species Somniosus microcephalus. Next base: position 27,918,078 of record NC_140996.1, on the reverse strand, counting down.
CCTCCGTCTTGCCTAGGGTCTTACCATTCATTGTGTATTCCCTTGCCTTGTTAGTCCCCCCAAAGTGCATCACCTCGCACTTTTCCGGGTTAAATTCCATTTGCCACTGTTCCGCCCATCTGACCAACCCATCTATATCGTCCTGCAGACTGAGACTACCCTCCTCGCTATTTACCACCCTACCAATTTTTGTATCATCCGCGAACTTACTGATCATACCTTTTACATTCATATCCAAGTCATTAATGTAGACCACAAACAGCAAGGGACCCAGCACCGATCCCTGTGGTACCCCACTGGCCACAGGCTTCCAGTCACAAAAACAACCTTCGACCATCACCCTCTGCCTTCTGCCACTAAGCCAGTTTTGTATCCAATGTGCCAAGGCACCCTGGATTCCATGGGCTCTTACCTTCCTGACCAGTCTCCTGTGCGGGACTTTATCGAAGGCCTTACTGAAATCCATGTATACCACATCCACTGCGTTACCCTCATCCACACACCTAGTCACCCCCTCAAAAAATTCAATCAAATTAGTCAGACATGATCTTCCCTTGACAAAGCCATGTTGACTATCCCTGATTAATCCTTGTCTCTCCAAGTGGAGACTAATTTTGTCCCTCAGAATTTTTTCCAATAATTTACCTACCACTGATGTTAGGCTCACTGGCCTGTAGTTCCCTGGTTTTTCCCTACTCCCCTTCTTGAATAATGGTACTACATTAGCAGTTCTCCAGTCCTCTGGCACATCCCCTGTGGCCAGAGAGGTTCTGAATATATGTGTTAGAGCCCCCGCAATCTCTTCCTTTGCCTCACACAGCAGCCTGGGATACATTTCGTCCGGGCCTGGGGATTTATCCATTTTTAGGCCTGCTAAAACCGCCAATACCTCCTCCCTCTCGATGTTAATATGTTCGAGCATATCACAGTCCCCCCGCCCTATTTCTATGTCTACATCGTCCTTCTCCATCGTGAAAACAGATGCAAAAAATTCATTTAGAACCCCTCCTACATCTTCCGGCTCCACACACAGATTGCCACTTTTGTCCCTAATGGGCCCTATTTTTTCCCTAGTTATCCTCTTACCCTTAATATACTTATAAAACATCTTATGATTTTCCTTTATTTTGCTCGCCAGTGTTATTTCATGGCCCCTCCTTGATCTCCTAATTTCTTTTTTAAGTATCCCCCTGCACTTTTTGTACTCCCCTAGGGCTTCCTCCGTCTTTAGCCTTTTGTATCTGCCAAAAGCCCTCCTTTTTTTCCTAATCCATTCTCGTATATCCCCTGACATCCAAGGTTCCCTGTGGCTTTTGGAACCACCCTTGACCTTTACGGGAACATGTTGCCATTGTATGATCTCAATCTCCCTTCTGAAAGCCTCCCATTGCTCCGATGCGGATTTTCCTACAAGTAGCTGACCCCAGTCCATTTTGGCCAGATCCTGCCTTATCCTATTAAAATCGGCCTTCCCCCCAATTTAGAACCTTTATTTCCGGCCCATCTCTGTCCTTTTCCATGACCACCTTAAATCTCACCATATTATGGTCACTGTCACCAAAGTGCTCACCTACTAGCACTTCTTCCACTTGGCCGGCCACATTCCCTAGAATTAGGCCCAGTACCGCCCCCTCTCTTGTAGGACTTTCTACATGCTGGCTCAAAAAGCTCTCCTGGATGCACTTTAAGAATTCTACACCCTCTGAGCCTTTCACACTCTGACTATCCCAGTTAATATTGGGGAAGTTGAAGTCCCCCATTATTATTACCTTATTATTTGCACATTTCTCCGAGATTTGCCTACATCTCTGTTCCTCTATCTCCCCCTGACTGTTTGGAGGCCTATAGTACACTCCCAGCAAAGTGCTTGCCCCCTTTTTGTTTTTAAGCTCCACCCATATGGCCTCATTAGAGGAACCTGCTAATATATCATCCCTCCTTACTGCAGTAATTGACTCCTTAATTAATATTGCGACACCCCCTCCTCTTATACCTCCCCCTCTGTCTCGCCTGAAGATTCTGTACCCCGGAATATTGAGCTGCCAGTCTTGCCCCTCCCTCAGCCATGTCTCCGTGATAGCAACAATATCATACTCCCATGTGTTTATCAACACCTTCAGTTCATCCACCTTATTTGCAATACTCCTTGCATTAAAATAGATGCCACCCAGCCTTGCCCTTATATATTTGCCCTGTCTACCAAGCTGACTTGTTTTTTTCTCTATAATTGGCAGCACATCACCCCCTATTTCAGCTCCCCTCTGTATCCCATCCCCCTGCCAAGTTAGTTTAAACCCCCCCCCCCCCCCCCCCCCAAACAGTGCTAGCAAACCTCCCCGCAAGGATATTTGTCCCGCTCTGGTTCCGGTGCAACCCGTCCGACTTGTACAAGTCCCACCTTTCCCAGAAGCAGGCCCAGTGATCCAGGAAACTAAAACCCTCCCTCCTGCACCAACTCTTTAGCCACGCATTCATCTGTTCTATCCTCCTATTCCTATACTCTCTAGCACGTGGCACTGGGAGTAATCCAGAGATTACAACCTTTGAGGTCCTGCTCTTTAATCTGCTACCTAGCTCCCTAAATTCTTGATGCAGGACCTCATCCCCCCCCCCCCTTCCTACCTATGTCGTTGGTCCCAATGTGGACCACGACCTCTGCCTGCTCACCCTCCCCCTTAAGAATGCCCTGTAGCCGCTCAGTGACATCCATGACCCTGGCCCCAGGGAGGCAACAAACCATCCTGGAGTCACGTTTGCGGCCACAGAAACGCCTATCTGTTCCCCTTACGATAGAATCCCCTACCACTATTGCTCTCCCACTCTTTTTCCTCCCTTTCTGAGCAGCAGAAGCGTCCCTGGTGCCAGGAAGTTGGCTGCTGCTGCTTTCCCCTGGTGAGTCATCCCCCTCAACAGTATTCAACTTGGTATACCTGTTTGAAAGGGGGATGACCGCAGGGGTCCCCTGCACTTCCTGCCTGCCTCTGCTGCTCCGCCTGATGGTCACCCAATTCCTTTCTGCCTGTGCAGCCCTACCCTGCGGCATGAACAACTCGCTAAACGTGCTATCCACGACCCGCTCAGCATCGCGCATGCTCCAAAACTCATCCACCCGCAGCTCGAGCGCCGCAATGCGGTCTACAAGTAGCTGCAGCTGGATGCATTTCTTGCACACATGGTCGTCAGGCATACTGGCAGCGTCCCTGACTTCCCACATGGAGCAAGAGGAGCAGAACACGGGGCTGAGCTCTCCTGCCATGACTTACTCCTTTAATTAATTAAAAAATTTATTCAGTACCCCAGTTACAGGTATACTCTAGGGCGCTTTATTTACCAACTGTCCCCACTACACCACAGAGACCCTAGAAATTTAACACCACCAGAATTCAAGCTTGTATTGAAAAGAGAGAAATACTCACCAACCAATCACTTACCTGCTTCCTGCTGACGTCACACTTGGATTACTTTTTACCTCTCTCCCGGAACCTGGATTGGTATGCCTCGGGTTGCTCCCTTTTATCCTCCGCCGCCTCGGGCTGCTCCCGCGCAGGTCCGCTGCTTCTCTGGTCTCGGGGCTCTGTGCCTCGCTGCCTCGGGTTGCTCCCTTTTATCCTCCGCCGCCTCGGGCTGCTCCCGCGCAGGTCCGCTGCTTCTCCGGTCTCGGGGCTCTGTGCCTCGCTGCCTCGGGTTGCTCCCTTTTATCCTCCGCCGCCTCGGGCTGCTCCCGCGCAGGTCCGCTGCTTCTCGGGGCTCTGGGCCTCGCTGCCTTGGGTTGCTCCCTTTTATCCTCCGCCGCCTCGGGCTGCTCCCGCGCAGGTCCGCTGCTTCTCCGGTCTCGGGGCTCTGGGCCTCGCTGCCTCGGGTTGCTCCCTTTTATCCTCCGCCGCCTCGGGCTGCTCCCGCGCAGGTCCGCTGCTTCTCCGGTCTCGGGGCTTTGGGCCTCGCTGCCTCGGGTTGCTCCCTTTTATCCTCCGCCGCCTCGGGCTGCTCCCGCGCAGGTCCGCTGCTTCTCCGGTCTCGGGGCTCTGGGCCTCGCGTTGCTCCCTTTTATCCTCCGCCGCCTCGGGCTGCTCCCGCGCAGGTCCGCTGCTTCTCCGGTCTCGGGGCTCTGGGGTTACAACCTTTAATCACAGACTCCATTTAGGAAGGTTCGAGGAAAATGCAGGGAATCTGGCTTCCTTCCCTGGAGAATACACCAGGGAACTACAGAGTAGACTACATGACCAACTTGACTTCATGAGCAAGACCCTCCATGACATGACAGCAACGAGAGCCATGCTCCTGTCCATGGTGGACAAATGCAACCCCATAACCAGCGGTGACCAATAGGTTTGCTCTAGAATCTACCTACCTATCTGCAGGAGGTTGAGAACCGGGTTCCCTCGAGGGGAAATAGGAAGGTAATGAGGAATTCCCCAGGGCAAATTCAAAAAGTAAAGCTCCAAATACACAGGTGTTTGCGCTAGTGTTTCCCAAATCCTCAATGTACTTTTTCTAGAGGTCTCTGCCCAAGAGTAGATTCCTTTCAACAACCTTCATGCGGACTGTAAGCGGTACATTTTACATAGCTTCTCGAGTTCATATTCCTATGGACTGCAGTTACAAAGGTCTAGGCCGATGTACTCAATGATGTATTGAGCTGCAGACTAACATGGCTGCATTCAGAATCACTTCTTCGGAACTGCAGTTCCCATAAGGTAAAATATAGTGTGCAAACATGAAGGCAGTCTAATTGATTCGCCTGGCTATTGAAGGGTGACAACTCTGAGACCAGGGTGCCCTGTCTCTGCCTAGTTCATATAGAGCGATTTACTAATAGAGTTTATAACACAAAATGGGAAACATTTGTGCATTGGTATTCCTAGTTAGTTAGATCTACCTCGTATAATATTCTCCTGCATTCTGCAGTATCTCCTGCATTTAATTTAAAACCTATTCTATTTAGGTTCATGTTGCAGCTATTTCAGTCTTTTAGGGCCATTTAATGTTTCGATCATTAAGAGAGCACTCATTAGTATCTCCATATTATGCAAGTTATATGTCAATTATGACTAGTTAGACCGTAATTGGTTTTCAATTGGAATCTTGCATTTTTCACACAAGTTACTAAATCCACTATTCAAACCTCTTTGAATGTATGAACTTATTCGGAAAAACCACACTATTAGTGTTGTTTTGGCTCCGAAGGTGAGTGAACTATTCTGTGTTTTATTTGGCATTCCAACAGGGTTGGCTTACCTGAGGTTTTTACTTGAAGGCACTACCTCGTTTCATCTGGGACAAGAAACTGCTGCACTGTCCGCCACCGGACAAACCAGAACCAAACACTGTTTCCAATATGTAGATACCTGCAGAGCCCCAAGTCTCACAAAGCAATTTCGACAGTCTTGACCATTTGTTTCCTGTGTTACAAGGACCCAAGGCAAATCGCTGACAAAGGAGCAGATAGACAAATGGATGAGTCCGTGCACTGCTAACATCCTGCACTTGTTCCACCTGTTCTTGGGCTGCTTCTTTGCATCTCTCCAATGGGTTTTAATTTATAGCAAATATTGCAAGGCTGTCAAATGAAGCAATCCTCACATATTTGCTAGCAATTACTACCTAGATTTAGCTGCAGCACTTGACAGTGCCTTTGACAGATTACTCCTGAGAGCTAATGTAATGACTCCTACATCAAGGCTGCGCTCCTAAAGCTTTACTACTATGGTATGCCGCTTTAGTTTGTGAACAATGCAGAATGAAGAGGGAAGATAATTATCCACTTTGTAGGGTTGTCTTCATTCTTGAATGATGTGCATCTTCCACAGTCCCACCCATCCATCCCTACAGGACTGCATGGATCTAATTTTGGGGGTTTAGTGCAAAATGGTTTGTTAGTTTCAGTTTAGCATTGGCTCAATGGCGCTTTATTATATAAATACAGGAGTAGGATCCCAGAGCTGGCTATCTGAAACATCATCAAGACATTTATATCTATATGCTTAGGTTTTCCCAGAACTTAGCAAGCTGGGACTATACTCTTCTGGTGTATGAAGGATGAAAATCATTTTACAAAATGTTTGAGGTAACGAGGGGTTTGTTTTTAATGGGGAATTCTGATGTTTTGACATACGTCCTGAAGGAGTTGTTTAAATTTAATCATTTTAGTTTTTAAAAATTATCTCCCAGCAACTCTTCATTATCAGTCAAGTTGTTTGGAAGCACAATATGGAATGGAAAGATGCACTAATGCATCTAATAAGGAACTCATTTTGTGGGTGGCATTCACATCCCTTCGCTTAGGAAAGTAGGCTTTTATCAATTTACAATGAAACAATGTCAATCAGTTACAGTGCTCTTAGTGCGGGTTTGAGTCCTACTTTAGGAGTGGAGTATGAAGTGTGGTTTATAAACCACATTTTAAAGCAGTGATTGTTTTCTGATGGAACCCACAATTAATGGCCATTATCCTAAGCAAAGAGAACACTGCGACTAAAATGTGAATATTTAAGTGGAAAGTTGAGATGCAGATTTAACTTCAGAAAAAACGATGGTCAGTCCAGTAGCTTGAATTATGCTGCAAAACTTTTAATGCTTTACTTATAGGTTCTTAATTTATTATTTGTTCTGTAATTAGGGAAACATGCTCCAGCATAGCCTTACTACTGTACTTGAATTTTCATTCAAAAAATACCTCTTGTACCCAATGTTAAAGTGGAAAAAGTAATCATTGCATTGATCGGCCTCATGATGAGCACTGTTTCTAGAACTTTCCAAACTCGCATCACTTGGGAGTTGTATGGTTGGCAGAGAGACACATCTTTGGGAGATTCAAATGCAGATGCTAGATTTTACTGTTAACTTGACTATGCCACCAGGTCCTCTTTGTTTTTTAAAATCAAATATAAACCCTTCTCAGTTAAATGGCCTGAGCTCTCATAGTTGATCAAAGCTCCTATTTTTCTAAATCTTGTAATCACAATAAAGTGTAAGGATGCTATGTTTTGATGTCATTACTACTACTATTCCATGATATAATATAACTGATTTTAAATAGCCTGTAAACCATAGTACCCAGTATATACTTTGCTTTTAAGCTGGAGGTTCTGGTCAGGGACATCAGCTCAGAACTAGATGCTCACAAAACCATTCTCCTACCTTGTACCAATTTATGTTTCTATAAATTCTTTCTTTATGGTTGCAGATTTGGAAGGTTCACAGTGGCTGCTCTTCAGTCAAAGATTGAACAATATGAACGTGAGATGAATCGTCTAAAAAGGGCATTGGAACGGAGTGACAAGTACATAGAAGATATTGAGTTCCAGATTGAACAACTGAAGGGAAGGAGTGAAGAAAAAGAGAATGAAGGTGGGAAACTCTACCCAGAATCACCATCTGCTTCTCTACAGACTGGAGAAAGCGGAAGCTGTAGAGAACTATGGACCCATCATGATGAGGCCAAGGAGAACAGGATCATAGCCATGAGGAGAAGCCTCAGTAAAATCGAGCAGCCATTGGTCAACCAGTTAGATGGTGCTGAATCAACCTGTTTTAGTTTCTCATGTCAGCAAACTTTAAGTGGAACAATATCTGATCCAGCTCCAAAAAACAGGGCCCCTGCTGATGATGGACTTTTAACGACAGCTACTGTTGAGAATGATGCTTTGTTTTTGTTCCAGAAGACTAATGAGAAGGAAGAGGGCTGCACTGCACCTGCAGATGAGAGTGAGATACAATTTGAACTTCCTAGCCCTTGTACTCCATCCACATCACTTGGTGGCCTCCACCTTCACAGTACAGATGACGAAACAAGTCCCCTGATGAAAAAGAGAAATGGAGGAAAGAAGTTGACCCACTTAAGAAAACTTTGTTTTGATGATGCTGGTTGGAGAAATGCATGTTCTGAAGAGCAAATTTTATCAAAGCAAAATGTTGACTGCAAGCATATGCAGAATGCAGCGTTCACTTCCAGTAGCCTGACGTTTTGGAATACTTGTCAACCTCTTCCTACTGAGAGTCCCCATAAAAGCACTCCAAGGAAAAACTTGCCGACTTCTCAATCTGAAGACCCCACAGCCAAATCGGAGGGCAAAATGCCAAATTTAATAGGTAGCCCAGTTACTGGTGTTCCTTATGTTCCTGAATGTGGCGATGTACGTTCAAGAACATCCAGTGAGACGTCAATGGATGCAGCCTACCGAGAAAAGATATCTGAGCTGGACTTCATGTTGGATGAAACTGAGAACCTAAGAAATCCTCAATGCTCTCTGATATCTGAAGACCTCTCTGATCTGGACATGTCTTTAACATCAGATCTGGCGCAGTGCACTGAACTTTTGAATGAAGCTGAAAAAAGATTAGAACAGAAAATGAGACAAAACCAGCTCTGTGCCCCTGCTTCAGATACCAGAGATCAGATAGCAAATAATGATGGGCAAAGTACGGTTTTGTTGCCCATAGTGCCTCTAGTTGCTTTAGACATAAAAGAAGAATCTTTGACTTCAGAAGAGAAAACATCTTTCCATAGTTTTAGCTCCCCTTTTCTTTCAGTATCTTCTGAATTATCTGGCCTGCAGCATAAGAAACCATCTTTGTGGAACAGCTGTTTAATGCCTGAAAATGAAAAAATGCTGGAAGCAACCAACAGATGCCAGACTAGTAAAAGAAAACCACCGAGTTATGGTGAAGATTTATCCAGTCCATCTAAATCTTCAAAAAAGGATTTCTAAATTGAAACCCTTATTGCAGTTAGATTTTTTTTCTGTGGAATTTTGATACCATCTGATCATCTTCATAATTTGCCTCCTTTGTTACAAGTGCCCCCTTTATGAAGTATTATTTAGGACAGCACAATCAAATATGTGGCGTAACAAAACCCAGTGGGTACAGGTTTTCTGTTTCTGCACTTGATAGCCCATGATTTTCCTCTTATTAAATGGGCAGAAGATCATGGTCTGGGGAGTGCAGATGTAAAACATCATCTGGTCTAGTGTGTAAATACAATTCAACAGTGTTAAGCAGCATAGCATTACTGAGACTTGACTCTTAATACCAAATATGTCTAGCAGTAAATCTACCTTGTTTTCCATTTTAGGGTGGTGCTAAGCGAGGAGTCTAGTACATTTTTTTGTTTAAAATTGGAGCACAATTTACTTACTAAAATAAATGATGGAAGCGGAAGGCAATTGTACTGAAGGAAGTGAGGAAGAAACAATTGCAGCAGCAAAAGCTTAGTCTGTGTACATTGAATACAGCTGAGGAAATGTAGACAGACATCCAAATTATAAAGGTGGCATATTTGTGTTTTTGCTCACTATAGCTGAAATGTAAATGGTGAGCAAATTCTCAAGTCCTGGATGAGAGTTGAGCACATCAATAAAATTCTTGTAGTGCTCATCCATTTTTGTAGTCAATTCACTAGGTGGAGATTGGAAAGCTGCCAACAATATCATTTCAAATTGGTAGCTAAAAGTGAACATTTTTAAAAAATCTGGCAAACTTTATATAAATATTTTTTTCCCCTTTGTGAGTCAGTCAACTGCTTTTGTATGTAGCACCCAATTGAGTTTGCTCTGATCCGAGATGTGTAGAGAGCTTGACCGTGCTTAATCTGCACATCCTATCTACCAGTGTGCTTCCAAAAAAAAAGCAATAATGGTTTGGGACACTTTGCTAAGTGGAGAGTAGCCCACTGTTATAATGCTGCAGGCTTCTTCCCCCCCCAATGCAGTTTTGCGCTTAATGATGAATGAACTTTGAATCAACAAATGTTAGCATTTTATCAACCTTTCAAAGGGCTTATTGGAAATGATACAGAACTAAGCACTTCACTTTAAGTAATGTGGAAATTGAGGTTGCTTTATCCTTCAGTCAACAGCATGAAGTGGCATTGGTGACTGTTCAGGGCATCTGTAACCCACCTGCTGCTGATAGCTGCATGAATTGTGTATCCTAACTAAAGGAAGAGGAGGTAATGATATACAAATAAGAAAACTCTCTGTACTTAAATGGGATTCTAGAATATAAGGAGACTATTTTAATTTATATTTTTATAAAGTAGACTCTTCCGGCAGAGAAAATAACTGCACAAAGTGTGATCTTTTGCTAAATCTTATTCCACCCCCAGTAGAATCGAAATGAATGTGTTGCTGTGCAGTCTTGTTTTTTTTGGTTGATCATTTAAAGCACTGTGTAGAAATATTTAAAAAAAACTTAAGTTGTCTATTTGTTACTTGTCTTTGTGTGCTTAAAAAATGTATTTTCATTGACTTAATATTTGTTTTATTTTCTGTACATGTCTGCAACAGTAGATGCAAAGTGAAGGGAAAATCCAGTTTTCAACTGTGATATACTGTTCATACAATAAAGATTTTTTCAAAAATGTCAACTGCTTTTCTCCCAACACTTTCATTTGTGTTCATGGCAAAGAGGCAGTTTCCATAAGCACATTACAACTCTTAACTGCTTCATGGATCCTTAGATATGCCTCGAGTGGTATAGCATGCCACTGGGCTAACAGTTACCCCTTAATTACAGGGTATTACACTGGACATCACTGGTGCCCACCATGTTCTACATATTTCAAAAGACCACATTCTGATCAGTTCATGCTAAAAGAAAAATAGATTTATGTATAAGTATTGTAATTGCAGAGAAGCAGAAAGGCACAGCAAGATACTGATGGTACAAATACTTGAAAATATGGAATATTTAAGATTTTAATGTATCCTCTTTAGTTCATGAATAATCTGTAAAGTTTTTTTGGATGAAACTACCTTTCATAGGCTTCTCAATATTTATGGCTGCAGTGTTGCCCATTTGCTTACTTCTGGGCTCAGGTTGTGGTAAGTGATGCAGGATTCCTGTCCACTGCATTGAACCAAACTGTCAGACTGAACTGAAACGGGACTAAAGGTGAGCAGCTGATTCGGTGTCATTTTCAAAAATCTTGCATGTCACAGGAGTGTAACATTAACTATCTTCTTGAACATATCCCCGATGGGTAATAAATTTTGTCTATTTTCCACCAATCTGCAAATTCACACACATTAGCATTTCCAAGAGAGGCCCTACCAAGCAAACTTTGTTTTGGAATCTGTTTTAAGTGCACGCAGTGATATGAGACACACAAGCTAGCTGCCCCTCTTTGAAACTCGATATATGGACAGTTTTGTATGTTGGCCACTTCCCTGACATTTTTAGCTATGGCTAGCTAAAACTAATTTTTAAATATATTTACCCTATCTAAACTCAAAGGAAACAAAGTTTTCCTTGATTGGTGCAGGACAAAAGGTCTGTTTTCATCACCGTGATTAATTGCTTTTTTTTGTTAGATCAAACTCAGATTTGGTTCTTAGATGTGCAGATCCAGGCTCTCCAAATGAACAAATAAAAAATCACTTTGAAAAGGTCATCTTTTAGATGTAGTAATTTCTAAATTTGCAAATTCAACTATTTGTATCTTTATTTGATGTATGTTTTAACTTTTTGTTCATTGCCATAGTAACGACTGGTATGTTCTGCTCGTCTGCTCACAAACAATAACTTGTTTCATCAAAAGTTAGACTCTTTCAGATTTTAACCAAACTATAACAATATTCCAAACACACACTTGAGTTCCGTTCAAAATTTGACATGGCGCAGTTTACTGCTAAATTCTGAAAATCCTTTGGGAGCTGTAGAAACTGCCATTTAAACAGCTTCCCATTTATCAGTCAATAAGTGCCAGATGTTCTTGGAATACTGGCATACTGAATCAAAACAGTTTGTTGAAAGCCTACGATGACTGGTGGCCAGTGCATAACAAATTGAACTTGCATTGATCCAAGTATGTGCACAGACTTAGCAACACTTTCTTAATATTTGTAATGTCCACATGTGTTTATTTTGGTGAGAGCTCTGACAAAAATACATCTGCACACTAGTCTAGCATTTTGGAGTTACTATCATTACCTAAGCATAATTTTGTCAATTTATAATATTTCTTGAATAGTAAGTCAGTACACCTGAAACTAGAGAGATTTGAAGTGCTAATTAACCACTCAAATAGGTGGATCAGCAATAAAAATGTTTATCTGCAAGTTTTTGTAGCTTTGAGATGATAGGGAATGTAGGGTATAATTTTAAGCCTTTTTTGCCATAGAGATGAAATGGTTTCTTTATGACACTTAAAACTGCCATGGATGGTTTCCAATCAGTGCACCCATCAAGAGACTTGACTACACAGACACTCAAGTACCTTAATCTCCCATAGCAAAGGATTGACATATTGGTCATAATGATAATATTGAATGGCAGCTTGGCCCAATCCTACTTGAACACCTGGTGTTGAGGGGTATGAGGACCTCTTTTGTTCATTCTCTCTCCCCAGGATGTTAGAATGAACCCATGCTTATTGTAACCTAAAGCCTGTATCACTTAGCTTGGCATTAGCTAGCTCAAAAGTGTCCCTTTTAGTCAGAGTTATACAGCACAGAAAGGGGCCCTTCGGCCCATCGTGTCCGCACCAGCCATCAAGCCCTATCTATTCTAATCCCATTTTCCAACACTTGGTCCATAGCCTTGTATGCTATGGTGTTTCAAGTGCACATCTAAATGCTTCTTGAATGTTGTGAGGGTTCCTGCCTCTACCACCCTTTCAGGCAGTGAGTTCCAGATTCCAACCACCCTCTGGGTGAAAATGTTTTTCCTCAAATCCCCTCTAAACCTCCTGCCCCTTACCTTGAAATTATGCCCCCTGGTTATTGATCCTCTACTAAGTGGAAAAGTTCCTTTCTATCTAGGCCCCTCTCATAATTTAGTACACCTCAATCAGGGCCCCCCTCAGCCTTCTCTGCTCTAATGAAAACAACCCCAGCCTGTCCAATCTCTCTTCATAGCTGAAGCGCTCCAGCCCAGGTAACATCCTGGTGAATCTCCTCTGCACCCTCTCCAATGCAATCACATCCTTGTGATAGTGTGGCGACCAGAACTGCACACAGTATTCCAACTGTGGCCTAACTAGTGTTTCGTACAGCTCCATCATAACCTCCCTGCTCTTATACTCTATGCCTTGGCTAATGAAGGCAAGTATCCCATATGCCTTTTTAACCACCTTATCTACCTGTCCTGCTGCCTTCAGGGATCTATGTACATGCACACCAAGGTTCCTCTGTCCTTCCTTGGGTCCTACCATTCATTGTGTATTCCCTTGCCTTGTCAGTCCTCCCAAAATGCATCACCTCACACTTTTCAGGGTTAAATTCCATTTGCCACTGTTCTGCCCATCTGACCAACCCGTCTATATTGTCCTGTAGCCTGAGGCTTCCCTCCTCGCTATTTACCACTCCACCAATTTTCGTGTCATCTGCGAACTTGCTGATCATACCTCCTACATTCATATCTAAATCATTAATGTACACTACAAACAGCAAAGGACCCAGCACCGATCACTGTGGTACACCCCTGGACACAGGCTTCCAGTCACAAAAACAACCTTTGACCATTACCCTCTGCCTCCTGCCACTAAGCCAATTTTGGATCCAAATTGCCCTGGATCCCATGGGCTCTTACCTTCTTGACCAGTCTCCCTTACTGAAATCCATGTAGACTACATCAACTGTAATACCCTCGTCCACACACCTAGTCACCCCCTTGAAAAATTCAATCAAATTGGTTAGACATGATCTCCCCCTGACAAAGCCATACTGACTATTCTTGATTAATCCTTGCCTCTCCAAGTGGAGACTAATTCTGTCTCTCAGAATTTTTTCCAATAATTTCCCTACCACTGATGTTAGGCTCACTGGCCTGTAATTCCCTGGTTTATCCCTACTACCCTTCTTGAGTAATGGTACTATGTTAGCTGTCCTCCAGTCCTCTGGCACCTCCCCTGTGGCCAGAGAGGTTCTGAAAATTTGTGTCGGAGCCCCTGCAATCTCCTCCCTTGCCTCACACAGCAGCCTGGGATACATCTCGGCTGGGCCTGGGGATTTATCCACTTTTAATCCAACTAAAACCGTTAGTACCTCCTCCCTCTCAATATTAATTTGTTAAAGTATATCAGAATCCCCCTGCCTGATTTCTATGCCTACGTTGTCCTTCTCCATAGTGAACACAGATGCAAAATATTCATTTAAAACCTCACCCACATCTTCCAGCTCTACACACAGACTGCCACTTTGGTCCCTAATGGGCCCTACTCTTTCCCTGGTTATCCTCTTGCTCTTAATATACTCATAAAACACCTTGGGATTTTCCTTTATTTTGCTCGCCTGTTTTTTTATGCCCCCTCTTCGCTCTCCTAATTTCTTTTTTAAGTACCCCCCTGCACTTTCTATACTCCTCTAGGGCTTCCATTGTTTTTAGTCCTTTGTATCTGCCAAAAGCCTCCCTTTTTTTCCTAATCCATTCTTGTCTATCCCTTGACATCCAGGGTTCCCTGGCCTGTTGGTCCCACCCTTGACCTTTATGGGAACATGTTGGCATTGTACTCTCTTTCTTTCCTTTCTGAAAGACTCCCACTGCTCTGATGTGGATTTTCCTACAAGTAGCTGATCCCAGTCCACTTTGGCCAGATCCTGCCTTATCATATTAAAATCGGCCTTCCCCCAATTTAGAACCTTTATTTCCGGTCCATCTTTGTCCTTTTCCATGGCTACCTTAAATCTCACCGAATTATGGTCACTGTCACCAAAATGCTCTCCTACTGACACTTATACCACTTGCCTGGCTACATCCCCTAGAATTAGGTCCAGTACTGCCCCCTCTCTCTTGTAGGACTTTCTACATGCTGGCTCAAAAAGCTCTCCTGGATGCACTTTAAGAATTCCGCACCCTCTAAGCCTTTCACACTCTGACTATCCCAGTTAATATTGGGGAAGTTGAAATCCCCTACCATTATTACTCTATTATTTCTACACTTCTCTGAGATTTGCCTACATATCTGTTCCTCTACCTCCCCCTGACTGTTTGGGGGCCTATAGTACACTCCCAGCAATGTGCTTGCCCCCTTTTTGTTTTTAAGTTCTACGCATATGGCCTCATTAGAGGAACTTGCTAAGATATCATCCCTCCTTACAGCAGTAATTGACTCCTTGATTAATATTGTGACACCCCATCCTCTTTTACACCCCCCTCTGTCTCTCCTGAAGACTCTATACCCTGGAATATTGAGCTGCCAGTCCTGCCCCTCCCTCAACCATGTCTCTGTGATAGCAACAATATCGTACTCCCATGTGTTCATCAACACCTTCAATTCATCTGCCTTACTCTCAAGACTCCTTGCATTAAAATAAATGCCATCCAGCCTTGCCATACTCCCTTTTGCCCCAAAAAGTTTGCAATTTTATTATTTTAAATAAGATGAGGAGTATTAAGTAACTGCAGTGAAAACTATTTTATTAATTCATGTATAAAACAAGTTTGATAGTTTACAATCGTACCCTGTCTCATTGAGGACGGCAACCTGATTACCACTCTAAAGCCAGGACAATACAGATGATGGCAGTTTACAGTGAGATTACAGTAGCCAGTACATACAACATGGGTTCTATGTTATAATCTCCAGCTCATGTTAATTAGAGATGAGGTCATAATGGTACACTCCAGATCATAGGGGATACAAGATCCACTTGCAGAAATGGCCAATGATGCTAAACTTGTGAGAATAGAGCAAACCTGAAAATTTGTCTAATGCCTCAGCTCAGCAGAATATTGCTTACTAACCAATCTTGCACCTCTCAATGGTAGACAAATAGACCTAGAAATTGGTTTGCACCAGCCTGTCCCACACCAAAACAGGTAGGCTCAAGCCACACCCAATATTGGGCCGCTGGTCTCATTTAGTTGATAACCAGTCAGCTGCGGACACCTGCTGGGCATCCCCAGGCAGCCTGCTAGCAAAGAGGGTTAGAATTTCAGGCCATACATCACCGGCAGCGGCCCTTCGGTACAGGGGAAGGAAGGCAATCGGGAGAGTGGGGGGGAATGTGAGAGGGAGGAGGCCTGCAACAGTCTTTGACACTACAGCGGACCAGGCAGGAGCTCTGCCGCTCCTGGTTCCACATTCAGGTAAGTATTTTATTTAAAACAGCTTTTTGGTGGTGGCCTCCAGCGGTCCCTTTAAGGACCACTGGTTCGATCGCACGTAAGCCACATCAACCATGTAGTATGAACTAGATGTGATGCAGTAAGGTTACAAAGTGTTTATTGCAAGTGCATGATTTTCTGCAGCACACAAAATATTGGCCACTTCCTGCTTTGAAAACATTTGAATTCAGAACAAAAATTGTTCCGGCTGGTTATGTGTACTGAAAAATAAGGCCCTGGTATAAAGGAGGTTTAAATATTCTCATTCACTTAGTTATTGCAAAATTATTAAAATTAGGATTCTTTTATTTCTCATCTGACCTAGATAGATGTTGTATTACTGTGGTTAAGCAATACTCTGGTTCATTAAATGTTTTAACCTTTGCCACCATCATGCAAGTTGAATGATTTTAGAAGATCTTGGAAATACAAGATGGAAGTATTTCTGCAGGGAGCTCCAGAAAGTAGGATTGAGACTGTTGAGGGGGAAATGGAAGTGAGGTGGCCGGGGTGGGGGGTGGATGCCAAATGGCATGAGGTCTGATTTGGAGGACTAAAGGGCAAGGGCTAGGACATAATGCTACAGGAGTTTGCAGAAGTAGTGTAAAGTGAGGCCATGTAAAACAAAAAGTTGCAGAGATTGAATTGAGAGTTAGGGAGCAAGGAACCAATGAAAGACTCCATGGACAGGTGTGATGGAACTTAAATATGGAATGAGACATAATGCAGGCAGTAGAATTTTGGACAAAGTGGTGTTTGTGTTGGATGGAGTTTGCAAGACCAGCAAGGAGAGTGTGGGAAAAGGCAAATCTGGAGGTGGTGAAATAAGGGTTTCAGCAGCAATGCGGGTAAAGTAAAGTTGGAGGTGGGCAATATTGTGGAGGTAGAAGTAAGCAGTCTTGGTAATGGATAGAATATGAGGTTATAGCTTAGCTCATGGTTGAACAACTTTCACATCATCTGGCACAGCAGAGAGGGGATTGGGGGTCAGGGGAATGTTTTTGACAGGAGCTTCAGTCTTTCTGACCAATTAGAGGAAGTTCTAGCTCATCAATAATTTGATATTGGGCAGCAGCCTGTCAAAACAGGGTTGGGAAATCATGGGTAGTGGTGGAAAGGTAGAGTTAAATATTGTCAGAATACATATGGAAATTGACTTCATGCCTAAGGATAGTCACCCAGGAGCAACATGTAAATAAAGAGGGGACCAAAGCTGGAATCTTGGGAGTATTCCAGAGGTGACTGTAGGAATGGGTAGAGAAGCTATTACGGTAAATAAGTGGAAAGGCAGCTAAGTCTTTAAGAGTTAGGTAAGAATGGAATCGAGGGAGCAGGAGGTACATTTCATAGAGGAGATAAATGTAGTGACACCTGAGGGAAGATGAGGGAGAAGCTAAAGAGCAATATGGAGTTCAGTCTGCTGTGATGGAGGGGTTGGAGTTGTCGGGGATGAGGAAGTAGGATAAGGATGTGGCAACTGTGAAAGTATATTTACTAGTCCTAGCTCCTTTGGGGCTATCCCGGATCAGGCGTATTTCTCAGATGTTCACCTTCAACTAAAGGTTGAGGTAGCCGAATCTTAAAGACACTTAACTGGGTCTAAAGGTCTGGGCTAACTCTCCCTAAAGGAAAGGAATAACCCAAGAATGTTACTGTACTCCAGATAGCACCAGATAAGTTTAGCCAGACAGTAAAGTCCTGGATATTATGAGGGTCTGGAGATTTCCTTCAGAAATTGTAACTTCACCAAAGAGTGTACAAAGATTGAGTTTGCGAGTTATTGATACAGAAGACTTATATGAGACAATTCTAAAAATATATAGAGATTTATAAAAAAAAACAAATTGCAATTTACAGTTGGTGAGTCAGTCAATCGCAACGTTAACAGTTTTAAAAAGAAAAAATACAATCTTATTCTTAACAGAGAATCCTACTTATAAATCTTAACTTCACCACAGTATTACCGTTCTTAAACTTGTCTTATTACAGGATATCCATCAATTATCAAGGTAGCAGTTACCTTCAATCCCCGAGGTACAAAAGAGTGAAGAACTACAAAGCCGCCCCTGTAGTCGAGAATCGCTTTGCCCGATTAAAGCAAGTCTGATTATCTCATTCGAGACTCCAATATTTATACCCCTTTTGCAGTTATTCATAAGGTTTCTGTTAATCCAAGTTAATTATCACTAATCATCTTTTAGCTGACCTACTGAAATTCTTACTACCACATCGTCAATAGCTATTGGGAGTTTACCATATGTGGGCAAAGGGCAGATATACCTTACATCATGTCATTCTCAAGAGGTTTTAATCAAGATCATTCATCCAGGATCGACCATTGTCTTGTTTTAATAAGGTTACCCATTCGGGGCCACCCATTCTTCTGTTTCAACAACTTGTCCTATTTCAATAGCCAGAATTCTTTCATAGCTATTTCATAGTTAGGTTTCTAAATTTCCAAACCCAGTTTGTAATGTTTTAAAGAATTTATAAAATAGAGTTCCTTATAAAGTACTCTTCAGGTTATCTCAATGAGGCCAGAATTCTTTCAGAAGGTAGGATTTCCAAATTGAGCTTGCTGTGCTTTCCTTTAAAAAAGTTAGACAGTGTATTTTTCTAAAAAGGCTATAGTGTATTTATCTTATATAGTATATTTTTCCAAAAAGGTTATATAGTAGAATTTCTTCACAACTGAAGCAGCTGCATGAACAGTCTCAATAATCAAGACTAAAAAGTCCATAAGTTCCTCAAGCTTGTCATTAGGGCTAAGGATGGAGAGGCCAGAGGAAGAGGGTTGGAGGAGCCTGTTGGTCACTGATAAGACATAAGGGGTGATTTTAACTTTCATCAGTGGCAGAAAATGGGTGGTTGCTAATTGGCTGGCCGTTATGTAGCCCACCTGATTTTTTGGGCTACCGCTCGTTTTCCGCCACCGATAAAATATCAAATCAAAACTGTACTCTCCAGGATGGTACGGAGGTAGTGATATGGTTTTCTTGTGGAGGGTGTGGGGTATTGCTTAAGATAGTCAAGTTAGATCTGGTAATGGATGACCAAATCAGTCATGTACCAGGTGCCCTTGAGTCTGCGGCTCTTGGTCTCGAGGATGTACAGGAAGGAGCTGTACCAGGCAGAACAGCAGGATGGGAGACCATAAGTGAGTTGGTGGGCGTGAAGCCGTCAAAGAAAAATTAAGGGAACAGGTCAACAGAGATTGATGGTAAAAGAATGTATTTGTGATGGAAGTGGTGAGTAGGTTTTTTTTCCAGGGTGGAAGGTGAGCTTAATGGGCAGAGACATTTGGATGGTGAGGGAGACAAAGAAGTTATCTGAGATGGCATTATTGATGATGAAAACCTCAGGTGGCGAGGCCTTGTAAAATAGCAATGTCAAACAGGTGGCAGAGTCTGTGGGTGAGTGAGGTTGAGTGGTGATAGAAGGAAAAAGTCAGCGGAGCGGAGGGCAAGGGTAATGTAGGTGAAGGTTGAAATCACCAAGGATGAGGACTCAATGTAAAGGGAGAATCGGGAGGAGATCTCTATGAATAAATCATGGTGGGGCTTGGAAAGGTAGTACACAATGAATGGACTACTACATGGGTCCACAAGAGGATCCTAGGTCTCTGGAAGGGCACCAGATTTCTTCGTCTCTCCAATATTTTATAGTTGTTGACTTAATAGTACATTATTTCTGATGCTGTATACTAATAAAAAACATTTTCTGCAAAGATGGGGTTGTTTTCCTTTGGGTAGCTAATGCTGTCTTTTGGTGGTTAAGCTGGGGAGTCCAGGAAATGTGTCAGTATTTGCAGGTTGTCCCTCACACAGGAAAGTGAAGAGATTTCTACAATGGCTTAGTGGCCTGCATACCTTTACAAAGCCTAGGTCTTTCTAGTAAAAACTATATGAATTTGGCTCACCTCTGCCTTAGATTGACTTGTCATTTCTTATCCTAATAGGACACTATTTTAGGCAAGAGTATCCATAATATCTAGAATAAAATAAATGAAGGGATAGATTATTCACCATTAAGGAGAGCAGTTATCAATCTTCGAATGAAGATATCCAATTCTATCCCATCCTTTCTCCCTTGATCTGTCTTACAACCTCTGTAAGCTTCTCTGACAAAAATAATTTTCTGAAGTAGTTCCAGCTGTATTTGTATATTTCCTTGGAAAAATTAAATGAACTATATTTAGAATTTATGTTCCTTTTGTGGAGAAAACTGGGTGTCACTTATTATGAAATCTTATGATAGATATTTATATGGTCCAAAAAGCTTAAGATGGTTACTTCAGGACATCCTTATATAGTGCAAGAAGGTCACCTATTTCTTGCCTAATGATCTTATGGGATGGGCAGTCTTATTTTTGCTAGCTGACCATAATGGGTGCAGCAGAATTCAAAAAATCATGACTTTTCCACTTGAAGGTGAGTTTTCCTTGCAGAGTTTTCAAAACATAAACCTTTTAGGAATATGTCCAGCTTTTATGTTTAATCCTTTGAGAGTTGTCAATAAAGCAATAATACACACATTAAACTTAACATTTGAACTAAAATTGACCATTTTTTTTTAAATGCCATATAACGGTGGTTTTAAAAAGATAATTAATCTAAAGCACAATTAACAATTTTCTAAAAAATGTTAGATTGGAATCACTTGATCCTCCAGGTGAGCAAAATCGCGGCCCATATATTTTTTCCAACAGTCCTTTCGTGAAATAGCTGACTGTGAGGGAGTGGGTGGAGGTGTGTTAACTAATGAGGTAAAAAATATTTGTAAATAAGAATAATGGGCATACAACGCAAACAAATCTGCATTTCGATGTCAAACTGTGTACCATATTTTAAAGGCTGGATTGCATTTGCATGTCACTGAATCTCCCTGTAGTTTCTGGTGTTGCTTTTCCACAATCTGATATTAGTCATTGTTTTTTTTAACTCCACTATCACCCTTGCTAATTGACACTCAAACTTATTTCACTGACGTGACAGCAGCTTTGTGCTTTTAATTTTTCAGAAAAGATTATAGAAATCTAATTAGAAAGAGTAATATTTGGTTTGGAGGTAATTCCAGATGTGAGGCTGGTGCAGCCCAGCATGTAATAGCACTAAACTAAAAAGGTCTGCACACACATTTACAATTCACCCAGTCTGCTATTATTCTATATATAATCTACAGGAAGATGCTAACTTGTATGTTATAGTTTTACTGCACTCAGTGAATAAATGAACTGTGCTGATAAAATCTTCTTGCATTTTCTTTGTAATCAACTTGCCTGTAAATCTGAAGTACATAAGAACATAAGAAATAGGAGCAGGAGTAGGCCAATCGGCCCCTCGAGCCTGCTCCGCCATTCAATAAGATCATGGCTGATCTGATCCTAACCGCCAATCTACTATCACAGAACCATCTCCTGAATCTAACAGAATTAGACACACGAAATAGGAGCAGGATCAGGCTACACGGCCCCTGGGCCCGCTCCGCTACCCACAGGGCCATGTCCGAGCCGAACCTAAACTCATGTCCAAATTCCTGCCCGCTCCCCGTAACCCTTAATTCCCTTTACTTCTAGGAAACTGTCTATTTCTGTTTTAAATTTATGTAATGATGTAGCTTCTACAGCTTTTTGGGGCAGCATATTCCATGGACCTACCACCCTCTGAGTGAAGTAGTCCCTCCTCATCTCAGTTTTGAAAGAGCAGCCCCTTATTCTAAGACTATGCCTCCTAGTTCTAGTTTCACCCATCATCGGAAACATCCTCCCCGCATCCACCCGATCCAAGCCCTTCACAATCTTATATGTTTCAATAAGATCGCCTCTCATTCTTCTGATCTCCAATGAGTAGAGTCCCAATCTACTCAACCTCTCCTCATATGTCCATCCCCTCATCCCCGGGATTAACCGAGTGAACCTTCTTTGTACTGACTCGAGAGCAAGTATGTATTTTCTTAAGTATGGACACCAAAACTGTACGCAGTATTCCAGGTGCGGTCTCACCAATACCTTGTACAACTGAAGCAATACCTCCCTATTTTTATATTCTATCCCCCTAGCAATGAAAGCCAACATTCCATTGGCCTTCTTAATCACTTGCTGCACCTGCATACTAACCTTTTGAGTTTCGTGCACCAGGACCCCCAAATCCCTTTGTACTTCAGTACTTTCCAGTTTCTTGCCATTAAGATAATAACTTGCTCTACGATTTTTCCTGCCAAAGTGCATAACCTCACACTTTCCAGTATTGTATTCCATCTGCCAAATCTCTGCCCACTTACTTAGCCTGTCTATGTCCCCTTGCAGGTTTTTTATGTCCTCCTCACTCACTACTTTCCCCCCCATCTTAGTATCATCTGCAAACTTTGATATGTTACACTCGGTCCCCTCCTCCAAATCGTTAATATAGATTGTAAAGAGTTGGGGACCCAGCACTGACCCCTGCGGAACACCACTAGTTACTGATTGCCAGTCTGAGAATGAACCATTTATCCCAACTCTCTGCCTTCTGTTAGATAGCCAATCCTCTATCCATGCCAGAATATTACCCCCAATCCCGTGATTTTTTATCTTAAGCAATAATCTTTTGTGTGGCACCTTGTCAAATGCCTTTTGGAAGTCTAAATACACTACGTCCACTGGTTCCCCTTTATCCACCCTATATGTTACTTCCTCAAAGAACTCCAGCAAATTTGTCAAACATGACTCCCCCTTCATAAAACCATACTGACTTTGTCCAATTAAATTATGATTATCCGAATGTCCTGTTACTGTCTCCTTAATAATGAACTCCAAAATTTTACCTACCACATATGTTAGGCTAACCGGTCTATAGTTTCCAGCCTTCTGTCTACTGCCCTTTTTAAATAAGGGTGTTACATTAGCAGTTTTCCAGTCTGCCGGGACCTTTGCTGAGTCCAGGGAGTTTTGGAAAATTATTACCAATGCATCCACAATCCCTACCGCCACTTCCCTCAAGACCCTAGGATGTAAGCCATCAGGTCCAGGTGATTTATCCGCCTTGAGTCCCATTATTTTACCGAGTACCACTTCCTCAGTGATTTTGATCGTGTTTAGCTCCTCCCCCCCCTATAGCCCCCTGTTTGTCCAGTGTTGGGATATTCTTAGTGTCCTCTACTGTAAAGACTGATACAAAATATTCATTCAGTGTTTTTGCCATCTCCATATTTCCCACCATTAATTTCCCGGTCTCATCCTCTAAGGGACAACATTTACTTTAGCCACCCTTTTTCTTTTTATATAACTATAAAAACTCTTACTATCTGTTTTCATATTTTTTGCTAATTTAGTTTCATAATCTATCTTCCCTTTCTTAATCAATCTTTTTGTTATTTTTTGCTGTCTTTTAAAGTTTTCCCAATCCTCTATCCTCCCACTAGATTTGGCTACCTTATATGCCCTTGTTTTTAGTCGAATACTATCCTTAATTTCTTTACTTAGCCATGGATGGCTGTCTTTTCTTTTACACCCTTATCTTCTCAGTGGAATATATTTTTTTTGGAAGTTGTAAAATAACTCCTTAAATGTACACCATTGATCATGTATCGTCTTAACCTTTAATCTATTTTCCCAATCCACTCTACTCAATTCCGCTCTCATACCTTCATAGTCTCCTTTATTCAAGCTTAGCACGCTTGTTTGAGATCCAACCTTCTCACCCTCTAATTGAATATGGAATTCAACCATGTTATGGTCACTCATTCCAAGGGGATCCTTTACTAGGACATTTTTAATTAATCCTGTCTCGTTACACAGGACCAGATCTAAGGTTGCTTGCCCCCTGGTCGGTTCAGTTACATACTGCTCAAGAAACCCATCCTTAATACACTCAATGAACTCATCCTCAAGGCAGCCCTGCCCAATTTGATTTGTCCAATTAATATGATAGTTAAAATCCCCCATAATTATAGATGTTCCCTTATTACAAGCCTCAACTATTTCCTGATTGATACTCTGTCCAACAGAGTTGCAACTGTTCGGAGGCCTATAGAGTATGCCCACTAGTGTTTTTTTCCCCTTATTATTCCTTACCTCCACCCAAACTGTTTCTTTATCCTGATCTTTTGACTCAATATCATTTCTCTGTATTACAGTGATTCCTTCCTTTATTAACATAGCCACCCCACCTCCCCTTCCTTCCTGCCTGTCCTTCCTGATCGTTAAGTAACCTGGTATGTTTAATTCCCAGGCATTGTCACCCTGCAGCCATGTTTCTGTAATGGCCACAAGATCATACCCATATGTAGTTATTTGTGCCATTAACTCGTCTATTTTGTTACGAATGCTACGTGCATTCAGATAGAGAACTTTCAAATATGTTTTGTGACACTTAGTTCCTGCTTTTGCCCTTATTATTACTTTACCTTTTACTCCATACCTTCTGCCCCTTCCTGACATGCTCTGGTTTTTAATTCCCCACTGCTACCTAAGTCTATGACCTTCTCTGTTGTCATTTTTATTATTTGCTCTCTAGGAACCTCCCCCCCACTAGTTAGTTTAAAGCCCTCTCTACAGCCCTAGTTATATGATCCGCCAGGACTCTAGTCCCAGCACTGGCCAAGTGAAGCCCGTCCCAACGGAACAGCTCCCTCCTGCCCCAGTACTGGTGCCAGTGTCCGAGGAAGCAAAACCCATTTCTCCCACACCATTCTTTGAGCCACGCATTTAACTCTCTAATTTTATTTGTCCTAGCCAAATTCGCTCGTGGCTCAGGTAATAAGTTCTGGTTTTTAATTTGACTCCTAGCTGCTCATACTCCTTTAACAGAACTGGCTTCCTAGTCCTATCTACGTCGTTTGTACCAACATGGACCACGACAACTGGATCCACCCCCTCCCACTGCAAGTTTCTTTCCAGCCCAGAGGAGATGTCCTTAACCCTGGCACCGGGTAGGCAACACAGCCTTCGGGACTCTCGCTCTCGGCTGCAGAGAACTCTATCTATCCCCCTAATAATACTATCCCCTACCACTACAACATTTCTATTTACTCCCCCCTCTTGAATGGCCCCCCGTCCCATGGTGCTGTGGCCAGGTTGCTCATCCTCCCTGCAGTCCCTGCTCCTGTCCCCACAGGGAGTAAAAACCTCGAACCTGTTGGACAAGAGCAAGGGCTGCGGCTCCTCCAGTTCTACCGCCTGGATCCCCATACCTGCCTCACTCATAGTCACACTGTCCTGTCCCTGCCCATGGGCTACATCTGAATTAATTAACTTCATAGGTGTGACCACCTCCTGATACACAGAGTCCAGGTACTTCTCCCCCTCCCCTGATGTGTCGCAGTGTCTGAAGCTCAGACTCCAGCTCATCAACACGGAGCTGGAGTTCCTGTAGCAGCAGACGTAATCACCGTGAGCCTCAATGGGGTTCACCGGCTCCCACATCTCACAACAGTAACACATCACCAGCTCCATTCTATGTAATTAATTAAATTTTTTATTGTTAGTTATGGACACCCTCTGCCCGATTTTAGATGCTAGTATCCCCTTCAATTAATTGGATTTATATTAAATCAATCCCTCTAGTTACACCAGTTAAATGGTTTACCAACAGTCACTCTGCACCAGAAAGGCCTTATTAACTACAACCCACAGAGTTAAAGTTTGAAAAGAGCACCTAACCCCCCACTTACCCTAACTCACACTTACCCAAACTCTCAGCACTCTTTGATGACTCGCACTCAGTGCTTGCTCGCACTAGGACTGGTCTTTTTATACTGTTTGTTTGTTTACAGCCAAATGAGTCACCCCTGCTGATTGGTTAGAAAACTGGTTTCCACTGCCTGCTGTGCCAATTTACTCCTACTGCAGTGTAACCTTGTTTTACTCTTCTTAAACCAACAGAATCCCAAATATTTAACTTTTCCCCTTTACTTAAACTGCTTAAGTAATCTTATCAAGAATGATTTAAAGAGAAATAACAATTAAAGAACTCTCACACTTACCCAAACTCACAGCACTCTTTGATGACTCACACTCAGTGCTTGCTCGCACTAGGACTATAATATTGCTTTCTTTGCCAATTTTCTCCATTCCCCTCCTAAAGGCTTTGACATTGGGTGGAGTAAAGCTTTATGTGTATAGTCACACTCTGCTACTTTGCCTACATGCCAATTCTTCAGGTGTGGTCTGTATGACTAAGGACATCAAGGCTGAGAACAGTCATGTCCTTACCCAATATCCACATGTGCCCTTTCCTGTCGGGATCACTAGATTGAGATCGGAAGCAGGAATCCTGGTGGGTTTGCCCCCTTCCCCAATACAGGGGGTACTAAAGCCAATTGTAGCACACCCACTACCACCTTGGACGAAATCACAGACCTGGAAGTGAACCTTGGACCTTCTGATGTGTAATGGCTCATTTGCACACTGCCTCTAACACCTGAGCCATTGGGGAAGCCTGTAAAGCTCCTTTAGTGCCTATGATGTTTTTGTTCAGCAGAAGGAAAAGGAATTTGTGTATTTTAGTTTGTTTATTTGAAGTCGCTGACATGACACTTATGTAAGGCATCCTTACTTCATACAGCTCCCAGTGACAAAACTACAAACACAATTGGTAAGTAGTACAAACAAATGTCTACTATATATTATTAAAATCATCTGACCATTTTATTAGATAGAATTACATAGAATATACAGCACAGAAACAGGCCATTCATCCCAACCATTATTATTATAAGATTATTGCATTATATTACAGAATTTGAATTACTTTATTATCCATTATTCTATAGTAGTTATTGCTGGTGTATCACTGAATTTATTTCATCAGTATGAAAGCTCCATAATTGTTAATACTGCAAGCATAGCCGAGATTTTGCTCACCTCAGCGGGTCTGGTGCGGGCGATGTTGGTGGTGGGTCGCGACCTCACTGCTGGCTCCATCCCGCTGTCTAATATGAATTTGCGTCGATGAGGCTTGTTCGAGGAAGTCCAATTAGAGGAAGCGGTGCTGGGGTTATCATTTGATGATGCATCATCAGCCGGTTTCCTTTAAGGGACCATGACCAACTTTCTTCTGACAGTTGTGCTGTCGGTGTTCTACAGCATTTAAGTGCTGCAAACACTGACAATCACTGCGCAGAGGTACAGGGCTGTACCCAGATTCTCCCATGTGTTTACAGAGGGTGTCACAGCATGCAGGGTGGTCCTCTTCCCTTCCCATGGGAGGAAGACACCTCCCGAGGGAACCAAAACAGCCTGGTTGCACATTGCACAGGAGGTCACAAGCAGGGATGTGGTCAGGAGTTCCTGGGTGCAGTGGCGCAAACATTTTAATAATCTCATTAGATCACGAAACATTAGTACAAAGCCACACTCAACCTCATCCTGCTGTGCCTCTCATCACATCCCCATCACTCTGACTTCCCTACCCTACTCCTGCACATCCTTACTCACACCAACCTACCTTGCACCTCCACCCTTCTCTCTCTCTCTGCATTATCACATCTCTATCTCACTAACCACGCCTCACACTCACCCTCATCCTAGTGCAATCATACCAACTAACAACACACAAGGGTAGCCCCTTGGGTGTTTTATCCAATGTTCATGTAAAGTTTCTGTTAATGTGCTGTCAAACATTGAAAACTTTATTTTCAACACTTTCCAGCCTTGGACAGGTTTGTGTGCACTTTTGGAAGTGGCTTAGTGAGTTACAGTGAATGGTGGGACCTAACGGTACCCCCTGCAATGGTGATGACTGTGAAAGGAATGGCTTGGTCATTGTAGGGATGCTTTATGGTGTTGGTGTGGGGTGTTGCCAACCTGGCGCATCATGTGGCAGCCAGGGTGTACAACATCAAGTGAAGTAAATCAGGCCATGGTGAAGCCATCCCTGGCTTCCCAGGCAGCAATGTGCTCGGGTACTGATGCCCTCTGTCCTGTGCAGTATCAGGTGATTGCGGAGAAGGTTGGTGTTGTTGTTGGAGCAGCTGGTATGCCTGGTGCTGCTGGTGTTGGGGCTCATCTTGCGCAGATTCTGAGGACCAAGGTGAGACAGTACAAAAGGGACCCATGCTGATGGAATAGATGGCAGGTGAAGTACAGATGACAGAAGTGATCTGTCAATGGTGAGAGATATAATGAGGTGAGGCTTATGGAAAGACTTCCAGCCTGCAGAATATGTTGTCGAAATGCAGTGAGGAACAGCTTGTCACTGAGGAAAGTGATCTCTGCTTTTACTGTCCATCTGAAGCTGTCAAGGAATCAGCTGGAGCAATGGCCACTGAACTCCCGCCTCAGGTTGACAGACATGGTCACCGAACAGTGTGGTTCCCATGGCCATGAAGTTAAAGTTAAAAAGTAAGGTAAAAAAAGCCTGTTCAGGGTCTGGTAAGTACATTATAATGAGTTTAATTGGGTTGCCCACCTCTGCCTGTCGGGTCTGCTCAGCACTGGCAGGGGAATAGCTGTAAGGGGAATAGATAGGCATTTCTGCGGCCGCAAATGAGACTCCTGGATGGTGTGTTGCCTCCCTGGTGCAAGGGTCAAGGATGTCTCCGAGCGGCTGCAGAACATCTTGGACGGGGAGGGTGAACAGTCAGTTGTCGTGGTGCATATAGGCACCAACGATATAGGTAAAAAGCGGGACGAGGTCCTAAAAGCAGAATATAGGGAGTTAGGAGGCAAATTAAAAAATAGGACCTCAAAGGTAGTAATCTCAGGATTGCTACCAGTGCCACGTGCTATTCAGAGTAGAAATAGAAGGATATTTCAGCTGACTACGTGGCTAGAGGAAAGGTGCAAGGGGGAGGGATTCAAGTTCCTGGGACATTGGAACCGGTTCTGGGGGAGGTGGGACCAGTTCAAGCCGGACGTTTGCACCTGGGCAGGGCCGGGACCGAAGTCCTAGGGGGAGTGTTTGCTAGTGCTCTGGGGGAGGGTTTAAACTAAAATGGCAGGGGGTTGGGAACCTGAGCAGGGAGACAGAGGAAAGGGAAACAAGGATAAAAGCAAAAGATAGGAAGGAGAAAAACAAAAGTGGCAGTCAGAGAAATCAATGGTTTAAATCAAACGTGGCCACAGTAAATAATAATTCTAATAGGTCTAAGAGCGTTAAAAAAACAAGCCTGAAGGCTTTGTGTCTTAATGCGAGGAGCATTCGTAATAAGGTGGATGAATTGGCTGCGCAAATAGAGGTAAACGAATATGATTTGGTTGGGATTACGGAAACGTGGCTCAAGGATGGCCAAGGCTGGGTACCCAACATCCAGGGGTATTCGATATTCAGGAAAGATAGGCAAAAAGGAAAGGGAGGTGGGGTAGCATTACTGGTTAAAGAAGGGATTAACACAATTGCAAGGAAGGAAATTAGCTCTGATGATGTGGAATCTGTATGGGTAGAATTGAGAAATACTAAGGGGCAGAAAACGTTAGTGGGAGTGGTATATAGACCTCCAAACAGTAAGGCAGAGGTTGGGGATGACATTAAAAGGGAAATTAAAGAAGTGTGCAATAAGGGCACAGCAGTCATCATGGGTGACTTTAATCTACATATAGATTGGGCTAACCAAATTAGTAACAATACTGTGGAGGAGGAATTCCTGGAGTGTTTACGGGATGGTTTCCTGGACCAACATGTCAAGGAACCAACCAGGCCATCTTAGACTGGGTATTATGTAACGAGAAAGGATTAATTAGCAATTTTGTTGTGCGAGGCCCCTTGGGTCGGAGCGATCAAATTATGATCGAATTCTTCATTAAGATGGAGAATGAAGTAGTTGACTCAGAGACTAGGGTCCTAAATTTAAATAAAGGAAACTACGATGGTCTGAGGAGTGAGTTGGGTAGGATTGATTGGAGAATGTCACTCAAAGGGCTGACGGTGGATTGGCAATGGCAAACATTCAAAGACCAAATGGATGAACGACAGAATTTGTTCATCCCAGTTTGGCATAAAAATAAAACAAAAAAGGTGACTCAACCGTGACTAACAAGGGAAATTAGGGATAGAATAAGATCCAAGGAGAGGACATATAAATTGGCCAGAAAAAGCAATACTCCTGAGGATTGGGAGCAGTTTAGGATTCAACAAAAGAGGACAAATGGATTAATTAAGAAGGGGAAAATAGAATATGAGAGTAAGCTTTCAGGGAACATAAAAACTGACTGTAAAAGCTTTTATAGATATGTGAAGAGAAAAAGATTGGTGAAGTCAAGCATCGGTCCCTTGCAGTCAGAATCAAGGGAATTTATAATGGGGAACAAAGAAATGGCAGACCAACTAAATACATATTTTGGTTCTGTCTTCACAAAGGAGGACACAAATAACCTCCCAGAGATGCTGGGGAACATAGGGTCTGATGAAAGGGTGGAACTGAAAGAAATCAGTACAGGTATTTGTAGGGAAATGGTGTTAGGAAAATTGATGGGACTGAAGGCCAATAAATCCCCAGGGCCTGATAATCTACATCCTAGGGTACTTAAGGAAGTGGCCCTAGAAATAGTAGATGCATTGCTGGTCATCTTCCAGAACTCGATAGACTCTGGAACAGTACCCATGGATTGGAGGGTAGCTAATGTTACCCCACTATTCAAAAAAGGTGGTAGAGAAAAAGGGGGGAGTTATAGACCGATAAGCCTGACATCAGTAGTGGGCAAAATGCTAGAGTCCATTATAAAAGATGTAATAGCAGAGCACTTGGAAAGCAGCGACAGGATCGGACAAAGTCAACATTGATTTACAAAAGGTAAATCGTGCTTGACTAATCCACTGGAATTTTTTGAAGATGTAACTGGTAAAATAGATAAGGGAGAACCAGTAGATGTGGTGTATTTGGACTTCCAGAAGGCTTTCGATAAGGTCCCGCATAAGAGATTAGCATGCAAAATTAAGGCACATGGGATTAGGGGCAAGGTATTGACTTGGTTAGAGAACTGGTTGGTGGATAGAAAGCAGAGAGTTGGAATAAATGGGTCATTTTCCGAGTGGCAGGCAGTGACTAGTGGGGTACCGCAAGGATCGGTCCTTGGACCCCAGCTGTTCACAATATACATTAATGATCTGGACGAGGGAATTGGATGTAATATCTCCAAATTTGCAAAGGACATAAAGCTGGGTGGGAGGGTATGCTGTGAGGAGGATGTCGTGAAACTCCAGTACGATTTGGACGGGTTGGGTGATTGGGCAGAAACATGGCAAATGCACTATAATGTGGATAAATGTGAGGTTATCCACTTTGGTGGCAAAAACAGGAAGGCAGATTATTATTTGAATGGCAATAGATTGGGAGAAGGGGAAGCGCAAAGAGACCTGGGTGTTCTTGCGCAACAGTCGCTGAAGGTAAGCATGCAGGTGCAGCAGGCAGTTAAGAAGGCAAATGGTATGTTGGCCTTCATAGCAAGAGGGTTCGAGTACAGGAACAAGGATGTCTTGCTGCAGTTGTACAGGGCCTTGGTGAGACCGCACCTTGAGTATTGTGTGCAGTTTTGGTTGCCTTATCTGAGGAAGGATGTTCTTGCCATGGAAGGAGTGCAGCGAAGATTCACCAGGCTGATACCTGGGATGGCAGGAATGATGTATGAGGAGAGATTGTGTCGATTGGGCTTATACTCACTGGAGTTTGGAAGATTGAGAGGTGATTGTTATGTTCATTAATAACTAGTCGTTTTCATTATGAACAGTTAGCTTCTAGCTAGTCACTTTATTCATGCCATGTGGACTTCTGTACAGCATCCATCTTGACTACTGCCTTGTGGGTAGCCTAGTGCATCGTGGGTAGTCCCACTCTTATAAATACAGCTAAACATACAGCAACATACAGCTCCACCTAGTGTACCATTCTAGATTGACATGATACTGATCATTACATCCCCCTTTATTTGAGGTTAAACAAAATCAATATCAATCAACTTTCAAGAAAAATGATAAAGATGATATCAGTAACACTTTTGTTAGTGCTCTATAAACATAAACATTTTCACAACAGTCAACACATTTTCAAAGCTTTACTTTATACTCAAAGATCAAGTCTATCAGGCTTTTTTACTTCACGTGTGGATCTGCTCAGCACAGGTAAGTCTGATGTGTTTTCATGAGAGCCTGTATGTGTGTTTGTGTTAGATTGTTCTAGTGGTGATTGACAAGATTCATTTGCGGCATTGTCATCAATCTGCTCTTGGATAGTCTCCTTTGTTTTTAGGAGGGAACGGCGGTTCCTCCTGAGAATCTGTCCTTCCTCAGTTCTAACAGTGTATGACCTTGGTCCTACTTCCTCAAGAACTGTAGCTTTCCTGTTCCATGCATCTGGATCCTCAATCCTGACAACATCATCCCTTGTCAATGGTTTCAGAGTTTTGGATGACTTGTCATAGTATGATTTCTGTTTCAGCTTTAACAGTTGAAGTCTCTGTCTCAGTTCCTTACTCTGCTTTTCTTTTGCACAGCAGGGTAGCGTGGTACGCAACTTGCGACCCATTAGGAGTTCAGCAGGTGAAGAACCAGAGTCTAAAGGTGAGGCTCGGTAGCTCAGCAGGGCGAGATAAGGATCAGACTTGCTTTCTGTCGCTTTCTTCAGTAGCTGTTTGAGAACTTGAACGCCTGTTTCTGCCTTAGCATTCGACTGAGCATACAAATGACTGGATGTGATGTGTTGAAAGTCATAATGTGCTGCAAACTGTTGCCACTCCTTACAGTTGAAGCACGGACCATTGTCGCTAACGGCAATCCTGGGAATTCCATGTCTGGCGAAGATGGATTTAACATGTATTATGACACTGCTTGCTGATATGCTTGAGAGCAGCGCCATCTCAGGATAGTTAGAATAGTAGTCATTCACTATTAGATAGTCTTTACCATTCAAATGAAAGAGGTCCATACCAACCTTTTGCCATGGTGCTGTTGGTATGTCAGCTACTATCATTGGTTCCTTTGTTTGTTTGTTTTGGTGTTTCTGACATGTCTCACATTCGCATATCATGTTCTCAATGTCCTTATTTATGCCAGGCCAATAAACAGTGTCTCTTGCTCTCCTTTTGCATTTTTCAATTCCGAGGTGTCCCTCATGAATCCGTTTGAGCATGTCTTGACGTAGAGCCTGTGGAATGACTATTCTGTTCTGTTTTAGCAATAGTCCACTTGCGACACTCAACTCTGACCTGATGTGAAAGTTCTTTGGACAGGAACCTTTTGGCCAACCATGATGAATGTTCTCTATTACTGTTTGTAACACTGTATCTTTTACTGTTTCTTCTGCTATTTGCTTTGATTTTGTGTCTGACACGGGCAGCGCAGCAGTGACCATACTCACATGAACATCCACGTCTTCTTCAGTAGAGCTCACATGACTCATTGTGGGTGCTCGGGATAGTGCATCTGCTAACACTGTGTTTGCCTGGTGTGCAGATCAGTTCAAAGTCATATCTTTGCAGCTTCATCATGAGTCATTGAATCCTTGGAGACATCTCATTCAGGTTCTTTTTTATGATGGCAACCAGTGGGCAGTGGTCTGTCTCAACTATGAAGGTGGGAAGTCCATATATGTAACCATGAAACTTTTCTAGTCCAACTACCAAGCCTAGACATTCCTTTTGAATCTGGGCGTATCGACACTCAGAATCAATCATAGACCTGGAGGCATAGGCAACAGGCTTCCAATCTTCACCCTCTGCTTGTAGCAAGACCGCGCCTAGGCCATCTTTTGATGCATCCGTTGACACTTTGATTCTCTTTGTTGGGTCAAAGAAGGTGAGTACAGGTGTGGTTGTCAGCACTGTTTTGAGGTTCATCCACTCTTGTTCATGTCTTTCTGTCCATGCAAACTCATTTGTTTTATATAGCAGGTCTCGCAGACAGGCTGTCTTGGCTGACAAGTTAGGAATGAACTTTCCAATGAAGTTTATCATCCCCATGAAGCATAGCACTCCTTTTTTGTCAGTGGGTCGGGGCATGTTGAGTATGGCGTTTACTTTTTCCATATCTGGCTCTATTCCTTTACCAGATAGATTATCTCCTAGGAAAGTGACTTCCTGGATGCCAAACTGACACTTGGCTTTGTTGAGCTTTAGTCCATTCCGGCGTATGCTCTGTAGCACTTTAGTCAGTCTCTCATTGTGTTCTTTCAGTGTGGAGCCCCAGATGATGATGTCATCAACATACACCCGAACACCTTCCAGACCTTCAATTATGTGTTCCATCGCTCTATGAAAGATTTCAGATGCAGATATTATCCCGAAAGACATTCTGAGGAAACAATACCTGCCAAATGGTGTGTTGAAGGTACAGTATTTGGTGCTCTCTTCATCCAGTTTTAGTTGCCAAAATCCTTGTGAGGCATCGAGCTTTGTGAAGTATCTGGCACCTGACATTTCACTGGTGATTTCTTCTCGCTTGGGAATCTGGTAGTGTTCACGTTTTATGTTTGCATTTAAGTCCTTTGGATCCATGCATATTCTTAGATCATTGTTCTTTTTCTTTACACATACCATGGAGTTAACCCAGTCTGTTGGCTCTTCGACTTTCCTGATGACTCCTAGTGTGGTCATTCTGTCCAGTTCTTTCTTGAGCCGGTCACGCAGGGGTGCTGGAACTCTCCGTGGAGCATGTACCACTGGCTGAGCATCCTCCTTTAGCTGGATCTTGTAAGTGAATGGTAGAACTCCAAATCTTTTGAACACATCCTGGAAATTACTCACTAGAATTCACTGAGTCATCTGGTCTGCTTATGGCACAGTTTATATGGTAGACTCTCTTGACCAGTTCTAAGTCCTCACAAGCTTTGTCACCTAGTAGTGAATCAAGTCCTACAGCCACAACAGAAAACATGAGATGATGCACTTTGTCTTTGACTGTCACTTTAAGTCTGCATACACCTAAGCTATCTATTTTCTGTCCATTATAGTCCTTCAGTAGTACTGACTTTTTCTGTATTTTGGGCTTTTCTTTCATGTTTTTAATGTCACTCATACTGATTAAGTTTGCTTTTGCCCCAGTGTCTAGTTTCAATGTAACTAATGCTCCATTTACCTGCAGTGGGATCATCCATTTGTCCTCTTTTACTGCATTAACTTTGTGTTCAGCATTGTCCATTCCTGAGGGCTGCACATTTTCTGTATCCTTTTTGATATTGTCACATGACACCATTCCTACAGAAAATGTCTCACTTAAATCAGTGTCCTCAATCACATTAACTCATTGCCCTTTCTTAGTTTTTACTTTTGAAAAGCATTGTTTGGCAAAGTGATTCTTTCCATGACATTTTGTGCACATTTTTCCAAACGCTGGGCATTGTCGTGACTGTTGTTTGTAACCACAGCATTTACAATTAAAAATTCCTTCCTCTGATTGCTTTTCATTTCTGTTCTGCCCACGTTTCTTTCCTTTGTAGGACACCGCACCGACAGCAGCACTATCACTTACTACAATGGCATTATTATTATTTTCACTGAAAGTCTTCATGTGATTTTGAGCTAGCTCACTGGCTTGTCACAGAATCACAGAATCACAGAATCTACAGTGCAGATAGAAGCCATTTCGGCCCATCGAGCCTGCACCGACACATATCCCACCCGATCCCCGTAACCCCACGTATTTAATCCCCTAACACTAAGGGTCAATTTATCATAGCCAAATCAACCTAACCTGCACATCTTTGGACTGTGGGAGGAAACCGGAGCACCCGGAGGAAACCCACGCAGACACAGGGAGAATGTGCAAACTCCACACAGACAGTCGCCCGAGGCCAGATTTGAACCCGGGTCCCTGGCGCTGTGAGGCAACAGTGCTAACCACTGTGCCACTATTTTCACAGCATTTTCCAATGTTAGTTCGGTTTCTCTCAACAGACGTTCCCTGACCTTTTTATCATGAATACCAAACACAATCTGGTCACGAATCATGGATGATTGCAGCTCAGAGAAATTACATGTCTGTGCTTTCAGTTTCAGATTGGTCACAAAGCTATCAAAAGTCTCATTTTGCTGCTGTGTCCGTGAATGGAACACTGTACCTCTCATAGTTTTCGTTCTTTTTGGGAGAACAATGTGTATCAAATTTCTTTAGCACATCGTCCAATTTTTTTCTGTCCTGCTCTGGATCAAATATAAATGTATTAAATACCTCTATCGCCTGAAGGCCTGCAACCGTGAGCAGCAACACTATTTTCCTTGCATCTGGCTTCGTACCGAATCTGATGACAGGAATGTAGAGTTTGAATTGTTGTTTGAAAGTCCGCCAATTGCAGTCGACATTCCCCGTGAGTTTCAAATGCTCCGGTGGCTTCAAAGTCTCCATGTCGCATTTCACAATATTCAGCAGATTTTACCAATCCTGGTACCATGTTATGTTCATTAATAACTAGTTGTTTTCATTATGAACAGCTAGCTTCTAGCTAGTCACTTTATTCATGCCATGTGGACTTCTGTACAGCTTCCATCTTGACTACTGCCTTGTGGGTAGCCTAGTGCATCATGGGTAGTCCCACTCTTATGTACATACAGCTAAACATACAGCAACATACAGCTCCACCTAGTGTACCATTCTAGAATGACATGTTACTGATCATTACAGTGATCTCATCGAAACCTATAAAATTCTGTCAGGCCTGGACAGACTAGATGCAGGAAGGATGTTTCTGATGGCCAGGGAGTCCACAACCAGGGGTCATAGTCTAAGGATAAGGGGTAAGCCATTTAGGACTGAAATGAGGAGGAATTTCTTCACCCAGCGAGTGGTGCACCTGTGGAATTCTCTGCCACAGAGGGCAGTGGAGGCCAGTTCATTAAATATATTCAAGAAGGAGTTGGATATATTTCTTAAGGCTAAAGGGATCAAGGGAAGGCAGGGACAGGGTACAGAATTTGAATGATCAGCCATGATCTCATTGAATGGCGGAGCAGGCTCGAAGGGCCGAATGGCCTACTCCTGCTCCTGTCTTCTATATTTCTATGACCCGACATTGGGAAAGGCACGTTGTGGTGGGTTGACAGTGGGTTCCCAACCCGCTGTCAAAAAATACACTTTCCCACGTGACCCGCCACCGATCTCGTCTGCTATCACCCTGTAATATTCAGCCCCATGAGCTTTCTTGGCAAATAAAATAAATTCAGTAATATGCTGCTGCTTGAATAACAATGCGCCCATTCGTGAGCTTGTGAGGGAAAATTATTTTCTAATAAGTCCCCCCTTTTCAAGTTTTAAATTGTAAAATTTTGTTGTGATGTCTGTACGTGGAGGGGTGTCCTATTATCTGAGGTGAGTTAGTTACGTAGTACTTCCAACAGTTGTAGTGCAGTTCAGAGCACACTTTGAACATTATCTAGATAAAGAATGGAAAACTTGCATTTTATAGCGTCGTGCATATCTTCAACATGTCCCAGCGTGCTTCACCGCCAATGAAGTACTTTAGGAGTGTAGTAAGCAAACATCGCACCCAAACAGTAAACTGCTAAGAGATTAGATCATCTGTTAAATGGAAGTTGAGTTCTATTTTTTGTTGTTTTTGTGAAACAGAGACTATAAAAATAAATCTGTCTAGTGCTTATATAGCACGTATTTGGTGTATACCAGACATTTATACCCTGTGACTGATGTGCCTGCCGAGCCTTCACTTGACGAGTGCCAGCCTTGGCTCAGAGGAAGCCCTCTCACCTCAGAAGGTTGTGGGTTCAAGTCCTACTCCAGAAACTTGAGCACATAATCTAGGCTGACACTTCAGTGCAGTACAGAGGGAGCGCTGCACTGTTGGAGATTACATTTATTGGATGAGATGTTAAACCGAGGCCCTGTTTGCCCCCTTGGGTAGACGTAAAAGATCCCATAGCACTATTGAAGAAGAGCAGGGGAGATTTCGCCACTGTCCTGGCCAATATTTATCCCTCAACCAACATCACTAAAAACAAATGATCTGGTCTTTATCTCATAGCTTTTTGTGGGACCTTGCTGTGTGAAATTGGCTGCAACATTTCCTGCATTACAACAATGACAACACTTCAACGTACCTCATTGGCTGTAAAGCACTTTGGAATATCCTGAGGTCATGAAAGGTGCTATATAAATGCAAGTTCTTTCTTTAAAACTTTTTTTTTACCTGAAACCATTGGGGTAAGAGTAGCTTAATTGTTTTATAACTCATTGGTTCTTGTTATATGACCTATTTATTTTTAATATGTTTATGATTTTTAAATGTTTAATTTGACAGTTTCTCAGTTCCAACTGTATAGACGCAATCAATTCAGCAGAAGTGGTTCCGCATTTAAAGGGACCTATATTAGAAATTTATCATTAACTGTAAAGTTGAAATTAGTAGCAAATTTTTAGTATGAAATGAGAGGCACGGGGGAAAGTGGAGGCAGGAGCCACCAGCTGTGGAGCTGTCTTCAGCTGTACCTCTAGAGGCAGAATATCCTGCTTTGAAAAGCTAGACAATGAAAGCTGACTCAACTGCCCTTTAGCAAAGGATGACACATTAGACTGCAGTGTCAACACAGAAAAAACATTCTACTTGTGCTGCTTTTCTATGGTGCCACATTGCTACATACCTTTCTTTGCTAAACGCAGACCAGTGCCCAACTCATTTTAAATAAATGGTCAATGAGATACAATGGTAGGTTGGAAATGTGATGAATTAGAAACTGTTGCGCTGGTGGAGTTAAGACATGTTCTTGGAGAAGTGTACTAATGTTAATTCTGCATCTAGGTATGCTTGATGCTGGCGCTGGGTGTCTGAAATGAGAATTTGTTGCATTTACTGTTACTAAAATTGTTCACCTTGTTAGAGATCTCTGCACTTCTCCAATTCTGGTCTCTTGCGCATCCCTAATTTTCTTTGCTCCATATCTCTTTATGTGGCTCAGTGTCAAACCTTACTTGGCTGTACAGTGCTTTGGGACGTCCTGAGGTCATGAAAGGCGCTATATAAATGCAATTTTTAATGCTCCTGTGAAGCACCTTGGGTGATTTTACTACATAAATGTAAGTTGTTGTAGATATACAGTGAGAGATTATATTGGGCATTCAGAATCATAAAATCATTTCAGCACAGTAGGAAGCCATTTGGCCCGTCAAGCCCGTGCCGGCTCTCTGCAAGAGCACGTCAGTTAGTCCCAAACCCTGTAGAATTCGCAAAATTGAACATTTTCCTATAAGGGTCTATTGGCAGAAAAGGCCTTAACTTTTAAAGACTGTTTTAAAAGAAGCCCAGAAAAAGGGACACACAAAATGGCTGCCAGACCCCGTGACCAGCTTTTGGGACACTTTAAAATGGTTCCTGCAGTCCCCAGACAGCTTTTGTGGACTCAGCCCACAGTAGATTCTGGAAGGCAGTTTCAGGGAAAACGAAACCAGACAGAGCCCCATACATATAGATTGGATGCAGATCCGATCAGATCGGCCTGTAGATAAAGGCCATCTAAATGTTTACCCAGACAAAGGGGAACAGATTCAAGTTTGAAGAGGGACATTAAAGACAATACAGGGTCATTCCAGACCAGAGATGGCAGTTACCGGCCATCCCGAAGATACTTTAAAAACAAAAACTATCCCGCTGTGCTACAAGCCCACCAAAAGTTAAACAAATGACTAACCTTGATTTGGCGGGAGATAAGGGCCTCCATGAAAAAGTATAACTGGAGTCCCGGGGTAGTCATCGGTAGCTTTTGGAGCTAGGTGGAGAGCTTTGACAGCGTTTGCAGTTTTCGGTACGCTTCTTAGCCTTGGGAAGGCTTGATCGGAGAAGGTGGTTCGAAGAAGAAGAAGACGAGACCCGGGGTAGTCATCAGGAGATCATCGACAAAAACCCCGGGCTGTTGATGAGCAGAAGAGAAGACGAAATGCCCTACAGCGTCGTGTGTAGGAGTACGGAGAAAAACGAGCTGCGGGTGAAATGATGGTCAGCGCGTCTTGCTGAAGAGAAGGAGCCATCAGCTTGAGCAGCCCACTGCTCCTACAGCCCAACGACCATGTGGAGACAGGACGCCTGAGAGGACCAAAACGCAGACTTCAAAATCTCTATGTTTCTAACTGGGATTGGTGAGCATGTTTCTGGCCCCTCATAATCTAATCTAGCTAGGCTTAGGGGGTGGGCATTTTGGGTATAATTTAACAATGAGTTGTTGTCCTTCGATGTTCTGTGTGTTTCCCTATTTCAGGATGAACCTTGTAAAACATAATATGCCTGTAGATATGTTGGTTAGTACTCTATAATGATTTGTTTTTCCCTCCCATGTACCTTATTGGCTGATATTCAATTTTTCCTTTGTGCAATAAAATTTCATTTTGTTTCATTAAACTTGGTCTATAGAGTATTCTCTGCATTGTAGTTCCTGCCTCAAAGTCCAGTGTATTGAACCTAAGCGGCAAGTGGGTCGAACCACTCGGTGAACTACTGTGCAAGAGAGCGAGGCCTCTAGAGTGAGAGAGAGAGACCTCGGCGATCGAAAACCCCTTACAACCCCACCCTTTCCCCGTAGCACTGCACTTTTTTTCCTTCAGGTACTTATTGAATTCCCTTTTGAAAGCCACGATTGAGTCTGCCTCCACCACCCTTTCAGGCAGTGCATTCCAGATCCTAACCACTCGCTGCGTAAAAAAGTTTTTCCTCATGTTGCCTTTGGATCTTCTGCCAATCACCTTCAATCTGTGTCCTCTGGTTCCCGATGCTTCCGCCAATGGGAACAGTTTCTCTCTATCTACTCTGTCTAGACCCCTCATGATTTTGAACACCTCTATCAAATCTCCTCTCAATCTTCTCTGCTCCAAGGAGAACAACCCCAGCTTCTCCAATCTATCTACATAACTGAAGTTAAAGAAATAACTTGCATCTATATAGTCACTTTCACAATCTCAAAACGTTACAAAGCGCTTTATAGCCAATGAAGTACTTTTTGAAGTATGGTTACTGCTGTAATGTAAACGTGGCAGCCATTTGGAAGACAGCAAGGGCCCACAAACAACATTTTAATGATGTTGGACGAGAGATAAATGTCGGCCAGGAGAACTGGTCTGCTGTGTCTAGGGATATTGTATGTCCACCGGAGACTGCAACTCTGTTTAACCTCTCGTCTGAAAGACAACATCTCCCATTGTGCAGCACTCCCTCAGTGCTACACAATCAACCCAGATTATGTGCTGAAGTCTCTTGAGTGGGACTTGAACCTGAACCTTCTGACGCAGGGAGGGTGCAACCACTGATCCAAGGATGTTGGTACTGAGAATATGAGAACTCCCCGCAGCAGTGTTTCTGCTCAGCCGGTTGATGACACGTGTTCAACCGTGGTTGCTGAATATGGAATGCACAATTTAGCCATAGTTGCTGACAGTTTGTAAGCCGCGGTAAATCTCACGGTATAATACTGCCTAAACAGAAGGGTACACATCCCGTTGTTGGTGCTGCACAGTAATAAGAACGGTTGCGATCGGTATTCCAGCATGGGGTCAGCGGAACCGAGGGAGTTTTGTCTGGATTTTGCGGCACCGAACCATCATACACCCACCACACACTTACTTGTGTTTCCATTTCAATTCCTCGCTTTATTTCCCGGTGCTAGGCAGAAAGCCTAAATCCTATCTATGACCCCGATCCTGCGGAATAAGCGCTGTCATGTCACGAAGTCTAGTGTAATCACAGACTGAAATTGCATGTAATTTGCGTTGAAGCAATGATTATGCATTATTGTTGGTTTGCTTTATTTGTATATTACTGTACTGTAATCGGATTTTGAATTCTGTTTCATTTGCATGTAATAAGATCCCGATTTAAAGTTGTCGGCATAAGTGTAGCTAAAATTGGAGCGTCTTTTATGTATTCAACGAGGAAAACACGAAGCTTCGAACACAGCTAGGAAGAAGCAAGCGGTTCTGTATTTCGTTTCAAAGTTAGTCCTTTACAAACAATATTTTCCCCACTTTCAAATCCACTCATTTCTCATGAGCTTGAGACAGAGGACAGTTTCCTGGCCCTGCCAGGCCTCCTTGCGAATTAAAGCACATCTTCGCCCCATCAGCTCAGTCCACGTTAAATGAAGCCGGACTCGGTTATTTGTCCGAATCTTTCAAACTCAGATCGCATGTAGTGAAAGACCGCGGGTAGATATTTGCACAGGGAAGCTCAAAATAAATCAATCCCATGAATAAAAGAGTATTGTGGACACATAAAAGGAAATACAATATTTCGATTTTCGGACGTGCTTTGCTGTTTATCTGTATGTCACTTTACATTAAGTCATAAACTTATGACAACAAACATTTTAAATGTTGCTATTCGCTGAGAAATGCTTAATCTTTTCGGTAGCGCTCTTTTAGTACAGAAAAACCAACAGATCAATACTGTTTCACCCTTGCGTATAACTTTTTAACAAATTAATTAATCCTAATGAATTAACGCTTCATTTATTTAAACGCAGCGCAGTTCATGAATTAAAATTTCATGGAGTGATTAAAGTCTTGTAAAAGATGCATGATTTCGTTAAAAATTTCTAATAAATCAGATCAGACTGGTTCATGACAAGACGGCAATTTCTCAGAGCGCTCTGAACTTGAAATCGGCGTTCTAATGGTTTCGAATTTCAAAGAGGACATTCGCTCTTCATTTTCGCAAGACAGGTCTTCTGCTTTGTAAGCGGTAATTAGATAACAATGGGCATCGCAGGATGTTCTACATAATCAGAACACTGGCATCCAAATCCCAACCAGGCGTGCTCTTATCTTTCCCCTGAAGGGGTTCACCAGCAAGCACCCTGGGATGAAAACCACAATTAAGGCTTTCAATATTTAATATTACAACGTTATACACTTTGGATGAAATCGCAATTACTGCCAGTCGTATATAGACAGTTAGCTCTTCTTTGCTGGTCTAAGGAAATGACTTATTTGAATACTTCTGTGCAATAAGCCACCACTTCATTGTCTGTTTCATATTTTTGTATGCTAACAGTTCCACCATGTAGCGTTTATTATAGAGGAGCACAACAAATCATACAAATAAAAACGCTTCCGTAAATTAAATCAATCGTATGCCAATCGTGGGCTATGTTTACTAAACAAGGTGACTGTAACTTCCAATCTAGACGTTTTGCGGCAAACTGAAATAACAAAGGCACACATCCCTGTTTTAAAGTTATCTGATGTCAGACTCTGAGACTTAAGTGTAAAAACAAAACAAATTTAAACGCGCATTGACCGGTCTTTGACCGTTCTTGGCTGGCAATTTATTGGTCTTTAGGCTTCGGCTTCTAAATCAGCAATGTGAAAATAGATCATAAACTGGTTGGATTCTGAAACGTTTGTGAAACTGACCCGCAATTGATCATTGTGTGTAGAAAGTAGATACTCGAGTTGGAATTTTAAAACTGTTTTGCGTGCACACTCTGTTAAATCGGTAGTAACTGAACAAGGAGGAGGCTTCAGTTTGCTCAAAGTAAATCTCAGGAATTAATTTAATGTTAAAGCACATGTATTTTCATTGAATACTATTGTTATCGCAAAATATTTTCTATTATGTCATATAAGGCGTTTAAACTGGCATAATAATAAACATAATATTTTAATATGTATTGAGAGGCAGAAAACTGAGTTGTAGCCGATTCATTAAACAGCAAAACTGTACATTTTATACGAGTCATTATTACAAGTCCAAAAAGTAATTCTGTCATTGCTGAAATCGCTGCTTATGGCCAGGTAAAGGTGTAGTTCTCATGAAGGGTAGTTTGTATAATGGTTTGCATGTCCGCCATGTGGACCACAACACCTTGGCATCAGAGGCGCTTCACTGTATATACAGTTTTACAGCACCATTAAATTCAAAGATCATAGCCAGCGATTTGTGGAAACTCTCTATTGAAGAATTATTCAGAGAACCAGTTGTGCCTCATTAAAAATAATTCAAAATAATATCGACCCGAGGAGTGCAATCACACATTCCTGCACATAATTCTCAACAGAATCGTGATCAACGAGCAACTCCAGCAGGAGTTGAACGTTGGCCATTATGTATGCGTGTCTTTGTAGGAAGAAATGCTACATTCCCACAGGATCAAAAGAGAATATTATTGCTCCAACTCAGGATATTGGTGATTTCAATAGACGACTCACAAAGAACACCACCGCCCACCCCCCACCCCCCACCGCCAAGTAAAGATGGAAATAAATTAAAGGGTACATTCATTTCCTGTC
The DNA here is from genome assembly GCF_052327205.1 of Somniosus microcephalus. Classification (NCBI taxonomy): domain Eukaryota; kingdom Metazoa; phylum Chordata; class Chondrichthyes; order Squaliformes; family Somniosidae; genus Somniosus; species Somniosus microcephalus. Next base: position 27,873,910 of record NC_140996.1, on the reverse strand, counting down.
TAAAAAGCTTTAAAAAATTGAAAACTTTAATTGCGTTTTCAATAATTTTACAGCAATATAATGGGCATGGGCGGAATTCTACCTGTTTACTCCACAAGAACTGTTAGTCGTTTTTTTTTCCAAATCACGTGAACCGTCTCCTTCTGTATTTACACAGGTAGACGTTTTGGTCTGAGGATCCATTACCTTATTTATTTGAAGACGGCACAGAAATGTCAATTTGTGGCCTTAAGGGAACACACCAAGCTATATACATACTTTACCAGCACAATGGTACATTGCGCGTTACATAATTTCATGCCTCTGTCCTTATAAAACAGCATATTATCTGACCTAGGCACCATCGCACCAGATGTCACACTTCAAAGTATCGTCGTTTGTTATAGATGGCAAAATATGTTTTCAAATAAAAATATTCATTGGCCTAGCGCCTGAAATTTACAAGCAATTACCATTGTCCTGTGAATGAGGGTTATCAGTTTTCAACCAGCTAGTCACTGCCATTTGCCTAGTTAGAGCAGTGACATTAATAGGACAGGCCAAGTTAAATATCACAACAAAGATCTAAATCCCAGACTACTCATAAGCAACACCATAGAAGATCATCTAGTGTGTAATATAAAATCTATTAGCAGAGCTCCCTTGACATTGCTTACTGTTAATCAGAGGTTATGCTGTTGTAAGGGGGTGGGGCAGATCTTCAGTGAAGTCATTTGGAAAGATATTCGTAAAAGATCTCAAAGACAGTGAAGTCGTTTTATCATTGATCCTGGAAAGTAAATAGTATTTCCCTTACCAACTTCAAATAGGTGAATACATGTGTTCCCTCGCTTTTCATGCTTAATTACATAGATAAGTCAACAACAACAACTTGTATTTATACAGCGCCTTTGACGCAGTATAACACCCCAAGACACTTCACAGGAGCGTTATCAGACAAAATCTGATTTTAAAAGTCAATAAATCAATCTCTGCAAGTAATATGGGGAGCATCATTTACCTCTACTTTTTAAAGTTTAAGGTGTGGCTGTTTATAGTGAAGGCCAAGAAATATTTTCTAATTTGCCTCTTTCCTTCTTTACCAAATATCTCCCCAACAGTACTTAATGTGTTTAAACAAAATCATTTGGTGAAATATTTTTAAATTCAGCACTTTAATTCAGAACCATCCACCCCCATCAGACTTGAATAATGGTAATGCTTCCAGGTGTTGTTATAGTTTATATTCAGAGCCATTGTAAAGTTGTAATCATCTCGAATCTATTGATAAATACAAAGGCATGCCCAGAATCTGTCCCCATTTGCCAGTTTTCTGCTTAGTTATATCCATATTACTGTAATTGTTGACGGGACATCAACCAGTATATGATATACACATTCTGAATAATCTGGATAGCAAAATACTGCAGATGCTGGAAATCCGAAATAACAACAGAAAACGCTGGAAAAACTCAGCAGGCCAGGCAACATCCATGGAGAGAAATTAAGAGTTGACGTTTCGGGTCGAAACCCTTTTTCAAAACTAGAAAGGAAATAAAATAGATGGAAGGCAAGGCGTCCTTGGCCTCTTGCATTGTTCCACGGAGGCTCAACGCAAACTCGAGGAACAGCACCTCATCTTCCGATCAGGCACCCTGCAGCCCCCCGGACTCAACATCGAGTTCAACAATTCCAGCTCATAACCTCGGCCCCTATTACATTCCCAGTGGGGCCGAGGTTATGAGCTGGAATTGTTGAACTCGATGTTGAGTCCGGAGGGCAGCAGGGTGCCTGATCAGAAGATGAGGCGCTGTTCCTCGAGTTTGCGAGCTTCCGTGGAACAATGCAAGAGGCCAAGGACGCCCTGCCTTCCATCTATTTTACTTCCTTTCCAGTTTTGAAAAAGGGTTTCGACCCGAAACGTTGACTCTAATTTCTCTCCACGGATGTTGCCTGGCCTGCTGAGTTTTTCCAGCGTTTTCTGTTGTTATTTCTGAATAATCTGGAGTCCATGCTTTACATTGCTCTGTTGTTAAACTTTGGTTACTCCATAAAATCGTTTCCTTGGGAATTTTAGCTCTCAGTAATTTAACATTGAAGGAGGCATGGTTTATCAACAGCAGGTAAACATCCGCTCTCCATGGATGGTCAATCTTGCTGTCCACTCTAAAGAACCCTATACGTTTTCGACGCAGTTGCATACGCCAAGCAATCGGCTGCAATGCTGTTTCGTGTGGAAACCTGCAGGAACTCAATGCACAGACTTCTAACTTAGGACCAGGCCTCTGATGGAAAACTTTTTTTGTGGGTATTTTAAATGCCGAAGTGCTATTGTTAGATAGGTTTAATAATTTACTTGTGGATTTCATATATGTCTATTTTATAAACTTTATTTCCAGTAGTATAGAAATATATGAATACATCGGACGAGAAAAGATCCACTGGTCCACTAAGTCTGTCTCTTACTTTATGGTGAACTTGTGCAGATCAGGACACCCTTCCGCCCCCTCCCACACAATCTCCTGGGAGTGGCGAAAACCAGTGAGAGAGAAAGAGAACCCCCTATATCCGCTGCTTAATAGAGAACACAAAATGGAGAATTACATGATTTTCCAAAATTATTTTGAGCAATTTGGAGTCATTTTTTTTTATTGGCAGCTGTTGCTAATTTCCTAATTTTGCTTTTGGAATTTCATGATTGGAGGTTTTCCTTCTGCTTGCTACTTGTTGGTTGTGTGTTCTGTTGCGATTTGTTGCTAGTCTATGAAATTTGAGCCAAGCTGATGCATATTTTGCATATCAGTTGTAACACAAGGAGTGTGAGGCCTGAAGTGGGTGGGACAAAACGTTCAATAGACTCGCCAGTTATATCTCGATAACGGGTAAGTAATTAGCGATGGGAACTAAGCTAGTATCCTACTGTTGTAGTAGAGTGTTTAAGAAAACGTGTTTGTCACATATGCAATAACTTGGAAGCCAAACTCATCTGTCAGGATTTATGTCAAGTACTTGGGCAGTTTAATAGTTCAGCAACAATTCGCAGCAAACGGATCTTGATGCCTTGCAAAGCCTTACGATAATAGTCTACAACACAGACGCTGGCATCTGAATCGCTTTTAATTACATCAGATAGAAATTATTTTTGTGTCAGAAATGCCAAACCGCAATGATAAATGGCGACCCCTCAGAAACTTGACACCGTTAGTAATGCTTAATTAATTTTACTACTAATATATCGGCCAGTGGGGCTGTCTGGCTCACAACCAATGAGGTACCCAGGCCGCTGTTTTTACTTGTGGTTTGACTTTAACATTGAACAATAAAACTTTTTGATTGTATTATATATTAATTGTAAAAGAACGTGTACACTACTGCTCACTGCAGTACAAGCTGATCGGATTGGTTATTATGAATTGCATCTATTACTGTGGACATATTCGAACTGAAAGAAACCATGTTACAATCGCATTCCCTTCAAAATAGTGCGCTGTATTAACTTATTAACAGATTAATACTATTAACCCTTGTTTTCGTGTTTTAAACGCTTTTGATATTTCGCTATAAAATGCAAACACACTCAGTGTTTAGATTGGACTAGAGCTTAATGTTCCCAAACCACGACAGGATCCCATTTTATCACATTCAATCAAACCTGTATTGCCAAACTTTATTGGAAAAAAAGCTGGAATATATACTGGTGTAGTGTAAGTATGAAAATAACATACTAGACTGTTAAATGTAACCGGAAATTGTTTTGTGAAAAGTCATCACGTTGTGATCTACAGAGGGTGAATAAAATTGTTGTCATAAATGTTTTAGTCCGCGTGTATCGTTGGAAGTCATTCTGTGGAATCATGTTATACTGTCATAAGTATTGTGAGCATATATTAAATGCAACCAGGTTGCTATTGTGGAACGGCACATTGGCATACAAATATGCAAAATAACTACTTCTAGAAACTTTATCTTGACTTTTTTTTAATGGAACGTTTAAAAGTTTAGATTTCTACAGTATTAGAAAAAAGTTATCGTTGCAATTTTTGTGTTTAATCGCCATTACAGAATAATAGTAACGACAATATAAAATACAGCCTTTCTGGTCATTATTTTGCTTATTGAAAGTGATAACTAATACACATCATAGATTATTAAATAGACCGCTTTTAAGTACCAAATCCATTATTAAACTATTCAGGTAAGTTTGCACAGACTTTTATTCACTATATGAACGTATTCGCGTATTCGTTATTTTTGTTCAAATCGAGATTCTGCATACCTTTCCATGTAAAATACAGGATTATTTTATTGCTGGAATAACGTTCCTAAATGCTAACACAGCTCAGGATCACTGCTTCCACAGGGGGTTCACTGAGGTAAACGCTCTGTGACGCTGCCACGCCAAGAAAAACTTCAAGAACACATCTAATCCATTCTATATGATCAACTGGACAGATTCGTGTCATTGGTATCTTTAAACTGGTTAGGTATTGCAATAGGGACAGCTCCTCCACACTTCGAGAAGGTGCGCGTGCGCACACGGGCTGTCCCTCTCCCAGGCTATGTTTGATGAATGGTCCATCGACATGTTTCAAACCCAGAAGACAGAAAGCTGGAGCAGAGTTCGGTGTCTGCTCGATTCCCTTTCTAAAGGCACCGTCCCTTTGCTTCCGTTTGAGGCCGAGACAACTGGCCAATAGGCAATATAATAAGATGCGCTTCGTCCGCATTGTTAACACTTGTTGCTCTAATTTGAGCACGAGTCTAGATATCATTTCGAAACGCTTCAAATACGCACACACACACTTCTGGGCATCTATTACGCGCAGCTGAATAATATTTAGCCGTATCGGGGGAATACAACCTTCAGTCAACTTTTCCAATGCATCTCCTTCAGCCCCACAACCACCCCCCCCCCCTCCAAATATCTGCGCTCCTCTAATTCTGACCTCTTGAGCATCCTGATTATAATCGCTCAACCATTGGTGGCTGTGCATTCAGTTGCCTCGGCCCATGCTCTGGAATTCCCTGCCTAAACCTCCTCGTCTCGCTACCTGTCTTTCCACCTTTAAGATGCTCCTTAAAACCTACCTCTTTGATCAAGCTTTTGGTCACCTGCCCTAATTTCTCCTTATGTGGCTCATGTCAATTTTCTGTCTTATAACACTCCTGTGAAGTGCCTTGGGATGTTTTACTACCGTAAAGGCGCTCTATAAATACAAGTTGTTGTTGTTGTTGTATCTGTACAAGGCACATCACAAGTTGTAGGGAAACTTAAATTACCACCCAAAGTGCAACTGGTATCGTCCACTCTTTGCAATGTTTGCAATTGCTTTGTGCGATTGGAATGATGTGGGGCGTTATTTACAGGCGCTTACAATTAAACTAGAGGGAAGTTGTAACAACAGAAACACTGAGCAGGTCAGGCAGCATCTGTGGAGAGAGAAAGAAGAGTTCACGTTTCAGGTGGATGACCCTTCGCCGGTGTTTAATTCACTGAGATCCGTAGTATTGTGTTTTTGTATGAAGTGTTGAATTCACTGCCACTTCTAGGAATACCTCCACAGTATTGTGTTTTTGTATGAAGTGTTGAATTCACTGCCACTTCTAGGAATACCTCCACAGTATTGTGTTTTTGTATGAAGTGTTGAATTCACTGCCACTTCTAGGAATACCTCCACAGTATTGTGCTTTTGTATGAAGTGTTGAATTCACTGCCACTTCCAGGAATGCCTGCGCAGTATTTTGCTTTTCGCAGTGTTGTCGAGGGAAGTTGTATTGTGGGAGCTGTAGTTTCCTCTGTCATTGGGTTTATTTTCTGGGGAGGAGAGAGAGAGAGAGAGATGTCAATCACAGGGAGCCGGGAGAGAGGGGGGGCGGGGCGCTGAGAAGGAGCGCGAGTTACGCGTGCGCGCCCCCGGCCCATTGATTGGTGGATTGGGGGTGGCTGAGAGCCAGCAGCAGGTGCGCCGGCCGCTCCCTCGCGCGCTCTCGCTCTTGTCTACTGACATCCGGTTCTCACGCGCCGCGCCTGGGCTCGGCTGGGCTCTGATTGGTGGAGCGGGGGGGAGCGGAGAGAGTCGGCGCGGGAGGCCGGCAAATCTCGCGCGAGCGCGGCGGGGCTGGGATGGGAGGAGACTGGGCAGCAGGTGTAAGCGCCTCATCTGTCTGGCCCCAGCAGCAAGAGGGGAGACAGCACTGAGTGAGAGGGACACGCACACAGCCAGAGTGTGCAGGGCACCCCGGCTTCACATATATTTATTTATATATATATACATATATATATAAAATCATAAATGCATATATAAATATATACTCAACTTTTTTTTTAAACTTTCTTTTAAATACTGTTCCAGCCTCATTTCACTCTCTCTCTCTAGCATCCCTATGTACAGTGCTCAAAATGATGTCCATGAACAGCAAGCAGCCAGCCTTCGGCATGCATCATACCCTACCTGAACACAAGTACACTTCTCTGCACTCGAGCTCGGAAGCAATAAGGAGAGCCTGTCTACCAGCGCCGCCGGTATGTAGCTATCTCCCTCTCTCTTTCTGTGTATCTGTTGTGCATGTGGAATTAGAAGCGCTGCAAGGCATCGTTTGACAAATGCTGCTCAAATGTTTTTTTTCCCCTGCTCGTGTAAGCCACCATCTCTATGCCTTGCAAAATTTGCAACTTCTATGCCTTGCAAGATTGTAACTTTCTGTATTCATTTTGAAGGTTTAAATTGCTTTTTTTGGTGTTATATGTCTGTATTCCCTATTGAGAATTAGCTTGTTGATCATGTTTTTTCTCTGTTTCTTTCTCTGTGTTTCTGACAGCAATTGCAGAGCAATATATTCGCCAGCTTAGATGAAACTTTACTGGCCCGCGCCGAGGCTCTGGCAGCCGTGGATATCGCAGTGACCCAGGGCAAGAGCCACCCGTTCAAGCCGGATGCCACTTACCACACCATGAACAGCGTGCCCTGCACTTCTACCTCGACCGTGCCCCTGCCGCACCCGTCCGCCCTGTCCTCTCACCACCACCACCATCACCACCACCACCAACCTCACCAGGCTCTGGACCCGGGGGAGCTCATCGACCACCTCAGCTCGTCCTCGCTGAGCCTGGCCGGGGCCATGGCCGGAGGAGGAGGAGGAGGAGACGGCGGCGGGGGCGGCGGGGTGGTCTCGACGGCGTCGCACCCCCACGCCGGGCACCTGCACAGCCTGAGCCACCTGGGCCACCACCAGCACCACCACCACCACCAGCACCACCACCAGGCCGCCCTCAGCCTGACCCCTCACCCGCACGGCCTGGTCGGACACGCCGCCGCCTCGGGCATCCCTTCCCTGAGCGACGTGGACGCCGACCCGCGGGAGCTGGAGGCCTTCGCCGAGCGCTTCAAGCAGCGGCGCATCAAGCTGGGCGTGACCCAGGCCGACGTGGGCTCGGCGCTGGCCAACCTGAAGATCCCCGGGGTGGGCTCGCTCAGCCAGAGCACCATCTGCAGGTTCGAGTCGCTGACTTTGTCCCACAACAACATGATCGCCCTCAAACCCATCCTGCAAGCCTGGCTGGAGGAGGCGGAGGGGGCGCACCGGGAGAAAATGAACAAGCCCGACATTTTCAACGGCGGCGAGAAGAAGCGCAAACGGACCTCGATCGCCGCCCCCGAGAAGCGGTCGCTGGAGGCTTACTTCACCGTGCAGCCCCGGCCGTCCTCGGAGAAGATCGCGGCGATCGCGGAGAAACTGGACCTCAAAAAGAACGTTGTGCGGGTTTGGTTTTGCAATCAAAGACAGAAGCAGAAACGAATGAAATTTTCCGCCAATCACTAGCTGGAAGAGATAACGGGATTCCCTTTTTGTTTTGCTGGCGGACTTAGCAACAGACAATTTCTTTGCGGGGCGGGGTGGACCAAGAACAGTTCATCCTCATTTGACTCCAGACTCGGTTCCAGCACTTTGCACTGTGTAGTGGAGTAAGCGGAGGTTTGCAAAGGCAGGAACGTGTTATTTGATGGTAATGCGAAACCATCGCTTTCTGAGGCATCGTGGTGTTTGTGTTATTTTTCACGTTATTGGTGAAGTATGCAAATCACAGGTAATTCAGATCGCCCAGTTTCTGGACCGAAGTTGCTAGTTAAAACTGCAAACGAGCCAGTGTGGCTGCTATCTTGCTAAGAAAACAACATCGGAAGGAAAGTTGATTGATGTTCAGTCACTCTAGTATTTTTTTCACTCCGTCTATCCAGTATTTTGTTGATGCTGTAATCCGTTTTCTTTTATCCGTTCTTAAAACCATTACCTCGACACGTTTTGTTATTCACCAGCCCAGCGAGTCTGTTGCGTTTTGCTATTTTCTTTCTGACTTTCAGAAGGTAATTGAGTCAGTTACAAAAAAAGCTCAGGCAGATGTGACAATTGCAGCGACACGATTGTGTATTCATTTCATTCGGGTGTTAGGTAAGGGTACTGTGCTAATGTAGTTTCCCCAAGTAATTACATTCCTTCAATTTGTCTGGGAGAACAGCACACGCGTGCTGGTGGATATTCTGGCTTGATTTGCTGTTTGAGACAGTATTTATGCAGATCAAGATATAGCGTCATTATTAATTATTTTGGATTCTTAAAAAATGAAAAATTATACAAAAAAAATCACACAATTGACATTTTACAGTGATAATCGTTTCCAAAGGTCTGCATGCTGATCAGATCACCTTTTTTTGTTAAATGTAACGGGCGTTAGCTGTCAGCACTCCGTTTTGGTAATTGCACTAAAGTATGTTGCAGAATTTAGTATATTGTACTGGTTGGAAAACATGTTAGTGTATTATGGTTTACGATCAAAATTCCAAGTGATGCTCGCATCAAAGCTTGATATAGGACTACCAAAAGTTTGCGCATAAAATATCCACACTAAATTATTGATTCTGTTTTGGGTAGGAATATCTCCTTTATGGGCATCTAAAATCCGTGCGCAGAAGCAAAATAACTGCATGAGCTGAGGATGGATACCGAATTTGGCGCCTATGGATTCGATACAAAAAAAATGTTATATTATTGTTTGCAGCGCAAACATTCTATGCATTGGAACTGAAATGAGCACTATAGAGTAGCTTGATAGACCTTGTGGATGGTGTGATTTCACTGTTAACTGCCTGTTTTCACTAGACACAACATTCTGACCCTGTTTATAACTGTACATAGGTGTTTATTGTAAATAACTTTTTAATTTGCGCACATGTATGTTTACAAACTGCAGCCACGTGTGCATCATACGTAAAAGAAAAGTCTCACTTTAAAGTCAATCCCTGTCCAATGTATATTTGCCAAGCTTTCTCCTGATTGTGTTTTTTAAAAATTTATTTACTTATTTATTTAAATTATTTCTGTAAGCCAAATACAACAGGGAGATGTGTCTTAGCACATTTACTAATAAAGAACAACAAAAAACAAGGGAAAGAACTGTCTGTTTAAAAGTGTAACATTTCTTTGCTTATTTTTGGTAAAAACTGAAATTGAAATGGATAACTGAAAAGCACTAGAAGGTTGGAGACATTGGCTTAAAACATCGCTATAATATGGAGGTAGTTGCTAAGTTTTATATTCATGGTGATTACACATTAAAACAGAAAATGAGCGAATACATAGTCAGTGGAGAATTTGAGCAGTTTAAACTCTTCGTGGATTTCTGAGCCGTGAACGGAACCAATAATTTTAAGAACTAAAACATGCAAAAGATGGTTTCCTGAATGTTTACAATTTTTTTTAAATGTCTCCAAATTGGGACGATTGAGTTTTTGCATATATCAGCAGAACTGCTATTCAAGATAAATGTTGGTTTTCCCGAGTTCGCATTACTTTACACCACGGTGTTATTCATTCCCTGTAGTCATGCTTGTAGTTTGTAGGGGCATCATGAAGCACGTTTGTGATGCCACCTACTGCACTAGTAGAACACTTTCCAGCCTGCGTCTCAGCTAAAACCGGCAACGTTTCGGGTTAACTTTTGGACTCCCTGTTAATTTTTCGCCGCTTCTTAAAATGGAAGTGTCGAATACACGAAAATAAAAGTCAGCACCTTTGTGAATCCACTGTTAAAACGAATGGAAGTGTGTGGATGTCTCGCTTCATCACGCTGACCTTGCCGGGATTGGTTAGAACAAACGCAAATGTTGGATATGAAGTACCCGAACTATATATCTTGTCCAGTTCCGTCAGCACAACAATGCTGCAATCATTATTAATGAATAAATGAGATGACTCAAATAAGCAAATTATTGTTGTATATTAACGCAGTTAAAGGAATTGCATGCCTTTAAAACCCCAAGCTGTGACACAGGTAAGATTTCTCAATTGCATACAGAAAATGCTTGTTGAAATAAACATAGAGACAATCCAAAAAAGGACAAAAGATACTTGGTTGCTTTTGGCCAATATAATACCAATCAAAAATAAAGCAAACAGACAGAATACATTTAAAGCATAAAGCAATTGAAGAATAAAATCGGTCCGATTGCGTTTTAATGAAAATTAACCCATAAAATATTAATTGCATTTCGAGTAATATGCTAACTTTAAATAAAATCTACGAGGGGCCAACATTGTGCAAAACTGAACTTTGGTTTCCAAGAATATATTGATATGTATATCCCCTCTTTATTCGAGCTACAAGGAAATGTGCAGTTACATGTATTTAGCTCAAACTGTTTTATATTATCTTTAAAATGCAGCAAATTTCAGAAAACAACAGGTCACGATCCACCAGGAATAACGTGAGAATTGTGGAATTCGCATGTAACACTTGTTCGGCAATTGGTTTCAACTTATATTAAACCATCATAAATGAATAATAGACACTGACTGCCATGATCCTATTGATTTTTCCTCTTGTCTGATACCTTGGCTAATTTCACTGCTGGTTCAACAAGGTGAACGCGCCAGTACTGCAAAAAAAAACCAGGCTTATTCCAGAAACCTTGGGGTTTGCCTGAAGAAATCATATTCTAAATTACTGTTAAAACAATTCTCTTGATTTCAGTTCAGCCTCACGTGCACGTTTAGTCTGCCATTAAAATTACTTTTAATGCGATTATCTCTTGAATTCGAAATAGATGACTCGGATTATTCTGCAGCACAACACTTTTGTGATACACTAAATCAGTTTTGAAGAGACTTCTTCGCACACAGCAGGTTTGTTTATTTTCCTGGGGTTATAAAAAAGACGGAATATCGTAGTCATTTAAAAAAACACTTTAGCTTGCAAAGAATATTTTTCATTATGCAAGATACGACTTTTTTAATGTTGTATTACTGCAAAATATGAAAGTATACCACACAAGTGAGATCTCGCCACTATTAACTAATCTAAGTCAATAAATTCATTTTCATAATGGACAACACAAGAGCAACCACAATCATTCTGAGGCAGCAACACATCTCTCCAACACGAGTGGGCTCGCTTATCGTAATTATTGCCTTTTGCATTGTAATGTCAGATCTAAGAGGATTCTCACAAATGTAATTACGAATGCTTTGTAAATAATTCATGTTGAGAGATTCAGCAAATTAATAAAGCGAACGATGACAAGAAGCTAATTAAAACTTTGGTAATTGTTGTCACGACAGCTTTGTTGTGTGGCACGGTGCAAAACCCTCTTTGAAAAAAAAAATCTGCTTTGATAAGAAAAAATGTCCCAGTAGGCTTTTAAACACTTTGAACTTTATTTAATTTACATTTATTCTTTAATTGCATTTAACAACCGATTTATTTAATTCCCTTCCTCTATGACTTTTCTTCTCGACTTGTTTTGATGCCGAAGATTTAAAAAAATACGGAAACTGCACACATGAAATGGTTACTCCCCCTCCCATATAGGAAGTTTCCAAACAAATGGGCACCAGTTAGAGAGAAAAGAAAATATCATGCGTGTCACACGCACAAAATATAAGGATTTTAAAACACAGTTGTCTCCATTATGGCCATCATTGGCTATTCCCTGCAAGTGAACGTAAATTGAAATGCACAAACAAAAATCGTTTTAAATTCGCTGTAAATTCATTGAGTAACTTCTTTTTCGGGGATTTGCTGGTGGGTACTCAGGTTAACATTTTCTGCAGTTACTCTCATCAATGAACACAGCACGATTCCTTTATAAAATAACTCGATTTTCTGCTATGATTCTAAATGCATTTGCAAATTGTTGATAGCGGTAAAAAAGCATGATGCAAACGTTTAACTATTGAATGAATAATACTTCATTCTAAGGTGCCATTGCCACGTGGATATCACAGATAAAAATGGCACAAATTATTCCCTTGTAAAAGTAATAACCACTCCGAATCAGTCCAAGTCTATGATCCCACTTACTAGCCATCTCCACAGTACATTTTTACAGCTTTTATTTGCTGACGATCAAGATTCCGAAGCGGCTTTGTTGAATCAATGACAATGCAAAAGCAACACTAGATGGCAGTGTCAGAGGTCAATCTGGTGAGGACCACCTACAACTGCGCTAAGAACAGTACAGTACATACCTATTCTTTGAAACTCTAACGATTGTGCCAGTATACTTTCGGACATATTTTTTCCAGTTATTTTCTTTCCAAAATTGTTGTTTCTTAATTTTATTTCGACCTGGCATGTTATGGTTTCATAAGAAAAATTAACTACACTCTAAACACAGGGGTTTATTTTGCATCTATTCACTACTTGATCAGTCTATGGGAAAACTCATTTTCACAATGAATTCTCAGGCAGTCAGGTACTGACAATAAACATTTAATGAAGCCAGAGACCTATGTGTCCCGGGACTGTGTCAGAATAATTTAACTGTAACATTAGCATGACTTTTCCCACATCAAAGTGGTGATTGCAGATTATGGGAGTTTAGAGAGGGGGGGGGGGGGACATACAAAAGAGCAACGTCTCAGATCTCTTCCTGTGTATTGCAGCCAAGTTGTTGGGATCTTTTTTATATCATGAATATTGACATCTCAGCAGTTCCTTTCTCAATAAATGGATTCAGTCCATACAGATATAATGCGCGTTTAAAATGTTAAATACAGTTAATGCAATATTAATCGCCTTTGGTGATATAAAATGCAATATTTTCAGACGGCAATCGGATTTTTTCTTAGCAGAGCGCTGAGGAAAAGGGCCACAGCTGCAGTCTTTTCCCAGCAAAAAGCTATATTTATTGCTATTGTCTGACTTTTGCCTGCCAAGACAGAGACATTTTAATGGGGTAAGGACATTTACTTTGTCTTAAATATCTATTATAGATCTGGAGCGACTGCAGGTTTATTTTTGCATACTAGTCATTGGGCACATTTTGAGCGTGTGATTTTTTTTAATACGATAGAATGATTCACACTGATTCGGTATCTAAGCCATTTCATCAAATGAATCTTCCACCGCAGAAATAGAGGAAACTGTAAGATGTATAGTGATGCTAGCGTGTTTAAACGTTTATGGGAACAATAGGTAACATCGCATCTGAATTTGCAACAGCGAACACCTATAACGTAAAAAAAAGTGTCTTTATAAGTACCTCCTGTATATTTTACCCACTATGGATTGAGTATGATGGTTCTCCAGGCAACTGTCATCAGCGGAGAACAGAGGGAAGCTGAGGACGAACAAAGTAACTAAAGATTCTATGTAATCGAAGAGTATCTCTCTTTCTATCTATCTATATGTCAATCTAACTATCTCCTGCAGATTATTTCATTGTAAAGTCGAAGGTCTTTCCTAAATTCACTTTTAACTGCGCTCGATAAATTGCGACAATATCCGATATAGCCTGTACAAAAGTTCTCAAAACTTTTGGAAAATTGCTACAATATCCAACTGAACTTTGCGTTTAGCGTTTCAGCGCATACTTTACACAGATTGATGCTTTGTCAGGAAAATACACAGTTTACTACGTAGCTAAGAAATCATTTTTTACAGCCCAGGAAATGAAACCGATTATTTGGACGCATTTACATCGCCAAGGTATAATCGTGTTTTTTTAAAGAAAAAAACTACATAGGCCCCAGTGTTTCAATTTGCCTGCGCGTTCCAAATGTAATGACGATGATACAGCGCTGGCGTACAAACTTGTTACCTTTACTTGGTCAGAACCAACGCGATCTCTAAGTTATAATACAGCCTACAGTCCTCCTAATAATGTGGACTTAATGTCGAAGGAACATCTTTCATGAATGTTGAAGTTACAGTAAGACACAACAGGAGCTGGACAATAAACAATTGTCTGAATTCAGCCTTCCCTTAGAACGATTGAGCAGGAAACTTTCGTTTAGTAAACTACAACATGGCGCATTACGCCTTGAGTGATTCCTGTTTTGAATAGTATTAGTAGATATTTCTATAACATGACCCTCCGCGACTTAAAGGGGCCAGGGAGGATAGCGGGACAACGAGAGCCGAGTCTGCTGTAGAAGTGAGACTATAATTCCCATCCTGTTTGTTGATTATTTTCGTATTTATCTTTAAGGAAGAATACAATTATGTGTTTTAAGGTTGTTGGTCACCATCGGATCTTTTCCTTCTTTCTTATTTGTTCTGTTTGTGTTGCGGTCCAATCTCCGTTACCAGGTAATAGCTCAAATGTCCACGGAATTCACACCGCTTCCTTTTAAGTTGACCGGGGCAAACAATATAAAACTCCGACCTCACAAAGTGTTAAAGTACCTGCTGTTTTATCATCGACGCACATGCAATAAACAACGACCGAGTAAAATATAATCGCGACATAACGACTGCTTTGATTGTTGTTTAACCATCTTTAAAAGACGGTCGCCAGATTAATGCAACATTGCTGCAGTTCTGAAATAACATCACGAAATGTAGTTGCAATGTAGTCAGATGCTTGTTGACATGATCGGGTCCTCTTAGAAAAGTGTCACCATAAAATTGCATACTACATAAATTTGTGCAGAACATCCAGAAAGCACGCTTTATGTGGCAGTGTCTCATTTGAAGTTTACAATTCTACAAGGGGAGTTGGAGATAGCAGTTTCACTCATCGCTTTGAACCTCTATTTTAAAGTGATTTTTTATATAAAAGACATTAGAGCTGGGATCCCTTTAAGTATAAGTCTGTCATTGGCAGTAATGCATTATTGAAAGCCTATCAAACAGCTCTGTGCTCTGACTTTACCAGGCGCACAGAAGATGAAGTCTGACTGTCTGACTGCACAAAAGCCTCTAATATGTTAATCGCCGTAGGGGATGCCTAAGGTACCATTTCAAGCTGCTTCGCACACCATATGTCGGGCCGCTTGCCACATGTATCTATTAATCAAAAGGAAACACACCAGAACACCAGCCACCCCACCTTTTCTAACCGTGCCCGCGCCTCCCAAAACGATCACAGAATTTCAGAAAGTCTGACCTTTCTAAAGAAAACAGAATACTCTCAAAGATGACCAGTGGCCTTTAACGTCGCTGTTCCCACCCCCGCCACCGTACTGTGTGACCACCTCAATAGTTTCGATTTTCATTTGTACATGAAATTGATCAAAAAAGCTCGAAGCTATAATTTTAATAGGGTGTTAGTTTCCTTAATTATTTAACGTTTCTTCCTGTCTGCTGCAAAGAAAATATGAAGCTGTTGGCCAATGTTTGGCATTTGACAACATCTACCACATATAGACGCTGTTTAGTAATTGAAATATTTGTATTCATGCACCGACTACATGCAAGGAGACGTTATTGTGTCATCTAATTGGTAAAGTATCGCGGATTGTGCAACATTGTTGGAGAGAGTGAATTTATTTGATAACGAAACCGAGAGAAGCAAAATATAACTATCTCGCGCGCGTTCAGATTCCCATTTTAAAGGCCAATTGCGAAGCATTAAACATGTTGTTGGACGATTTTCTAACTGTACAAATGAGAATGGGGGATGTGAGTTTGTGAGGTGCCCCTGGGGTGCGACGTGTAGTCAAGGTTAGCAAACCCGTGGAGAAATTCAGCACCTGTCACGTGTGTTTCAAAGGATCTGAATTCTGAGGTGTTGTTCAATGTGTTGGGTAGTCCTGGAGTGACCTGAACTTTACCGGAGTGTACATCAAATCTAACCCAGTCCTCTCCCGGACAGATCCTTAACATCACTCAATCAACATCAATAAAACAGATTATCTGGTCATTATCACATTGCTGTTTGTGGGAGCTTGCTGTGCGCAAATTGGCTGCCGCCTTTCCTACATTACAACAGTGACTACACTTCAAAATTACTTCATTGGCTGCAAAGCGCTTTGGGACGTCCGGTGGTCGTGAAAGGCGCTATATAAATACAAGTCTTTCTTTCAGGCCAACAAAGTTATACTAATTGTAAAGAATGAGTTCAGAACTGCTTAGGAAATGCCTAAAGAGGCTTATCCAGATTATCACCAGTCACGTACTGCCAATGCAAACAGCGACAGGGAAATCGCAGCTGAACGTGAAAAAAAGTCGGAACTTTCATATTGTAAGATATTCATTAATAATAGATTAGCAACAAAATTATATCAAACTAATGTCGTATTGTGGCAACAACTTTTGGGGAGTCTTGTAACAGTTAGGCTGTTGCTAGTGGGCGACTTGCGGTCACATTAAGGAACAGGAGCTGTTTCTCCGCTGTGCTTGGGCCGTACAACCAACTCTTATTTGTTAATTACTGGCTGAATTGTTAATGTAACAGGTTCGCAATAGATGCGATTCTAATATAAAAGCAAAATACTGCTATAAATCTGAAATAAAAGCAGAAAATGCTGAAAATACCCAGCAGGCCAGGCTGCATCTGTGGAGAGAGAAGCGTTTCAGCTCGGATGAAAGGTCATCGCCCTGAAACGTTAACTTATTGTCATTTTTTAAAATCAATTGTGCTCCACATGGGCTGTAGGAAGTCAATGCAGAGCAATGGCAGGTACAGTAGAAGAGTGCACTCAGGTTCGATTTGCTTCCTTAGCCTATTTGGCCAAACCTGTGAGAAAAATGTCTTGAAATAAACACACACTCACACTTCAAGTTCCCCGAATGGCGAGAACGAGTTGCAAACTGACTGCCAACAAGAGACACTCAGTGCATCCCCGTCTAATTTTCATGCACACACGCATGCAGCTTTTTGTTCCGTCTAGGAAAAAAATAGCCCATATATCTGTCGATTTAGGTTTCTAAGGAATCGTAACTTAATTCCTTTAGGCTATTCATCAGCGCAGTAATTAAACTACCAAATGGATGTAAATAAAGTGAAATTGGTTTCATGACAGATGAGACGAGGAGGCCTTTTGACATCAGCAGGGCAGGACAATAATTATTTCTGCATGAGGCTATATAGCGAACGCCAACTGGATTTATTAGGTGCTACATATTATTTGCTACCAGCACATCGGACAGGAATGAGCACGATTCAGCTGTCAGTTTTTTTGCATTTAGCAATCTGAAAGTACAGATGAAATATTTTCTCTGAAAGATTGCGTGGTAACCGCGCCAAACAGGGGAGAAATTTCAGCACCACGGTCAGTTCCCTTCCCCACATTGAAAAACCCACCTCCCGGCTGTCGGATAAGTATTCGACTTAAACCCAGCAGAAATAAACAACAGCAAAAACAAACTGTGCAACGTACTTTTCGAGATCTCCCAGCTCTTAAAAAAATCGTAGCAGCTGCTTCCAGCGTTTGGGAAAAAGGTTACCAGGGGTGTGCAAATAGGGAAGGCAGCCGAATAATGCGGTCTCACAGCCATGTGGTTTAAAGCGTTATATTCGAATGCAATCAACGGTACTGCACAAAGAAAAAGACGATTTGATAAAGAAACTCAGAAATTCAACTACATTGCAAAAAATTGGAGGCATCCTGAACAATTAGATACTGAGGGGGAAATGATCTTACTAAGAAAATCTCTATTGTACTACAGGCATTGCTACAAGCTGCTTTTAAACATGATAATTTGAAACCACAATTAATTAATGATCTGAAACTTTTAAACACCTCTTTGCATGCTGAAGCACTCGTATCTAAGACTCTGATATCCATCGCAAGCCTGGGAGGGGAAACTGGGTGGCATGGAGGAGGAAATGTCAAGCGGAAAGTGCCAGAGCAGATCCCTAGAAATCTGTATTCATTTCAAAATCCTATTTGTTGAGTAATCTCAGCTATCATCACTAAATCTCGGGGCACTGATGTAGTTCGAGTTGTTGTTGACTTAACGTGAAAATTCAATCACTGGGGTTTTTGCATCAGCCGGGCTACTTATTTGTCTAATAAATCCGTCATTTTGTAAGAAAAATATTTGAGCAGCCGTACTTGACCTCTTGATACCCAGAAGTCACATTTATTCCAGCAGGTTTGCAAATGTAGAATCAAGATGATCAGTTAATGCCTGCAGGTACTAGGAGGTATTGTGAAAACTGGCTCGAAAACAGCTGCTAGGAACGTGTCTTTTCAGTAAGTCTGATTCCCCCGTAGACACCCTACAATCAACAGCATCCGTAAACAGACAGACACACACAGAACATACACACAGCACAATAAATATAACATATACAAACGCAAATCTGTATACGTGTCCACACATAAACGCACAGTACATGTACTTAAACACGCAACACACACACACAGCAACATACATAGAACATATACAGGCACAAACTCATAAGACTCGCACAGATAAACATACAAAGCACATAGACACACACACTACGTACATATACACACACACACGGCGCAATACATACAACAAACCCAACATGTACACACAGAAACACACAGCACATGCATGTTTTAACTTATAGACATATGGCACATGCATAACACATAGTTAGCGTATGCAGAGCATATAGAACATACGCAGCACAATACATGCATGTACAGATACAGATACAACACATAACACGTAAACACACAGCACATATAGCGCACAGCAGACACCCACGAAACAAGCAAATCCAATACACAGCACTATAATTATACACACAATCGCGCATTCAACACACTCAGACACACGCACAAGTACAACATCACACGCTTCTTTTAATATTTGAGTAGCAAGCAGGCTTCAAAAAGGTTCGCCCATCGCATTTGCAGCCGCAATCTTGTAGCGCATAAGGTACCCTAAGGGACAGGACTATTTACTAAAAAGCTGTTTTAAATGTATTGCAATCATGCACCAATATTGAGCTCAACAAGCGTTCCTCAATTTTAGAAATCCTGATGTCGAGTGCACTTCAATCTTAAAATTAGTAAGTGCATTACTTGCATTTTCGTTTTATGTAAACTACGTCATTTTGTAGACGAATGAAACGTTTTTCAACATTTTCTGTGGGTAGAACAAAGAAAGCAAGAGGTAAGAATCTTTTATACACAGGATAGTTGTAAGGGCGATTGTTTTCTGGGTGAAAAAACATTAATAAAATACAAGAGATAAGTGAAAAGTGCCCTTATTAACTTGACAGCCAGGAATGGAACATGGGAGCACATACAGTGCGAGATGATGCAAATATTATCAAGGATTTAAATGCATACTTGCTTCGAAGGAAAGCGGTCAATGGCATAATTTGATGGGTGAATTGGGTTAACACCGATGGCGTTACATAAAAGGAACAGCAAAGAGGGTTTCAGTTGGGTGCCGAAACAGCAGGGGGTCGGAGGATATAGGTCAAAGGTAGATCAGGGATAGGCCACTTATACCCGGCTCTATTTTTAAATTGTCTAAAACTTTTAAGGTACTTGTTCATGCAATTCCGAAAGCCAGCTACAGAATCTACACCCCCATTAGTATATATACGAATATAAATAACAAGATAATTTGCAAAAGTATCTAAATAAACGAGAGATCACTTCATAATTTCTATTGACATAAAATTATTTTAAGTACAGAATGTTCTCCGGTGGTTGTCATAATTCACCATAGGTTCTTAAGATTTAAGGCATATTTTCTTGTGTAATAATTTAACCGAAAAATCAGATGTGTGTAGAAACCGTGCACAAATCAGGAAAACACTGTTAACAAACCATGCGTTTGTGTCTAGCACTCCTCGTGATTCTACCCTTCTAAAATGGATCAATGAACGTTCGTGAAAGTTGGGAGAAAAAGCTATTTTTTACCTGGTAAGATCTTGTTAAAGTGATTTTGGATGAACTAGTGCACCATTGTGCAGCTGGATACTCACATTGAAAAGAGAATATTTCAATTCCAGCGAGACTTGGGTTAGTGAGCTGAATGGACGGAAAGATTTTATGTACATACCATGGCGAATAATACGGTCCATACCAAGACGTGTGCGCTCGACTCCAACCTGTGCAGATCTCACACCTTCCAAGTTCCCACACAAATGTTCAATAGCATGTTGATAAGGAGGATGAGGTGTGGAGGTCTACCACTTGTTCCACGCTGCAACCTTCCAATTATCTGCAAGATTGGCCTTTAAACACAAGAGTGGTGGAGATTGAGAGAAGACAATCTCATCCATGAAATCCTGTATGAAGTACCTTCTCTTTTCCATCACAACATGTGTAATATGATTTGCATAGTCCAACAATTTTCACGTCTACTGTTTACTTTCTATATCCTAGCTAACATTTCTCTGTGACAGTATGGTGCTTTTTGGCAACCATTGTTAACAACTACTACTTTCTGGTCTACCTTTGTCCTGCACTCTTATGTTATACTATTCTTATCTTTCCTTTGTGCTCTTTACGTTGTGCAACTTCTTCTGCACCTTTTGATCACTCCTTCAAGTTGTTGGCATCACATTGACTCTTTCAATGACATACTGCCCAACTTGTTGCATCATTTTCCTATTTGGGAGCATCATTTCCTACCAAAGATATGCTCTGATTTATGCATTAAAGAGCTTGGTTCGAACAACCAGAGAATGGTTGGCAAAACAGACTTTTCTCAATCTTCATTGAGACATTTTCCTTCAAAATTGGGCAATTTTTGAGGAAAGTGGTAGGCTAATATCAAAACTTATATATTTTATGATTGTTGAAACTATCCTTAGAGTGTGTGGCACTAGTAAATAAAATAAATAGGATCTTAGTTTGTATAGGCTCCCAGAATAGAACATAAATGACAGGATATGATACTATACAGGACATTGATTCATTTCCATTTGGAGTACTGTATGCAGTTCTGGTCACTTTATTATAGGAAGAACGTCAGGGCAATGGAAAAAGTGCAGCAAAAGGTTATATATGTGTCTGATACCTGGCTGAATAGAATATAGTAGTTGAGTTTGTTACACTGCAGAAAGGAAGACAGAGAGGGGAAATTATTAAGCTATTCAAGATTCTTAAAGGTATCAGCAACTTAAACCTCAGAAACTGTTTGCCATAGCTCAGAGACCACCAATGAGGGGACATTGGATGAAGCTCAGAAGAAGGAAGGTGAACGAAGAGATCAGATATACATCTTTCACACTCAGGGTGGTGACTATTTCAAACATCAGTAATTTTAAAAGGCATTTGGACAGGCATTTCATGACAAAATGTAGGTAGTGAATTGTGTATTCTGTTCTTGAATTGTGGGATTGACTGAAATGATTTTGTTTCTGGTCCTGTAAATCCTTATGTTCCTAAGTTGCTCGCTAACTGCTGAGAAGCATTAAGGGTTTGTTATTACTGCTGCATCATGATGATTCTCTATTTTTTCCATGCAAATGAAATGATCATCGCCAAGGCATAGTAATTTAAATGAACAGGCTTTCTCTTGGTGTTCTGATACAGTGATTGAACTTTTTGAACACATAGTTGTTCTATTCTCAGGGTCATGTATTGGCATCACTATCACTATAAAGACCATGCCAGTGTGGACAAGTGCATAAAATCCATAGAGTCCAATATAGACTTCCTATAAGAAAGTTATTTTCTGTAGAATCCATAAATTCTGTTAAAAGCAAAATAGATAGTTGCTTGAAAAAGAGGAATAGTAAAGGACATGTGGTGCAAGCAGGAGAGTGGCACTAGACTAGGTGTGTCATGTGGAGATAAACACTGTTGCAGACTTGATGGGCCAAATGGCATGTTTCTGTGCTGTAAAAAATTATGGTTCCATGTAAGGCATTTTGGACGAGCAATACGATATTGGGTAAAGAATATAAGGACAATGTAATAAGTAGTGAACAGTCTATAGTACAGGACAGGCAGGGACTGAAATGGCATGAAGCAAGCTTAATTGGCTGCGAACATAAGTATAGAGAGTACAGATAAACTATTGATCTGCAAATCACTAGCATGTAATTCATAGTACGGATGCTGGTTATTTCAGTGTGATTTGGAACCTTGCCTTAGCAAGACTGTATCCTTGAGATTGCCATAGTAATTTTGGCCCTGAATTTCTTTGCATTCCACTAGACTCCCTGCAGGGTTATGCCGGGAGACCAGTGCCAGGCAGGGGCCCATAGATTTCAAGAGTTCCTGGTTTGCACAGAACTTCTGCACACCCTTTACAAGGCCAGTGACACTAAGAAGGCAGAGCCAGGGCCAGGGACTCCCTATACTGAGAGTTGTCACTTCCCAGACCCTGAGGAGACCCAGGTAAGACTAAAGGCTGATACACCAAGAAAAATAAGAAAAGCACAAGTAGGCCCACACCAGGGGGATCCAAGCCAGAGAAGCAGTCTGGCTCATGAAGATAAGATACAAATTTAAAAAAAAAAATCTCAATTGGCACCTAAAGATGTGCGGGTTAGGTTGATTGGCTATGATAAATTGACCCTTAGTGTTAGGGGGATTAAATACGTGGGGTTACGGGGATAGGGTGGGATATGTGTTGGTGTAGGGGTTACGGGGATCGGGTGGGATATGTGTCGGTGCAGGCTTGATGGGCCGAAATGGCCTCTATCTGCACTGTGGGGTTTCTGTGATTTCTGTGATTCTTTAAGCAGGGGACTGAGCGGGGACTCCATGAGGTCTGTGGGGTAATGAGGGATTTATGTTCGGGGGTGATGGGGATGGGGCGGTGGGATCTGTGTCCAATGGTGGCCAGGCACTGGATGTTTAAGCAACATGGTGCAAATGGGTGCTGGAGATGTCCCATAGTAGTGTGGGTCCCCACTAGCCCCATGCTAATTAGATTTTTCCACCATTGACCCCACAAAACTCTCATGGGATCGATGGTGGATGGCACTAATGGGCATGATCCCAGTGTAACTGCCAGAATTACAACCTGCAGATTTTTCGGGCCATTGTTTTTATAAATTGTTGGATTTTAATTTTGTTTATAGATCAGTTAGTTTAAAAAAAAATAAAGAAATGGAACACTTTACCAATGTTGACTATTAGATAGGTAATTACTGATATATTTAGTGACCCTTTTAACATTGACTGCAAACCCACCTATATTTAAATAGCTAAGAGCAAGATTGCTACTACTAATCTTGAAATCATATTCTCAGGAATTAGACATTTCAAAACTGTTCTTTTCCACAATTTCATTAGCGGGTCATAAATTATGAAGCAAAATAGTAATTCATCCTGCTTATTTGAACTGAGGAAAATAAGACCCTCAATAATTGAGCCATTATTAAAACAATGCATTTTGCTCATTAAAACATTTTGCTTCTGTAAAGAAAACATGTTTTTATTATGCGTCAAGTTTTTGGTAAGATAAAAGAGCAATATTCAAAGGTTATGGAATAAAATTAGTTTATAAAACAAATGTTTCTCATTATACCGGTATGTGACCACACAGCCTAATGATGAAGTACAATATGGTATAAGTAGAAGTGTTCTATAGTGAAATACCAGCTCTTTACAAAGCACATTTTTCACAGAGCTGGTTATTCAACTTCATTTACTTATAACTACAGCATTAATGAGAGTACTCAATTGAACACAGATAAAAGATATGGCACCACTATTAAAAAAATAGAACAGCTTGTATTTATATTGTGTCTTTTGAAAATATCCTAAAATGCTTCATATAGAATGAGTTACTTGGCAGTGCAATCACTGTTGCTGTGTAGGCAAATGTGGCAGCCATACTGCACAGAGCAATGTCCCACAAACAGCAGTGAGATGATTAACTATTATTTTTGTTTTGTTGGTGTTGATTGACAGAAGTTTGTTGGCCAGGACAGCAGAAAGATTCCCTGCTCTTCTTCAAATAGTGCCAAGAAATCTTTAACAGAGACTTGAACCACCATAATAGGGAACGGGGGACCCGGTTTAATGCTTCATACAAAACATGCTTCAATCCCTCCATACTGAACTAAAGTGTCAGTTGAAATAATGTGCATATATTATTATTATTATTATTATTATTCAAGTTCTGGAATGGGGCTTGAACAGAATGGAGCAGAAGAGACTGGAAATATGTTTTTTTTTTAAATATACTAAACATTAGTAAATATTTATGATAACATGAGCTCTCTTGCTGAAGGTGATAGTCCTTGGATAGACTCTATGTGCATTTATGGCTTATGACATACACTGACAGGCAGATTATGTAATAAGAGAATAAGCATTTTTAACTGCCATGAAAACAATTGGTATTAGAAGAAGTCAATACAATAAACTAAACATTTCGAGCTGTAGATTTTATTAAATCATTATTCATAAATGAAACATTTATAGTCAATATTAAATTGCATCTTCATATTGACATTTTCAGCAAAGCTGCTTTGAACATGCAGTGTGATCTCACAGTGAAGACTACTGCCTATTATTATCACTGCTGCATTGCCAGAGGATATCTACTTTCCAACCTGGTAATCAATGCATCAATTAGCATAACTATTTGGGTTGTCATCTATAGCAGATGTAATTAGTGCATAATTATATTCTCATTGTTAAAATACTTTATCATTTCTCTCATATACAATTCCTGCCAAAGCAAATCAAATACTATTTTATTTTGCCTGTGTGTCTGTGGATGCACACTTTCAATGCTTCACTTTTCTGCAATGTAGAATAAATGAATACAATAAATATAAAACTTCAAATTGATTTCAGTCCCTATTACACTGCTTCAACAGCAAGGTATCTCTGCCCCTACTGTTTCATTAAAAAAATCAACCTGCTTTGCCAATGCAAGTTTAGATCCAATACAGCAACAGAGAGATATGCTGCTGAGAATATAGTGAGCAGTTTTTTTAAGGATATGAACTCTAATTAAGCCATTACAGTAAAAGCATTTAAATCAACAGGATGTGATAATTGCTGTGGACATTAATAATTTACCCATAGATTCATTATTTTATAGTCAGCTTATTTTTAACTTAGGCAACAGCTGACACAAATAAATAAAATGGAACTGTTTGTGCGGTTGCTTTAGTTGATTATGGACCATCAATTGATTGAAAACTTCTACAACCTCTGAAATCAGAGTATATCTTTCTAAAAATACACTATCAGGAGCAGGCTAAGATAATGCAAAACTCTGGCAATGCCCTATACAGCATGCTTACATTTGGGCATTCATTGTACATATGGGAAGTCTTTTCTGTGCTAAGATAGTTTCCTCCTTTTTCTGGCTTATCAGGAATACTAGTGACCAGCTGGAATGAATAAAAAGGTGCATTTTTGGCAAGATGAAATAGCCTGTCTTGATTTCTCACCATTCAGAATAACTCAAAAGTACACTGAAGGTTTGTTGAAATGTTCCGGTGAGATTTAACTACAGGCCTTATGTTACGGTATAGCACATCATTTAACTGGAGAATAATGGCCCGGAATGTGTGGTCAGGATGCCGGTGAACTGGCAGCGTCTGCTGTCATTCCACCTTTGAAACTGACCGCAACTTTGGGATTTGGTGTATGCGCAGGCGCATGCTGAAATCCTGAAGTTGTGGTCTGTCATTCACAGCTCTGACACTGGCTGCACTGTGCCGCCTCCCCCCCCCCGCCCCCCGCCACACCACCACCACCACCACCACCACAGTGCCAGCAATCTGTGTAATCACCCAAATCAGGAAAACTGATGAAAACCTCGGCTCTTCCACAGTAGTTATGCTGTTAAATTCTCCACTGATAGTTAGATCCAAAAAGATTAGGTGTAACTGGGGTTTACCAGCGTATTGACTGCCAAACAAAGGTTAAGAGCCTGAAAAACTAATTTTAATTTTGTGCAGTGTGAAATTTGTCCATTTTAATAAAATAATTTTTTTTAAGAAATGTAAATTTAAACAAAATTGTTCATCTTTATTTGAGGTTTGCCTTTTCCCCATGTGACATTTTTAAAAAGTTATAATTTTAAGAGCTTAGTCATTTTGTTATTCACTGTCTGTGAGCATTCTGCATTTTGATTGGTTGCTTAGACAGCTTGTTGACATCACAACAGCTCACACTAGGGGATCCCCATTAACCTCCTTTGCTTTGAATTGAATGTCGGGAAACCCGAAGTTCTCGGCACCGGGATCGCGAGATCCATGTGCGAAGCGTACCTCGGGGCCAGTGGCGAACACATTTGCTTCGCCGCTGACTGCAAATTCTGGGCCAATATATACCTGGGAGTGAGGTATAAGGCTGTAATCTAATAGGGAAGAAATTCAGGTGAATGGTTTCTAAGTGTAAACTGATCTAAAACATAGATAATAGCCTTTACTTGCTTACGATACCTTAAAAAAAAGATTCTTTTATTGTATCCTCCCAGTTTATCCTGGTGACAGTTGGAAGTTTGCTTCTGTTTGTGACATGCTGACCAACAAGTTCTGGAGATTTGCGTATCTCTTCATCCCCTGAACTTGCTGGCTGGTTTAGGCATTAATAACGGTGTGTGTCATGAACTCGTCATTATTTTTCCAGGAAGACTTGGCACAATTATTTTGCCACATTGCTTTAAAGCACTTTCAAAAACTGTATTAAAGCCAATCTTGACTCACTAGCTATTTCAGCTGTATGTTATAACAATTTACGGTGAGTGTATTGATTCGCTTTTTTAACACCGCTTATTTTATCCCCTCCTGAAGGCGCTGATTCTTTGCTGGGGTACAGTTTAAAGGGTGTCAGTCACCCTCTGGTACCTCCCCAAGTAGCCATTACTCATGGGGAATGCTCACCTGATGTGCACAGATGTACTTTCCACAAAAGATCACTGGATAGCAGTCAGGAGCAGGAAGTTTGCCCTTCCCAACCCACGGTGATCCTACCATCCCATGCCCTGCCTGAGGTGAGCTAACTCGGCACAGACCAGGGATGGGATTGGGATCTTCCTGGCCTCTCAGACTCAGCTACTCTCTGGATAAACACTGGAGGGCCCCCTAAATTACTTTTTAACGTATAGCTCATAAACCTTATTGCTTTCCCAGAAAAATATCAATTGTCCTACTTACATGTGCGCTATCGTTCAGTGAAGATATTTAGGCACCTGACAAAAAGAAAAGCTATTGCATGCCCTCTTTTAGTGGGAAGCTATTTTTTGTGCACTGGATAATCAAACCACCACTTTAAAAAAGTTGCTTCGCAAGTTTGTGACCACTGATAGGGATATTTTTTACGTTTCA
The DNA here is from genome assembly GCF_052327205.1 of Somniosus microcephalus. Lineage (NCBI taxonomy): Eukaryota > Metazoa > Chordata > Chondrichthyes > Squaliformes > Somniosidae > Somniosus > Somniosus microcephalus. The sequence continues at coordinate 27,846,512 of NC_140996.1, read as the reverse complement.
CGTTCCACCTCCAGTTTTGTGTATGTCATTTAATTTGCAGATTTATCCACAAACATTGTGAACGTTTTAAGAGTCCTGATTGCACTGGAAATTGGGTCACGTGTAAATGATGCACTCTTTGCGCTTCAGCAGAGTTGTGATTGAGAGAACCTGGAGCAGCTTGAAACTGGTTGCAAAGTGGAAACTCCAAAAGCAAGCTGCATATTTTTCCATTACCCTGGTCATGTGCTGTTATAATGGATATGCTTCTTTGCTGGTACGAGGCCAGCACTTGCATACAACACATTGGGCCAGAATCCACCACTTTCTTCTACTAATCTGACAGTTTTAATGAGATGTAATAGATGGAAGAATTACCGTGACATACATACATAGGTAAGCAAGCAGTGATAATTTTACTAATTATAAAAAATTCAAAGAATGATTTCAGAGGAAGACATTAGTTTTATTTGAGTGCACGCCCTCACATCAAAACCTGAAAATTACAATTTTGTAGAACTCTGATTCATGTTACATTTAATATTATAGATTCAATATACAGTGTAAGTTTTTATGCTGTTCTTAGTAAGCAGCTCATGGGCTATACATTTCAATTGTGTCTCGTGATGAAATTCATATGTTGTCCCCAGAAGATGCCATGATGGGGGTGGGGGTCAGTGTAGATGGTAGTTTTACCTTAACATAATGGGTCTAACATTTCCATGACATCATTGGGGAATCTGAAAGGAATTCTAAGGATAATGAGGATGGTCATTCAGAATCAACAGTAAATATTTTATGAGGATATACAGAAGAGAGGAAAGAAGGTGGTCAGAAAGGTGACACTCTCTCTCTCTGCTGTGTGAAAGCCCTGCTCATAATCATATACTGCTGGCTTAGTATCAGGTTCAAAAAGCATTTTTGCACTAATGAGCCTATTTGAGAATTTTTTTGTGGTCAACTGATTTCTCTTTGAACATTTAATGAATGTTGTTGATTTGATAAATCTTGGTGTTGGGAATGATGCAGCAGTCAAGAAATACCTTAGTGGTTTAATAATTAAACTGAATCAACACTTCAAAGCAATGGGGTAGCTAAATAAATATAAATGTTACCACTTTTATGGTGGTATTACACGTATTACATTTTTACTCAGCAGAAATAAATGGAGCTTATGCAAGAAGGGTTTTTTGCACGGTACTGATTCCTTATTTAGTGTATTACATTATTGCAGGTCATTATATTTGAATAACTTTTACATGGGCACAGGACTAAAGTAAACTAGATGATATCAGTACTAATCAGAATTATTATATTAAAGGGGAAGCAAAATTGATTTATCAAAGGATTGACTACACAGTGTGGCGAGCTATTTGACTGCAGGCACACTAAGGGCTGAATTTTGGTGGCGCTAAGAGGGCGGGTTCGGAGGCGGGTCTGCTGTCAAAATCCAAATGATTGCCAGCGGGGTGGAATCCTGCTCTGAACCCACCTCCTTTGAAGTTTCCCTAGTGCCAGTTCTGCCTGCGCTTTGCAGACACGGCACTAAGCAGCGGGTCATTCCATTGTGCTAGTTGAGAGGGTGCTTAAACCAATTTACTCACCATTTTAGCAGGCGTAAAGTATTTTCCAAGTTTTCCATGAGGTTCCCGTCGCTTGGGTTCTGAACAACTCTCCATTTCTTTCAATAGGCGACAGCTGCAAAAGTGGTTTAAAACCTGCCATTTTACAGCTGGTCACTTTCCACTCTCTGAAGCTTCAGGCTTGAGTATTTGGAACAGATTTATGCATTTGTGAAGTGTTTGCAGTAAACTCTCTCTTCACTGTCACCTCCTTGCAACATCATATCTAACCTTTGATAGATTGGTTCTGTCATCTGAACTTCACCTGCCATATGAATCATCAGAATGAGCACGATTTATGCTCTGCCACCTTGGTCCTTTGAATCTGATGACAATCAGCCACAGCAGCAGCAGAACCAATCACACCACTACCACCAGCAGCAACAAGAGCGCCAACCTTCTCCTCAACCACCTGTAGCTGCACAAGACAGAGGGCATCAGTGCAGGGCTGCATCGCGTCGGAGGCCATTCCCCCAACACAGGGTATACAGGCAGAAGATGAGCTTCCTCAACAAGATGGAGCAGCAGTGCCAAAGGAGGCTCAGGCTATCACACCAGGTCGTCGCTGACATTTGCGCTTTACTGGAGCAAGGCCTGCAGCCCAGAGGAAGGGATGGACACTCCTTACCAGTGGCTGTCAAACTCACCCTTGCCCTCAACTTCTTCGCCTCAGGCTCCTTCCAAGCATCTGCAACAGACCTTTGCGGCATCTCACAGTCGGCCGCACACAGACTGCAAATTATATTCATTTTGCCACTAGTGAAGCCAGTGTCAATGAATGTGCACTTGGCTTTGCCACTCTAGCTGGCTTCCCACGGGTGCAGGGAGTCATCGACTGCACACATGTCGCCATCAGGGCGCCCCATCACAACCCAGTGGCATTTGTGAACCGCAAGGGCTTCCACTCCCTCTTCTTAGGCAGTCCCTCGGAACCGAGGATGACTTGCTTCCACATTAAAAATGAGTTCGCAGGTGACTGAAGTGACACTCCCTCAACGCTCAGCTGGCCTGCAACCATAGTAAGCTTGTCATCCATGTGTCCGCCAAGTTCCCTGGCAGCTGCTATGACTCGTACATCCTGCGCCAGTCCACTGTCCCTCAGCTCTTCGCACCGCCAAACAGTCTTGGCAGCTGGCTGCTTGGAGACAAGGGCTATCCCCTGAAGACATGGCCCATGACACCTTTGAGGAGGCCAACAAATGAGCCTGAAGGACGTAATAATCAAAGCCTTATCTCCATGAGAAGTGTCATCGAGCAGACAATAGGTTTGCTCAAAATGCGCTTCAGATGTCTCGACAGATCTGGAGGAGCCCTTCAGTACGCACCAGCTAGGGTCTTGCAAATAGTCGTCGTCTTCTGTGCCCTGCACAACATAGCGCAGCAGCGAGGATTAGTACTGCATGAGGCGGATGCCGCTGAGTGCACTGCCTCATTGGAGGACGAGGAGGATGAGGATGAGGAGGCTCACCATGAGGTTGGTGACAAGGATGAGGAACACCTGGATGAACTGGTGGTCCCATTGTGACCAGTACATGAGCATATTGCTGCCCATCATGCCAGGGATACCCTTATCAATGGCAGATTTCAATAACTTCATGCAATGCATACATGTGGCTGCCACCCACATATGCAGGTTTGCATCACCCAACACCAACACCATGCAGAAGTCAAACAATGATTCGTCCCTTGTTTTGACTCTCACCATCATTGCTGGGTGTGAAATGAGCCCTGACCCTTCACTCTGCCACTTCAATTTCATCGCACAAATTTGCCAAGGACCTCCAAGTGTGACAATTAGATGATTTATTAACAGCACTTCATAGAATACTAACATGACATTGATGAAGAAAGACACACCCGAGTGACTACCCTTGTGACTATTTGTGTGGGATCTCACTTTTCCGGGTGCTTCTACGTCGCGCTACCCCTGCGGCTTCAGCAGAGGTAGAGGTATCCTCCTCATCTCCATGCTGCACCTGCTTAAACACCTTTGGCGGTCGTCCTCTGGATTTTGAAGCCACTGATGGTTCTGCCAAAGCCTGCTCCCCCTGCGACTGTGCATGGGCAGAATCGGCCATCACTGTCCAGGGAAGCATCTGGGGCTCTGACCAAGGGGTTGGCAAGGGGGTGGTAGGCAGTGCGCTTGGAGCGGAACCCTCACTTCCATGTCCCCTCCTACCATCATTCCTCTCATGGGCCACCCGCATTTCCCTGCTAGTAAATAGTTGGAGAGCACCTTGCTGTATTTCACTGGGGCCATGAGGGCCCACCTCTATACTGACATCTCTCCAACAAAGGACATCTATGAGCCCCTGGTTTCGCTCCTCCATAGATGCCCATCTTTCCTCCATTTTTCCCCATCTGTCCTCCATAGATGAGCATCTATTTTGAATGTGACTGGCACCATATCTCCTCCATGCAGGTGGCCATCCTATCCATCGAGGAAGCTATATTTGCCAGTGACTGTGCCACGGTGGTGCTCATGCTGGAGATGGACTCCTCCATTCTCTGCACACTCACAGTCACCGCGGTCGCAAAACCAGTCAGAGCTTCCTGCACTTGTTGCTCCAGCTCCAGGATCGCCCTCTTCTTGGATGGCCTCTGAGGCTCAGCATCTGCACGCAGCTGAGCTGAGCTAGGAGACTCCTGCGCCCTTTGATGAGGAGTCTCCACTGCTGTCAATGTCGCCACCATCTGCTGCTGCTCAGTTGTGATCTGTGAGACACCAGGTGACAACACAACTCTATCTCGTGACATACCCACCGAGGTGTGCGACTCTGTGCTGGTGCTGGGTTGTGTCGTCTGAGGTGATGCTGTGCCCTCAGAGGCAGGAGGCTCCTCTGAGGAGTCTTGTTGTTGCTCCTGGACATTGGGGCTGCTCTTGATGGAGCTGTGGGAGAGTGAAGACATCAGTTAGATATACAGGATGTCTACTGCAGACACTATTATCCACATGATGAGCATTCATCTTGTCTTGTCATCACACCCCATATGAGGCAATGATGAAAAGCATGCAATTGTATGGAAATTCATTCTGTTGCCAGCTTCTTCTACTGAGCCCCTCTCTCCGTCCCCCACTTGTGGAACGTCCACCACTCCAGCAATCTCCAGTGCTGCCTCCTCTGCACTCGCCAGTTCTGACATGGTTTATGGAGGCCCTCCTCCCATTCTCTCCCTCTCCCTCTTATTGTGAGCTATCTTTTCCTGTAAGGAGGGAAAGAAGAGAAGGTTCAGTGAGAGTGATGGTATGAGTGTAAGGAATGGAATGGCATAGAGCTTTACACTGACAATTTGATGGAGTGGGTTGGCAATACCAAGTTGCCTCCTCTTGTGTTGTTAGTTGATGTAATTGCATAACGATGAGGCTCAGTGTGAGGGCTGCATAGTAAGATGGCTACCTGATAATGTAGATAGAGTTAGAGGGATGGATGGCGGTACAAGGGATGTTGGGTGGTGTAGCATTGTGCAGGAGTAGGGGTGCCAATGTAGAGTGGTGTAAATGAGATGAGACGCACAGCAGCATCAAGGTAATTGTGGCTTAATACTCACTTTTCCTGATCTTACTAGATCATTGAACCTCTTGAGGCACTGGTGCGAACCACCACTGACAGCCCCATAACCTCCTGCGATATCTGCAGCCACGCTGCCTTTGTCTGCTGGGGAGGCCTCTTCCTGCCGTCCACAGGGAAGAGAATCTCCCTACGTGCTCTCTCTCCCTCCACAAGATGATGGAGGGACTCATCTGTGAAGCGAGGTGCTGCTCGTTGGCGCTCATCGTGCAGAGACTCAAACACTGACAGCACTGAATGCTATAACTGACAATAGCTGGGGCCATGGCCCCTTTAAATAAATCGGCAATAATTGCGTCATCCGGTGACGTCACCAGACTCGCACCCTTTAATAGGGCTGGGAAACGCACAGGGCGGGACTAACAAGGCCCATTAGGGCAAGATTCGATTTATGGACGGGATCCACGCAGCAGCGGGGTGGCCCCCCAGCCGCCGACCACTCCCGCCTTGAAGCCACCCAGGTAGGCGAAATCGCGGCCTAAGCCTGTGAGCGCAGTGTGACATTTTCAGACTTCAAAATATTCCTGTTTCATTAATTGTGCTATCTTTCACTTGTTTTAAATCATTTAATTTACACTGTCAGCTGTCCCTGTTCCTTTCAAACCAGTGATTAGTGTAAGTGCAGAAACAAAATAGATGATGCACCTTTCTTCATTTTTGATATTTCTGATTTCCCACAAGAAGATGGAAATTGTATTGCATTCCTTAAGAGGTTAATTTGAAATGATCCCTTTCCATCTTATCAGATAATGTTGGAAATCCATGAGGAAATAATGTAACCCTTACAATTGTCATCCTATTGTTAGATGTAGTAACTGTATGTAGGTTATTTTTATTACACAGAGACTCTGGATGTGAGCTTTAGGGGCACATTTATAACACAATACACTTTAGCCCTCTAATTATCATTTCCAATTTGCCAGCTCCATTTTTGTATATAATGCCAGCAAACAAATGCCACCACCATCCTGAAAAGGTTATCCGAGAACATCAGCACTCATGAAGGTGGTTGACGGGATTTCAGTCTCTCAAGTGGGAAGCTACTAAACAAACATAATCAAAATTCTTACCTATTCCTTCACTCAGTGTTTCACTTCTAGCACATCTCATATAATAATATTCATAACAAAAATCAATACAGTGGAAAAAAATAAGATATTCTGCAATAAAAAGAATGTTAATCACATTTCAATATGCCTTTTTTCACAGTGTGCCCATGTCAGGGACTTGTAATTAAAGTGACTGTCACAATCTAAAAGCTCCAAAGAACTGTTTCTCCAAATGAAAGGTGATTTCATGGAAAGCTATGTAGAGAGTGACAGCAACATGAAGTGGAATTACACAGACTGAATAAAACTTCAATTCATAGCTATTGCAAAGTAAAGCACATTTGTCTAACAAAAGGTTTAACCTTTTTTACTATCTGCATTTTTTATGACCAGCATGGTAACTGCAGTGGATATATATTTAACTAGCAGGTACCAACATTCAGTGCCTTACATGTTTCACCTAATTGTTGTAAGCTGCCTGCGATATGCAATAGCAACTGGTATATTAAGATATGCAGCCTGTTTATTTTAATTTGATGCTATTGGTCATAGCTTACATTAAGCCAATAATGGACATTACATTAGCACGCAGCTGAGTCTAGTTTCCTACGTGAGATTGGATATTTGCACTAATTCTTTCAATTATCTTGTAACATTAATGATTTAATCACATAAATTTGATATGCAAACAATATAATATTGCATGCTCTTAATTTTCAGAAAAAATGTTTGACTTACTAGCAGGTGGAAAGCATTAGTTGCAGCTAATTTAACCAATGCATTTCTTAAAAATCAGTCCTCATTAGAATCATTTACTGCATATACAGTATTTAGAAATCAAAATGTTATTTCAAAAAAGGGTAAGTGCCATTTTATTTTAGAGAACATTAATGCTCTCGAAGTATAATCAAAGCTTGTGATTGTAAGGGGAAATAATCTGCATATTTCCTGTTGAGGTCATAAAAGTCCAAAGTACTTCTCTGTTCATTTCTATACAGCAATGTGGCTCTAACCTTCCTGCCTGACCTGAGTGCATTTGCAGTGGACTCCAGGGTTCATAGCATCTGTCTACAGCTTTTCTGACTAGCCCCTCTGGAGGCCTGAGTTTTTTTTTCAAATTGAATATTATAAACCACACTGCAAGCCACATCCGAGTTCTGTTTCTCTTTCTGCCCTGGATTGTCTTACTGCCAATGACAGCATTAAGCACCTTCATTAACATCCTCCCAGTGCATTCAGGTATCGAAATATCACTTTCTAGATCCAATGACAGTGATATTGTACTCCTGCCACCCGCCAGTCAGATCAGCACTTCAAATGCCTCGCAGACTTAAATAAACTTGAGGAAAAGAGATCTGATTATTATTTGTGAGTCTTATCCAACTCATAGTTAGTTTGAGGCAATATCCAACATAATCCCATAACTGTGCACGTCTTCTGCTGAAAGACAGCCTTTAATTTTAAAATTTATGCTAAAGTTGCTGTAAATGTGTTTTATAAATCAGCACCGAATGAAAATGTGATGCAGCTTTTCCTTTTCTCTAAATAAACTCAGTCCTTTGTTCTAAACCGACTTTAGATACAGTCCAGAATTGCCATTTAATCAAATATCTATACAACAGAAGATTAGTCTTCACAGAAAGTGCCTTGCACGTTATTTTTAATTATTTAAATGCTATGGAATCATTTGATGCCAACACACAGAGTAGCTATCGTGAAACGGGAAAGTTGTGTAACTTTGATTTTTTTTTGGTAAGTGGTTATTTTTAAACAAAGCTGATGTAGGTTGACAGAAGTGCACTACCCCTCTGAGAACTGAGCTTCATCTTTAATAACCATTACTTCTACTATAGGAATGCCATAGGGTTACAGAAGGCAGGCTGCAACTGACTTGGTGAACAATACAAAATTCACTTTTACGATTGATATTGTCCCACCAATTTGTTTCTCATTGTGCCACTTGCCCAAGCACCTGCTTCACTGACGGACCAGATGCTCTAGACCGTGAACATCTGCATGACCACCCTTAGGTTCATTTTGCGATCCACCAGCAGGGGGTGTAATTAAACGAAGTGCTGGCCCCAAATTTCCTGGATCACACTTACACAGACGTTATGTCGAAATTTACACCAGCTTCTGCGCTGATGGGAACTTACCCCAAAATTTCCTGTGGAGCTCATTTGCTCTTGCTTAAAATCAGTCTAAAACAAATGCAAATGCAGTGCCACTAATAGGGGTAATAGCGAGGGGGCCTGCTGTCTTCTACCTTGGCGCCTCACTCTCAGAGCCTCTTGCCTCTGCTACTCTTCTTCCTCTTCCATTGTTATTCAGTCCAGGGGTATGTATGCCCATTGAGGACGCCATTCCAGCTGCTTAGTCCTTATGCGTGGAAGGAGTTGCGGGGATCCGACAAGTTTCAGGTGCACTGAGACCGACTATGCTATGGTGAAGTAGGACAAATTTTTAAAAATGCTTAGAAAATCGCTATCGAGCCCCAGAAATTTCACATACCGATATCAGGTGACTTCAGGCCGGGCTGCACCTAAACTTTTGTGGGTAAATCTACGCCAGTATTTATGTAAATTCAGGAAACTCACATTCGCTGGTCTTTTGCATGGCAGATGTAACTTGGAAGTGGCGCAAATGACCAAGGAAATCTACACATAACGGTGTCAACGTGAAACCAGCATCAATCAGTTACACGCGAAATTCCCCCGAAAAGTAACAGCGTAATGCTACTCTTACGCCATAATTATTCCAGAACTTTCTAGGAAATTCCAAGCCATATTATACAAAGGAAATTTTGTCGTGCTGTGAGTTTACTACCAGTGCTCTGCCAACTAAATGTTTACAATAAAGGAAACATTTAATTAAACAGATATTATTACTATTTCACCAGGACTGCCATTTTTAACATGAGTGACCTGAGTATGCTGTAGTAATATTTCTTTGCCCATTTGCTACTCACAGGCAGCACACAGAAAAGGGACAGAGGTTTGCTATTACATTGGTCACGCTAGCTGAATGAAAGATCTGTAACCAAGGAGTCTGGTGGACTGAATATTGCAATTAAAAACAGACCATCCTTGACGATTCATCCTAGAATCCTAGAATCCGAGAATAATAGAGCACAGAAGGAGGACATTTGGCCCATCGTGCCTGTGCTGACTCTTTGGTAGAGCTCTCCAATTAATCCCACTCTCCTAAATCATGTTACTTTAAAATCAAAGTAAGGCAACGAGGTGCTACTCCAAATGTATGACGTCCAAAGATGGTAAAATATGGGTTTGAGCATGTGATTAACTAACAACACTGAGTTGCTGATCTCAGTGGTGCCACACCGAGGAGACCCTGAGTGGAGACCAGCTGCTTTCTGATGAGGAAGGGAAGCAAAGTTGACAGAGAATCCTCAATGGGCCACAATTCTGGTGATCAGTTCAAGAATGGTGTCGCCAAAAATCTGGGAGCTGGTCACCCACCTCCTGGTGCACGGCCAAGGATTCTCAGAAAACTTGAAAGAAATGGAGAGATACATACTCTCACCAAAGAGAATATAAAAGAATGAATAAATAAATAAGGCATGCCACACTTTTAATAATTTGTTGTAATACATAACTTGGAAGCAAACTACCTCTCTGCAATACCAATGATATCACTGGTATCTCTCCAAGTCCCAGAAAGTTTGTACCTGAGAGATTTCCTGGTCCAGCTTTTGAAAAGATTGCTACATGCAATTGAACTCCAAGCAGTGTATGGTGAGCTGAGAGTAACATGGCAGCATTTTAACTATGTCACGAATGTAGTTGATATAATGCCTAGTTTCACTTAGTAAAATGAATAACTTCTCTGCAAAATTAGCTACTTAAAATCCACTTGTAATAAAGGAAATATTTATACCTAGTTTGCCAATAGTAGTTTAATATTCAAAAGGGAATAACTGCTTCGCATTTAGTCTTCACTTTTCATTTTAACTTGTATTTTAAGTCTCCGTACCCCTTCCCGGTCCCAGGAGGTTCCAGCCATTGACAGTTTATCGGATGCTATCACTGCCATCCTTTGGACAAATGACTCAGAGGTCAACTTGGGGGAGGCAGGAAGAGTAAATTTCTCCCCCCTTTCCCAGGTGAGCCGGTTGAGACTGGCGAGTCAACCTCCTAAAAGGAATGCTGAGTGTTAATGTCAGGCGAAACTGCAAATGGAACTTGGATCTCCTGAGGAGAGCTCGACACTGTAACGGCTGCCCATGATTTCATTCTTGAAATTAAGGTGACAGTTTATATAAATGCAACCAAAAAATGCTTTAGAGTATGTTAACTCTACTTCTTAAAATACAGCCTATCAGTAAATGCAGGCTGTGTTTGGATGTGGATTCTGTCAAGCTCCCATCATTTTCTGAGTGCAGCTTCACGCTTTTAAAGTCATGGCAACATTGTCTAAAAACCACGAAACTGCACTTAACAACTGTATATCACATCTCCAAGCTGAGCTGCAACAACCGGTTTAATGGAATTTTGCCAAATAAGCATAAAACCAGTTGTGACATGCATAGTGGCATAGCCTGTTCGGTTAACGTACCTGAGTTGTTCAGCATATGTCGATTCTTTGCAAATGTAACTGCTTCAGTTCAGGCCATTTTGAATTTAAGAATCATTTCAGAGCTTAACCCTGTCCAGATGTAATGATGTCATCTAGATACTGATAGTTAAAGGTAGTGATTTGTCGTGGTATGACATCCCATGATTTCTGTAACCCACTGTGACAGGGGTAGTGCTGTACTGTATCAGCTGCACGGTAACTGGGTGCCATGCCATGCTACGACTGCAGCTGATCTCAGTGCTGAAGTCTAAGATTTTATCACCTTCAAAGTCACAATTTATTAAGTAAATTTGCAGATAGCAGCGGTTTGGTTTGAGGAAGTTCCCATTAGCATCATTAGTGCAGGAACATGTTTCAACATCAATCTGCTGTTCTTGCATTCAATACAATGTTTTTCTGATTTCACCCATAACTGTCCTGTGACTTTTGACTAAATTCCTTGTGATTAATCATTAGACTTACTGATGGCACATCTGAGGCAATGCAGTCAGTACTTCCATTAAAATATATATATAATATGTATATATATTGAGGGACTGCTATTCTGATGGATAATGGCATACGTTTTCACATTGTCTACAAAAGCAGGGATTAGACTTGTCTGTCCAATGGATATTAATGTCATTTGTACTGCAAGATCTAGAGTTAATGATTATCTCATTTGTGATGAGGTTAAGAGCATTTATCATACTGCCTCAAAATAGTGCATCATGCCCTGCGAGTGACCTTGTGAGTGCCCAGAGAGTCATAGCTGTAACTTGCCACAGCAGTTGCAATAATGCACAAGGAAACAAATAGATCACATACCTTGTGATTTGCAAGTATTCTACTGCAGCATTATTGATAGGATTGTCTGAGGAAACATTACTTTTGTAGGATAGATTAATCCCACTGTTATTCCTAATTGTTAAATTGCATTTATTAGCATTAAAAAAAAAGTTATTTTACTGTATTGTATTGTGGCATAACAATACTTCTTGCCAATCTCATGAAGACTGCTATTTTTTCAAATTTACTTCTAGCATTTAAAAATGAAATCTGTTTAAATATTGAGAGCAAACTGTAGGACTGCAAAGAAAGCTATAGCTTTTAACAAGTATAACTTTCATTTACATAGCTCTCCTCACATTCAGAATGCTGAGAAAAGGGACATGATGGGCATAAGGTACATGAATAGCTCAGTACACGAACTGGGTCATATCCACTTTGTGCCATCAATTTAAGTTATGTAGCAAACTCTTGCAATGCCGGAAGGAGAAATGGGTATGCCACAAACCAAAAGTACCTTTGGGCTTCTTTCTCTCAATTAAGCTGCATTTATACTCTATTCAGCAATCTAAGATGAGTCGCAACAGTATTGATTCTAACCAGGCAGTACTCGTCCTAACTAATGCCAACTGGAATTTCCCTGCCATGCAGACAGCTCCTCTCCCAGTGATAAAAAATGAAATGTTTCGAGAGCATGGGAAGGAGGGCAGCACTCGTGAAACATTTATGCCAATTCTGGATCATTTGAAAAGCGTTGAGGAGATCCAAAGAACATCTGAGCACTTTTCGAACCAGGTTTGATACCGCACTGGAGTTACTTGCATGTAGTGTCCAACCCAAGCAGTTTGAGCCGACCTCCTCTAGGGGTTTCCCAATATTTCTTGTTCCAGTTCTGGAGCCGTAACTGTACTGTAACCGTAGTCTGAATGCGAAGGGAAAGCCGCTTGACAGCAAGGCTAAGGTTGTAGAATGAATGCAAAGAAATTCACTTTTAGCAAACTTTCCAAGGTTGGCATGGAAGGAGTGCAGCGAAGATTCACCAGGCTGATACCTGGGATGGCAGGAATGACGTATGAGGAGAGATTGTGTCGATTGGGCTTATACTCACTGGAGTTTAGAAGATTGAGAGGGGATCTCATCGAAACCTATAAAATTCTGTCAGGCCTGGACAGACTAGATGCAGGAAGGATGTTTATGATGGTCGGGGAGTCCAGAACCAGGGGTCATAGTCTAAGGATAAGGGGTAAGCCATTTAGGACTGAAATGAGGAGGAATTTCTTCACCCAGAGAGTGGTGAACCTGTGGAATTCTCTGCCACAGAGGGCGGTGGAGGCCTGTTCATTAAATATATTCAAGAAAGAGTTGGATATATTTCTTAAGGCTAAAGCGATCAAGGGATATGGGGAGGAGGCAGGGGCAGGGTACTGGATTTGGATGATCAGCCATGATCTCATTGAATGGCGGAGCAGGCTCGAAGGGCCGAATGGCCTACTCCTGCTCCTATCTTCTATGTTTCTATGTTTCTGGTGCAAATTAGAATGGGTACAGGGAGCAGCGGTGCGGTGGAGCTGAAAATTGCATGTGCGTAACTTTTAAAAGGATGTGGACAATTAAAGGGGAGTGGCACAGAATGGGACAACAATTCTGTAAGCCTTTGGAAAGCAAAAGGCATCTCAAATCATTCTGCCAAGGCTGAAAGGGAGAGGACTAAGAACATAAGAAATAGGAGCAGGAATAGGCCACTTGGCCCCTCGAGCCTGCTTCTCCATTCAATAAGATCATGGCTGATCTTGGGCTCAAAGCCACTTCCCAGCCCGCTCCCCATAACCCTTCACTCCCTTATCTTGCAAAAAAGCTGTCTATCTCCACCTTAAATGTATTTAATGACCCAGCCTCCACAGCTCTCTGCAACAGAGAATTCCACAAATTTACAACCCTCTGAGAGAAGAAATTCCTCCTCATCTCAGTTCTAAAAGGGCGACCCTTTATTCTGAAACTATGCCCCTGAAGAAAAGACAGAAAAATAAAATTAAAGATAAGGAAACACAAGGAGCGTACACGATGGAGCAGCCCAGCACCTGATCCCCTGTCGAATAGCTGCTGAAACTGAGGTGATGTTGCATGAGGTGATTGTGAGCACCATCCCTACAGATCAGCATTGCAGCATGCCTGCAAGGAAGTGTAACCTAGTTTCTGATCACAGCTGACCTTGGAGAGGGTGCAGAGGAGATTTACTAGAATGGTATGAGGGATGAGGGATTTCAGTTATGTGGAGAGAGTAGAAAAATTGCGATTGTTCACCTTAGAGCAGAGAAGGTTAAGGGAGATTTAATAGAGGTATTCTAAATTATGAAGGGTTTTGATCGAGTAAATAAGGAGAAACTGTTTCCACTGGCAGGAAGGTCAGTAACCAGAGGACACAGAGTTAAGATAATTGGCAATTGAACCAGAGGGGAAATAAGAATCCTTTTTTACACAGCGAGTTGTTATAATCTAGAATGCGCTGCCTGAAAGGGAAGCAGATTCAATAGTAACTTTCAAAGGGAATTGATATATGCTTGAAAAGGAAAAGAATTGCATGGCTATGGGGGGCTGAGCGGGGAAGTGCGACTAATTGGATAGCTCTTTCAAAGAGCCGGCACAGGCACGATGGGCCGAATGGCCTCCTTCTGTGCTGTAATGTCAAGATAGCTTCCATGGTAGATGTGCCAAGTTTTGCAGATATGGTTGGTGGCCTCTTGGCACGTGGCCAATCAGGGTATCTTGGCTGTTGATCACCCTGGCACACCTTCTTTCATGCAGTGCCACCAAAAGCATGACACACAGTGATTGGAGTGCTTCCTTCTGTACACTTACTCCTGGTTAGTGGCTCTGGGTATCTGGCTCACCTGGGTGTGATTTGGGTTGGAAGTCCTTCAAACTTAAATGGTGGGAAATATTATGCAAGATAGACACACCCCCCAAATTAATATTTAAGTGAAGCACCTGCCAGTTTGAATTGATTGCTAGTCCGCCCTGGAATCTATATCCGGGCACAAAGCAGGTGATACTCTGGTGAGACAGAACTCCAATCCATTCACCAGTTGGCTGATTTCTAGCACCGTAATTAACAATCAGCAGTGGAAAATCCAGACCTATTTCTCTGTAAGCCTACAATAAACAGCAGTATTAAAAAATATATATATAAACATGTATAGCCAAATTGTTTTGGGTAAATAATCTTATGTTAGCCTTTTTAGTTTTCTAAAAGCATCCATGGTAAACATCAGAAACTTCGAGGGGAATTTTAACCCCTCAAAACGGGTGGGTTTGGGTAGGGTGGAATGTAAAGATATTAAAAATCTCAAACCTGAAACCAGCCCACCTCGAATCCACCCAATTCCGGTTTTATTGGAGGCGGGACGGTGGAGGGGGTGGGCAGCCAACCCACTCCAAGAGGCAGGTCTCTCATTTAAATATTTTAATGAGGCTGTGTGCCTCAGATTTGTTTTCCAGTTTAGGTTTGAGCCTGGCTGGCCGGGTTTCCCGCACCTCGGGAAACTTGACAGCTAAAGACAAGGACTGCTACATGGAAGAGGTTAGTGCTTTTCAGCACAGCTTGTGGGCCAGGAAGAGCAGGAGTGCTCCCCCCGCCCGGCCCAACAAGTTAACCTGCTTCCCCCCACCCCCCCGCGATCACCCTCCCCGCGATCTGACCAACCTTCCTCGATTCAGACTATCTGTGAGCAACACCACGGGAGATCCAATAATGCATAAAATATAGGGAAAATATGGGTACTTTCTCTAAATAAATCCCATCAATTATATGGCAGACCTGAATATCCTTATATCATTATGCTCATGTTTGGTACTCAGGGAAGCCACAAAATTAATTGCAAACCTAGAAACTATTAATTTTAAAGGGACAAAGATAAATTATTGCATGTTTGATTTTCTTTTTGACTTTAAATGCATCCCGGCCAACATTTATCCCTCAAACAACATCACTAAAACAGTTTATCTGGTCATTATCACATTGCTGTCTGTGGGAGCTTGCTGTTTGCAAATTGGCTGCCGTGTTTCCTACATTACATCAGTGACTCACTTCAAAAAGTTCTTCATTGGCTGTAAAGCGCTTTGGGATGTACTAAGGTCATGAAAGGCGCTATATAAATGCAAGTTCTTTCTTTATCTTTTCTCTCTTTTAGAATAAAAATTTATATTTTTACTTATATGATTAAAAAATACTAAATACACAGAAATGAGTTAAAGAACATGCGGCCGGGAAATGGAGGCAAAAAATGTTCTGACGAAGGGTCATCGATCTGAAACGTTAACTCTGTTTCTCTCTCCACAGATGCTGCCTGACCTGCTGAGTATTTCCAGCATTTTCTGTTTTTATTTCAGATTTCCAGCATCCGCAGTATTTTGCTTTTGTAAAGAACATGCAAACTTGGGGATCAGATACATTTAGAAAAGGGTTGAGCTCTGTTTTAAAGTTAAATTTGTACTTCCTTTCTCAGACGCTCTTCATCTGAGGTCCTACATTCATGAATGTCCTCCTCACATGGACAGTTTTCTTACCTTGAAGTGACATGGACTATTTTTCACAAAAGAAGGCACCAAAAGAAATGAAACTTAGAAGGCTCCCCCATGACACAGTGCTTAAATGCACCATGAGGTGTGACATTGCCCCATGTTTCCTGCCTGGTCAGTGATTAAGTTAGCCAGCCTTAGCTGAGATGGAGGTAGGTGGACTATAGTTGGCTCCAGCATTCTTGGATTTGTGAAAGGACAAACGATAGCCAGGGTTCCTGCACCTGTTCATTATCCAGCATACCCTATTGGAAGTATTGGCAAGTAATTCTAAACTGATATTAAATGGCCAAAAGTGGTAGCCATAATCAGTAACTACTTTGATTATTCCTGATAACAATAGTTATTAGGTTCCCCCATTAAAACGTTTCACTTGTAATAGAAATTTAATTCATTGCCACTTCCTCAAAATACACTGGAATTTTGTCCTTGAGATTAGCTCTAAAGTGAGATGAGTAGATATATTTTTTATTCAGAAATCTAACCAAAACAAATACACTGGAATGTTAAAGTTTATTTTTGCTTGTGTGTTCATTTAGATTTAGTCATTGGAATGACCCTGCAGGTTTGACTTGGTAAAGAACATGTCTGTCTGTCAGCCCTGGTTTTCTTGCGTTGTTCCCTTGTATTTTTCAAGCACGGCCTGTGCAGGGCTGGTATTGTAATACAAGGTTGTTATGTGATCCATCTTATTAATACTAAACACAGGGGAAAGAAAAGGTCAGAACCCCCTGATCTGAGTAATGTGCAAGAGATAATACACTTCTCTTGGAACAGATGGGGAATTTAATGACTGATTTATTTGTCTGCATTCCTGTGAGTTTTATATGCAGAGAAACTGCAATAATTATGTTCATTCTTAGTGTGTAGCAATCTGTAGTTTAAGCGTTATAAATAGTTACTGATGTGACTGAAGACTATAATTTCTATTGTCCTGACAGATTTTTTGCTAACACAGGAAATCACAACTGTATTGAAATTCCAAAATGCATTGTCACATGAAAAACTGGAAATATGTTATAATTTGTGAAGATGAAAAGCAGGGGATGAGATTGTGGATCCTTTCATCTCTGGGATCGTAGTTTGAATGGAGTGCAGACTGGCAAGATAAAAATTTGTCTTGGGAGGTTAGTGCAAAAAAGGCAACAGCGAATCAACAGCAGATTGATTCAATGGTTAAAAAAAATAGGACAGAGTGTAAAACGGGCTGCCGATTCACTATCGCCCATTTTGCCTTATCTCACAAGTCTAATTTCTACCCCAAAGTCTTTTCTCAACTTTTGTCTCAAGCTTTGCAGTGAGGACAAGTCTAAAGCACAAAATCACCCAAAAATTCACCACTGATTAGCACTATATTTACTGAAAGTTCCAATGCTGGCAAGGCCGCATTCATTGGCCATTCTGGTTGTGCCGAAAAGATGGTGGTGGGCCTTCTCCTTGAGCTGCTGCAGTTCTTGTGCTGATCGTGAGCCAATGATGGTGTTAAGTAGGAAATTCTGGATATTGACCCGCCAATGCTGAAGGAATGGAGGTATATGCTGAAGTCAGGATGGTGCGTGATCGGACGGCCAATGTACACCCCGCCTGATTTTTCCGCTCTATTGACTTCAATGGAAGGCAAAATGGATATATAACGGGCAGCCAATCCGCCATCGCCCGTTTCACAACACCACCTAAAGTTAAAATTACCACCCCCTCCCGGCTCTTTTTAATATCACTTTAAAATGTACATAGATTTTTTTCTCCAAGTTTCCCCAAAAATGTATTCAATCTATCATTTTTAAAAGACTTATTAAAGGAGCATTATTTCTGCACAGCCAGTCCCTCCTCCATTGACAGCATTCATTGAAATGGATTGTATCACAAGTCTGGCAGAATAAGAGCAAAGCCAGCCTATAAACGGATACTATTGCATATCAAGGGCAGAGCGACTGTCTTTCAAAGCAACACACACCACTAACCGTGCTGCTGACATGCGACATATGATGAAAAGTCAAGAGTGTGAACTATTAGAGGCCATTATGGGCCTCGGTTATGGATCTAGACTCCCAACATGAAACCAGTGTTGATACATCAGCTGATTGCCGTGATTGACTGTTGTGTCATATTATCTGCCTGCCTTTCCTACCCCTGTTTCGTCAGGGGATACCCACACCACTAATCGCCAGGCAGGACTCAATTGATTATCCTCAAAAATTTGCTCCTGCTATTGACCATAATGGAAAAAAATTGTGCCTCTGAATTATTCAGAATGAAAACATACACAGAAGAAATCGATACCGGTGCATCTGATATTAAAGACAAATTAAAGCAGGCAGTATAGCATGGCTGCAGGCAGATACTGTGCACACAGAGGCACACTTTAAAAGATAAAAAGAGGAGATCCTTTTTCTTTGTCTGGTTGGTTGTTGTGTTAGCTTTTTCCTGCTTTGAACTGTCACCTCTGCATTCCCACACAGGAGTTCCAAGTACTGTACATTGGAAATGAGATAATTTGAAGAGTAGCCGAAATGCAGTATGAGGTACGTATACTGGATGTTTGATCAGCTCGCACTTTCTCTGCTGTGATGCTTCTTTTCCACCCAGTCTAACAAAACACAAGCTGCTGAAAAGTCTCTATTCCTTAATCATTTCATACAAAAGTCCAGTCAATTCCGTATATCCTTGTGGATTGTCAGCCTGCTGGTATCTGGTTGAAGGCTAATACACTATTGCCTATCTTCACATTTAATCCCTTAAATACTAAATTCCCTGAGGGGGGTTTTTGTTAATTTTTAATATTGTACCATTGAAAGTTTTGTAAGTTTGTGGTCATCAAGAATGCATTCAATATGGAGTAGAAACCCATTTAAAATCATCTCTGATAAGGCTGAAACCTCAACTTGGTGCACCACAAGATGAGTCAATGATGACAGTTCCAAAGCATATTTTAACTTTTGAAGCTCTGCTTTAACCATCACAGCAAAAATTGCATAAAATGTCCCAGTTGACTAGAATTTTATAGGAGGCTAAATGGCCACCTTGTTATATCACAGCGGATTAATTAAGTCATAGTTTTAACAAGCTGGACCAGTGCCAGGCTATGGTGAGGCTGCATCACTCTGTCATACTCTCTCACATGTTGAGGGTGCAGCTTAAGCACATAACTCATGTTGACTTTGCAGTTTTAGACTCTTGTGATGATTGCATATTTCAGTAGCAGCAATTTAACCTCTTTTTCTGAAGTTTCAAAGATTAGATTGCACTCAGATTTCATATTGAGTTAATTTTTGCCATAGTCCACCACTTTGCCACTTACGTCCGTACAGGTAAATCATCTATGGTTATTCTTTGTAATTATATTCCCGCAAACAAGTAATATAGTTGTAGGTTTATTAACATGCCAGATCTGATCTAAGTAAGATTTTTCTGGGGTATCCTGGATCTAGGGATCCACAAAACATTTTAAATATTGTTTCTAGCAGAGGCTAAAAGGTTTATCCATCTAGCTATTTGTCTATGTTCTTAGATCAATTTTGGAAATGCTAATGGAAGGACTTAAGGTACTTGGATTCAGGTTCCCTTCTCTAGTGGGCTACAGCCCGTGAGCTTCCTTCATGGAAGTCTGAGCTACAGACTGTGCAAGTGGTAGGTGCCGATCGAGCTATAGACTAAACAGCCAAGATCCCCCAAAATCTGCTGAATGTATTGCAAGCTACCTTGTAACCTGTTAAAGGGTGATCAGTTTTTGACTACCCCATTTTGCAAGGCAAGCTTTTATAAGAACAAAGAAATATTGGCTTAGGGTTTATCATTTTTTAAATTATTAACAATAATACGTTTTATACTATTCCTGCTTACTTTTTCCTCTTTAAATTTAGAGCCTGATGAGGTGCCACACCACAGCACAGCATTGACTATAGTCTCCGGAAACTGCCATATGCACCCCACGATACTCTGTCCATCTCTAAAGGGAAGGGAGAAAGGGTAAGGTAACGTTATCCCTGTAATGCTGTCACATGAATTATTCATCCTTTTCATAGTACAGGCATTACAACATTTTCCACTTTTCACAGTGTGTCACAGACCCTTGTAACAAGGACGACTCTGTTGCTGTCATTTCCATTTCCCTCATCAAAAGCACAAGTGGTCACTTTTCTATGGACAGTTTATTTGCCAGGTCCTATGGCCCACGGTTGAATTTTTCAATAAGACTATTTCATTGGTGCATGCATGCATTGAACAATGCTTTTTTACTGTATAGATAAGCCTTGATTGATGCATTGACATGTATAGACTATTGGTGTTTGGAATAAAACAAAGCATCAGAGCTTCTGTGCTGTCATGGTAATAAAGATTTTTCTATTTGGCATCTGAAAATAAAACCTACTTTAACTGTAAGTGTTGCTGTCATGGAGGGGCAGGGCCATAATGCTTATGTATAATAATATTTTTGGGTGCTTGTGAATTTGTCCTACAATTAGCAAATGGTGAGTGTAGCATCCATGTGCTGGAGAAAGCCTGCTCATAAAGGTCCTGTAATAAGCCCAAGCCGATCAGTGTGTGATCCTCAGCTGAAATCATGGCACTGCCATCGTCGACCCATCTGCCAGTGAAATGGTAAAAGATTCAACATGTGCATTAGTGCTGCAGTAACACTGCACATTTTGTGTTGGTGCAATTTGGCATGACACAAATGCCAAAACTTGTCTCGATTCATCTCTGTAAGTTTCTGACTTAAATTACTTTAGTGAGTGTTTTAAAATCATTGTAACTTCAGATCCAGGAGTCTCTGCAGGCACACTGTCCTGTGGTAAGATGGTGATTCCATGATTTCATCAATGGTGCATCATTGCACCGTGGAATTGCAAAAACTCTGCAGCCTGATTGATAACGAAAATGACAATCTGCAAGCTGCAATCAAACAATCAAATGACAACTTCTGAGCGTTTTTACCTTTAAATTAAACAGATACAGAAACAAATAAAAATGATCCGTCTCCTTCCGAATTTTTCTAATTCCGGAAAAAAAAATCAACAACGTAAGAGAGGACATTTTTATATCTGTAGGGAATTTTAGCCCTTACTGTCAATAAGACTTTAAGCATCCCTAATTCTATGAGCAAGGAAAGAGATAGGTTTTCCAAAGCAATTATGTAGTCACAGATAAACGGCCCCGGTAAGTCTGCCTATTGGTTTGAAAGGCTTCTCTGCAGCAGCTTAGTAATCACTCATAAAGGCTCCAGTTCATCATCAAGTAATTAGTATTTTCATTAACTTGCTTATTGTCAAGGAAAATGAACCTTGATCAGCTAATTTTTCCTCAATGAGTTGAATATTGTAATGTATCTATAATTAATGTGCTTTATGCCACAAACCCGTAATGGAGGAGGAATCTGATCCTGCTCCCAGCAGTCACTGTCAGTAAATGTTTGATGAATAAACAGAGACTTTCTAATGGGAAGTGGTGGCAACTTTTCTAAGTGTACACAATACAGACTTAATTAGGATTCCCAAGATATAGTCTAAGAGTGAGAAATGAATGTAGTGTTGCCATGTCAGAATTATATGTATAATAAAGTAAAACTTCTGAAAATGTATGCTGTCAACATATTAAATTGTGATTAGAAAAATTCAGGTACAGCTGATGCCAGTTATTGGTTATGTGGTTAATGGAGAAATTAAAGGGGCACGGCCTTTGTGAAAAACAATGTTTGCCAGCTCTTTTTATTTGTTCAGGGAGTGAATAGAAATGGATCATTTTTCACCATGGTGACATCACATACATGTGATGCAATGATGCACCTCTGACATGATTTTACATCACTGTTATATTTATCAACAAATGAACAAGAGAGAGTTGCAGTCATCTTTTTTCATAAAGGTGTTGCCCTTTTAGTTTATAGGAAGCATTTTCTCAGGCAGTGATTGGAAATCAGTGACATAATTGGAAACATTCTGGTGTGACTATATCTTCTACCAGTTTGCTTCTAGATACTGGTACAGAATATAAAGGTCCCAATGTAGGGATTTAAAAAATGTATTTGTTCCCGTGATGTGGGCGTCACTGGCAAGACCAGCATTTATTGCCCATCCTTAGATGCCCTTGAGAAGGTGATGGTGAGCTGCCTTCTTGAGCCGCTGCAGCCCGTGTGGTGAAGGTACTCCCACAGTGCTGTTAGGGAGGGATTTCCAGGATTTTCAGCGACAATGAAGGAATGGTGATATACCTCCAAGTCAGGATGGTGTGTCACTTGGAGGGGAACTTGGAGGCGGTGGTGTTCCCATGCACCTGCTGCCCTTGTCCTTCTAGGTGGTAGTGGTCGCGGGTTTCGGAAGTTCTGCTGAAGAAGCCTTGGCGAGTTGCTACAGTGCATCTATGTAGATGGTACACACTGCAGCCACGGTACGCCGGTGGTGGAGGGAGTGAATGTTTAAGGTGGTGGCTTGTGTGCTGATCAAGCAGGCTGCTTTGTCCTGGATGATGTCGAGCTTCTTGAGTATTGTTGGAGCTGCACTAACCCAGGCAAGTGGAGAGTATTCCATCACACTCCTGATTTATGCTTTGTAGATGGTGGAAAGGCTTTGGGGAGTCAGGAGCTGAGACAATTGCTGCAGAATACCCAGCCTCTGACCTGCTCTTGTTGCCACAGTATTTATGTGGCTGGTCCAGTTAAGTTTCTGGTCAATGGTGACCCCCAAGAAGTTGATGCTGGGGGATTCGGCGATGGTAATGCCGTTGAATGTCAAGGGGCGGTGGTTAGACTCTCGCTTGTTGGAGATAGTCATTACCTGACACTTGTGTGACATGAATGTTACTTGCCACTTATCAGCACAAGTATTTGTATACTTTCTACAGGAATAATTTATTCTTGTGCTATGTATTTGCAATGAATGAGAGGTGATCTCATTGAAACATAAGATTCTGAGGGGGATTGACAGGGTAGATACAGAGAGGCTGTTTCACCTGGCTAGTGAGCCTAGAACTAGGGGCATAGTCTAAGGATAAGGGGTCGGCCATTTAGGATTGAGATGAGGAGACATTTCTTCATTCAGAGGATTGCGACTCTTTAGACTTCTCTACCCCAAAGTGCTGTGGATGCTGAGTTGTTGAGTATGTTCAATGCTGAGATCGATAGGGTTTTGGACTCTAAGGGATATGGGGAATTGGGTGGGAATCTGGAGTTGAGGTCAAAGATCAGCCATGATCTTATTGAATGGCGGAGCAGGCTCGAGGGGCTGTATGGCCTACTCCTGCTCCTATTTCTTATGTTTTTATGTGAGCTGTGCTTGAAAGTGGCTATTCCAGCAGCGGACTTATATTTAGTCTCATTCCTTCTCCCATCTCTGTCCTTCCTCCTTTCCCCATCATTAGGTCCCCTTTACTACTCTTGAGCTGGGTGGCGGGCAGAGCTAGGACAGGTGACTTGTTCCTAGCTTTCTACTAATGCTGCTGTGTAACCATCCATGAGAATGTCTGTCTGAGATGCGCACACCATATTTTTCTCACCAGTGATGCCACAGTCAAGATCAGGAATTCACTGCATGAGAATGTGTAGTGCAGACTCTAGGGTCATAATTTTGCCAGCACTCAGCAGACAAGATGGGTGGTGGGTCAGCTGTTAAATTTAAAATGATTGACAGTGGGTCAGGAACCTGCTGTCAAAACGCGCATGCTGGACTTTCCCAATGTTGGGTCTGCCAGTGCTGAGCAGACCTGACAGCAGTGGTGGGGGACCCAATTCAAATCATTAGTGGCTTGTTTACAACCACTTAACAATACTTTCTTCCCAGCTCTTTGGATTTGAGAGGTCGCCCACCAGTTTCTCGCTGTGCCGAGACCTCATCTGTGAAGCTGAGGCAGGAGGTCAGTGGTCATTGAATCAGCTGATGAGTTGACAGCTTCAAATGTCAAGTCAAAGCTCCCAGCTGATTGAGAAATGTTCGCGTAACCACTAGCTTCTCTAAACTGCATTTCCACTACAGATTCAGGATGCTGCAAGTCTTTACACAAGTCTCCATCCAGTCTGACCTCATTACCTCTCCCACCATTGACATTGCTTCTGTCATCTCTACTTCACCTGCCATCTATTCCATCAGCATGGTTAACCTTTAAACTCTCACCTTGGTCATTAGAATCCCACCACAATCAGCCCCAACACCAGCATCACCAAGAACACCAGCACCAACAACAACAACACCAACCTTCTCCGCAATCACCTGATGCTGCACAGGACATAGGGCATCAGCACCTGACCAAATTGCTGCCTGGGAGGCCAGGGATGGCCTCACCATTGCCACATTTACTTAACTTGACATTGCACGCCCTGGCTGCCACATGATGCGCCAGCTTGGCACCACCCCATACCAACAACATAAAGCATCCCTACAATTCCCAAGCCATTCCTTTCACACTCATGACCATTGCGGGGGGTACCGTTATGTCTCCTCATTCACTGCAACTCACTAAGCCACTTCCATTGGCTAAAGCACCCAAGTGCCTACCCTTGCCTGTTGTTAGTTGGTATGATTGCAATAGGATGAGGGTGAGTGTGAGGGGTAGCTCATGAGATGGAAATGTGATAATATAGATAAAGAGGGATGGGTGGAGGTGCAAAGTAGGTTGGTGTAAGGATGTGCAGGAGTAGGGTAGGGAAGGCAGAGTGATGGGGATGTGATGAGTGGCACAGCAGGATGAGGTTGAGTGTGGCTTTGCAGTAACATTTTGTGCTCTACTGAGATCATTGAAAGGTTTGCGCCACTGCAGCCTGGTCCTCCTGACGACATTCCTGCTTGTGCCCTCCTGTGCAATGTGCAACCAGGCTGTGTTGGTGTCCTGGGGAGGGCTCGTCCGCCCATGGGAAAGGAAGAGAACCTTCTTGCATGTTGTGACTCCCTCTGGAGTCATGTGAGAGCCTGGGTGCAGCCATGCACCTCTGTGCAGTGCTTGTCAGTGTTTGCAGCAGCTCAATGCTGTTGCACACTGACAGCACAAATGTCTAATTAAATTTGGGCATGGTCCCTTTAAGGAAACCGGCTGATGATGCATCATGAATGACGGCATCAGACTCGCTTCCTTCAATTGGCTGGCAAATGCACTGGGTGGGCTTAACAAGCCCAATTATCAAAGTCATTTCGTAGGCCAGGATGAAGCCAGCAGCGGGGCCAAGACTGGTCACCGACATTGCCTGCCGTGGACCTGCTGAGGTCGGGTAAATCGCGACCGAGGGCCGAAATTTTCCCCTAAAAGAAACAGGTGGGCTTGGAGTGTCGGGACAGTTAGTGTTAAAAGCGGGATTCCCGACCTGATCCCACCTCCAACCCACCCACTTCCTGTTTTGCCAGAGGCAGGACGGGCAGGCGGGCAACCAACCCGCTTTAGGGGGCGTTACCTGAATTTAAATATTGTAATGAGGCTGGAAACCTTTTTTTCCCTGTCCATTTTGTGGTTAACTACCTGTGGACAGGTTTCACACAATTTGTGAAACCTGGCAGTTAAACAGAGGTAGGGACTGCTGCATCCAGGAGGTATGTGGCTTTATACCTACCTCCTGGATCCAGGGTCCCTGCCTAACCCACTGCGAGACATCCCGCCCCCCAACGATGATGATGAGGCTGGCCACAATCCTCTCTCTACCACCGCTCCGAGGCCAATTTCCCCCCCCACCCCCGATCCCCAACCCCTGCCGATCCTCTTCCCCACTCCCACGATCCCCGACCCCTGCTGATCCTCTTCCACCCTCTGACCCCCTGATCCCCGACCGATTGGCGACACCCCTCCCCCGGACCGGCCCCTCGCTTCTGAAGCTTACCCGCCTGCAGCCAGTCAGCCTCTCGATCTGGCTGGCTGTGGACGGGAATCCGAGGCCTCACGTTCAAAATCAGGCCCTGCCATTAAAGTCGGCAGGTCCTGTGGGAAACCTGGCCTCTCGGGTTTCCCGCCTGCCTCGGAGGCCCCCCCACCCCCCACCCCCCAACCCACCTCCCTTGAGAAAATTCCGCCTATGGCACAGTGTGCTGGAGCACTGATGTGGTGTGCTGCCTTGTTTTTTTTTCCTCCAAATCCATTATCCTTTCTTTTTAGTTACTCAATGAGGGGAAAAAAATCCAGTGACCAGAACATTAGGGTTCTCTTGACTCTTCCCAGCTCTCTGGAGGCTTACTGATGGACATCACCACTCAACAACAGCCCTGAAGATGATGAAACTTAGCAAATGTGTGTCATAGGCAAAGTGGGTCACTAATTTCTCTGAGAAGTGAAAGAGACAGACATATAAGTGTGAAGCGTGCATCTTTCCATCTTGCCACTTATTTATTTATTAGAGATATTTATGCAGGATATTCCCAGTTAAACTAGAAAGCATGTTTACAACAGTTCTTGCCCAAGGGCTGCTAACAGAGGATAGAAGAAATAGATTCGGCACAGATCTACATGCTATGGCCCCTAACATTTCAGATTTGTTCAATACTGTATTTCATTTTGTGATGTTGTCTAATCTGAAGCAACACGCCAGAAACCGTGGAAATGCACGAGCCAGCTGACAAACATGTATATGAAGGAGCGTGTTTTAGATAATTAGATGGTCAGTTTTGCCTCCCTCCCCCAGGTGACCTGGCCAAGGCCATTAATTTCAGCCTTTAGGGTTAAACTCAGTGTGACTGTCAGTCAAAGCTGAGTTTTGAACCCAACCCTGCTTGTTGCGAGGCCAGCAGCTATTGAGCAATACCGTGCATCCATTTGTATTTCAACTACTATTTATTACACGAGAACCAAAATCACAAGACGGGTTAAAGCATGAAAAACTGAGGAACATATACTATGAAAATAAATGCCACCTCTCATAAATGGAAGATTTTGCTTCATATTTTGAATGCTCCTTTATGAAGTCTAACATGTGACATTCCACACATGAAGTAATATCTAAATTTGTCTGTGGACAAACAATTGCCTATGTCTTACTGTGGTCGGTAGCGGTACAGATTAAGTCACAACAATATTAATAATGCATTGTGAAGCATGCCTCATTTAAAAGGGCTGTATGCATTATTTTGACATTGTTGGTGGATAAATCACTAACATTGGGATTCTTACACCAACAGTCTGCCAAACAAATTGTACAATTAAAAAGAAATGAATAAAATGCTAAATTAATTAGCGGCACTGTAACACTCTTCTTCTGCCAGGCCACCATTTTGCAGGTGGGCTTGAAAAAAGACCCTATCCTAGACAGTGTCTGGTACAGTGACAAACCATCCACTCTGCCTAACCCTGATTATAGTTTAATACGAAATAAATAAAAAGTAATTAAAAAGATACATGAGGAATTATTACACATTAGATTTACATAAATTATTTTTAAAACATATACAGCTCCTTTAAATGACTGGTTAATGATTTATCTTTGTGACATGCAAGTTTTGTCCTTTGATGTCCACGCCAATTTATTTTGTTTATGTTCTAGGCTTTCTGTTAATAAAGCTCTGGATTATCTTTGCAATCAATGGGGGGCAACATTTAGCATTAAAAGTGGTGGACTGTGAGGAGAAAATGCTAAAGCACAGATCGTCCATGTTTAGTCCAGCTCAGAGGATTCAGATCCGACCCAAAAAGGTGTTAAATAGGGTTGCAAAGAGTGGGAAAACACTCTGGAGTTTTCTTGCTAGGGTATTGTTAAGGTCTTGAATGATATGGCACCCACAGCTGTAGAATCAAACTGAAGAGAGCGGCCCTGAAAATCTATGAGGGTGGCACCTTTTGGCTGAAATGCCAAAGTGTTCCTGCCCCTGACCTCCCCTCCCCCTGACCCCACAGATTTGTGGGGTCAGGGGGAGGTCACCTGATTTGCATGGTTATGAAAAGTCTGGCAAAGGATCTCGGGCTTGGGGGTGTGTGGGGGGTGGGGGGGCGCGGGGAGGAGGGAGCTGTCATGACCTTGGCCGGGAACACCATTTGTAGGTAATCCCAGTAACATCTGTGCCCCCCACACAACTCATCATGTTGGGCCTCTGCCCCTCAGCAATTGACCCCTCCCCACCCACCAAAACTGCTAATCCTACCTCACCAATACTAGACACCTCACTTTATGTTTCCTCTGCACTATCACGAGGTACTTCTCTCAAACTGTGAATTTCTGGGCTGATGCCTGCTTCACGAGGGTGGTGGCAGCTGCTGTTCAAGTGTATGGCTTTTCAGGAGCAACTGGTGATCTACTGGGTTCTCTTTGCTCTCTGTAGAGAGCAGATGGTACAATATTAGTACATAAGGACTCGTCTATTTGGGTAATGTGTGCTCTGCACCATGAGGCTGGTGTGGGTGGGAGGGTAGGAGGGTATCAGCCTCTTTACCAAATGCACTCCCATGAGGAACTGGAGTAAGCGCCTGGTGATGAATAAGCTTAGTACATGATCCTGGATTTGGACATATAGAAAGACTTGCATTTATATAATGCTTTTCATGACCTCTGGACGTCCTATCGTACTTTACAGTCAATTAAGTACTTTTGAAGTAAAGGGCTGGATTTTACTTACCGAGACGAGTTGGGGGTGGGACTGATGCCTTCCGGGTTCTAGTCCCGCCCCCATCGACGTCTGATGAACAGACGCTATTTTGCCCTGATTGGCCTTTTCAAGCCCACTCTGTGGGCTTGCCGGCCAATTAAGAGAAAGCCGGTGTCAGATGACGTCAGTTGATGACGCTTCATCTGCTGGTTTTCTTAAAGGCATATGCACCACACTTGTTTGACAGATGATTTGACAGTGTTTGACAGCATTGAGGTGCTGTCAAACATTGACAATCACTGTCCAAAGGTGAGCCCTTGCACCCAGCCTCTCCAATTACTCTCTCCTTAGGATAAAACAGATGGCAGCTGCAGCTGAGATTGCAGAAGCCATCTGTCACTTCTCCCGAAGAGATGAGGCTACACAAACACTTCACAGTTTGTCACCTGCAGAAACATCTAATCACAATAAAAATGACTTTCATTACATTTCCTTACCTCTGATACTCACCAGTGTCACTTTGCATCCTTCACACCACTTCTGCAGCTGTCATCCAAACACCAACGTAACAACAAACCCAGAGCACGCCTCACTTACCCTGGCGTGGTTCCCCAACGTCGGGAAGCCCGCAGCAGCAGTCGAAAAATTGGGAAAAGCCTCTTAACTGCCTGTTAACTACCTGTTAACAGGCAGTTAAGTGGCTATAATCCTCTTCCCTGCGCAAATCAGGGACCCGACTCCCGGGAATGATTGTATGGAGGCGGGTTGGGAGTGGGTTCAGAGCCCGCTCCCATTCTTTTTGACTTTCCCAGCAGTCCTGCCTCCAAACCCGCCTCCTTAGGGCTGGTAAAATCCAGCCCAAAGTCTCTGTTGTAATTTAGGAAATGCAGCAGCCAATTTGCACACAGCAAGGTCCCACAAACAGCAATAAGATAATGAAATAATAAATCAACTACTTCTTCCATATATTAGGAACATCAATAGGCCATTTAGCCCTCGAGCCTATTCCGACATTCAATTATATCATGGCTGATCTGTATCTTAACCCCATCTAAACCGCCTTGGTTCTGTATCCCTTGATGCCCTTGTCTAACAAAAATCTATCATTCTCAGTTTTGAAATTTTCAATTGACCTCCAGCCTCAACAGCTTTTTGGGGGAGAGTTGATTTCCACTTCCCTTTGTGTGAAGAGGTGATTGAGCTGTTTCATGTCTGGGGATCCACCACCTATCTCAAATTATGTACAAGTTTAGCTTTTAAACATAAGAGCATCAAAGAATGAGAGTGGATTTCAGTAATTTCATTAGCAGTTTGTTAATTATGGAGAAAAACAAACCTTTCTCCCATTTTTATGAAAAGAAGATTATTGGGCTCAATATCATTACTGAAATTTTAATTGTGAAACCGTTCCAGTCCATAAATTGTATCACTTGTATGTATAGATTAGAATTTTATCATTGGCCCTCAATTCAAGAGATTTGTCATAAACATTTTGGGATTAACATTTCTGTTTAGTTTGGATGAAGCAAAGTAAGCTCAAGCTGTAATTGACTCACTGTTTGCACGAATGCATGTACGACAACCCTACCGGAACATTCTCTGATATTCCATGACCTCTGATATAACATGCATTGTTTATGCCTTCCTTACTAATAAATAAACCATAACACACCCTGTCTGCAACATATCCGTCGCTGTACAGTGAGGTGGTTTTGATGTATCTCCCATAGACAGCGTTACACATATGATCCCTATACGCACCTACACATACAAAGAGATTCACAGATCTGTCCAAACAGATAGAATGAAGGAGCAGACCAATACCTTTTTTTAAAATCACCGTTAGGTATAAGCAACCAGTTTATTTCCAAGATGTAATTAACGTCAATGCAAAAGTTGGTATATTTAAGAGCTGGATATTTTAGCATTACATTCTCCTTTGTATGTTGGCATTTTTAATTGAAATCTGTTTACTTTTTCAGACTTTGTACAGATGCTCTGAGATAAGATGCACCTGAGGGATCGCAAATATGTTGATGTTAAAAAATTCACTATTGTGTTGAACTGCGTTGAAATACGGCATATAGAAACATTCACAGCTGGCATCAATGAAATCAAAACTGTAATCCCTTCAGGATAGTTTGACAGATACTGACATCAGTTAAATCCAATTGATATTTCCCTTCTGTTGAAGTACCTATCCAAGTGCTGTTGAAGTATTAGTGAACTATACACCCCTCTCAGAATTGTGCATTGATGTTTCTTTAATGTACATGAGCAATGCTGCAATACATATTTCACCAAAGAAATGTCTTTGTGTAACATGCCATGTAAATAGTCTCAATAAAAGTACTGTAAAGCGAAGATAAAGTTCTGTTGAAAGGAATAAGGAAATAAATGGGGGATTGGGGAAAAAATAGAGGCAATGTTGCATTGGGCTCCAATGTGTACTAATGAAGTTTAAGGTGCCCATGATGACACGCATGGTGAGTTCTTCATTCTGCCATGCTGTCCTGAGGGACAGGGAGGGTGGGAAATTGGTGAGAGCAATACCCTCAAGCCATTTTCACACACCTCTTTGTGGTTGGGAATAGTGGGATTGGCAAATGGCATAGTGCAGGGAGATTAAAAAGGAGGCAACGGGAAAATATAAAAAAAACTTTACGAGTTTGAAAAAAGAGGGTAGCAAATCCCCACTCACTGCATACATTTGGACATGTTGTAGTGGCTAATACAAAAGCTAAGGCTCCATTGGCAATAGTGCTAGGAATCAATAAATACAATTAATATATTAAACACTAAAGTTTACAAGGAAACTTTGCTTCAAGAGTTAACTCAGCAATGTTTCTTTTGCATGCATTTGATGGAAAACAAAATATACATTTTTAACTTCTTTAGCATATGTCTCAAAAAGTATTGAACCGCTCAGGTTAAAGGAAGACTGGTTGAGAGAAATCATGCCAATATTGAAATTCCAATTAACTTCTTCCCTTTCTTTAGGCTTCCCCTATTACTTTCCACCACCACGGTTCCCTATTCACTAAAGTGGATGGTGGTCTGACTTCACAGCTCCCTCCATTTGATCTCAAATCTGCAATTCTGCGATTGACCAGCGGGAGGAGGGGTTTCTGGAGTCAGATCCTGTCAACTGTTCCTCTCCTTCTAATGGGAAGTGTTCAATTGCTTCAAAAAGCCAACAAAGAATTACTAAAGTTAATCTAGTGAAAATTGGCCATGTCTAAGGCTGGAATTTGACCTCACAACCTTTTGGTTGGAAGCCCAATAACCTACTGCCATGGTTGCAGAGCAGCTCTCAATTAAAAAGGAAATACGTCTGGAAATCTGAAATAAAAATAGAAAATGCTGGAGATACACACAGGTCAGTCAGACCCTGTAAAGAGAAAAGACCGGTTATGACATTTCGGGTATGTACCCTTCACCCAAAACCATAATCTGTGTTTTATCTTTCCGGAGGTTGACAGACCAGCCATGTATTTTCAGCATTTTCTTTTTTTATTCCAGATTGGAATTGTACTGTCTGCACATTATATTGTTACTTGTCTGGAACACTCGTTTGCAGCAGTAGTGAGATCTATAACAGGATTGAACTTAATTAGGTAAATCCAAATCTCTATTCTTATGTTTATTATTTAGAACCTTAAATTCAGATTTCGATTTCTGAAAGGCACAGTGGCCTAGAAATTAATTCGCTCCCAGAAACGGGCACCCAGAGGGCACTGGAAATGATCCCTGTGCCTAAATGGATAGGCCCGGGCCTCAGTATCATTGAACCGGCGGGCTGCAGACACCTAATGCACGTCCCCAGCCAGCTCGTCAGGGAAGAGGCCTCGAAGATCGGCAGCGGCCCTCAGGTAAGTCCTTAAAGGGGACCGGGAAGGGGGGGTGCAGGGGGAGGTGATTTGGAGAGGGGGCAGTGACCTTGAGAGGGGCGATTGGGAGAGGGGTGGGCGACCAGGATCGGGATGGTAGCAGCTGGGATCGGGAGGCTAGCGGCCTGGATTGGAAAGGGTAGTGGCTGGGATCGGTGGGGGGAGGCGGAGGTGCCTGGGACTGTGGAGGGTGCTGGCGGCAATTGGGGTAGATGGCGGCGGTGACTGGGTGGGGGGTAGAGGTCGCGATCGAGTGGGAGGAGAGTGGTGGCCTGCAGTGGCCTGTGTGGTTTGAATGTGTATCCTGCTC
Source organism: Somniosus microcephalus (assembly GCF_052327205.1). Classification (NCBI taxonomy): domain Eukaryota; kingdom Metazoa; phylum Chordata; class Chondrichthyes; order Squaliformes; family Somniosidae; genus Somniosus; species Somniosus microcephalus. The sequence goes on along the minus strand of NC_140996.1, from coordinate 27,813,678 downwards.
CTCCTGGCTCCACATTCTGTTAAGCATATTTTAAAAGCTTACCATGTTGGTTGGAGGCTACAGCGGTCCCTTTAACGACCGCCTGTTGGCTGGATGTAGACCTGGTTTTCCCAGCTGCCTTCAGTGCAACCTAATATTGCACAGGGGGCCTCAAACAGGTGTTAGGTCCCTTATTTGGATATGCAAAGGGATTAACACATGTTTCAAGCACGGGCCCTGAACTCCTTTTCTTGCCTACGCCAATATGACAGGCAGCGCTTTTCCGGCTCATAATGAGCGTGCAGTTGCCCGCCATATTGGAGGCTTAGGTGCCTATTTAGTGCCCTAAAATGGTAGCGGCGCCATTCAGTTTGTAGGCCGATTACCTTTAGAGGCATCTCGGGTGTTACTGCCATAGTGCTTGCCTCTGCAGTTCTCAGGAACAGGCAGCGGTGGTGTTCAAAATCTGAACTGATCCAAACTGGACAAAATTCAGAAGAAAATCTAAGCACATCTGAATCCAAATTGGATCGGCGCCTGTGGCTTGTCTACGAACTGCAGTGAGCTGTTACCCACAAGGCCCGTAAAATGATCAGAAACCACAAATAAACATGTCAGAATGAATCTGTTCTTATTGCACTGGAACAGGATAAAAAGCGTACATTATTCAAAACAGAAAACAACACAATTTACATCTCCAGGTATGGGTAGCTTGATTTCAGACATGGTTTATATAGCTAATTTTTGTCAGTTCAGATGGAGAATGTTTTGTTTGTTTTTGGCCCCCCAGTTGATTTAAAGCAAAATGCATTAAAAAGTAAAATAAATAAATCCTCTCTATTACTATTATTGCTGCTACTATTTAATATATCACTAATATTATTCTGTTCTAAATCCATTGCTTATGCATTGCTGTGCTACCTATGCATTTCATCTTACACAATGCAGTTAAGCCTGGTATGTTTCAGCAAACTTGCCAGTTCAATATACACATAAAAATTTATTGCTTTCATAAAGTCCACATTGAGGTGCTTGAGCCCAGAGCTGTGGTACTCCTTTGTCACCGCTACGACTACGAAACTCTGACTTGATTTCATACAGGATTATACAAGAAAATCTGCTTATGCCACAGATCTGCCGGTAAATGGATACAATATAAAATAATAAAGGAATAATAAAACCAGTATCAATGGCAAATGTTGCCTCAATTGAGCTGTTTTTTTGTTGTTGAATAACACAGTAAAGCACTGAAAGACCTCTCTATATGTACTAGTACGAGAAACACCCCATTCTGTTTTAAGTCCTACTGAATAATTAATTATAATTATCATGGTGCAGTTATTATCTGTGATAACAATATATCCTTAAGGTGAATGCAATATTCTACCACTATGTGCAGGGCAATGCCTAATATGCTAAAGAAATATTGATACAAGATAATTGTCTGGATTAACTTTTGATAAATTATCTTTAATTCAGAATGTTTTCTATGCCCTTATTTTGGTGCTGAGCTATAGGAATGAGACACTGTATTTGATGCCCCAGAAATACTTGTATTAACAATAATGTGTGTGAGAAATTCAGATACGAATTATTAGTTAATAATTGAGCTGCACCATTAAAATCACACTCTTAAAATTCAAACAGCAACAAATGATTATTGGGATTGACTTTAACATCTTCATGTTTCATTTAAAAAACATATTTTTAATTGTGGTACAATTGGGGGAACTATTGTGGAAGAGTTTATAGCGTTGAGCATGTGGAAGAGCTGATTTACCGCATAATTGTAACTATATTATTGCTGAATTGTGACTATTTGAACTCTGAATTACCCAATCAGTTTCTCCCATTCTGGCTTTACCGTTTAAAAAAAAATAAATAATGGGAAATTGTTTTGTGCTTGTCAAAGTGCAGAATATCGTGCTACGAAACAAAATACTTTCCCATGTTTGCCATCCAGTGCCATCAACAAATACGTCTTGGTCAGATACAGCACAGGTTGGATGCAAAGTACGACTCTCTATTCTGTGTCCACTCGAACTTCCGAAAGAGCACTATCGACTGCAACAATGGATTTTTTTTACATATCCTATAACTCTATCCTTCTTCCCTTTTGAGTCAGATTCCCCACCGCCCTATCCCCCATTGTACATTTTCTAACATATAGCAGATACAAAAATGACAACCTATATATTATTAACAAAATAGAAATAGTCAACTGCGCAAGTTGTCTTCCTCAGCAGTATTCCCTGAAAAAAACAAATTTACTGAAAAAAATACCATAGTTCTGAAAGGGTTAATGAGTTTCATGTAAAGTGGATAGATACTGTTTAATAATATAATGTATTAGCGGCCCGGTATTTATGTATTGGTATTATTTGTGCATAGAAATACTTTTCAAATACACTAATAATAGCAATGATAACTAGTACCTCTATTTGAAGGGTTCTAATGGCCATTTCTATTGTTTTTGAGCAAAGCTCCCTGTTAAAAGCAATTGGAGAAGATGGAAGTTTGAAATCATTTAGCAATGCTCTTGTAGATCACTGGAGTGTTCTGGTGCAAATGATATTGATAAGAAGTGACACTAGTGCCTGTTGTCACCAACTTATGGTAATTAGTCTTATGTCTTAAGTGGTACCAGGACCACTGCATCCAAACATATTCCATTAACATATTGCAGCTGTCATCAGCAGGGAAACATAATGGAGTTAGTGGATTTGTGAAACACAGCATACCTTGGCTCAGTCAACTAAACTGCCCATAATGGGGTCATCAGGGATGGTAGGAGTGAGTCTGGATTGTAGCCAGTTAGTATTTTTTCTCGAGGAATACTTGGCATACATTATGCATTGACTTCAAGGTCATTCTGCCAACAGAATCAAAAATGTCATGTTATATGTTACTCTCCCTGCCAGCAACCCCCCCTTTTTATAACAGAGTCATACCTGTCACCAGCATGCACCTATCTATAGTATGTCTTTTAATGAAATGCCTCCCAGATAGGGTACAGCTGTTGAAGATTAGGACTGAGAACGGGACTTGGTCAGTTTGCATAGGTCAACGTAGCTGCTAGTTTCAATCAGCACAGTCAGATTTCTTGTAAGAAGACTGTTCTGTCAGTCAACAGATCAAACCATGCACCTGATGCATAGTTTGGAACTGTGCTGAGTCCTCAGCTGTGTTATATACTTTGGGTTCTTTGGCTGTGTGGTTTCAGTGGCTCAGCGACTACCTCAGCTTTCAATCCAAATCTAAATCCAAATCCCAGTAAGCCTGGGAGCATTATATTAGCATTAAACTCAGATTATTTACAACAACAGCTTCTATTTATATAGCACCTTTAATGCAGTAAAATGTCCCAAGGCGCTTCACAGGAGTATTATAAGACAAAAAATTTGACACCGAGCCACATAAGGAGAAATTAGGGCAGGTGACCAAAAGCTTGGTCAAAGAGGTAGGTTTTAAGGAGCGTCTTAAAGGAGGAAAGAGAGGTAGAGAGGTTTAGGCAGGGAATTCCAGAGCTTAGGACCTAGGCAACAGAAGGCACAGCCACCAATGGTTGAGCGATTATAATCAGGATGCTCAAGAGGGCAGAATTAGAGGAGACAAAAAAGTGCAAAACAAACTTATTTTAAGGACAAAACAAAAACTTGATTCTGCACCAATAATATTTCATATTATTGTAATATTTCATCAAAGTATATTTGAAAGGCAGTGGATGTGTATTTTTTAAACTCACTTCAGTAATCCATTGAAATCATCCACAACTTCATAGCAACCAGGAAGCATTCCTCTGGTCATGATATGGCACAACATCATAACTGCATTCAAAAAGCTGTTTGTGATTTCTCTACACATAGTGATCCCAGTCATTCTTCCCACTAGAATGCAGTGTCGTAAATGTAATGCTTTTTCAAAAGGGTTTATTTTGTATGCGAAATAAACGTTGCAAGGATTAGCATCACTCTATGCCCTGAAAGGAACAGTTATCTCTGGTATGAGATGAAAAGGTCAGCATTTATTTCTGTCTAGGAATACATCCATTCACTGCAATGAAGTAAAAAAAATCAAATTATTTATCTCCCAACCATGAGTCATGTTTTGTAAGAACATTGTAAAGATAATGCAGCAAGCCCATGGAATCATCAGAATAGTGCAAGAGGACTGGAGAACAGCTAACGTAGTACCATTGTTCAAGAAGGGTAGTAGGGATAAACTAGGGAATTACAGGTCAGTGAGCCTAACATCAGTGGTAGGGAAATTATTGGAAAAAATTCTGAGGGACAGAATTAAACTCCACTTGTAGAGGCAGGGATTAATTAGGGATAGTCAGCATGGCTTTGTCAGGGGGAGATCATGTCTGACCAATTTGATTGAATTTTTCGAGGGGGTGACTAAGTGTGTGGATGAGGGTAGTGCAGTTGATGTAGTCTGCATGGACTTCAGTAAGGCATTTGACAAAGTCCCACATGGGAGACTGGTCAAGAAGGTAAGAGCCCATGGGATCCAGGACAATTTGGCACATTGGATCCAAAATTGGTTTAGTGGCAGGAGGCAGAGGGTGATGGTCGAAGGTTGTTTTTGTGGCTGGAAGCCTGTGTCCAGTGGTGTACTGCAGGGATCGGTGCTGGGTCCTTTGCTGTTTGTAGTGTACATTAATGATTTAGATATGAATGTAGGAGGTATGATCAGTAAGTTTGCAGATGACACAAAAATTGGTGGAGTGGTAAATAGCGAGGAGGGAAGCCTTGGGCTACAGGACGATATAGATGGGATGGATAGATGGGCAGAACAGTGGCAAATGGAATTTAACCCTGAAAAGTGTGAGGTGATGCATTTTGGGAGGACAAACAAGGCAAGGGAATATACAATGAATGGTAGGATCCTAGGAAGGACAGAGGGTCAGAGGGACCTTGGTGTGCATGTACATAGATCCCTGAAGGCAGCAGGACAGGTAGATAAGGTGGTTAAAAAGGCATATGGGATACTTGCCTTCATTAGCCGAGGCATAGAATATAAGAGCAGGGAGGTTATGATGGAGCTGTACAAAACGCTAGTTAGGCCACAGCTGGAATACTGTGTGCAGTTCTGGTCACCACACTATAGGAGGGATGTGATTGCATTGGAGAGGGTGCAGAGGAGATTCACCAGAATGTTGCCTGGGCTGGAGCGCTTCAGCTATGAAGAGAGACTGGACAGGCTGTGATTGTTTTCCTCAGAGCAGAGAAGGCTGAGGGGGGACCTGATTGAGGTGTACAAAATTATGAGGGGCATAGATAGGGTAGATAGAAATTAAATTTTCCCTTTAGTAGAGGGGTCAATAACCAGGGGGCATAGTTTCAAGGTAAGAGGCAGGAGGTTTAGAGGGGATTTGAGGAAAAACTTTTTCACCCAGAGGGTGGTTGGAATCTGGAACTCACTGCCTGAAATGATGGTAGAGGCAGGAACCCTCATAACATTCAAGAAGCATTTAGATGAGCACTTGAAACACCATAGCATACAAGGCTACGGACCAAGTGCTGGAAAATGGATTAGAATAGACAGGGCTTGATGGCCGGCGCGGACACGATGGGCCGAAGGGCCTCTTTCTGTGCTGTATCACTCTATGGGCTGGATTTTGATACTGGAGGCGTGTAGGAGGCGGGACTACAACTTTCGGGGCTGTAGTCCCGCCTCCATCGAGTTGTCGCCAACCCACGTGATCTTCACTTGATTGACCTTGTTGAGCCCGCCCAGCGGGCTCAGCAGGCCAATTAAGGGCCACCTGGCAACAGGTGACGTTACAGATTGACATTTCAACTGTCAAGAGCTTTTGACAGATGAAATATCAGCGTTTGATAGCTCCTTGAAGCTGTCAAACACTGACAATCTGTACACTAAGTTAATTCCTTCCTCTCAGGCTGATTTAGAGATCTCTCCAGAACAGAAAGCTGAATGCTACAACTTTTGACAGTTCGCGGCCATTCTGCTTTCTGTGCCGGTGAGATGAGGGACTCCCGAGACCTGAAGAAAGGTGTAATGTATGTACCTTTTAAGGGGGAGAACTACTTTTTACAGCTCCTGTATCCTGTAGTACTGGCAGTGACCACATCTGTATATAAGCCTAAGTAGTGATCTGTACAGTCAGTTGCAGTTTGAACCCTCATTCAGTAAACACCTGTTGATCGTTCCCTGCAGTCTTTTGTCTGATTATTGAAGGACACAACATTAAGATACCCGGATCTAACATTGGCGACGACAAAGATTCGAACCTACCTGCAACTCTGCATCACCTCCCAGGGATTCGCTCCTGGAGAACAGTGGAAGGAGGTCGAGTCCAGAAGCACAGGCATCGCAGGGGAGGCTGTCGAGAGCCAGACTTGGCTTTCCAGTCACGGTGGTCCAGCAAAACGGGCTGGCAACAGGTATTGCGCAGACCCTTCCCGGACAGCGGCGGCTAGAGCCGACCGAGCGGCACAGAAAAAGGCCGAGCAGCGTCGACGGGGGAGAGAGAGAGGGCAGAGCGCACAGGGCGCAGCCGGTGTTCAAGGGCCGAGCAGCGTCAACGGGGGAGAGAGGTGAGAGAGAGCAGAGCGCAGCCGGTGTTCAGGACCGAGCGGCGTCAATGGGAGAGAGAGGCGAGAGAGTGCAGAGCGCAGCCAGTGTTCAAGGGCTGAGCAGCGTCAATGGGGGAGAGAGAGAGGGCCGAGCGCACAGGTCGCAGCCGGTGTTCAAGGGCCGAGCAGCGTCAACGGGGGAGAGAGGCGGGAGAGAGCAGAGTGCAGCCGGTGTTCAAGGGCCGAGCAGCGTCAACGGGGGAGAGAGGCGTGCAGGAAAACGTGAGGCGCTGCCATTGCCACGAGAACTGCAGAGAGCGGCATTGGCAGCAGCGCACAAAACCCACAGGGCGTCGCCATTTGCCACGAGGAGCAGCGTTGGCAGCAGCGCGGGAGACGCCATTTTAAGCCGCAGCGGGGAAGAAAGGAAAGCGCGGGAGACGCCATTTTAAGCCAGTCTAACCACACCCAAAAATGCCGAAGAGTGGCAGTATCACAGCGTTCGACAATGAAGTTGAAGATTGGACGACATATGTCGAACGTATAGAAGTATACTGCAAGGCGAATGAAGTGCCAGATGACAAGAAAGTGCTGGTATTGTTGAATTCAATGGGTGCAAAAACGTATGGCTTACTACGAAACCTAGTAACCCCAGAGAAGCCAGTAGAAAAGGATTTTGAAAACATAGTGTCAATCCTACAGGACCACTTAAACCCCACACCGCTGCTGATAGCAGAAAGATTTAAGTTTCACAACAGGAACGAGCATAAAGATGAAAGTAATGCTGAGTATTTAACGGAACTGCGCAAGCTATCGAAACACTGCCAGTTTGCAACGGGACTAGCAGATACTTTAAGGGACAAGTTTGTGTGTGGGCTTCAAAGTGAAGGGACCCAGAAACGGCTTCTATCAGAAAAGGATCTTATGCTGGACAAGGCTTTCAGCATTGCAGTATCACACGAAGCAGCCGCACGGGGCGCTGCAGAGATACAACGGAGACCGCAAGAATATGGCACAAATGAAATGTCATACGGAACAGTGAAGTGCTATCGCTGCGGCAGAACAACACACGACCATAATGATTGCTGGTTCAAGGACAAAGTGTGCAGACAGTGTGGAAAAGTCTGCAGGTCGGGAAAGAAAACCAGCAGCAAGAAATCTCCACAGGAGAAGTACAAGAAGGTACATAAGGTGACGGAGAGTAGTTCAGACGAACAGAAGAGTGATACAGACTCCGGAAGCAAGGAGCTGGGTTGTCTGAAACTACATAATGTGATCAAAACGGAGGATCACCAAACTATCTGGGTCACGCTCAAGATAGCAGGAGTCCAAGTGAAAATGGAATTGGACACAGGATCAGCCCTAACAGTCATAAACCGAAGGGACTACAAGCGGCTATTCTCACATATACCCTTGAGAGATACAAAGATTGTCTTGAAGACGTACACGGGGCAAAAAGTCTACCCCAAAGGAAAATAAGGGTGAACGTTATATATAACGGCAAGGAAACACCAAAAATGGACCTATATGTATTGCCAGATGGAGGACCACCACAACTAGGATGTGAATGGATCCGGAAGATACAGCTAGATTGGCATTCCATACAAGCACTGACTGTAGATGCCAAAAAGGATGACGACGTCACACCTGGACGACTGTCAAAAATGCTAACTGACGCACAAGAAGTGTTCCAGCAGGGATTGGAACACTAAAAGGCATAACAGCGACGATCAAAATAGAGGAAAATGCAAGGCCAAAGTTTTTTAAGGCCATTCAGTACCTTATGCGATCCGCCCAGCCGTCGAAGCAGAGCTGGAAGGTTTGGAACGTTCAGGAGTACTGTCCAAAGTGGACTGGAGCGAGTGGGCTACACCCATCATTCCTGTAATGAAGAGGTCGTTGAGTAATACGCCTGGGGAACCAAAGAAGGTTTGCATCTGTGGGGACTTTAAGGTGACAGTGAACACAGTCCTTCACACTGTACAATATCCGCTTCCGCGGATTGAAGATATTTTCGCCTCGTTATCTGGAGGGAAACGCTTCACTAAGATTGGTCTGGCCCAGGCGTACCTGCAAATGGAGGTAGAAGAAGCCTCAAAACAGTACCTCACGATCAACACTCATAAAGGTCTCTACCAATACAACCGGCTGGTGTTCGGGGTAGCATCAGCTCCGGCTATTTGGCAAAGGGCAATGGAACAAGTCCTGCAAGGGATTCCAGGGACTCAGTGTTATTTGGACGACATCCTGGTCACGGGCGAAAATGACAGTGATCACCTCGCCAACCTGGAGCAGGTGCTCACTAGATTAATGTTAGATCCGGGTATCTTAATGTTGTGTCCTTTCAATAATCAGACAAAGACTGCAGGGAACGATCAACAGGTGTTTACTGGATGAGATTCAAACTGCAACTGACTGTACAGAGCACCACTCAGGGCTTATATACAGGTGTGGTCACTGCCGGTACTACAGGATACAGGAGCTGTAAAAAGTAGTTCTCCCCCTTAAAGGTACATACACTATGTTGTGTATGTACCTTTAAGGGAATAACTGGTCTCAGACTGCAGTTCCGGCAGTGACCATCCCTGTATAAAAGGCCCTAGCAGGCTTCTGTGGTTTTCAGTTTCCAGGTTGTCTCCATTCAGTAAAGACTTGTTATAATCAACTCCTGCAGTCCGTGTCTCAATTATACACGGACATAATACTGGCGACGAGTAAGAAATGAACTTACCTGCAACTCGGCAGCACCTCAGACGACGTATTGAAGGTCGAAGCCAGAAGAAAGAAAAAAAAAAATCCAAATCATCGAATTGAAAAGTGCAGGAGAGACTGTCGAGAGCCTGGCTTGATTCTCCAGTCTGTGGTTTCCCAGCTAATCGGGCTGGTGGCAGGTAGTGCACTGATCCTTCCTGGGCTGCGGCGGGCTAGAGCTCGATCGGGTGGCTCTGCAACGGGGCCGGGCAGTGAGTCGGGAAGCAAAGAGAGAGAGAAAGGGTGGAGCACACAGGGCGCGGTCGGTGCTTCGAAGCCGGGCAGCGTTCGGACCTAAGAAGAGGGAGGGAAGTGTCCCAGAGGGTCCGCTCCACGACGGGAACGGTTCTTCAATTAACGGAGCAAATATCGAAGCACGATAGAAAAATAAAAATACCGCGGAGAGCAGCGTTGGCAGCAGCGATTGGGGAGGCGCGAAGACCATAGGGGGTCGCCATTACAGGATAGTAAAATAAATATAATCGCCAGCAACAGCATTGGCAGCGGCGGGAAAGCGTGGGAGGCGCCATCTTAACTCGGCCGGGAAGAGGAAAAGCGCGGGAGGCGCCATTTTGATTCATCGGGAACGAAGGCAAGCGCGGGAGGCGCCATCTTAGATTTTCAAGATGCCAAAGACTGGCGATATCACTGCCTTCGATAGTGCAATAGAAGACTGGACCACGTATGTGGAAAGAGTCGAGGTATATTGCGAGGCAAACGAAATAGCCGATGAGAAAAAGGCATCGGTATTGCTAAATTTAATGGGCGCAAGAACGTACGGCCTATTGCGGGACCTGATTACTCCAGCCAAACCGAAGGTGAAGAGTTTTAACGAAATTGTTGCTATCCTACAGGAACACCTAAATCCTACACCGCTGCTGATAGCAGAAAGATTTAAATTCCACAGGAGAAATCAGCATAAAAATGAGAGCACTGCTGATTACCTTACGGAACTACGCAAGCTATCAAAGCACTGCCAGTTCAGAGCAGGACTGGCAGATACCCTACGGGACAAATTTGTCTGTGGACTCCTGAGTGAAGGAACCCAGAAGAGGTTACTCTCAGAGAAAGAGCTGACGCTAGATAAGGCTTTCAGCGTGGCAGTATCGTACGAAGCAGCAGCAAGGGGAGCTGCAGAAATACAACAAAAGCCACAGGAATACGGCACCCACGAAATGACACGGGGATTTGCAAAATGTTATCGCTGCGGCAGAACAAACCATGACCAGAAGGACTGCTGGTCCAAGGACAAAATATGCAGGCAATGCGGAAAGATGGGACACATTGCACGAGTTTGCAGGTCTGGGAAGAAGACCAACGACAACAAAAAGGCTACTAAGGAACCGTACAGGAAAGTACAAAAGATGACGGACAGTAGTTCCGAAGACCAGATGAGCGATAGTGAATCCGGGAACAAGAGACTAAGCTGTCTCAAACTTCACAACGTAATCGCAAAAGAGGATCACCGAACCATTCGGGTCACCCTCACGATAGCAGGGTCCCAAGTCAAAATGGAATTGGATACAGGATCAGCTCTAACCGTCATGAATCGACGAGACTACGAGTGGCTATTCTCACACATACCCCTGAGAGAGACATCCATTGTCTTGAGGACGTATACGGGGCAAAAAGTATACCCCAGAGGAAAAATAAGGGTGCCTGTCGAATACAACGGCAAGAAAATACGGAAATTGTATCTCTACATTCTGCAAGATGGTGGACCACCGTTATTGGGACGTGAATGGATCAGAAAGATAAGTTTAGACTGGCACTCCATTTAGGCACTGACGGTGGCTGGTAAAAAGGATGACGACGTCACTCCTGGATGATTGTCAACAATCTTAGCTGACGCCAAAGAGGTATTTCAACAAGAACTGGGCACTCTTAAAGGCGTAACCACCTCGATAAAAATAGAGCAGAATGCAATTCCCAAGTTTTTCAAAGCAAGACCGGTACCATATGCAATTCGCCCAGCCGTCGAGGCAGAGCTGGAGAATCTGGAGAATGCAGGCGTGTTATCTAAGGTAGACTGGAGCGAGTGGGCGACACCCATCGTTCCTGTCATGAAGAAAACGTTAAACAATAAGTCTGAGGAGCCAAGGAAGGTTTGCATCTGTGGGGACTTCAAGGTGACGGTGAACCCAGTCCTTCACACAGTACAATATCCTCTTCCAAAGATAGAAGATATCTTCGCCTCACTATCTGGAGGGAAGCGTTTTACAAAAATTGACCTAGCACAAGCATATTTGCAGATGGAGGTTGAAGAATCCTCTCGGAAGTATCTCACGATAAACACTCACAAAGGTCTTTACCAGTATAATCGACTGGTATTCGGAGTAGCATCAGCTCCGGCGATATGGCAAAGAGCGATGGAACAAGTCCTGCAAGGGATTCCGGGGACTCCGTGTTACTTGGACGACATCCTAGTGACAGGTGAAGATGACAGTGAACACCTTGCCAACCTAGAGCAGGTGCTCACTAGACTACGTGAACATGGGCTACGAGCCAATCGCCCCAAGTGCGAGTTTTTTAAGAAACAGATATCGTATTGTGGCCACGTGATTGATGAAGAGGGGTTGCATAAGTCCCCTGACAAAATTGAAGCGGTAGTTAAGGCTCCAGCACCTGAAAATGTGTCGCAACTGAGGTCATTCCTCGGATTGGTGAATTACTACCATAAGTTTTTGCCAAATTTGTCCACAATTCTGCATCCACTGAACGCCCTACTACGAACGGGAGTAGCATGGAAATGGAGCGATGAATGTAAGCGGCCCTTTCAGAAGAGTAAGGACCTAATCACTTCAAGAGAAGTATTGGCTCACTACAACCCATCACTACCGATAAGACTGGCGTGTGATGCGTCTCCCTATGGCATTGGGGCGGTACTGTCACATAAATTCCTTGATGGTTCAGAGAGGCCGATAGCTTTTGCGTCACGCTCGTTAACTTCAGCCGAGCGTAACTACGCCCAGATTGACAGAGGCCCTCAGCCTGGTGTGGGGGGTGAAGAAGTTCAATCTCTACCTGCACGGTCAGAAATTTACTCTACCAACTGATCATCAACCTCTCGTCTCCATTTTCAACCCTCAGAAGGGCGTACCGATAATGACGGCACAACGGCTACAGAGGTGGTCCCTTTTCCTAGGGGCACACCAATATGACATTGAGTACATAGGAACTAAACAGCATGGGAATGCTGATGGATTGTCACGTCTACCGTTGCCAATGGTGGAAGAAGAACTGGCAGTGGATCCAGTGGAGTTATTCCACTCGACTAGAGTCGAATGTCTCCCTGTGACGAACGCAAACATAGAAAAGGAAACACGAAATGACCCGACACACTTCTGGGTCTATGATTTAACGGTGAAGGGATGGCTAGCACATGGCGAACCACTGCTGCCAGCATTCTTGCCGAGAAGAGAACAGCTGTCAGTGTGCAGAGGAACCTTGATGTGTGGATCCAGAGTAGTAATTCCACCCAAATTGAAGAATAGAGTGCTCAATGAGCTTCATGAGGGTCATCTGGGAGGGGTAAAAATGAAGAACTTAGCCAGAGCGTTTGTGTGGTGGCCGGGAATCGATAGAGAAATTGAAGAGATGACCAAGAGCTGTACAGGATGCCAGAAGGTCCAAAACGCCCCACCACAAGCCCCTCTACATCCATGGGAGTGGCCCTCATCTCCATGGCAAAGGGTGCACATTGATTTTGCTGGTCCCTTAATGGACTCGATGTTTTTAATTGTGGTGGATGCACATTCAAAGTGGCCAGAGGTAATAAAAATGTCCTCAACCACCACAGAAAAAACTATCACAGTCTTACGAACCATATTTGCCAGGAATGGGCTGCCTGAACAGATTTGCTCTGACAATGGACCACAGTTTGTGTCTGAAGAGTTCCGGAGGCTCTTAAAGAACAATGGTGTTAAGCATTACTCATCCGCCCCATATCATCCAGCCACTAATGGATTGGCCGAGAGGTTTGTTCAAACATTCAAGAAGGCTATCAAAGCAATGTGTAATGAAGATATACCCCTACAACACAAGGTGGATAACTTCTTGTTTGCCTACCGGAATGCGACACATGCGGTTACCAACCAAACTCCAGCTATGATGTTCTTCAATCGAAGACTACGATGCCGCTTGGATTTGGTTAAGCCAAACATCAGAAGAGATGTGGAGAACAGGCAGTTTCAGAATATGAATGAACGGCCGACCAGGAGTTTTAAGATAGGTCAACCAATTTTGGCCCGGGGCTACTGCACAGAGAAATGGCAGCCAGGAACGATCTGTACACGGCAAGGACCTCTAATTTATACCGTGGACGTTGGAGAGAGCATTGTAAGATGCCATGCTGACCAGATTCTAGAGTCACTGGAAAACGTCAACTCCACACCACGATCTGATACACCTGGCGATGAAACCGAAGGAGCAATTGCATCTACCGCCGAATCGGTGATATTGGAAGCAGACGAACCAAACAACGACATTGATCCCAACTCAACCTTGCCAGAAGAACCTGATATCCCAAAGAGGCGTTATCCAGACAGAATCAGGAAGCCTCCTCAAAGACTGAACTTATAATTGCTTAACTTCAACCAATGTATCTAGCAACCATAATTGTAATTGTAATTAGTTATTATTTAGTTGTTAAATGAATGTTATGTACTGTTTATCTAAAAGGGGAGGAATTGTTGTGTATGTACCTTTTAAGGGAATAACTGGTCTCAGACTGCAGTACCGGCAGTGACCACCCCTGTATAAAAGGCCCTAGCAGGCTTCTGTAGTTTTCAGTTTCCAGGTTGTCTCCATTCAGTAAAGACTTGTTATAATCAACTCCTGCAGTCCGTGTCTCAATTATACACGGACATAATACACTACAATTCCTCCCCTTTAGATTAACAGTACCATAACACTCATTTAACAATTAAATATCAAACTAATTACAATTAACACTTTTAACATGCAACATTAACTGGAAATAGTCTATTTATAAATTCAGTCTTTGGGGAGGCTTCCTGATTCTTTCTGGATAGCGCCTTTCCCGAGTGTCTCGCTCTTGGTGCGGAGGCGATTCTAACACCCTGTCGTCAGTTGATTCATCAGCTTCCAATGCTATTGTTTCTGAGGTAGATGCGACCTGTACGTCGGGTTCCTCACCAGGTACGTATGGCTGAGACATGGGGTTGACTCGTTCCTGTGACTCTAGGATCTGGTCAGCATGGCGTCTCACAATGTTCTCCCCAACATCCACTGTGTACATTAGTGGCCCCTGCCGTGTGCATATCGTTCCTGGTTGCCATTTCTCTGTTCGGTAGTTGCGGGCTAAGACTGGTTGCCCTACATTGAAGCTTCTTGTCGGCTTCTCATTGATGTGCTGGAATTGCTTATTCTCAACATCTCTTCGTACATTTGGTCTGAGCAAATCCAGACGAGATCTCAACCTTCGGTTAAAGAACATCATGGCCGGGGCCTGGTTGGTGACTGCATGTGTCGCATTTCTGTAGGCTAACAGGAAATTGTCCACCTTATGCTGCAGTGGAATGTCGTCATCACACATGGCCTTTACTGCTTTTTTATAGGTTTGTACGAACCTCTCAGCCAATCCATTTGTGGCTGGATGATACGGGGCGGATGTGTAATGCCTTACCCCATTCCTTTTCATAAATCTTCGAAACTCTTCGGACACAAACTGTGGTCCGTTATCAGAGCAAATCTGCTCTGGCAAGCCGTTCCTGGCAAATATGGTCCGTAGGACTGCAATAGTTTTCTCCGTGGTGGTGGAGGACATTTTGATCACCTCAGGCCATTTCGAGTGCGCATCCACGGCTATTAAAAACATTGAGTCCATGAATGGACCAGCAAAGTCAATATGCACCCGTTGCCATGGAGATGAGGGCCACTCCCATGGGTGTAGAGGGGCATGTGGTGGTGCATTTTGGACCCTCTGGCATCCTGAGCAGCTCTTTGTCAGGTCCTCGATTTGCTGATCGATCCCCAGCCACCACACAGAAGCCCTAGCAAGGCTTTTCATTTTCACCCCTCCCAGATGACCTTCGTGAAGCTCATTGAGCACTCTCTCCCTTAACTTGGGTGGAATTACCACTCGGGATCCTCACATCAAGGTCCCCTGGCATACTGACAGCTGTTCTCTTCTGGATGAGAATGCTGGCAACAGTGAGTTGCCATGTGCTGGCCATCCCTTCACCGTCAAATCATATACCCGAGACAGTGTCGGGTCATTTCGGCTCTCCTTCTCTATACCAGCGTTAGTTACTGGCAAGCATTCAATTATAGTCAAATGAAATATTTCGACAGGATCCACTGCTGGTGCTTCCTCCGCAGTAGGCAGTGGCAAGCGTGATAGCCCATCAGCGTTTCCATGCTGTTTCGTGCCCTTATACTCCATATCATATTGGTGCGCCCCTAGAAAAAGGGGCCAACTTTGTAGCCGTTGCGCAGTCATCGCCGGAATGCCCTTCTTTGGATTAAAGATGGAGACAAGTGGTTGGTGGTCAGTCAGCAAGGTGAACTTCTGCCCGTACAGATAGTGATTGAACTTTTTCACTCCCCACACTAGGCTGAGGGCCTCCCTATCAAACCAAACACATTTACCTCTGCACTCATGCACACATCACTCACCTGAACACTGGACATCTCGAACCCTCCAAGCCCTTCAGCCCGACAGTCCGCCTCGCTAACTTGGCGTGGTTTGGAGCCATCGGGAATCCCACACTTCAGGGATAAAAATAGGGATTAGGCGAAAAACTGCCTGTTAACAGGCAGTTAATTGGCACTAATCCCCTTCCCACCTCGGGGAGACGGGTCACAGCACAGGTCGGGTATCTGCCTCCTTTGAAACTGGCATAGAGGCGGGTTGGGGGTGGGATGGGTTCGTGCCCCCCGATTTCACGATTTTAACCCCCCTCACGCCTCCAATCCTGCCTCCCCGGTCCAATGAAAATCGAGCCCTATGATTCTATGACTATTGCTGACATTTTTCCACGCCTGCAAAAAGACTTTGTAATCTGTTGGCGCCTGCAACATTATGATTGTTTAAGAACGTTTGTGATACATATCTTTATAATTAATAAATTATTGTTATTATGGTTAAGCCTCAGCTGAAGTATTGTGTGCAATTGTGGGCACCTCACTGTACATGTCAAGGCCCTGGAGAGGGTACAGAGGAGATTTACTAGGATGATACCAGGGATTAGGGAGTTCAGTTATGTGGAGAGATTGGAGAAGCTGGGATTGTTCTCATTATAGCAGCAAACAGCGAAGGTTAAGGGGAGACCTAATAGAGGTATTCAAAATTATAAGGGGTTTTGATAGAGCAAGTAGGGAGAAACTATTCCCTCTGGCGAGTGGGCCAGTAAAGAGAGGTCCTAGATTTAAAATAATTGGCAAAAGAACTAGAGGGGAAAAGAGGAGAAATTTCTTCACAGAGGGTTGTTAAGATCAGGAATTCACTACCTGAAAGAGCGGTGGGATCAGATTCCATAGGAACTTTTAAAAAGCAATTGGACATGTTCTTGAAGAGGACTAATTTTCAAGGTTATGGGGAAAGAGCAGGGGAGTGGGACTAATTTGGACAGCTCTTTCAAAGAGCCGGCACAGACATGACGGGCTGAATGGCCTCCTTCTGCGCTGTAAGATTCTATGATTCTATTCTGTAATTCTACTTGAGCCATACCTCAGAAGCAGGAACCACAAATTCAGTTGGAGGCTCACACAAGAAGCCATCCTGATTAATTGCATGCCGTTCGATCAGCTTTGTTGTTGAGTTCCAAGTCCCAGCTGCACTGTTTTGGGAGGTGGCAGAACGAGGACCGGAACCTTCCCATTGGGAAAATGCGAAAGACACATCCCTGGGCCACTTTTGCATGTCCCTGAGTTTCCAGTTTAGAGTAGCATTGGTGGTGACCCAGTAAGGGGGTCAGCTGCCTGGCTTCTTGGCTGTGTAACATGTAATGCGATAGGGAGAGCAGGAAACAAACAAAAAGAGAAAAAAAAAATATATATATATATGGGCCAATCATCATTTTCATCCTATTTCATGAAAACCTATTGTGAGAAGCCATAATAATTGATTTAAAATACTCATGAAACAAGGTGCAAATAGAGCAGTAGTGCCCCTTTGCAAACTCTATACTGTTCTCAAGATGAGGAAAATTATGAATGGTCCCTGAGTAATTATTTCTGTTGCGTATAATAAATTTGTGAAATATCCTTCACTCCTTTCTATGGAAACAGCAGAAAGAATACCTTATACCAACAATGTACATATTACATTCAACGATACATATACATTTATAGATTTAGATATATCTCTTAAATTACACAGCATTTTGTCCCATGAGTATAAAACAGAAGAAAAATGTTGGAAATTAATGTCCTCGCTTGAAAATATCGATTACTTCATTGGAACACATGGCAGTGTAACTCTGAGTACCGTGATATCACTTCTACTCTTGCGATTTATAAAATAACACCATTGTACTTTTTTCATTCCAACATTATGGATTAAAGAGGAAATCTTATCACCGGAGGCCCATTTTAAATATTAAATAGCTGAGAAACTAATTATGATTCGCTTTTCTATTTTTAAAACTTTTTTCTCTCTATTTCCGTGGATATTTTGAGACGGGGTAGGGTGAAGGGAACATTTTTGTTTAAACTGCACTGGTAATATCATCAAGAAACTGTGAAAATTTACTGAGCCTGACAGCATGAGAGCACTGTATTCTCATCAGCAGATATTGCTATTAACCTAGGTTGCTTCAATTGGAGGTACGAATTCTTCTCCATCAGACAGCCAGACTCGGTGGAAATTGAAATTCCCTATAATGTCATTAGTACTGAAAATATTTTTTTTTTAATTCAACAGATATACTTAAGACAGTATGCTGAAGCTAATCATGGTTTTTATCAATTATAATTCTTAAAAAAAGGGATTGTTGGCCGAACTCCCAATCTTAGAAATGTTCTACTTCTTTCTCTAATTGCACGTTATATATTTATCTTTGGAGAAGCACAAACAGCAAGTACTGGAGATCTCATCCAAAAATAAATGGGAGGCAGATAAATATGTTTAAAATGTTTTCAGTCTTGCAAAGTCAACAAATCATAATTTTGAGTAAAATCATGATAATATGCTTGTCGCATTATGTGCCTTCCCTTTAAGGCTCCTTAAACAATCATCTCAAAGCAAATAGGAGCATATTTTCATTTTGAATGCCCAGGTTTGCAGAGATTTTTCTTTGACCAATCTCACTGATGGCTAAGGGAAGGCTTGAAATTACACCGTGACATACCAGTGTTCAATCGCGTAATACATTCCTCTGAAATTCCTCTCTGCTGCTTTTGTGGAGGCGTTAACCAATTTATTTTAAACAGGTTAACACCTCCAGTAGATGAGCGGCGAGGCAGATTTCAGACAAACGTGTTAAGAGTGTGTAGGATAGTATTTCATTTCAAATCCAAAGTAGAAATAGAAACATAGATAAGAACAGGAGTAGGCCATTCGGCCCCTCGAGCCTGCTCCGCCATTCAATGAGATCATGGCTGATCATCCAAATTCAGTACCCTGTGTTATAAATCTCATCATCAAGAAACTACTTATGAAATAACACTGGACGGCCAGCTGGTGGCACCGCCCAAGGAGTATAAATACTCAGGCATGGGCCCCAGCTTTCCAGGGACATTTTGTAAGACACGGAGCTAGTGAAGTACAACTAGACTTCCATGTTCTGAAACAAGTTGATTAAAGCCTTGCTTTATGCTCAAACCAAGTGTGTAGTGAGATTTATTACGTCACCCTGTCCCTGCTTTCTCCCCATAACCCTTGATCACTTTAGCCTTAAGAAATATATCCAACTCCTTCTTGAATATATTTAATGAATTGGCCTCTACTGCCTTCTGTGGTAGAGAATTCCACAGGTTCACCACTCTCTGGGTCAAGAAATTCCTCCTCATCTCTGTCCTAAATGGCTTACCCCTTATCCTTAGACTGTGACCCCTGGTTCTGGACTCCCCAACCATCGGGAACATCCTTCCTGCATCTAGTCTGTCCAGTCCTGTCAGAATTTTATAAGTTTCAATGAAATAAATGTTAGATGAAGTGCTTAAGAATGTTGTTGAGGCCCTCCTCCTGGCTCCATAAGTTTATCCAGCGTGGATCTATGAGAAACAGGTGAGGAAGGTACCTTTGTCCCCTGAGGCAGGGAGAAGGGAAATCAGCCAAGGTTCCCATTCCAAATCACCAATAAGAAACACACTGTAAAGATGGGAAGAAACTGGTACAATGTTGAGGCAGAGACATGCTTTCTGTGTCTTTCTTTGCATGTGTGTGTGTGTTGGAGAAGTAGAGGGAGTGGACACAGTAGTGTTTAACTGAGATCTCCATGTAAATGTTTCCTGGTGTCCGACCTGGTGTCCATTCTGATAGGCTTTTGTGGGAAATCCTGTTGAAGGAACAATTGTATAAATGTTTAGCTGCCTCAAGTAGCCCTGTAGGGATTTACATGATCAAAGTGTCAGTGGCACGTTTTCCGAACTCTCTATCGATTCTGTACTGAAATCTAAATATGGAATATCAGCTGAGTGATTCATAGCAGACAATGTAGGAACAGGGGTAGGCCATTCAGCCCCTTGAGCCTGTTCCGCCATTCTATTAGATCAAGGCTGATCAGTACCTCGACTCTGTTAGATCCGTGGTTCAGTGGATAAAGAATTACACGGATGCTGTATATAAACAAACAACAGGTCTTTACTGGAGGAGGGTCATCTCTAGACTGGAGTACAGAGGCATGCGCACAGCTTATATACTGGTGTGGTTACTGCCGGTACTACAGTATACAGGTGCTGTAAAAAGTAGTTCTGACTTAAAGCACATACATTACAGACTCCATTTACCTACCTTTGATCGATGTCCTTGATGGCCTTACCTAATAAAAATCTGTCGATCTCAATCTTCAATATTTTCAATTGACCTAATATCCACAGCATTTTGGGGAAAGAATGCTAGTTTTCCATTACCTTTTGTGTGAAAAAGTGCTCCCTGATTTCACTCCTGAATGGCCTAGCCTTAATTTTAAGATTTTTCCCCCTTGTTCTGGATTTTGCCACCAGAGGAAGTAATTTCTCTGTATCTACCCTATTGAATCCCTTTATCATTTTAAATACTTCATGGTTGATCACCTCTCAACCTTCTAAACTCAAGGGAATACAGCAACATGTCCTCATAATTTAACTTTTTAAGACCCGGTATCATTCTGGTGAATCTGCGCTGTACCCTCTCAAAGGCCAATATATCCTTCCTGCGGTGCGGTGCCCAATACTGAATGCAGTACTCCAGGTGGGGTCTGACCAAGTCTCTGTACAATTTAAGAATCACTTCCTCCCCTTTATATTCACAGTCCCCTTGAGATAAAGGCCAACATTCCATTAACCATTTTGATTACCTTTTGTACCTGTGCACTAGCTTTTAGTGATTTGTGTACATGGGCCCCAAATCCCTTTGCTTCTCCACAGCTCCTAGGGCAGGATTTTCATTGGGCCATGGAGGCGAGATTGGAGGCATGTGGGGGGTTAAAATCTCAAAATCGGGGGGCACGAACCCATCCCGCCCCCAACCTGCCTCCATGCCAGTTTCAAAGGAGGCGGATAGCCGACCTGTGCTGGGAGCCGCCTCCCCAAGGTGGGGAGGGGATTAGTGCCAATTAACTGCCTGTTAACAGGCAGTTAACAGGCAGTTTTTAGCCTAATCCCTATTTTTATTCCTGAAGTGTGGGATTCCCGACGGCTCCAAACCACGCCAAGTTAGCAAGGCGGACCGTCGGGCTAAAGGGCTTGGAGGGTTCCAGATGTCCATTGTTCAGGTGAGTGATGGGTGCATGAGTGCAAAGGTAAGTGTGTTTGGTGTGTGTAAAGTGTTTAAAGAAGTTTTACTTACCTTTACAGCCTTCCTTCCTTCAGGTCTCAGGAGTCCCTCATCTCACGGGCACAGAAAGCAGAATGGCCGCGAGCTGTCAAAAGTTGCAGCCTCTGCTTTCTGTTCTGGAGAGATCTCTAAATCAGCCTGAGAGGAAGGAATTAACTTAGTGTACAGATTGTCAGTGTTTGATAGCTTCAAAGAGCTGTCAAATGCTGATATTTCATCTGTCAAAAGCTCTTGACAGATGAAATGTCTCTGTGACGTCACCTGTTGCCGGGTGGCCCTTAATTGGCCTGCTGAGCCTGCTGGGCGGGCTCAACAAGGTCAATCAAGTGAAAATCGCGTGTGTTGGCCACAACTCGATGAAGGCGGGACTACAACCCCGAAAGTTGTAGTCCCGCCTCCTACATGCCTCCAGTATTAATATCCAGCCACTAGTCTCTCGCCATTAAGAAAATATTCCAGTTTGCCTTTCTTGGATCCAAAGTGGATGACCTCACACTTCCCCACACTGAACTCCATCTTCCACAGTTTTCCCACTCACTTTATCTGTCTATGTCCCTTTATAACTTACTGCTCCCATCTACACAAGTGGCAAAGTTGCAAGTGTGCTGTGCTAACTGAGGAAATGGATTCAAAGTGAGAGTTCCTGGTTAATGTTTTATATATATTACAGAAAAACTGCAGAATTCCCCTTCTTTTATAAACAAAAATTATAATTTGGCTACTGTTTCCTAGAGGGGGAATGGAATCTAATGTTATCCAATGACATGGTCTAAACACCTCATTCAATGACATTGTCACATTGATAAGATGCAAACAAACCTGTGAACTGGAGGAAAATAAATTATGTCATAAGTTCCTATCATTTTTGAAGCTTATATAATTCTATCTGAGTTGCCCATCAGCCAAGAGATACATCTGCCACCTTTAGTTCTTCATACATTTTATCAACATGAGATTAAATTGAGACCATTCAGAAAAGGGCTATTGATTCTTTATATAAAAAATAAACCTGAAAGATTATTGAGATTATTTCTTTGTGGATGGAAAGGCAAAGACAATTGATAACCCGATGGACTAAACTGGTTTAGTTTGTTGAAATTGTAATGTGACAGATATTAAAAATGACATGAAGTCATTCGACCCACTTCAGTCTTCGCATAGAGCTTCGCTATCTTTATGCTGCACTTTTGCCAACGGTGCACCTGTTCCGTTACTTTGGATTGAAAAGAGCTGACTCTCCCACCAGCGCTTGTAAATTGGCGGAAAAGTGACCCAACTCGGGCGCTGGGTGGCAGCACTTCATACGGATGTTTGAGTGCGGAAGCATGGGCCTCTGCCAGTCCTGTACTTCACAGAGATGTGAGTGGGCACCTTAATCATTGTTGCCGATTTGCTTCACTGTTATAGATACTGCACTGGCGGTTACAGTTATAAAGACAGGGGGTTTCCTGAATCTGGAGCACTGAAACCCATGGTAGAAGGCTTCAAAGCTTAAATGGTTTTGATGTCCAAAAATCAAGCATTTTTGTGTACTATGCCTAGTTAGAAGATTAAAGTTTTCTTAAGTCATAAAAGGTGAGCATCTTACATCGCATCAGTACCACAATGAACATTGGTGGCAAGTGACAGGAATTGATTGCTCTCCTCCATGCCTGCCAATTCTCCAGATTTTATTTCCAGCATTTCTAGTGCAGCATGAAAAGAGGCACAGTCAAATTCTACCATGGCCTGAGGGCACTGCTACCTGGCTCTCTATCTTCTCTTCAATTAGCAGGTCTCCTGACTTCATCCAGAGATGTGGTTCTGACTGGGGAACCAAGATACTAGCCGGTATTGATTGGACATAATGTGGTGTGAAAGCTGAATAAAGGGTTGTATGATCAAAAATACTCCATTTGTGACAGGCCAACAATTCTGATGTGTTCTGATTCCTTTCTCAGAGAGGTTCATCAGTTTCAATAAAATACATTCTTTGGATAGAGTAGGCCAGTCGATCTGCTGTCAAAAGGACAGACAGATCAGGATTTGACAAGTACGTGTCAGATTTTATCACACCTCACGCTACACACTACCTTTTAGAAGTACTTCTGTGTGGGAACTGGACTAATGTTATGCAAGATTTTTTTAAAAATGACTAGTCTTCTTGTCAGAATCAATAGCAGTCTAAACAGTTTGCCATTCCTTTTAAAGACCAAACATCTCTTCATTTTTCAGCAAACACAGATTTAAATTTTTTTACAAAAAAATGATATGTCTCAGCCATTTGAAAGGATGAAATAGGTTTCCTCGAAATGTCACTTTCACCTCATAAAGAATAGAAATATGTTGGCTTAGTTCTTCAGTCAGACAATTGTCCTGTTTAAAATATTATTTATTGATTCAAGCACACAGAACTTTGTGATAAGGTCTAAATAAAGAAGAAAATCTTGTATTAGCTTAGTTTTAACAGCTTAGCTTGACATCTTTGAACAATGTGAAGTGCTATCTCATTTCTACCTGTGAGGCCAGGTTACATTCTTGCACCAAACACAAAGTGGTTACAGCTGGTTGTCCTGTCCGGGGAAAACATAAGGACAGTAACATTTGCAGCTCTCTAGTTACACTGAGACAGTTAGCATTAAAACTATGCACCAGATAGTCTGTCTAAAGTTAAGTGGTGGAAAATATATACTTCTGTAGCTTACAAGTGGAAGCAACACTTTAAACAGGCTGACA
Organism: Somniosus microcephalus; assembly: GCF_052327205.1. Classification (NCBI taxonomy): domain Eukaryota; kingdom Metazoa; phylum Chordata; class Chondrichthyes; order Squaliformes; family Somniosidae; genus Somniosus; species Somniosus microcephalus. The sequence goes on along the minus strand of NC_140996.1, from coordinate 27,789,750 downwards.
TGGAGTTGTTAGCTTTGATTAAAGTAATTGGTGTATTAGATTGCACTGGGTTTGGGTGTGTGAAAGAGAGAAAGAAAGACTTGCATTTACATAACGCCTTTCATGACCTCAGGGTATCCAAAAGCACTTTACAGCCGATGAAGTATTTTTGAAGTGTCGTCAACTGTTGTAATATAGGAACCGGGGTCAAGCAAGGCTGTGTCATCACACCAACGCTCTTCTCGATCTTCCTTGCTGTAATGCTCCATCTCGCCCTCAGTAAGCTCCCCACTGGAGTGGAGCTAATTTACAGAACAAACGGGAAACTGTTCAACCTCCGTCGCCTCCAGTCCAGATCCAAGGTCGTCCCATCCTCTCGTCGAATGACAGTATGCAGACAACGCTTGCATCCGCACTCACTCGGAAGTCGAACTCCAGCATACGAGAGCATAGGCCTTACACTAAACATCCATAAGACAAAGGTCCTCTACCAACCTGCCCCCACCACACAGTACTGCCCCCCGATTATCAAAATCCACGACAAGGCCTTGGACAACGTGGACCACTTTCCATACCTCGGGAGCCTACTGTCAACAAGGGCAGACGTCGATGACTAAGCCCAAAACCGCCTTCAGTGTGCCAGTGCAGCCTTCGGTTGCCTGAGGAAGAGAGTGTTTGAATACCAGGACCTCAAACCCGGCACTAAGCTCATGGTTTACAGAGCTGCAGTGATACCCGTCCTGCTGTATGCCTCAGAGACATGGACCATGTACAGCAGGCACCTCAAAGCACTGGAGAAGTACCACCAACTCCGCAAGATGCTGCAAATCCATTGGCAGGGTAGGCGCACCAACGTCAGTGTTCTCGCTCAGGCCAACATCCCCAGCATCCAAGCTTTGACCACGCTCGATCAGCTCCGATGGACGGGTCACATCGTCTGCATGCCCGGTACAAGACTCCGAAAACAAGCTCTCTACTTGGAGCTCCGGCATGGCAAGAGAGCCCCAGGTGGGCAGAGGGAAATGCTTCAAGGACACCCTCAAAACCTTCTTGAAAAAGTGCAACATCCCCACTGACACCTGGGAATCCCTGGCCCAAGACCGCACAAAGTGGAGGAGAAGCATCCGTGAAGGCGCCGAACACCTCGAGTCTCTTCGCCGGGAGCAAGCGGAAGCCAAGCGCAGGTAGCGCAAGGAGCGCACGTCGATCCAAGCACCCCACCCACTCGCCCCTTCAACCACCGTCTGCCCCACCTGTGACAGAGACTGCAGGTCCCGCATTGGACTCATCAGTCACCTGAGAACTCATTTTTAATGTGGAATCAAGTCATCCTCGGTTCCGAGGGACTGCCTAAGAAGAATATAGGAAACATGGCAGCTAATTTGTACACAGCAAGATCCAACAGACAGCAATGAGATAACAAGCAGATAAAGGGGGAGAAATTCCCCTAGAGGGCCATTTGGGCTGCTAAGTCAAAAATGTTTGGAAAGTTAGTGCCAGGTGGTAATCTTTTCAAACTTTTGAGAAATTCCCATTTTTTGCTCCAAGAGGGAAGTGGCGAGCTACATCAAGTGCTCTATTTGCTTCTTGGGGTGCAAGAGGCGGGGATTGTCCCAATCTGGGGCGATGTGCTCAGCGGAGCCACGTGTAGCCACGTGTGGCACTGCCGTGTTGCAGGGGCTTCTCCTTCAATTAAAGGGAAGAGCCCCAATGCTGCGAGCTCTGCATTTTATTTGGCATCTGCTGGAGCACCGGACTGCGGGAGTGCCGTGCGATCCCCCTCGCGCCCCGCCGCAGCGCTGGGCGATGTCACCGACTGCTGCAGGGGCCGTGAACAGTGAGGTTGGCCGCTCATGGTGCGCCATTTAAAGGCTGATATGAAAAAAAATCGCTGAAAGGAAAAAAACATTCTGAGCAGCGGATGCGGGCTGAGTGCCGCAATCGGTCAGCTTGGTACTCTGAGTCTGAGTCTGCTGCTCAGAATTTTTTTCTTAAATCGGCGATTTTTTAAATTTCGGCTGGCCACCGCTCCTTTAAATGGCGCCACGCGAGCAGCCGGCCTCACTGTTCGCGACCCCTGCAGCAGTTGGTAACATCGCCCGGCGCTGCTGCAGGGCACGAGGGGGAATTTTCTCCCGAGGCGCTACCGGGGCGCTGTGCCCGGAGACGGTGTCATGATCTCCGGGCGCAGAAGATCAGGGCGATACCTGGTAGCACCGCCGCTAACTTCCCGCAGAATTTCACGGGAGGTACGCCTCGGGGTGGGGGGGGTGGGGCAAAAGCCATTTGCGCCCCCGATGGCGCCTCCCACCGGAGGCGCTAACATTGGGAATTTTGCCCCCAAACTGTTTTAGTGATGTTGGGTGAGGGATAATTATTGGCCAACACACCGGAAGAAACCACTGCTTCGAATAGTGCCTTGGGATATTTTACATCCAGCTGAGGGGGCAGACAGTACCTCGGTTTAATGCCTCATCTGAAAGACAGCACCTCCGACAATGTAGCACTCCATCAGTACTGCACTGAAGGGCTTGATAAGCCTGATAGTCTTTTCCCATCCATTTTTCACGCGTTTGTATTCTATCAAAATGTGCTTTTTTTCTTTCTGTTAGCAACAGAAAGTGTGTAAATAACTAAATAATTGATCATCAGGTTGACATTTTGTCAAGAGGGAAATCCTAACATTTATTTCAAGTGTATGAAAATGAAAGAAAGAATTTTTTACTAAGCTGGCGAGGTCAACAATGATAGTTGAGTAAATTTAAAAAAAAAGAAAACTATACCTCATCAACCCTTGAGTGTTTCAGGTCTTTTGTGAATTCGACAAAGGTGAGGATTATAGTGCTTGGCAATGTATTTTTATTTATTTAATTAATTTAAAGAATTCTGTGGAGCTATTAATTTTGCATGTATGCACATTTCTGTTTTTTTTTTATTCGTTCATGGGATGTGGGCATCGCTGACGAGTCCAGCGTTTATTGCCCATCCCTAATTGCCCTCGAGAAGGAGGGGGTGAGCCGCCTTCTTGAACCGCTGCAGTCCAGAATACTACTGGAAACAGGAAGTGAGAAACGGGATTGCCCGATTATTGGTATTTCCAGTGTGGGATTTCACCATTATTTCTCACACATGCGTATACTGGAGGACTGACTGCATTCGTGCATATGTTGAAGCAGTGGGAATTTTGCAATGGAATTACAAAAATAGTTAAGCACTGCTCCCTTATTCACACATTTAATAGAAATATAAATGCATATACACGCAATATTTACACATGTTTAAAAATATATATATAACAGCTTATAAACACAAATATAGGCCTTGAAGTAACTCTCTATTATATTAGCTGATTGGCATAATGCATTCCGATGAAATTCCTGTTATAACAGAGGCAGTAATCCATTTAAAACAAAGGGGTTAGTGCCTCCATTAAAAGAGTGGCAAAGTGCACATTAAGCATCTGTACATTATGATTATACAGCATAACTTCAAGGCCCTAATGAAGGCATTCCATTTACCAATCTGTTTTATATCCCATGAGCCTTGATGCTGCACCATGTACATCCTTCCTCAGTATTTCACTGAGTATTGACGTTTACGCTGATATGTTGGAAGTGCGTATGCCAATCATTGCGCCAGTTCTTTGTCGGTCTTTGATGAAAGGAATGTCCACCACTTGAGATGAGCTTCCGACCACATATCCACTCCATCACCAAGACCGCTTACTTCCACCTCTGTAACATCACCCGTCTCCACCATGCTTCAGCTCATCTGCTGCTGAAACACTCATCCGTGTCTTTGTTACCTCTAAACTTAATTACTCCAATACTCTCCCGGCCTGCCTCTCATCTTCCACCCTCCATAAACTAGAACTCATCCAAAACTCTGCTGCCCATGTCATAACTCGCAACAAGTCCTGTTCACCCATCACCCCTGTACTCGCTGACCTACATTGGCTCCTGGTCTGACAATGCCTCAATTTTAAAATTTTCATTTTTGTTTTCAAATCCCACCATGGCCTTGAACCTCCAGCCCTACAACCCTCCGAGATCTCTGTGTTCCTCCAAGTCTGGCCTCTTGCGCACCTCGATTTTAATCGCTCCACCATTGGCAGCCGTGCCTTCAGCTGCCTGGGCCCTCGGCTCTGGAATTGCTTCCCTAAACCTCTCTGCCTCTCTCTTCTTTAAGACGCTTCTTAAAATCTATGTCCACCTGCCCTACTATCTCCATATGTGGCTTGGTGTCAAATTCTGTTTGAGACCGCTCCTGTGAAGTGCCTTGGGACGTTTGACTACGTTAAAGACGCTATATAAATGCTGGTTGTTGTTGAGACAAAGGGGGTGAAATTTGTCTTTGGTGGTGGAACAAAATGAGCAATAGCGATCGGCAGCCTGCCTTACACACTGCCTGATTGTCTTTTCCAAAACAATTGGGCGGAATGTAAACCGGGCTGCCAATGCTCTATCGCCCATTGCACCTCCATAGCTTCATTATTTCTCAGCTTGGACTACCAACTGTATTCCTTCAAGTGTACTCAATGGGGCAGAAATTGGCTAACGATGCACCCATTTTACAGCCAGAAAATGGAACAAAAATTACAAATTTTATAGGGCTATGGGCAGCACGGTGGCATAGTGGTTAGCACTGTTGCCTCACAGTGCCAGGGACCCGGGTTCAAATCCGGCCTCGGGTGACTGTCTGTGTGGAGTTTGCACATTCTCCCCGTGTTTGCGTGGGTTTCCTCCGGGTGCTCCGGTTTCCTCCCACAGTCCAAAGATGTGCGGGTTAGGTTGACTGGCCATGATAAAAAAAAAAAATTGGCCCTTAGTGTTAGGAGGGATTAAATATGTGGGGTTACGGGGATAGGGCTTGGGTGGGATGGCTGTCGGTGTAGGGACCGGGTGCTAGGGTTTGGATGATCAGCCATGATCTCATTGAATGGCAGAGCAGGCTCGAAGGGCCGAATGGCATGCTCCTGCTCCTAGTTTCTATGTTTCTATGAGCCCTAGGGATGCCTGAAAAATGTCTGACAGCAGATTGGCATCAGGCGATTTTCAGGAGTCTGGGTGGCCACCTAAAACAGGCATTTGGCCGTTTGCCTGTGCTAATAAGAGGGCCTAATGTCTGTTTTAGGACACCTTCCTGAAATTGGGCTGCCCTGAGGGGGAGGAGGTGTCGGGCCTGCGCTGCTCAGGTTTTTGCAGGTGTGGAGGTGGCTTAGCAAGAAGCAGTCACTATCAAAAAGGTAAGTAAATTGTTTCTTTAAAAAATCCATCCAGGAGGAGCAAGTGGGGCCCCTCCCGGTTCCAACGTTCTTCTGCTGGCTGCTGCCAGCTGCAATCACCAACTACACCCGCTCCACCACCCCCAACGCTGTCATCCCCTTCCCTTACCATCACTTACCTAATGGTTGCTGCCATCAAGGCAAGCAGCCTGAAATTGGCTGTCTGAAATGGATGGGCTGCTTGTGGAGGTGAGGCAGGCGTCGGCAACTCACATTATTTAGATGAGGCCTGAGGCCCAATTTCGGATGGGCCATAGGCCTTCCAGTTTGGGCACGCCCTGCTTGTGAAAATGGGCCCAGGTAATTTCTACCCCAACATCTTTTGCTTGGTCTTTTGCTGATGGATTTGGCAAATCTGTAAATATAACTGAATTCCACAAGAGTCTGGAACCTTCTGCCCCTTCATTTTGCTCTGAACTCCTTCCAATCTCACCCTTTGCCGTGTTTTCACTCTCCCCTCTGACCTTCCCCTCTCTGACCCCGAACAATCAGCCCTCAGCAAAGGCCTGAGCTTCATCCCCTTATGCCACCACCTGAATGAATTTCGAGCTCGGCACGATGCTGAGCTTTTCTTTCGTCTTCTTTGCCTCCGCCCCTACTTCTTTGGCCAGGAGTCTTCCACCCGCACAGCGGACTCTTTATCCCGTCTTCAGAATTCTCGTTCCACCTGGACCCATCCCTCTTACCCTCTCTAGATCTTTTCTTTGGGAACTGCCGGCGTGACATCGGCCTTCTCCAGTTCTCTGCTCTGCTCACTCACTCCAATCTACCTCCCCCTGAACTTGCAGCACTCCGTTCTCTCAGGTCCAACCCTAACATTGTCATTAAACCTGCTGACAAGGGTGACACTGTTGTTGTCTGGCGAATGGACCTCTACTGTGTGAAGGCTGAACTCCAACTCTCCGACACTTCCTCCTACCTCCCCCTGGACCATGACCCCACTACCGAACATCAAGCCGTCGTTTCCCAGACTGTCACTGACCTAATCTCCTCTGGAGGTCTTCCCGCCATGGTCTCAAACCTCATAGTCCCCCAATCCAGTACAGCCCGCTTCTACCTCTTTCCCAAGATCTACAAACAAGGACTGCCCTGGTAGACCCATCGTTTCAGCCTGTTCTTGTCCCACGGAACTGATTTCTTCCTATCTCAACTCTATTTTTCTCCCCTTGTTTATTCTCTTCTCACCTACATCTGCGACTCTTCTGATGCCCTCCGCCACTTTAACAGTTTCCAGTTTCTTGGCCCCAACCATCTCCTTTTCACTATGGACGTACAATCCCTCTACACCTCCATCCTCCACCAGGATGGCCTGAGGGCACTCCACTTCTTCCTTGAACAGAGGCCAGACCAGTCCCCATCCACCACCACCCTCCTCCGCCTGGCTGAACTTGTTCTCACATTGAACAATTTCTCATTTGACTCTACTTACTTCTTCCAAATAAAAGGTGTTGCTATGGGAACCCATATGGGTCCTAGCTATGCCTGCCTTTTCATGGGGTACGTGGAACAATCTTTGTTCTAGTCCTACTCAGGTCTCCTCCCTCACCTCTTTTTCCAGTACATAGATGACTGTATTAGTGCCACTTTCTGCTGTCGCCCTGAACTGGAAAATGTCATCAACTTTGCTTCCAATTTCTACCCCTCCCTCACCATCACATGGTCCATCTTCAACTCTTCTCTTCCCTTCCTCAACTTCTTTGTCTCAATTTCTGGGGATAGGCTGTTGACCAATATCCACTATAAGCCCACTGACTCCCACAGCTACCTTGATTACACTTCCTCTCACCTGGCTTCCTGTAAGGACTCTATTCCATTCTCTCAGTTTCTCCGTCTCCGTCGCATTCCCGCACTTCTACTCTCACCCCTTCCCCTCCCTTCCAGAACCACGATAGGGTTACCCTTGTCCTCACCTTTCACCCCACCAGCCTCCACATTCAACGGATCATCCTCCTTCATTTCCGCCACCTCCAGCGTGATCCCACCACCAAACACATCTTCCCCTCCCCTCCCCTTTCAGCATTCCAAAGGGTCTGTTCCCTCCGTGACACCCTGGTCCACTCTTCAATCACCCCCAACACCCCCTCCCCTTCCCACGGCACCTTCCCGTGCAATCGCAGGAGATGCAACACCTGCCCTTTTACCTCCTCCCTTCCCACCGTCCAGGGCCACAAACACTCCTTCCAGGTGAAACAGCGATTTATTTGTACTTCTTTCAATTTAGTATACTGTATTCGCTTCTCACAATGTGGTCTCCTCCACATTGGGGAGGCAAACACCGATTGAGTGACCGCTTTGTGGAACACCTCTGTTCAGTCTGCAGGAATGACCCTGAGCTTCCGGTCATTTGCAGTTTTAGTTCTCCATCCCACTCCCACTCTGACCTCTCTGGCCTCGGCCTCCAACACGGTCCTAATGGAGCTCAACAGAAGCTCGAGGAACAGCATCTCATCTTTCTATTAGGCACTTTACAGCCTTCTGGACTCAACAATGAGTTCAACAATTTCAGATCATAACCACTGCTCCCTTTTTTTCGGACAGCAGGTGCTGGTTATGTTTCTGCTGTAGCCATTTACACCTCCTGGAGATCCATCTTTTGTTTATTTACTTGTCCCATTATCACCCCTTTTGCCTCGCACCATCATCCCTGTTGTCACTCAATCACTCCCACCTTCCACCCTCTCACTGACCTTCCCTTTTGTTCTTTCCTCACCTCCCCCTTTCCCTGCCTCTGTACTTGCTTAAAACCGGTTACATCTCTAAATATTGCCAGTTGTGACGAAAGTTCAACAACCTGAAACGTTAACTCGGTTTCTCGCTCCATGGAGGCTGTCTGAACTGCTGAGTATTCCCAGCATTTTCTATCTTAATTCCACAAGACTTTGTCGGGGATATCCTGAGATTTTTGTGATCCTGCTAGCCAAGGATATTGAAGACGAGGGGTTGGATTTTAATGGGGAAGGCGGGTTGGGGGTGCTGTGGGCGGGGGCTCTGAGGAGGTCGGGAAACCCGGGAGAACGGGTTTCCTGCAGGTCCTGCCAACTTTAACAGTAGGGCTTGATTTGAATGGGAAGCCTGTGTTTCCCACCCGCAGCCAGCCAGATTGAGAGGCTGGCTGGCTCCAGGCAGGTAGACCTGCAGCGCTAGGCCGCACAGAGGAGGGAGGGAGGGATCGTGTGGGGGTCGTGCCAGGAGAGGATTGAGGGGTCGTGGGGCAGGAGAAGATCAGGGCGGGGGGGGAGAGATGCGGAGCGGCAAGAAGATTGGGGTGGGGTGGGGGGGGAAGGGGAAGCGGCAAGAAGATCCGAGGCCGGGGGAGGATGGGGGATGGTTTCCAAAGAGCATCGGGGGCTGGAGGAGGATAGGGGTGGGGGGGTGGGGGGGACTCCAAAGAGGATCATGGGCCAGAGGAGCAGCACAGGGAGGGCCAGAGGAGTGGGGGTGTATTGGAGGCCTGGGGCAGGTGGGGGAGGCCTCGTGGGGGGATCGGAGGACTGAGGGTGTGGGAGGCCTTGGGCGTGATCGGAGGTTTGGGGGGTGGGGAGGCCTGGTTGGGGGGGGTGATCGGAGGCCTGGGGGGGTGACCAGAAGCTTGGCGGGTGGGGAGGCCTTGTTGGGGGGGGTGATTGGAGGCCTGGGGGGGGGTGATCGGAGGCTTGGGGGCTGGGGAGGCCTGGTGGGGGGGGGGTGATCGGAGGCTTGTGGGGGAGGCCTGGGGGGAAAGGCCTGGGGGGGGGGGGGGCTGATCGGAGGCCTCTTTAAAACCAGATGTGGGCAGGTTGGAGGCGGGTTTGGGTTGGGATTCCAATATTTAACACTTTAACTAACCCCACACCCCCAACCCAGGTATCTTTTATTTAAATTGCCTCAGGAAAATTGAGACTTGCTTTGTGCAAAAAGTCTACAAATCTTCTATTGTAAGAGCTGTTAATGAATTTTCTTGGATGATGAGGAGAATTTTCATTTTGAAAGTCTGAAATTAAAGAGAACTCTTTTTAAAGATATTACATACAGTAAAGACTGAAGCAGTTATTGATGATATTAGTAGTCACCTTCCCAGTTCTGAGGGAAAAGCAGAGCTGGCTCTGTGTCTTGGATGGTCACGCAGATATTTGCATAATTTCATCCATAATACTTGAATGACCAGGGATTGGGGAAACAAGGCTTTTTTTAAAGCTTTGTCTTTGTGAATTATTTTTGCTCGACATCTGATGAATATCTGCATTGAGGGTTGAACTGTTGTCTCTACATTGAGAGCCCAGTGTCAACGTTAAGCACTCTTAACTCCAGTATAACATGGACAAGATAAAGTAGTACTCAATAATGTGCCTTAACACAAACCTCAGACAAGTACTCCTTACTGCACCATTGTGATTTTTTTTCCAATTACCAGAGTGTGAATCTTATAGTCTTTCTGACCAAGATAGTCAGTTTTGCATCAAACCATGGGAAGTTTTGAATTGAGGACCTGGACCCATTCAAAACTGACACTACCAAACTCATTTCACATAGGACCTTACATCCTGCAGGGATGACCTTTGTACCATGAGTCTGGCATTAATTTGAACTTAGGAACAAGTAACTCGGTATCAACATTTGCAGATGATACCAAACTGGGTGGTATAGCTAACACTGAGGAAGAATGCAACATAATACAAGAAGACATTAGAAAACTTGCAGACTGGGCAGTTAAGTGGCAAATGAACTTTAACATTGATAAATGTGAGGTGATGCATTTTGGTAGAAAAAATAGAAACATCACTTACGCCTTAGAACATAAGAAACTAAATGGAGTAGAAGAACAAAGGGATACAGGTGAACACATCATTAAAAGCAGCTTTGCAGGTCAGAAAATCAATTAAAATGCTAACAAAGCCCTGGGATTTATTTCTAGGGGTATAGAATTCAAAAGTAGTGAAGTTATGTTATACTTGTATAGGACTCTGGTCAGGCTGCACTTAGAGTACACTGCAGAGTTCTGGTCTCCATACTATAAAAAGGACATAGAAGCACTGGAGAAAGTGCAAAAAAGGTTTACAAGGATGGTACCAGAACTGAGAGATTACAGCTATCGGGAAAGTTTGAACAGGTTGGGGCTTTTTTCTTTAAAAAAGAGAAGTCTTGGAGGAGACCTGATAGAGATCACTAAAATTATGAATGGGTTGGACAGGGTAGATTTGGAGAGAATGTCTTCACTTGTGGGAGAATCCAAAACTAGGGGCCATAAATATAAGATAGATACTAATAAATCCAATAGGGAAATAAGGAGACATTTATTTACTCAGCGAGTGGTTAGAATGTGGAACTCGCTACCGTAGGAAGTGATTCAGGCAAATAGCTTAGATGCTTTCAAAAGGAAACTAGAAAAGTACATGAGAGAAAAATGAATAGACCGGTATGCTGAAAGGCTGAGATGAGGTAGCTAGAATGGGAGGAGACCCATGTGGAGTATAAACACCAGCACAGAGTAGTTGGGCCGAATGGCCTGTTTTTGTGCTGTATATTCTATGTAATGTAAAATGCTAGAAGTGACAGGATCATATGCTGACTCACTTGTCATCCAATCTTCTTGGATAGAAGAAAAAACAGGATCACCATTAGGAGATCCATGTGGATGACCTGAAGAGTTTTTGGTTAACCATATAGAACCAAAGTCAGAGTGGCTCAAACTGTGGAAGATTAAGGTATAGAGAAATCTTCTTGATACATTTTTGCTTCTGAACAGAATCTTCTATTGAATTCTGGAATTTATGCTGCAAGGCAAGCAGATGATGGATAATCCTCTCTGGAACCAGAAATGAAAGGTCAGATAGAATCAATAGGTGTTGAAGAGCAGAAGGGAGCCCAAGGCAAAATGGTAATCTAGAATAGTGAGCATCTGAGCCTGCATTTAAACAACTGTAGAGTGAAGAAAAGAAAGGCATCTTACTCGCTGTAGATTGAAAAACCCAGATTTATTTTTGTTTTTTCCTTTCCCATCCATAACATGATCTAGACCTGTCAGTGGATTAGGACAAAGAGCGGTGGAGATAACCATCAAGGAGAGAAGTTCAGCACTAGCCTCATGGAACAGGGGAATCTGAACCAGCAGGTGGTGCTAAAACAATAAGCAACTAATCTCTGCTGCAGTGTTTCAGCACTTTGTCAATTTATTGTCAAGGATTAGGGACCATAAGAGTGAAAAGTGGAGAAGCATGCCCTGAGAGTTGCAGGATAGGAAACAATTGTAACAGGATAATGAATACAAGGATGGTAAATAAAAGCTATCCCATAAGATATACCTGATCGTCTGCTTAGTGTAAAAGTGGGAAAGATATCCCTGGCACATTGACTGATATCCCATTGTCCATAAATATAAGGGACTATTAGCCTGGATGAGAAGCATACTAAGGGAAAAGGACAGCAAAATCGACTGTAACTACATTAGACGATTCTTTCTTTTCAAAGGACGTTTTAATTTCTAAGCAATGAGTGAGGAGGACATAAAAAACCTGCAAAAGGACATAGACAGGCTAAGTGAGTGGGCAGAAATTTGGCAGATGGAATATAATGTTGGAAAGTGTGAGGTTATGCACTTTGGCAGAAAAAATCAAAGAGCAAGTTATTATCTAAATGGAGAGAAACTGCAAAGTGCTACAGTACAAAGGGATCTGGGGGTCCTGGTGCATGAAACACAGAAGGTTAGTATGCAAGTACAGCAGGTGATCAGGAAGGCCAATGGAATCTTGGCTTTTATTGCAAGGGGGATGGAGTATAAAAGCAGGGAAGTCTTGCTGCAGTTATACAGGGTACTGGTGAGGCCACACCTGGAATACTGCGTACAGTTTTGGTTTCCATATTTAAGAAAAGATATACTTGCTCTCGAGGCAGTTCAGAGAAGGTTCACTCAGTTGATTCCGGAGATGAGGGGGTTGACTTATGAGGAAAGGTTGAGTAGGTTGGGCCTCTACTCATTGGAATTCAGAAGAATGAGAGGCGATCTTATTGAAACATGTAAGATTGTGAGGGGGCTTGATTGGGTGGATGCGGTGAGGATGTTTCCACTGATGGGTGAGACTAGAACTAGGGGGCATAATCTTAGAATAAGGGGCTACCCTTTCAAAACTGAGATGAGAAGAAACTTCTTCACTCAGAGGGTAGTAAATCTATGGAATTTGCTACCTCAGAGAGCTGTGGAAGCTGCGACATTAAATAAATTTAAAATGGAGACAGACAGTGTCCTAGCTGATAAGGGAATTAGGGGTTACGGGGAGCGGGCAGGGAAGTGGACGTGAGTCTAGGTTCGGATCAGCCATAATCCTATTGAATGGCGGAGCAGGCCCGAGGGGCTGTAAGGCCTACTCCTGCTCCTACTTCTTATATTCTTAATATCCTTACTATGATTCCAACAGTGCTTGTATGAAATCACAGTCCAGAGTAAGGATAGAATTACAAACATGATAAGCTATTGCCTTAATTTCATGTTTGTGTGTTCTTACTGAACTTGGTTTTATTTTACAAACTGAATTTATTTTACCAGAGCTGAATTAAAGCTTCACGTCATTATTTGGCAAATTATCAACTTCATTTAAACATGCGCAGTGTAAAGAAGTTTCTTACACTGGCAATATTCAGAATACGTCGGACCATCTTTCCAAAAATACAACCTCAGTTTCCACATGTACACTGACGACACCCAGCTTTACCTCATCACCACTTCTCTCAACCCCTCCACTCTCTCTAAATTGTTAGACTGCTTGTCCGACATCCAGTACCGGATGAGCAGAAATTTTCTCCAATTAAATATTGGGAAGACCGAAGCCATTGTTTTCGGTCCCGGCCACAGATTCTGTTCCCTAGCCACTGACTGCATCCCTCTCCCTCACATCTGTCTGAGGCTGAACCACACTGTTCGCAACCTTGGTGTCATATTTGACCCTGAAATGAGCTTCCGACCACATATCCGCACCATAACTAAAACTGCCTATTTCCACCTCTGTAACATTGCCCGTCTCTGCCCCTGCCTCACCTCATCTGCTGCTGAAACCCTCATCCATGCCTTTGTTACCTCTAGACTCGACTATTCCAACGCACCCCTGGCTGGTCTCCCACGTTCTACCCTACGTAAACTTGAGGTCATCCAAAACTCGGCTGCCTGTGTCCTAACTTGCACCAAGTCCCGTTCGCCCATCACTCCTGTGCTCGCTGACCTACATTGGTTCCCGGTTAAGCAGCGCCTCGATTTCAAAATTCTCATCCTTGTTTTCAAATGCCTCCATGGCCTCGCCCCTCCCTATCTCTATAATCTCCTCCGGCCCCACAATCCCCTGAGATATCTGTGCTCCTCTAATTCTGCTCCTCTTGTGCATCCCTGATTATAATCGCTCAACCATTGGTGGCCGTGCCTTCAGCTGTCTAGGCCCTAATCTCTGGAATTCCCTCCCTAAACCTCCCCGCCTCTCCACCTCTCTCTCCTCCTTTAAGACGCTCCTTAAAACCTACCTCTTTGACCAAGCTTTCAATCATCTGCCCTAATTTCTCCTTATGTGGCTCGGTGTCAAATTGTTTTGTTTTATAACACTCCTGTGAAACGACTTGGGACGTTTTACTACGTTAAAGGTGCTATATAAATACAAGTTGTTTTTGTTGTTGTAGAGTTTTGGTGGTTGAATGAAGTTTGTGCATCTTTGAGAACGCTCGATCCGGTCACTTAGATTTCCCCTAGTTCGTGCTGAAGAGCTGGAGAATAAGCAGAGTTTATCAAAATATAATGGAAGAAGAGCAAGTCTTCTATAACATGAATGAAAGAAAAAAAAGCTTGGTACATGTTAAAAGTAACCTGTGGTAGTCTGAGTGATTCCGTACTTGGATAAAGTGTACTGAGAATGGAATTGGCATAGTTGTCAAACAACAGAGCGTGTTTTCTACAGTAGGGATAATGAGTCGTCGTGACAGGCTTATACCATTGCTGCCACTTTTTCCTTATTTTCTTCCAAGTGATCTTCCATCACTTTCAAAGCTGAGTCTAAATGCACTAAAAGCCCCATTTAAAAATGTAGAAGACAACATTTTTTTTCCTAAATGACGAAACAATAATGGCCCAAGTTGATTCTCCATGTCATGTCCTATCAGTTTTACCCAAGCTGTAGCTGATAGAATTACCCATTTGAAAGTGTTAGGAATATTTGGAGAAGGTGGGGCATAAAAGCACTCAAAAGAGAAATGCAACATTTTTAATACATCAAAGCTTGGCAGCAGTACCGAAAATATCACTTCCCAAAAGATCTCATCTGCTTCAGGCCACAAACCTACAACTCATGCATCTTCTGAACACTGTTCATCATGGGCCTCCACATAAGAATAGTGACAATGAAATTCTTTCAGAACTTAAAAACTGCATTTAGAATGTCAGTCTGATCCAGGAGGTATAGGTTCCTTAACAGGAATGGTGAAAATAAGAACAAAGGAACATAATGCAATACTGAATTAGTGAAACCTAAAATATCTGTTGGCGCAATATCATTACCCATAAAGATGCCCTTTATTCACCTCCCTTTTCCCCATAGACCAGTATCCAGTTGCCGTAGTGAAGATGAGTGTATGCTCCCTAACAGTTAAATCAACGGTGTTTCACATGAGTGGTGCCAAGCATTCTGGTTGACTGATTCCATGAAAACTAATCATGTATTCATCATGAAGATCAAATATTTCATCAGTAATTACAAGAAAAACCAATTTGATAAGACTGGGAGAGGCAGCATACTGGATATAATGAATGAATGAGAAAACATTTCATTGTCTTGTCCAGATAAGAAGATAATCATTTTTATTTTCTTTGTTAAATAAAGTTTTAAGCCTATTATCCCACGAAGCATTTCCTTTAAAAAAAAAAAAAAAAAATAATTTTCCTGAATGTTAGTTTGCATTTTAACTTAAAAAATGTTAGAATTTAGTTATAGGAGAAACGAACAAGGAAAAGAATGAATAGAAGGACAATGGGATTAAAGTGTGGAACCCTGAAGGCTGCAATACTGAACAAGCTGATACTGTGGTTTAAACGGAAAATATCTAGTGCAGTCTCATCTCTAGCCTCCAATCTCTCACTCAGTTAGAATTTGTCTTATCTTGCTGTATTTTAATGACACTACCATTTAACTTCCCTCTCCTGTTCTTCTGAAACACTCATGGGCTGCCCTACAGCCTTTTCCTCCCCCGCATCTTCTATGTTTAAATCAAAAGTATCTCCTAATTTAACTATAATAAAAACAGAAAATGCTGGGAACATTCAGCAGGTCAGGCAGCATCTGTGGAGAGAAACAGAGTTAATGTTTCAGGTCAATGAAGATTCTGATGACTTGAAACGTTAACTCTGTTTCTCTCTCCACAGATGCTGCCTGACCTGCTGAGTATTTCCAGCATTTTTTGTTTTTATTTCAGATTTCCAGCATCCACAGTATTTTGCTTTTGTCTTAATCTAACTAGTTCTTTCCCAGGACCTCAAATCTGTGGAACTACTTATTTCCCTCATTCTTTTCATCCTCTTATAATCGACAGGCTTTTAAAATCCAAGCTTGTATCATCCTCTCTCCTACTTTGTTCAAACTTGATGGTGTCATCTACTATTGCTTCCATCTACTTTTCTCAATAAAAAAAGTCTCTTGCTAAATCTTGAAGAATTATATGTATTCTCTAGAGGACCTTGCAATGTGTGGACTTTTGTTTTACAAATTGTCTTTATGTGAACCTTGCAATGCCAATTCCTTGCTCTGTGACTGAAGGGAACTAGTGGGCATTAGAAACAGAGCAATTGTTCTGGAGTGTTAATTTATGAGAGGCCACTGAGATTATGTGCCATATATAGAATGATCTGAAAGCATAATATTCCATAAGTGATTTTGCTTATGGTTGGATTTAGGTGGCGAGGCTTTCAACTTTAAGGGCAACTGAGTTTTTGAGACCCATTTTAATATCCATTAATTGGATCCTGAATAACACCTATATAATTTTTTAAAAACATAGAACCATAGAAGTTAACAGCACAGAAAGAGACTATTTGGTTCATTGTGCCTGTGTTGACTCTTAGTTGGAGCAATCCAGGCTCACACAGGAAGATTTGACATTGGCTCAAAGTACTAGGGAGCACTACCACTGCATTCAACATTAGACTTTGGGGGAGAAATTGTTTTTTTAGCAAGAGGCTGGAGCGAAATTCGCGACGTGTTAAAAACCAAAGATGGAGGACGGAGGCTCATTCAAAATTGCCGTCATGATGCAGATGGCTGGTTTGGGGCAGACCAATTCGGGCCAGCTGCGATGCCACCAGCGGCCCTCAGTTACATCCTGGCGGGAGGGGGTGGTGGTGGGGGCGGGGAGTGCGGACTGGCAACGGTCCACAGTATCGCTGTGGAGCCAGGAGGAGCATTAAATCCAGTAAACACCTTTATGTTGGCCACTTCCAGCAGTCCCTTTAAAAACCATAGGTTAGGCTGCAGAAGATTCGGAAAAACGGAACGCAGCATGTGCAGCCCATGCTCCACTTAGTTCCTGCCAAATCTCGGGGTGGGGTCATAAAGCAAGTTCCTGATTGGCATATACAAGGGGCCTAACGCCTATTTTAGGTGCGCACACTGAATACACGGAAGTCGCTGGCTTCCCATTTGGCAGCCGTCGCACGTCCGGGAAATATCAAGCCCAAAATTCATCCCCCTTACCTGGGTTTTGTGCCCATAATTCGGGCGCGACACATACAAAT
This sequence comes from Somniosus microcephalus, assembly GCF_052327205.1. NCBI lineage: Eukaryota > Metazoa > Chordata > Chondrichthyes > Squaliformes > Somniosidae > Somniosus > Somniosus microcephalus. Next base: position 27,772,759 of record NC_140996.1, on the reverse strand, counting down.
GTTCTGTCACCTACCCCTTTGCCTTTAAGAGGGGTAGGTGACAGAAGAATATAATAGGAAAAATTGGATGTTGGAAAAAAATGTAGTAATGCACTTTGCAGGGAAATGATCTTTGTGTGCTAGTTGTAGGAAAAATCATAAAGGCCTAGAAATTCAGTATAGCCACGTTCGGGGCGCTACAGTCGGGTGGCCGCTAAAGTTTGCGCCCGGCGCAAGTTCGCGCCACCTTCGCCGATATTCAGTCGCATCGCCCCAAGAGGTTGCTGCTGCGCTAAAACAGGCGATGCACGACTATCATTAGGCGCTAAGCCGGCGGTCCGGGGCGATACCCCCGAGGGCGGGCGCAGTGCAGGTGCGGCGAGTTGCTGATTGACGGCAGACACTCTGGCGCCGGTCAGCTCTTAAAGGGGGAGTTTGGATTTGTTTGCCTGCCACGCCCTGCACACTGCAGCCCTGAAGCTAGGCCTGACCACTTCTGCTTCATCTGTGCAACGCCCAGGGCTATGGAGAAGGCCAGGGAGAGAGCGCAGCGCTTCAGCGAGGGCGACCTGAGGGTGCTGGTTGGCGGAGTGGAGCGCAGGCGCCATGTTCTGTTCCGTGAAGGTGGCAGGAGGCCGCTGCCCAGCGCCTACCGGAAAGCCTGGAGGGAGGTGTCAAACAGGGTGACCTCCAACAGCGTGGTTGCCAGGACTCCTGTGCAATGCCGGAAAAAGTTCAATGACCTCACTCGGGTTGTCAGGGTGAGTACCCTTTCCAGTGTCCTCCTCATCCCTGCATGTGCACCTCAGTTTATGGGCAAAGGGACCTGAAAGCCCTAATGGTCAGCCCTCATCCAGCAGCTATGGGACTGTCATGAAAATCACTTGCACATTCAGGACTTTACACACTGTACAAGCTATTCGACCATGGGAGGCAGTACAGCCAAGATCAGGGCTTCACACTGTCAGGGCTAGTCCACCATGGGAGGCAGTGCAGACAAGATCAGGGCTTCACACTGTCAGGGCCAGTCCACCATGGGAGGCAGTGCAGACAAGATCAGGGCTTCACACTGTCAGGGCCAGTCCACCATGGGAGGCAGTGCAGACAAGATCAGGGCTTCACACTGTCAGGGCCAGTCCACCATGGGAGGCAGTGCAGACAAGATCAGGGCTTCACACTGTCAGGGCCAGTCCACCATGGGAGGCAGTGCAGACAAGATCAGGGCTTCACACTGTACTTAGAGGCCGTCCTTTCTCTTGCAGGCCAAGGTGGCGCACAACCGGAGGAAGCAGCGTGAGACCGGGGGAGGCCGTCCTGACCTCAAAGAGCTCTCCGACCTCGACCAGCATGTGGAGCGCATTATGGCAGGCCGGCTGATTGGCCCCGTCGCCAGTGGAGATGCCGACCCTGTTCTGGGCCCCAATGGTAAGGGCATCACCTTTTTGACCTCTCTCTTTCCACTTGCACCTCAGAACAGCATCCTTTGCCACTGTCCGACCAATGCAGTGCATAGCAGCACTCATGCCTCCCTCGCTGCCGCCCTGTCCTCACTCTAAAGCAACTCTTGTGCCTCCCTGCTTTCAGATGGTGAATCGCCAGGTGAGGAGGCGGGCCCTCAAGCTGCCACTGTCACTGATTCAGAATTCGAGGAGGAGGAAGAGGAAGCCGGCCCATCAGTGCCACCCTCAGCCGAGGCAGCCCATGGCGATGAAGGGGACACGTCTTCCCTGGAGGGGAGCCGGGGGGAAGGGTCGGAGGAGAGCGAAGCTCCGGGCCCCAGCGGCCTGCAGCAACGCGGGAGGGGTGGGCAAGCTCGGCGGACTTCTCCCCAGAGGGTGAGTGTGGCCTCCAGTCCTGCGACGGTGAGCGCAGAGGAGGTGCGGCTCCTAGAGGAAATGGCCGTCCAGGCTGAGCGCAGGCACACTGAGCTCATGGCTGCAGTGGTAAGGATGCCTGACTCCATAGAGTCTCTGTCAAGGAGTGTGCAGGAATTCGGAGCAGCACAGGCCAGGAGTCTGCAACAATTCAGTGCAGCACAGGCCAGCAGTCTGCAGGACTTAGCGGCAGCACAGGCGGCTTCTAGCCAAGTGCTCAGTCGTGCCGTCCATTCACTGGCTGGTGTCATGCGGACACAGACCAGGGCCACACGGGCACTAACTGCTGCCACCCTCGCTAGATCGGCCAGGCATCGCCAGGGCACTCGCCGCGCAGCAGCAGCCCAGCAGTCTGTTCTTCAGCAGTTTGCTGCGCATGCTGCAGTGCTGGCCCGTGCGAGTGCCAATGTCTCAGGCGACCAGGGAGTACCTGCGATCTGTCAGGTTGGCACCATTCCTGCAGCCGACACTGCCACTGCGCCATTGCAGCTGCCACCAGCCGCTGGACAGACTGCTGCCGCCCAAGCAGAGTTGGAGCAGTCAGCAGCCGGCCCCTCCAGGGCCAGAGCTGGTGTAGGCCGACCTCCAAGGGCATCTGCCGTCTTGCCATCTGACCCTCAGCAGCCTTCCCCCAGCCTTGCTGCAGCCACTGGGCTCCCATTGAGGCGGAGCTGCATGGCGGGCAGGGACCAGTCACGGATGTGAAAGGCATCACCCTCGCAGGGCAAAAAGTAGAAGGTCTGGCCAAATGCTTTGTGTTTGTTGAAAGGCCGAGACTGGTGTAGTTGTGTTTTTGTAAGGCCCAGACTGGTGTCTTTCTTTTTTTTGTAAGGCAGAGACTGTTCGTTTTGTGTTTTTGGAGGGGGCTTCCCTCCATTAGTTTGTAATGTGGGAAGGGCAGAGGTTTCCAAGTAATAAATGTTCTTAAATCGCACTGCCCATGCTTTTTTTTGCAAGTCCTGGTTGCCCTGCTCGGCTGAGGGCTTGTGGAGTGGCTACATTCATCTGGTGACATTGGCACAAGCCATTCCCTGAGAGGGGGCCTAGAACCGACGTGCAATAAGCCGCCAACGGGCGGCCCTTGCACTTTCTGCCTCCCTCCTGTGCTGGTCCTCCTCCTCCTCCTCCTCCTCCTCCTCCTCAGGTGGTCCTCCAATCTCTGGTGGCAGTGGCTGAGTCCTGCGGATAGCCAGGTTGTGCAGCATGCAGCACACGACAACGAAATGGGAGACTCGCTCCGGCGGGAAAATTGTACGGCTCCACCGGAATGATCCAGACAGCGGAACCGTTGCTTCAGGACGCCGATTGTTTGCTCAATGATGTTCCTGGTTGCTTGATGGCTGTCATTGTATCCCTCTTCAGCAGGGGTGCTGGGTGCACGGAGCGGGGTCATCAGCCAGGTATACAAAGGATAGCCTTTGTCCCCGAGAAGCCATCCTCGTGGGTGAGGCTGGGCCTGGAACATGTCTGCCACAGAAGTCTGGCGCAGGATGAAGGCATCGTGGCTGCTGCCTGGAAAGCGGGCATTGACAGCTAGGATGAGCTGCCTGTGGTCACACACCAGCTGAACGTTGAGCGAATGGTAACCCTTCCGGTTGCGGTAATCCTCGGCATTCTCCAGAGGTGCCTGCAAAGCCACATGCGTGCAGTCAATGGCGCCCTGCACCATGGGGAAGCCCGCTAATGCTGCAAAGCCCATTGCACGCTGTTGCTGCTTGACAAGGGCCATGGAGAAGGAGATGAACTGACGTCTCCTTCTGAAAAGGGCATTGGTCACCTGGCGGATGCAGCAATGCACGGCGAACTGGGAGATGTTGGAAATGTCCCCAGTAACGGATTGGAAGGAGCCGGTGGCATAGAAGTTGAGAGCCACCGTCACCTTCACTGCCACCGACAGAGACGTCCTGCTCCTCAGATGTGGCTGCAGATCACCGCCAAGCAGGTGGCAGATCTCAGTGACCACCACCCTTCGGAATCGCAGCCTCCGAACACACTGCTCGTCAGACATGTTCAGATAGGAGAACTGCTGGCGGTATACCCTGGGTGGGTAAGGCCTCCTTTGCCGACGCCTGTTGCCCCCTCTCCGTCTGGCCATGACTGCCACTCTCTCATGGCGTCTGTGAGCCCTTTGAATGCAATGGAGAAGGCCAACGTTTGCACCCATTGCAGCCCCCATTATATGTTTGCAAACAATGATATGACACTGAAGGTAAAGACAAGTGGAAAGCTGTGGCCTGAAGCCACAAGTACCTGTCCGAGTGTTGAGCCAAAGCAGAAAGCTCTCTACCTTTGTCTCTCTGCAAAGATCCGTCTCTCAAAAAGAAGGAGTGCTGCAAAATGGCTGCCTTTTCTACTGCAGGAGGAGTGCCCTTTAATTTGCGCCCCCCGCGCCCCGCATCGACTGAGAACCGTTCCCCTCTACCAGTCGCTAGGGGCGCCAGGCGCACAATAGGGCGTCGCCACTGAATTTCCGGTTTGGGGCGCACAAAGGGCGTTGCACGATGAAATGATGTCAGGATCTGCGCGCGCAGCTGAGCGCGCGCAAAGACTTTGCGCCGCCGCTAAATCTTTAGTGAAGTTGGGGAGAGGCGCAGATCGCGCTGTGCCCGGCCGCTAGCCGCCTAGCGCCCGACATCTCCTCCTCCTAAGGCGCTACCGGCTGGCGCAAACAACTGAATTTCTAGGCCAAAGTGTATTGATAAAGAATGCACAATATAGAGGTAATCTTCCCTTAGGTACCATTGACTGTGCACTTCAAAGGGTGGAAACAATGGAACTTCATTATTACGAACCATACTGTAGGAAATTTTCTTAACATAATAAACAGTTCATGATTTGAGAGTACAGGAGCTGAAATTCTGATATATTGATGGGAAGAACTGCTCTGTTAGTCCCATCAGTTAGTAATAATGAGGTATAGCAATATTATATTAAATAGGAAAAGCTACCCTGTAATGTATTTGCATTACATCGCTTCTTCTCATACTCCGTGACAAACTATCATTCATGTACACACTTAGTTCTTGTATATCCTGGTAAAGGTGCTGCTGAGAAACTATATCTGCTGGTTGGGGATTCTCGGACTAAGGGGCATAGTCTAAAAATTAGAGCCAGACCTTTCAGGAGTGAAATTAGGAAACACTTCTACACACAAAGGATGGTAGAAGTTTGGAATTCTCTTCCGCAAATTGGTGCTAGATCAATTATTAATTTTAAATCAGAGATTGATAACTTTTTCTTAACCAAAGGTATTCAGGGATATGGGCCAAAGGCGGGTATATGGAGTTAGGTCGCAGATCAGCCACAATCTCATTGAATAGCGGAACAGGCTCGAGGGGCTGAATGGCCTACTCCTGTTCCTATGCCTCCAAATCTTACAGGAAAGATTATCCATTAATGCCAATTCCGTTGGTTAAAAAAATGCAGCAATAAGGATAGTGTGCAGGGAAAGTTTTAACGTTCGACAGTCAGCATGCAATGCTGCTAATTGTTTTGAGTAAGTATTGCAAAAGGCCTCTCCACAAGATCAGTAAAGTCATCGTTACCCCCTCACTAAATTTAGTAACAATAAGCATTCAAGAATCCAGCCCTTAGACTTAACATTTACAATCCCAGCAAGAACCTTGACATCACCCATGGTTCAAACTACAGGATGTGTAAGGTAACACGGACTAAGTGTCAATTTTCTTTGCTAAGAGGGGATGCTTCACCTGGTTTAGCTCGCAGTCTAGCTAAAAAGCCAATAAAATGCAGGATGCAGGTACACAGGGATAAATGTATTTCCAGTTCAATTCAACACAAACTGACTCCAATCCCTGAAACTCAATATCAGATTTGAACTGCTGCAATTCCTGTCAAATTCAAAAACACAATGGGAAAAGGGGCTTGCTGCACATTTGAAATAAAGGCTCAGAATTTTTTGTGGAGTAGAGCAATGAGGCTTTATGTACCAAGTTGCCAAACCCAACCCATCTCAACTAGCCAAATGTAAGTGAGTGTGATTTCCCAATCCAATGTTATTCCTCATCTCAATGACACAATTCAGCATCAGTCACCGATGACAGCGGAACTTATAACCAAAACGTGAAAAGAGCTCGATCCCTTCGGCATGGAATAATCACCACAGATTTTAAAAGAAATGTATTTGATTTTCTCACATTTCTTGTGCATTTGAATGTTAAATATATGCAGCAGAATTTGAGAGAAGCACTGAATTATAAACCTAGCCTTGACTAACAATGTGCTCAGAATGAAAGATAAAATTGATTTGTCTCTGTGTGACGACCTATATTTTTATTCTGTTAATTTTGGTGGAGAAATAATACTGCGATGCTCAAAAAGCTGTCTGGATAAAAGCACTTCAACTATTTTGAGCTATAATTTAAATATAGTAGGTTTGTAGCAACTAATCAATACTAAACATCAATACAGATAAAATGAATATACTTTCTGCTGACATGGTCAACTTGTCCTTGTCTAGACCATGGTCTGGGGTTACTAACTTGCCTTATATTAGCAGATCAAAATGAATATCTGACACCACGCATTGTTTGCTTACTTGTCGGTGTGAAGGTCAGGATTGAATGGCAAAAGGTGAATATAATTTTTTGATAATTAAAGTTTTAACGCTCACACAACTGGCAGTTCCAAGGCAATTCATGTCTCCCTGGCCCAACTGTTGTTTAAAGTTTAGCTTCAATTGCACTCTTATTCTAACTAATATATAGGAACAGGAGTAGGCCATTCAGCCCCTCGAGCCTGCTCTGCCATTCAATTGGCTGATCTATACCTCAACTCCATTTACCCCCCTCAGCTCCATACCCCTTGATACCCTTACCTAACAAAGAACTAGCGATCTCAGCCTTGAAAGCTCCAATTGTCTCGGCACCCACAGCCTTTTGGGGGCAGAGAATATATTCTGTTCTATATATTTTAATGACTCATCATTTTCTGTTAAAATAATGGTGAGGCTAATAGCGCTACAAATACTACCGCAACTTCAGACGAGGGCAGATACGCGGTTAAACGTGGAAATCTAAAAGTTGCTGTCCGAGTTGTGCCGCTCCGCTGTTAGCTTTCCGAAAAAAGCATCTCGCTGTCTGGCTCGCCATTGAAATGCATTGAACAGAGTGAAGTTGCCGTATTTGCACAATAGATACAAAGTAAACTCACCACAGAAAGTTAAGCCTTGTTCATATCAGTCTATGCACCCTTTTAACAATGTGATAAGTGTGAATTACTGCCAGTCTCTCTGGCACTGAAAATTAACTATTTCAAGTGTGGCGTCTCATTCCTTCATGTTTTAATTGTTGTTGGAGATTAAAAAATGTAAATTTTTTTTTTTAAAGTGCTTTTCCTTCCTGCCTCTTTTCTCTCTCTCTCTTAATCCAATCTTTCTTTCCCTCTCTTTATTTCTCTTTCTGTACCTGATTTGACATTGAATTCACCCGTTCTAATTTACACTTCCATCTTAGTCCTTGCGCTGGCAATTTCACAATCCTTCAATCTAGTTGGTTAAGGAGATACCTTGTTGGTTTCCACCCCTAATGACCAGGAGATTGCTAACATTTTTTTAATCCTTTGTATTGCTTTAACATCAAGGGTTAGATTTTAAGGCCCTTGCCTGGTGGAAAGTGAAGTTAATACGGTGTTGGTAGACTTACCGTTCCTGCTCTGTCACCAGTTTTTCTCTACTGTTGGGTGGCTAAGGTACCCACCTGAATATAATGTCGGGCCTCATTAATCTATACAATTCGGGATCAGATGACTTATATAGGACCCCAATGCCATTTTAACTGCCTACTGGACGGAGAGTGCACCATGGACACTCCGCTCAGTAAAACCCAGCAGAACAAAAGAGGCCCGAAATGATAAATGCTCGAATTATTTTTGTGGGGCCAGGAAGAGCAGAAGTGGGCCTATCCAGTCCTGGGCTCCCCACCTCAGTGAGTACAACATCTCCCCTGGATTTACCTTTATCTTGGCCAGTTTGGCCTCCAAGCAGCCTAATATAGCGCCAGACCAGAGCTAGCTAGATGCATCGGGATGCCTGATTGGAACCGGCAGCCTGCCTCATATATGTTAACGAGGCCTAGCATTAGAAATGGACCTGGATGCCTGCCAGTACTATCCAGCTGGCACGCTCCACCAATCAGCCATTCGATACCTAACATCTAACCCTGACTCTCAGCGTTAAGTGTACTGACATACCACTTCCTTTATTGAACAAACCCATCCCCTTTGTACAGCACAAACACAAGCTCCCAGAGTGGTGGGCTGGTCCAGCAAGTTACAGCACCAACCTCATGTATGTTAGAGCATGGGAATCTACTTGTGATCAACACCGCTGTTTAGCAATGTCAAATAAGTCAAATTCTGTTTGAATAACATGAGAACGCCAAGATTTTTACTGATGTTTTGGGGATCATATTCTGCAAGTTCCATCTGTTTATGATTAGGTCCAATGGTTGTGGTTATGGAAATTTTATTTACATTACATGGGATTATAGAATTTTCTGGCATATTTACTGGTGTTTTGAGGAATCTATTCTGTACTTCCATCCATTTTTCTGTGAAAATCACAATTCAGTTGCCTTGTTTATGATCCACGTTTGCTGAAATCCTAGTATCAGCAATATTGCCATTGGAAAGTCATCTAATTTAAATATTTAAACAGCGCTCCCAGCATATATTGGATGAGGTGCTGGGAGAGCACTGAGGTTGCTGTGGTGGGTTGTTATGCAACAGCAGCTATCAAAGGGCCACAGGCTTCTCCCAAAAATGTGTTTTCTTTTTATGAAAATCAATGTGCGAACATCAGCCTGATTAACAGATTGGGCTTTGGAGGCTGTGGAGTTGAGGGTCATGCAATGTAGATTGACCCTGTTTAGAGAAGAAGGCCACCCTTAAGGTAACAGTTCAGACTTCTCTTGTAGTGCCCATTTCAGATAAATACTAAGGGGTTGATATTAACCGCCCCCCCAACCCTGTGATGGGTGGGAGAGGGTCAGTGGGAGGGGGTGGTTAAAAATTAAAAATCACGAAACACGACCCCAACCCACCGCGTACATGCCTGTCGGCAATTTTATGGTGGAGGGTAGCGAGCCGCACGAGTGTCCTGTCTTTAATTTAAATCAGGCTCCCACAGTGCAGTTGGGAGCCTGATTTAAATTAAACGGCTGTCGGCTGGGTTTCCCAGGGCTTGGGAAACCCGGCAGCGACATGGAGATGGGAGCAGCTGGCTGCAGAAGGTAAGTGCTTTTTAGAGCACTCCTTGTGAGCCAGGAGGAACAGGAGTGCTCCTCCCAGCCCCTCAAACAAATATTCTGCCGATCGTGGCCTTGCTGCCGTGATTTGCCAACACCCCCTCCAAACCTGTGATCCAGAGCCTCCCTCCCAGCAAAAATCTCCCTCCCGTTTGCCGTTCTGACCCCCCATTTTGCCCCACAATCTTCCCCTCCCTCCCTCTCGATTGCCACTCCGACACCCCCTTTTGCCCCGCAATCTTTCATGATTGCCAGGAACCGTACGCAACAGTCCCCGGCTGCGGCCTCCTGCCACTGGATTGCCTGTCCGACAGCCAGTCAGTCTGTCAATCTGGCCGGCTGCTGGGCGGGAAACAGAATAAAAAAATTATAATGAGGTCCTGCCGAGTTTTCCTTGCTCCTCCCACACTACTGTGCAGCTCCGTTCCCTCCCCGCCATTCCATAAATATCAGAGCCTGAGGGCTCGATTTTCCAAGCCCTGAGGAGGCGGGTTTGGAGGCGGAGTGGTGGGAAAATTGCAGAATCGGGGGGCAGGAACCCATCCCGCCCCCAACCCGCCTCCGTGCCAATGTCCCAGGAGGCGGGTACCTGACCTGTGCTGGGAGCTGCCTCCCCGAGGCAGGAAGTTAACAGGCAGTTTTTTGCCTAATCCCTATTTTTAGCCCTGAAGTGTGGGCTGTCCGACGGCTCTGAACCACGCCAAGTTAGCGAGGCGGACCGTCGGTCTGCAGGGGTTGGAGGGGTCGAGATGTCCGTTGTGCAGGTGAGTGATGGGTGCATGTGTGCAGAGGTAAGTGTGTGAGGTAAGTGTAAAGTGTTTTAATAAGTTTTACTTACCTTTACTTTCTCCTGCAGGCTTCCTTCCTTCAGTGCTCGGGAGTCCCTCAGCTCACCGGCACAGAAAGCAGAATGGTCGCTGAACTGTCAAAAGCTGCAGCCTCTGCTTTCTGGTCTGGAGAGCTCTCTAACTGAGTCTGAGGAGAAGGACTCAAGTTAGAAGACAGATTGTCAGTGTTTGACAGCTTCACAGAGCTGTCAAACGCTGATTTTTCATCTGTCAAAAGCTCTTGACAGATGAAATGTCAATCGCTGACGTCACCAGTAACCAGCTATCCCTTAATTGGCCTGCTGAGCCCGCTGGGCGGGCTTAACAAGGTCAATCAAGGGAAAATAGCATGGGTTGGCCACAAGTCGATGGAGGCAGGACTACAACCCAAAAAGTGGGAGTCCCGCCTCCAAAAGCTCCCCATTGACAAAATCGAGCCCTGAGTGTCTAGAGTGCTACTCAGACACTCCAGGCAAATTATGAGGCTTAGCTCTAATTTTATTGAAATTAGTACCCTTAGTAGGGTAGATTTGAACTCTCGGGGTTAGCCCCTGAAAATGGGCAAAGGGATGGCGATTTCCGATTAACCCACGCCCGTTCAGTGTACTGCAGCCAGTATGCCAACTTTGTGCTGCCTGCTCATTATCATGATTGTTGTGTGCAGCCAGAGCTCCCTGCACTGTTCATTGGCTACAAGCATCAACGGGGGCCCAAAATCATCAGTGTTGAACAGTACATAAAGCTAGCCTGCACCTCTTAAAACTGGCCTGCACCTCTTAAAGGGGAGGCGCATTGCGGCTGGAACAGGTTGCTGGGAGTCATTCTACAAGTGACTCTGACCTGGGAAAGAGTGAAGAATGGTTGAGCATGGGAGAGTGTGGGCACCAATTTTTCGGATGCTGCGCTGGAGGTCACGGTTGCAGAGGTGGAATGGAGGAGAGCTGTCCTGTATCCTCAGGGGGGCAGGAGGCCCTCCAGGCATTTGCTCAGAATGCAGTGGTAAGAAATAGTGGAGGAAGTCAAGGCCAGGCATATAGCTCCAAAAACATGGATGCAGTGCAGGAAGAAGTTTAATGATCTCACACGAGTGGTCAAGGTCAGTGAATGCATCTTCAAGTGCCATATCCTACCAACTGCACCACTAGCCTCACACACTGCTCAATTCACCACAGCCCCATCACTCACCTACCAACAATCTCTATCGATCAGGACTCATACCTAACATCCATAGCTTCAACTCACCCTCACACACTTAGCACTGTTGCAAGCCTCAAACCCACATCTCACAGCTTGCACACACTGGCAGACACTCAACCATGACAGCCACATCATCCACACAAATTTCATGACACTCACTGACACATTGCCTCTCTCTTGCAGGAGAAGGTGCCGCACAACCGGAGGCAGCAGGAACTAATGGGAGGAGGAGAGGCACACCGGCATTATCTAACCCCCATGGAGGAGACGGTGCTGACCATTATGGGAAGGGCCATTGCTGAGGCCATGGCCACCGGCGGGGCTGAAACAATTGAAGATGAGGGTATCCGCATACCTAATCCTCCTTCTCTCATCCCACGTCTCCCTCATCCTACAATCTCCTCTGATTTACAAGCTGCAGATGGTGTAAGCATGTACTTCTTACTTTCTCCTCTCCCCCCACCACAACCCTACCCTTGTCCCTTTTTCCTTTCAGATACCCAAGAACTGTAACCTGCCCAGGCAGTGGAGGAAGAGCAAGAAGATAGTGATGATGAAGACACACCATCACTCGATTTCACTGTCACAGCCACCAGCTCAGATACTGACACTGCATGTAATTTAGAGGATAGGATAGAGGAGGGATCTGCGTGTGGTGAGACAGCGGGCACAAGTGCACTACTGCCAGGGCGAGGGGAAAGGATAGCGCAGGTGCCCACTTGCCAGAGGGGGCGGTCACACACTAGCTCTGCTGCAGAGGACTCAGATGAGGACTTCGATGGGCCAGGCTACAAAAGAAGGCCGATGGGTGTACACACCCAAATGTTTGGCGCGCTGGGAAGCCTGCCAGAAAGCCTGCGCTCAATGTCAAGGAGCATGGAGGAGTCCGGCACCAACTTGACACAAGGCTTTGCGCAGAGCTTGGAGCCCATCCTCTCCAGCATGGAATGGGTGGCTACCTCCATCAACGCATCTGTGGAACCCACCATGATGCAGTGTCTGATGGTCGATGTCTCAGAAAGAAAGAAAGAAAGACTTGCATTTATAGAATGCCTTTCATGACCACTGGACACTCCAAAGTGCTTTACAGCTAATTAAGTACTTTTTGAAGTGTAATCACTGTTGTAATGTAGGAAACGCAGCAGCCAATTTGCGCACAGCAAGCCCCCACAGACAGCAATGTGATAATGATCAGATAATCTGTTTTAGTGATGTTGATTGAGGGATAAATATTGGCCAGGACATCGGGGGATAACTCCCCTGCTCTTCTTCGAAATAGTGCCAGAGGATTTTTTACGTCCACCTGAGAGAGCAGATTTAACGTCTCATCCGAAAGACTGCTGCCATCATGGCTCTGAAAACCACTGTTGAAAGGGGTTTCCAGGCCGTCTCGGCACTCCAGCAATCTGCTCTCCAACAAAGTACTAGGATTGCTGAGGCGCCGCCCAGGAGAGTGGCAGTGGCTCCGTGGATTATGAACCTGCTGTCCTCTCTCCAGAGGACAGGGTTCCTGCTCCCACCACTGCCACTCCGCCAGTGTCCTTGCTGTTGCCTGTCAGCCAGCCAGCCCAGACTGCTGCAGCCGAGGCTGAGATGGTGCAGTCTGAAGCCGGGCCTTCTAGGCTTAGGGCTGCTCGAGGTCATCCTCCAAGGTCATCTGCAGTCCTCTCCCCTGAAAGTCAGCAGCCTTCCACCAGCCATGCTGTAGCCACTGAGGAAGTAACTTGTAGGAGCACTAGGACAGCCAAAGGCACACGGAAGAGGCACTAAGGGAATGCACAAGGGTGATTACTTTATTTTTGTATGCACTGTGACATGGTTTAATTTATAAATTTGGATTGGAATGTGTTTTTTGTGTTGGCTTTTATTTTTGCATTGTGGCCAAGAGGACGATGTGATGGTCAGTGACAGAGGAAAGGTAAGGAGTGTGGGACTATTGTGAATGGAGAATTGTGGTTGAGGTTACTGGTATCGCTCATCAATTATTTGTTCATGTAGCGCCTGGGCAGAAAGGGGCTGTCTAGGTTGCAACCTCCCTTCCTTTCTTCCTCTTCTGCCTCCTCCTCTTCCACCTCCTTCTCCTCTGCCTCCTCGTCCTCCTCATGCTCCTGCTCCTCAGCTTCTCGCCTGATAGGTGGTGGCAAGGGTTGCTCCCCCATGATGGCAAGGTTGTGCAGCATGCAGCATACCATGACAAATCTTGAGACCCGCTCAGCCGAGTACTGCAGGGCTCCTCCAGAGTGGGCCAGGCAGCACAATCGTTGCTTCAGGACATCAATGGTCTGCTCTATCAGATTTCTTGTAACAGCATGGCTCTCGTTGTATGCCTGCTGTGCACATGTGCGTGGGTTGCGGACCAGAGTCTTGAACCATATCGTTAGTGGATAACCCTTGTTGCCCAGTAGCCACTCTTTGGTTTGCAGTGACGGTTGAAATACAGCTGGCACAGAGGACTGCCACAGAATAAATGCATTGTTATTGCTGCCAGGATACCAGGCATTGACCTGCATGATGTGCTGCCTGTGGTCACACACCAGATGCACATTGAGGGAGTGGAATCCCTTTCTGTTCAGGTACAAGGCAGATTGACATGAGGCGCAAGCAAAGCGGGGGGTGTGGGGGGGGTGGTGGTTGGGGTGGGGGGCGGGAGAGAGGGCGGAAACCGAACACATGGGAGGGAGGAACCCCAGACAACATCAGCTCTTGTGCAGCCCAGAGGAGCCCTCTTGTTCCTCCTAGATCTGTAATAATAATTTTTCACTTACTTTATTGGGGCTTCTACCTCTTCATCGCCCAGTACAACTGGATGGATCATACACTCCGCCCAGCTGTCCCTTGAAAAGTCTGATGTATGTCATCCGAACCTGATTTTGATACAGTAATGAGGCTCTTGCCTGATTCAGGTGGCGACTAGGCAGCCCAGCGGAAGGCTCTAGTAAATACGCTGGCGGAGCGGGAATGAGGCGGTAAGTTCACCACAGCTATTTTAACCCCCTGTTTCTGCTGGGTGGGCTGAGTTAAAATCGGCCCGAGTCTGTGAGCTGGCTCGAAGCGCTTCAGGTTTACTTTGCTATGGGCAATGCTCATTGGGTGTGTAGTAAGCCTCAGGCCTCCCTGCCCAATATTATGGACCATTCTTCATATGTGCACTTTGATAGTGAATGGTGTGAAGATATTTGACCAGGCAGGCCATTATAGCCAAGTCTGACACTATCTTTATCCGATATCCACACTCAAATGCTTTCCAGCATGGGTCACTGGATAATGATCAGAAACAGGAACCGTGGTTGATTTATCCCCTCCCTCGCTCGTTGCTGCCATAGCTGTTGTAAACACCCCTACTCCCACCCTGGCTACAATCAAACTCAAACAGAGAAACTCAACACAGACCAGGGAATGAATTTGGACCTTTTTTTGGCCTGCGTGGCTTCATTTACGCTTCAGGCAATTCTTTACTCATTAAGACATTGGGATAGTTTACTTTTTAAAATTTCGTTTGGCATGGTTCGTAAGTGCTCATTGAGATACAAGACTATTTTTGTGCCCGTCAGCAAAGAAATACCACCGCTCTTTTAGTGTTCAACAGTAAAAAGTCAGGTTGTTTTTTAGTGGGAGTATTTTGACACTGAAACTCATATATTTTTGTCCCTGACACGGCAAGTGCATCAAACAATTAATCAATCAGGCATCGAATCCCACGTGTTGAGACAGGAACAATAGTACTGAGAATTTGATTGTAATATCTTATCCCGTTCACTTTTACTACTGATGGTGAAACCTGTGAGGAATGGCATAGCAATTATAATCACTAGTGGTAGCGAGGCTGCTGTTCATAGTAGATATTCCAGAATCCTATTAAGAACAAAGGAAGAAGATAGCAGGTGTTTTCAGCCAACTTCATTTCTTCTCCTCCTGTATCAAAAATAATTAACACGTAAGCATAACCTTCTAATATGTGGTATATTAATGTTAATTAGACTAGTGAACTATAAGCCTCCACCTACTTCAAGCAGCATTGTGAAACAAAACAAAAATTGGAAATCTCAGCTTTATTTCCTGACAACAGTAATGATGTCGACCTCGGCTGATTGAGTTGACAGGCTTTACTGTGAACACGTTGATCGGCAAATGCTGACAACCAGATAATCCAATGGAGGTATTTTTTTCAATAAAGAATTAACAGTAACTGCAAACCTTAACGTCCTTCTAACTGTACTGCCATCCAAAGAAATAAAATTTGCCCAGGAAGTGTTTTTCATTTTTACTTCTGTGCTGTGATCCATTGTATCAATTCAGTCACCTCAGCTTCACACTATCTAAACCTCTGTTCCATCACTCGTTAATATTAATCTTATTGGTGTTAACCTTATTATTGTGCATTTGTTACTTTTTTCTATTTTCTCCCCTCTTGTCTACAATCTACCATCTACAAGATGCACTGCAGAAACTCACCAAGGCTTCTTCAACAGCACCTCCCAGACCTGCGACCTCTACCACCTAGAAGGATAAGGGCAGCAAGTGCATGGGAACACCACCAAGTTCCCCTGCAAGTCACACACCATCCTAACTTGGAAATATATCGCCGTTCTTTCATCGTCGCTGGGTCAAAATCCTGGAACTCCCTCCCTAACAGCACTGTGGGAGTACCTTCACCACACGGACTGCAGCGATTCAAGAAGGCGGCTCGCCACCACCTTCTCGAGGGCAATTAGGGATGGGCAATAAATGCCAGCGACGCCCACATCCCATGAATGAATATAAAAAAACTTTTGGGGCATGCTTCTACAAGTGCCACCAATCCTCCAACACCTAGTCCAAGTGGCTGTTCTTCATGCATGAGCCAGAATGGTGAGTCAACAGGATATTCAACAATAGCGGGCACCACAGCCAAGTCCCAACCTGGTACACTTTCCAACAGGAGTCAGTGGATAGTGATTCAAAGCAGGAATCCCGGCTGATTTTTATCTTCCCCAGTCATTGCCCTAGCTGAGTCAGGTACCTCCGCACAGATTAGGAATCACACCTGGGATGATTTCATCTGTATGACATATAGGCCTAGAAATTGGCCTGAGGCGCCCAAGCGGCGCAAAGTTCGCCTGGGCACTGGAATTTGCGCCGCGATCGCCACATTAGCGATCGCCGCAAATTCAGTTGAAGTGCCCCTAGAGGGAGACGGGGCGCGGCTCGAGGCGCTCCGCGTCCCTCTTAGGGCGCTGAAACTGAATATCGCAGTGCAACGTGCCGCAGCGTGTCCACGCTGCGGTACTGCAGGCCTTCCTCCCACTGTTAAGGGGGCGGGGCCTGCAGCAGCGCGAGCCCCGATCACGAGTGCCGGCAAAAGAGCCCGGCACCAAGGACAAGTGCCGGGCTCTCGGGAAACAGCCGGCAATGCCGCGGGGGGGGGGGGGACCAGGAGGCCGGGGATGGAGGTGCTGGCAGGCAGCCGCCGAAAAAGCGGCCACCCCGCACCTCCACCTTAACTTGCGCCTCTGCCGGCACAGTAAGGCCCCGTGAACCGCTACAGTGGCGTTCACTACCAAATATCGCGATCGGGGCGCGAATGGGGCGCTGCACACACTGATGATGTCATCGGTGGCGGCGCAGCGCAAATGTCTAACGCCACCATTAGCGCCCCTGCTGAATATCGCGGGAGGCGCAGCCAGTGGTGCTACAGCCACTGACTGCCTCTTTAGGTGCTAACAGGTGGCGCTACTCACCCAATTTTTCCCCCATAATGTCATACTAGGTAGTTCCTTTAGCAAGTAGGCCATTAGGGCTGGGAATTGTTTCCACCGTTAAATATACATATGCTGCTAACAATGTGATAACACTGCTCTTTCAGTGTTTAACAGGGTGCTAAGGCCAGAATATTATTTCATGATATGAAGAGAGCTAGAATGGGTTACTGATGTACATGAAGCTACTGAGTTTGCTTTTCAACAGTGGCTGCTGCATGCTCATAAATGGCTTGCTCTAAACCGCAGTGGTAAAATCAATCATTAATTGAAGAGAAAGATGAGTAATGCAAGGGCAGAAATGACTTCATCACTGGGATCCAGTTTCACTTCAACTATCCATTTTCGCAACCGTTGTTTGTATGATTAAAATAAATCAGATCCCAAATGTGATATAACTTGTTGCTACATTTTATTACGTTTTTAATTTGAGTTACTAATCCCAATTTACCTAATGCTACTTGTATCTATCGGACAGTATTTTGCATACAGTAATGCCTTTCATCTACCTAACATCATCAATTGCCGGTTCCTAATGCCATGCAAAGCTCAGGAGTATTACAATGCACATGGGCTCTATTTCAGTGAAGAATCCACTCCTGTACATTGCTGAGATGAGGATGACGGTTTTCATATGAGTACAAAAATAGTTTGCAATAAGATGCTTCAATCTGGTTAACTTCAGTTCTGTCGCTGTCTCTTGTTGCTACATAGCGCAAGCAGTTTCGAACCTAAATACAGATTAAGGCGGAGCGATGGGTATGTAGTAAAGCTACGAGCTCTGCGAGTTTGGGGAAAGCTGTTGACGTTGCTGAGTGGTGGAGAATAGTAAAATCGTTTTTTTAAAGTGTCTTATTTCCCAATTGCTGATTGATGTACCAGTTAACCAAAACTGTGACAAAGAACGGCAAGTAATAGGTCTAACTGAGACTAGCCTGACCATCACTATTATCAACTAAAACTAAAAGTCAACATTAGCCATTTGGATTAAACAATCTAATATAAAATTGTTTGGAATTTTTTTTCCAAGGGTAACTTAGTCATTCTCTAATGCACACTGTGACCTGCAGATTATATAACAGATTCTAAGCACCTGGTCACAGAGTGGCTAATGGTAATATTTTAAACCTCCCTCTGTCTTATGCTAACAAATATTATTTGTATTCAGCTAAGAGTAATCTGAACTAACCAAAATATGGTGATTCTATTCAGATATTGATGGCGCGACTTTCTGGGGAAAAGAGAATCCGATGGTTCAAGTTAATGAGTATTTTACAAGAGCCTTTAATAACTAACTTGGGAATTATAATAATACCCAGCTTTCAGATCATGGCGAGAAGACAGAAGCCAATAACATCTAAAGCAGGAGATTACTCTCCATGCTGATTAGATTGCTGTGATTGAAACAATGGCAATGGAGGTAATAATGGTTAAAATAAGATCAGACAAACAAACAGGAGATAAATAAAATGTATTGATGAAGGATACATAGAATCTGGACTGATCAGCGGATACCTAAATAGGTTTAAATACTCTGAGCTACCTTAGTGTTATAGTTGGTGTTTGAAGAAAGAGGACGACTGATTTGTGAATGGTCAAGAGGATTCTGGGAACAGGTCAGATTGGGAATTTAAAGGAACCAATCCAGGTAGGCCATGTGTGTACAATGATTCAAGTGATTGACTACTTAAATCAATACTTTAAACAATTCATGAACCAATTAAGTGAGACTGTGTTAATGGAGCGTTTTTGACGCACAAGGAAGCAGTAATCTTTTTCTGACGAATGCTCCATACTAGTTAGGCAAAGAAAGGTGGCAGTTTCAGTCACAGGGATTCAGGTCAGGAATACCAGATGTAAGTCAAGCCTCTCAATAAACCAAGTTGAAGATCATATGGTAGGCTTCTGTTCCTATGTGGCATGCACACAAAACTCTGTAGGGGAAAAATTCGGTATCGACCATTTTATATAAGATTACATAGGATATACAACAACAACAACAACTTGTATTTATATAGCACCTTTAACATAGCAAAATGTCCCAAGGCGCTGCACAGGAGTATTTCAAGACAAAAAATTTGACACCGAGCCACATAGGGATAAATTAGGGCAGGTGATCAAAAGCTTGGTCAAAGAGGTAGGTTTTAAGGAGCGTATTAAAGGAGGAAAGAAAGGTAGCAAGGCAGAAAGGTTTAGGCAGGGAATTCCAGAGCTTAGGGCCTAGGCAACAGCAGGCACGGCCACCAATGGTTGAGCGATTATAATCAGGGATGCTCAAGAGGGCAGAATTAGAGGAGCGCAGATATCTCGGTGGGGGGGGGCTGGAGGAGATTGCAGAGATATGAAGGGGCGAGGCCTTGGAGGGATCTGAAAACAAGGATGAGAATTTTGAAATCAAGGCGCTGCTTAATCGGGAGCCAATGTAGGTCAGCGAGCACAGGGGAGATGGGCAAATGGGACTTGGTGCGAGTTAGGACACGGGCAGCCAAGTTTTGGATGACCTCAAGTTTATGTAGGGTGGAATGTGGGAGGCCAGCCAGGAGCGCATTGGAATAGTCGAGTCTAGAGGTAACAAAGGCATGGATGAGGGTTTCAGCAGCGGATGAGCTGAGGCAGGGGCAGAGACGTGCGATGTTACGGAGGTGGAAATAGGCGGTCTTTGTTATGCTGGGGATATGTGGTCGGAAGCTCATTTCAGGGTCAAATATGACACCAATATTGCGAACAATGTGGTTCAGCCTCAGACAGATGTTTGGGCGAGGGATGGAGTCAGTGGCTAGGGAACAGAGTTTGTGGCGGAAACAGAAACAGAAACAGATACGGCACAGAAACAGGCCATTTCGGCATTTATGCGCCACTCGAGCCTCCTCCCATCTTTCCTCATCTAAATCTATCAGCAGAACCCTCTATTCCCTTTTCCCTCATATGCTTGTCCAGCCTCCCCTTAAATGCATCTATACTATTCACTTCAACCACTCCCTGTGGTAGCGAGTTCCACATTCTCACCACTCTTTGGGTAAAGAAGTTTCTTCTGAATTCCCTATTGGATTTCTTGGTGATTATCTTATATTGATGTCCTCTAGTTATGCTCTTCCCCACAAGTGGAAACACTCTCTCTGTATCCACTCTATCAAAACCTTTCATAATTTTAAAGACCTCTATTAGGTCACCCCTCAGCCTTCTTTTTTCAAGAGTAAAGAGACCCAGCCTGTTCATCCTTTCCTGATATGTATACCCTCGTATTTCTGGTATCATCCTTGTAAATCTTCTCTGCACCCTCTCCAGTGCCTCTAAATCCTTTTTAGAATATGGCGACCAGAACTGTACGCCGGACTCTAAGTGTTCGATACAAGTTTAGCATAACTTCACTACTTTTCAATTCTATCCTTCTAGAAATAAATTCTGGTGCTTGGTTTGCTTTTTTTATGGCCTTGCTAACCTGTGTCGCAACCTTTATAGTGATTTGTGTATTTGTACTCCGAGATCCCTTTGTTCCTCTACCCCACCTAGACTCGCACCCTCCAAATGATAAGTGACCTCCCTATTCTTCCTACCAAAATGTACTACCTCATATTTATCTGTGTTGAACTTCATTTGCCAATTAATGTCCTCCTGTAACTTGTTGCAGTCCTCCTCTGTATTGACAACCCCCCCCCCAGCCAATTTGGTGTCATTCACAAATTTAGAATTGTGTTTTTGATTCCTAAGTCTAAATCGTTAATGTAAACTGTGAACAGCAAAACCGCAAAAAAAACTAGAACAGGAAAGATAAGTTTTTTTTCTACTTACCTCGACCACCACGCCTTTAATCATCGCCCCCCCTGAAGCGGCTGGTCGCCCAATGCATGCCTCCTGTAGCTGTCGGTGTTTTTGCCCGGCACTGCTACAGGGCATAGAAGTCAATTTCGGGTCCGGGGTGCTACCGGGGCGATGTGCACGGCAATGACATCACTATCTCCGGGCGAAGGAGATTGGGGTGCATTGTCATAGTGCCATCGCAAAATTCTCGCCAAATACGGCAGGAGTTGACGTCAACGCCACGCCCGGTCACAAAGCAATTTGCGCCCCATTAGCATTCCCGGGGGGCACTAACATGAGGCACAAAGGCACCCAGTTTCACCCCCCCCCTTGGCTTTGGGAGGTTCAGGGGTGATTAGAGTGCAGAGTGCGGGGATTAGATACTTTGCTGATGTTAGGTAAAAGTACCCAGTGTATTGATGACGTGGAATAAAAGCCGTCAATTTCCTCAGAGCTCCGCCTGCTCCGCCACTGTAATAGGATATAGGCAAGAGGTTTGGTTGAGCTGAAGTTTATGGCATGTGGTGGATGGAAGGTTGACCAGGAGAGCACTGGAATAGTTAAATCTGGAGGTAGCAAAGGGATAGATGAAGGTTTCAACAGCAGATAGGCTAAGGTGGTGGTGGGTGATGTTACAGAGGCGTAAGTAGGCAGTCTATGTCCTGGAGATTATATGGGGTCGGAAGCTGAGCCCTAGGTTGAATAGGATGCCAAGGTTTCAAACAGTCTGATTCAGCCAATGGCCAATGAGGGGGATGGTGTCAGTGGCGAGGGCACAGAGTGTACATATATTAAAAATAATTATATATTGTGTGTTAGATTGGCTTAGTTGCTTGTCTCAGCTTCTGTGTCAGAAGGTTGTGGGCTCAAGCTCCACTATAGACTCAATTACATAATCTAGGTTGACACTTCAGTGCAGTACTAATGGAGAACTGCATGGTCAAAGGTACCGTCTTTCGGATGAGACATTAAACAGAGGCCCTATCTGCCTGCTCAGGTGGACATAAAATATTCCATGGCACTATTTGAAGAAGAGCATGGAGTTCTTCTTGTCCTGGCCAACATTCTTTCCTAGCAAGTACCACCAAAAACAGCTATCTCGTCATTATTCATTTGCTCATTTGCTGTTTGTAGGACCTTACGATGTATGAATTAGTTACCGCATTCGCCTCCATAACAATAGCTACTGCACTTCAAAAAGTAATTAATTGGTTGTAAAGTGCTTTGGAACATACTAAGGACATGGTAAGGTGCTATTTAAATGCAAGTTCTTTCTTGTATAGAAATGAAAACAGATTACACAGATTCAGTACCACAGACACATAGGGAGAAATATTGGCTTGCTACAGAGACACAAAGGATAATTGGAAACTGAGCCCTAACACGGACAAGTTATATTTCTTACAACGTGAGATTTAAAATTGATACAATCTGCCCATTTCAGATCCTCAACCAAAACCAACACCCTTTGTGGATCCACTATCAGATAATATAGTAACAGGAATCACTGCACAGTTCCCAGAACAGATTCCCAGCGATTAGTTTTTATTTGTATTAGGGCAACTAATTCCTACAAGTGACAGGGTTGTCTTGCCATCATGTTACTGTGAGAATGTTGCAAATGACAGTAAGAAATCAGTCAGATTGAGGTTTCATTCCCATTGCTTATGACGTGTGGGGTGTTCTGGATAAAAGAGGATTTGTTTTCAACTTTTATTGAGCCATTTAGCACAAATTTTGTGCACTCCAAGGCTGGAACAATGGGCTTTCCAACATTTATATTGGCTAAGTGGCTCATTAAATGCTCGAGAATCATTAAAGGAGTTATTATTACAGGGGAAATCATGATTGTCTTTTTTATGTTCTCACAATCAAAATCATATTCTCAGAAATCACGCCTCTGAAAACCATATTTTTTGCGCAATTTTGTTGGCAGGTTGAAAATTAGGAAGAAAAATAGCTAGATTTCTCTTTTTAATGAACAGAGGAAAGTATAACTCTAGTCACTAAAAGTAACGTTCATAACAATAGCATTTTCCTCTTTGTAATGCCACTGTTCATGTCCTTCTGAGTTTGAACCATTGTTGTAATTTTACTTTGATGTACCATTTTGTAAGCTATGTTGTATTTTTAATGACTGTTTCAGTATTACTTAAGTCTGTCAGCCACTCAAGTTGGCGAACCCTTGATGTTCTGGCAACCTTCCCATTCCGGTTTTCAAGGTAGCTGCATGCAGAATAAATAAAAAAAAAGTGCTCAAAGTGAAGGGTGCACATTTTTGGTTTTGTTAAGGCTTCAAATACAAAGAACAATCTTCAAGCATCCTGAGCTCTCAAGGACCTTCTGAGAGATTTTGATGCAATATTTTCCATCCTGTAAAGATAAATTTCCCAACTGGCACTCAGCCAGATCAAAAGACTGAATGTAACCCAGTATTCCCTTTCTCTTGTGTTTGTATCCGCCAGAATTCCAGGAGTATCGCCCCCGAAGAATAAAAGTTACTGCAGTAATGGTTTGTTAGTAATCTTATCTTTCACACTTGTCAACATTGTAGCAATGCATTTTAACATGTAATTATCTGAAATGGATGTGAAAGTGGTGATCTGTTAAGAGGTTGTGAAGACCCGTTTTCACTTAATGATGGCATGAGTCAATCATGCTCAGTCAGCCTCAAAGTAAAACTGAATTGTGTACTCTTCACACTGGTTCAAATCAAATCTGTTCTTCT
This sequence comes from Somniosus microcephalus, assembly GCF_052327205.1. Classification (NCBI taxonomy): domain Eukaryota; kingdom Metazoa; phylum Chordata; class Chondrichthyes; order Squaliformes; family Somniosidae; genus Somniosus; species Somniosus microcephalus. The sequence goes on along the minus strand of NC_140996.1, from coordinate 27,749,356 downwards.
AATGCTAAGATCACAATACAATGCACAAAGTTTATTCACAATGAGCATTGGTGTCAATGTTGATTTTACTAGGGCTTCTTATTGCCACAGAACAAAACACGTATCTTATTCAATGATGCTGAGTGGGTATTGTGTTGTTGTAAACTCCTATTTTCACCCTTCTTCTAACGCTGCTGACTCTCGCTGTCCTTCTGTACCTTAGTCAAGTGGCTACTCTTCATGGGTGACGAGACAGTGAGTGTCAACAGGCTAATTGACCATGGGTCCGTGACACCTGAACTTCAGCCAACATCCTCACATGCATTTTCTAGCAGGGATAGCAATCAGAAACCTTGCTGGTTTAACTCCTTCTTAGCATAGGGCCGCTGTGGCCGATTGTAGCCACTTTTGTTGACACCTTTTCTGACGTCAGTTAACTGAGCAAAGACTGTGGATTAAACTTGGAACCTTCTGGTTTGTATGACCCCAAAACTATACACTTGCCCGTACAAGTAGCAGAGGATAGTCTAGCATTTAAAAACAAAACAACTGTAGACCAGATTTGATTTCCATTGTAGTACAGGTAGAACGTCCCGAATCCAGCAACCTCGGGACCGAGGCCGAGCCGGGTTTTGAGTTTATCCGGACTTCGGAACGTGTTTCTGATGTCCGAAGTCCGGAAACGCCCGAGCCCAGGTTGCGATATTTCCGGACTCCGGACATCAGAAACACGTGCCGAGTCCGGAAGTGCCTGGGCCCCGGTTGTGCTTTTGGTAAGCCTCCCTCAGGATGTCTGAATTCCGGAACATTTTATGGATTCCGGACCCCTGCTACCAATTGCCCCGGAGTCCGAATTCTGGAACATTCCGGATTCTGGATCTCTGGATTTGGGACGCTCAACCTGTACTGATAAATACATCAGTGACATGAAGGGTGAACATAAACACAAAGGAATTCATTTTAATTCCTCTATTACCACTGGCACAAGACTTTCTTGTCACGGTGTTACAGAGGGGTGAGGACAGAGAAGTGTTCTGTGTCACTGCTTTTATACATATATGTAGGGTACATACATATTAGATAAGCCCTTGTACAGTGATACTTATTTCGATGCACAGACTAAATTTATAAAAGCCTCACGGTATCAGAGTGGCGGCACTGAAGGAACTAAATTTACATGTAATATGAAAGTAAGGAGTTCTAAGACAATATCACATTTCAAATATTTGGTTCTATTACTGTTATGGTTCTATCTGATTGCATCTGTGACATAGTTTTTATTTTTTTAATATAAATATAAATAAAATGATGAGGGGCCTAGATAGAGTGGCTAGGAAGGACCTATGGCCTAAAAATTCGGTGGCGCCAAGCTCGCCTGGGTGCCGGAAGCCCCGTCCCGGAAGGAGCCAGGAGCACCAGTGGGATATTCAGTTTCAGCACCCCAAACGGAAGCGGGGCACTGCTCGAGGAGCCCCGCGTCCCTCTTGGGGCGCTGAAACTGAATATCGCAGCGCAACATGCCGCAGCGCTGTGGCACGGCGCACTGCGGTACTGCAGGCCTTCCTCCCCTTCTTAAAGGGGAGGGGCCTGCACCAGCGCGATCTCCGAGGAGAGGTGCCGGGCTCTCGGAACACAGTCGGCACTGCCCGGGGGGTGATCAGGAGGCCAGGGAGGGCAGCACGAGGAGGTGCTGGCAGGCGGCCACCGAAAAAATGGCCGCCCCGCACCTCCCCTTTAATTTGCGCCACTACCACCACAGGCAGGCCCCCCTGAACCGGTCACGATTTGCGACCGGCGCTACGGGGGGGGCGCGACCCAATATCGCGTTCGGGGCGGTAGCGGGGCGCTGCGCACACCAATGACATCATCGGTGGTGGCGCAATGCTACAGGCTAACGCCGCCATTAGCGCCCCGCTAAATTTCGCGGGAGGCGTGGCCAGTGGCGCTAAAGCCACTGAGTGCCCTCTTTAGCTGCTAACTGGTGGCGCAGCCCACCGAATTTCTAGGCCTATTTCTCTTAGCAGAAAGGTCAACAACCAGGGGCCATAGACTTAAAGTAATTGGTAGAAGGATTAGAGGGGAGTTGAGGAGAACTTTTTTCACCCAGACGCTGGTGATGGTCTGGAACTCACTGCCTGAAAGAGTGGTAGAGGCAGAAACCCTCATTGCATTTAAAAAGTATTTGGATATGCACTTGAAGTGCCGTAACCTAGAGGGCTACGGACCAAGAGCTGGAATAGGGGATTAGGGTGGATAGCTCTTTTACGGCTGGCACAGACACAATGGGCCGAATGGCTTCCTTTTGTGCCATAAATTTCTATGATTCTATGGGCTGGATTTTGCCAATGGGGAGCTTTTGGAAGCGGGACTCCCACTTGTCGGGTTTTAGTTCCGCCTCCATCGACTTCTGGCCAACCCACACTATTTTCCCTTGATTAACCTTGTTAAGCCCACCCAGCGGGCTTAGCAGGCCAATTAAGGGGAAGCTGGTTACAGAGAACGTCAGCATATGACATTTCATCTGTGAATTATCATCGTTTGACAGCTCTGTGAAGCTGTCAAACACTGACATTCTCTGTTGTTTGATGAGTTCTTGTATTCAAGACTCATCAAACCTCTTGTGAGCAGAAATTAGATGGTTGTTGCATTGGAGAATGCAGCAGCCATCTGTCATCTCTGCCGGTGAGATGTGAGACTCTCCGCATCCCCAACATTTGAAGCCTGCAGGAAAAAACAAAGGTAAGTAAACATTTTCTATCACTTTCCACTCACCTCACATACTTACCTCTCCACACTTGTACCCATCACTTACCGTCACTGTGCACTTTTGCACCCCTCCGACCCCTGCAAACCCACTGCTCGCCTCGGTGACCCTGGCGGGGTTCACAGTCTTCGGGAAGCCCGCACTTGTGTGGGTAAAATGGGGATAATCTTCTTATCTGCCTGTTAACCAACTGTTAACAGGTAGTTAAGTGGCTGTTATCCCCTTCCCACCTCCAGGAGACGGGACCCGGCACGGGTCGGCTACCCGCCTCCCGGGAAGATGGCATGGAGGCGGGTTGAGGGCGGGATGGGCACCTGCCCCCAGATTCTGCCATTTTCTCAGCAGTCCCGCCTCCATACCCACGTCCCCAGGGCTGGCAAGATCGCGCCCTATGACTCTATCAAGCCTTTTTGGTTCCAGTTAGCACCTATGATCCTCTGGCACCAATTCCATTCAAACGTAAATTGTCTTCTTGTACTAAGAGTTAAAAGTAGGAATGTTTTACAATGTTAAAGGCGCTATATAAATGCAAGTTTTTGTTGTAGGATACAAAGTCTACCTGTTGTACCATTTTATAACACATAAAAGCAATAAGAATATGTGATAAACAGTTACCTCATAAGTTTATTCCACATATTGGAGGTAAGAACCTGGTCAGAACTATGTTCCTAAGAGCTTTTGCAATTGGAAAAAAAACTCAAGCAAATGTACATTTACTCTCCACTCCAGCCAGTGCTAGCCATAACCAGAACAACTCACTTCCAAATGGTCCTGCTTCATAATACTTTATTATGTGCAAATAAATAGGACTTGTGCTGGACCTTAACTCCATTAGGTAAGTTTATTTTCAATGTTTAACAAAATAGCATGAAATTGGAACATTTATATTGTATAAAGAGAATTTGTTGAATATGATGTTTGCTTCATGTGTGAAGAAATTTATGCAGACAAATCTGACATTGTACAACTTACTATTTTGTATACTCCATGTATCCCTTAGAAGCTGCAATGGAGATTCTAAAGGAACTAAATTTAAGTCACTGTTAAAGTTTAGGACAGTAACTGTTAGGTTCCAAAGACTGCTGCTAAATTTAAAAGTGGAATTACAAAGTGCAACACATTATACCATGTTATTGTTGACAATATACAGCTTTTTATGATTTTCCAGAAGATGTTATTTATTTAATTCGATGTGATTAACACATTAGCAACTTGGATGTAATTTCCAAATATTACACTTTAATTTACTAAACAGACAATACATGCACACATCCCCACGTTTAACATCAATCAATCATTAAAGTTACAGAAGACCTATGGAAGATGGAATAATTTTTCAAATTACCCGGATTAAAATATACAAATGATAATATGATTTAGTTTAGTTTTATCGTACTGGTTAAGAAATAGCATTGACAAAATGTTAAAATACACGTATTCTATAGGCAGAAAAAAATAAACTTCCAGACAGAATGTGGTGTGTTAAAGTTGGACCCCCACCCCCAATGGAAAATTTGGAAATCTTTAGACATTATACCTTAAATGGCTTTTTTGTACCCCCCAACTCCTCTGTTTTATATCTCTCCTACCCAAATTTATTTACAGGCAAACCTATTGGAAATACAATCCAGGAATAATGTCGGAAAGGCTGCTGCTGGCAGCTCATCTATTTTTTATACGCCACTCAGACAAATGAAACATGAGCCACCCAGAACAAGGGGACCTTTTGACACTTCAAAGGAAACCCCTATGGGTGGTTTCCTCTTGAAGCTGTGCTAAACTGGCTCTATCTCCTCAGCTGGAAGCTGCCAATGTCTCATTAACCCCTAAACAGGCCGCGCAAGATCCTTTCTTTTCTGGCATAATTACGGCGCACACTCCTGTTATGCTTCCATAGAATGGCAACATTGTTACGGCAGTGCTCGAAAACACCTTCTTAATTGAGAATACATAAGACAGCGCACTAGCTAGCTGAAGGGACTTCCCACTTTGCATGAATTATTGTTCCCTTTCAAATAGGGAAAATGATAAAATCCCTCGGAAAGATAAGGAATGTGCTGATATGCAATATCCTGCTTATTAACTTCAAATTCACATGAACTTTAATTGTTTATCAGGCTCATTTGGCAGTGTTAATGTCTTTACAAATTAATTATCCAAATTAGTCATGCCTTTTGGAGTTTTCCAGATGAATAGACTATACAGTAGCTTAGAAGAATTAGAAAAACAGCAGGGAATCAATGTGCAGCTGTTTGTAGTTAAAACGGCTGAAAATCTTCACTGAGAGCGCACTAGCATCAAGAAGCAAAGGAAGCTCCATTGCTTGTACATGACATTATCTACAGTACCTGAGACACACCTGGGACAAAAGGGCACAAACGACCTTTGCAGTTCTAAAGAGGCTTGTGTGATAGTGTAAAATCAACAAGTCTCAACAAATGACGAAGTTCTGCTGCTAAGTCTGCATTACATATAAGTGATGAAATCTGCAGTTAAACAGACAGAGTTTGGCTTTTAAGCTTATTGGAGAAAGATAATAATAAAATATTTCTCAGAGAGCATTTAATTGTACCAAAGATTTCAGAACTATTAGCCCAACACAAAGTAATGTTTGATTAAAACCGTTAAATATTAAAACATATCTTCAACATGTTCTAAAATTTGTAGTAGTCAGTGCTCTGATTGTAGTATTCAGTCCTTGTCCATGTCGCTTCCTACATCTGTGCCGATCACTCCCACAACTCCTTGTTTGAATCCCTCCATTTTGATTTCTACCCCTCCCACATCACCGAAACAGACCTAACCAGAGTCATGAAGCATTATTCTCTGTACTATGACTGTGGTGCATTGTCCCTCCTCATCCTCTTTGCTGCCTTTGACATGGCTGACGACACCATTATCCTCAAATGCATCTCCTTCGTTATCCAGCTAGGGGAAATTACCCTCACTTAGTTCCATTATTACTTATCTGAACATAGCCAAAATATCATTACTAATGGTTTCTCTTCCACAACCGAGTCGTCACCTCAGAAGTCCCATCAGGATCCATCCTTGGAGCCTTCCACCTCCTCATCTAACATGCTCCCCCCATATTGATATAATCCATTGACCTGGTGTCTAATTCCACTCGTTTGCTGACGACACCTAGCCCTACCTCACCACCACCTCACTTGGCCCCTCCACTGTCTCTGTGCTGTTAGACCGGCTGCCCGACATTCATGGTGAACTACAATTTCTTCCAACCAAACATTGGGAAGAGCAAAGCCATTTTCTTCGGCCCCTAGCACAAACTCTGTAGGCTCCCCACCGACTTCACCACCCCCTGCCCCCCCACTTGACACTGTCTCAGGCTGAACCAGAATGTTCACAATTTCAGCATCCTAGCTTCTCCCAAGCTGAGCTTCAGGCCCTATATTCTCTATGTTACAAAAGTGCCTACTTCCATCTTTGTAACGTCACCTGCCTTCACCCCTGCTTCAGACAATCTGCTGCTGAAACACTCATCCATGCCTTTGTCACTTCCAAACTCCACTATTCCAATGCCCACCTAGCTGTCTTTCCAATCTCCATTCTTCCTGGTAAATTCCAGCTCATACAAAACTCTGCTGCCCATATCGTGTTCCTGCTCACCTAGCACCCTTATCAGCACTGACCTGCATGGGCTCTGGGTGAAGCACTTTTACCTAAAGGTACCAAACACTGTAATAAAGAGCAAATATTGGCAAAAGTTCTTTCTTTCATTCCTAACACACAAATCTAAATGCACACAGCCATTAAACAAAAGATAACAGTAATGTATTTTACACACATTTAAAAGCTTCAATTAATCTTGTGATAATAATTGTCTCTACTATAAATTGAATAGCTGATTTATCAGATGTTTAGAAAAAATTCAAAATGTACGTGGAGCAGGCACACTCTGTTACATGACACCACATACAATCAGGTCTTATGTAACTATTGGTTTCATTGCCTTATCATATATGTCACAACATTTTGACAGCACTTGGCACACCTCTTACAGAGCAGCAGTTAAAGTAGAAAGCATATTATATATGATCCAGCCCAATATAAAATAACAAATAGCTAGCAATGAGATTAAGGCTGTAATTCAATTTCAGCTTTCTGCTGACATACATAAACAGTTTATGTGTGTTTCTGCCTTCTGATTGATTGAGCTACAGCCATGTATCTCACCTCCAGTTATCTTTTATCCTACATTTAATTAAAGCAGCCAGTTCGGTGAATTTATGGAAATGATATGGACATTGTGGGCCCAGTAATTTAAAAAGTCTCTTTGTGCAACGTGATGGCGCAAGCAGTGACTACTGTGCAATATTTGCATCACAAAGATCGGGGTCACATGGCTGACTGTCACTTGAATTTGTCTGCCTGTGCTTGGGTGAGATTCAAGAGCTGACATTTCAGGCCCCTGGCTGGAATCCTATGTTAGACCAAAAGATTCCATCTAATGTGAAGAAAAGAAAACTTTCTCACTCTCTCTGACTTGTTCTTCCTGCTGGCTCACATTGGACAGGTGTGGACACCAGTTATGGAGAGGTCCAGGGCCCAAGCTGTCCAAGCAGGATGCCTGTCGTCAAGAGCCCTGTGAAAAGAGATAAATGCTGGAGAAGCTGGAGCATAAAAGGTAGTAAAAATAAAACCTCTTTCATATATCAAGCCTATGTTTTCACTGTTATATTCTGAATATAGAAACCAACAATGCCTGCATTAGGACCAAGATTGAATAATTCAATCATATGTATCAGTTACAAAGTATTTTTCTGCTAATTTATTAAAAGAGAACAATTCTTCATAATACATAAACCAAATAAGTAGCTTTGTCAGATGGTTTCTTAGCTGAAGGTGTCATTCGGTTCATTAACAAACCACATAAACCAGAAAGTCCCAGATTTGAACTTTGGTGTGGGCTGATCTGAAGCATGCGAGCAGCCAGTATGCATACAATTGTCTTCTGTGCTCCCGGACTAGAGAGGGGAAAAAAATCATCCAAGGTTCTGCCTCTTTATCGCTATCCAGTACTTGAAAGTGTGGATGTATGATATCAGGTGAGGACAGGGTTCTGATGGCTCCCATGTTAAAACAGCCTGCCAACACTCACCGTTATCCCTCACACGTGAGGAATGAGCACTTGGGTGAAGCACTAGAGAGCTGCTGGCACCGACAGAACTATGTAAATGCAAGTTATTTCTTTCCATATGTTAGCAACAGTTATTGTCCTTTAGCTAAAGATGGGGAAATGGTGGAAAAAATGTTTTCAACAAATATGCTTCCCATGAGATGTTTATAGGTATAAGGAGAATTTGGTAGATATGTAGAGTAGGTCTTGATTCTTTAGATTCTTTACAAATGACAACACACTGATGCTTCTGATTTGATTCTGTTGGTGTATCTTCAGACAGATGAGAGGTCCCCATGTACTCCACACAACATTTGAAATTATATCATAAACCTGACTCTATACCTGTGGGTGGGGGAGTCACAAGCTGATTTATGCTGCTCAGCGACACAAAAACAACTTGCATTTATATAGCGCCTTTAACATAATAAAATGTCCTGGAAAGCTTGGTCAAAGATATATGTTTCATGGAGCATCTTAAAGGAGGAGAGAGAGGTAGAGAGGCGAAGAGGTTTAGGAAGGGAATTCCAGAGCTTCAGGTCGAGGCAGCTTAGGGCACGGTCTCCAATAGTGGAGCGATTAAAATCGGGGAGGTCAGAATTAGAGGAGTGCAGATATCTCGGAGGGTTGTAGGGCTGCAGGAGGTTACAGAGATGGGGAGGAGCAAGGCCATGGAGGGATTTGAAAACAAGGATGAGAATTTTAAAATCGAGGCGTTGTCGGATTGGGAGCCAATGTAGGTCAGGGGTGATGGGTGAACAGGACTTGGTACGAGTTAGGATACGGGCAGCAGAGTTTAGGATTAGCTCAATTTAATGGCTATAATTTGAATATCACTATAAATATCACAATATAAAAATCATATACCACAATGGAAAGATATACCATGGTTAAAAAAAGATTTGTGGCTGAAGAGGTATATCAGAGGTATATGATTTTTTACACTATGGGTCCACAGACCAGTACCATGGTATAAAATTCTTGCTCACATATCTCCCCTATAATTTTGATTCATCATGATTAATATTTTAAAAGAAACCTGCAGCATTTTCAACCAGAGATTGTACAGAATCTCTGTTATTTAAGCTTCATTAATGGTAGACTTCATTTCATTATCTTTGCCATGACCTCAGAGAACAGAAGGGACAAATTGCAATGTTGAAATAAATACCTTAACTGCATCAAGGAAATAAAACAAATGGCAATTTTAAGATGAAAATTGATGCACTAGGCACCAATTTTGGACCACGTGGGTTTTATTCATTTATTAATGAGCTCCATAAAGGCACCCTCTGTGTCAGTACACATGGGAAAAACCAGCCAGACACCAATGGGCCATAAGCAGGGGCATTTCCAATGAACCCACTGACAGAGTAATAGTGACGTGCAGAGGAGAAAATTCATGTCACATCCTCCAGTGAGTACTAATTATATTGGCTTATTAATTTAACTTCAAGTGGTCTCATACATGAGAAGCTAAAGAGACATTACTGTTTCCAATTGATTGCGCTGAGTATGCTAGTTTTAAAACTTATAGTCACTAAGCCTTTTCCTTCTTTACCTCCTGCAAATTTTGGGCATAAAATGGCGACTTTAAAATAAGAGTAGCCAATTTTAACCCAGTAAATAGGCACGGGTTTATTTACAATCCATTAACCATTAAGCTCCATCCATTTTTTGTACTTTTCACAGTAATTGCAGTTATTTATTCTCAGCATAACATCAAATTCAAAAAAAAATCAAAATCTTGATGTTACAATTTTTTTTGGTGGTGCAATTGGGCATTTCCATCAGGTTGGCATAAGCACGTAATGCGAATCTTCTTGCTGGTGTCTGTGGGGAAAACAACCCCACTGCATCCACCCACCCCCCCACCCCACAACCCCCCATACATTGTCCTTATAATCCAAAACTGCAGTCATACTGGAGGTATTTTTAAAAAGCAATACCTGCTCTGAAGGTGCTGTGAGCAGCTCTGAGTTAGACACTGTTGGTTCAGCACTGCTTTAGAATCAAATACAAGCAAAGCATTGCGCAGGGTGAATTTTTATGGTTTGGTTTTCATTCAACAGCGTTAATTTTTTGGAATGAGTTTGAAAAGAAAACCCAAATACACAGCAAGTTGTCCGCTATAAAGCAAAAAGACAGGTTATGACTGATGTTTATTTTCCAGCATTTTCATTTCAGATTTCTCGCATTTTCAGTAAATTCCTTTCTGTTTTACAACAACAACAACTTGCATTTATACAGCGCCTTTAACATAGTAAAACATCCCAAAGGCACTTCACAGGAGCGTGATCAAATGCAGCTTGACACCAAGCCACATAAGGAGATATTAGGGCGGATGACCAAAAACTTGGGCAAAGAGGTAGGCTTTAAAAGAATTCGATTCAAATAAGTCGTGATACGATGTCATCAATCACATTAGTGTGCATCCCAGTTTACAAACACTTGGTATAAGGGAATCACAATCATTTGACCAGGGATGTGTGCCCCTTTAATAACACAAGGTGCTTTAACTGGTTAAGGGCAGCAGTGAGCAGGGAGCCTGAATTCATTGAGAACCATTCTGATTTGAACTGAATGCACTCTCGATAGGGCTGCAGTGTAAAGGTAGTTTCTGCCTCAGAATAGCAGATTTCCTTTGTTAAAGTTTGTCAGAGATCTACACTGTAGGTTAAAAAGCTGTAAAAAAAATCTACTGCTCATTGTTTGAAAAAATATCATGAAACCAGTGAAACAAATCTATTATTATTTAACAAAGACTATATTTTCCAAGAAGAGATTCATAATCATAAGCTTGGTGTAAGAAGAAGCTATTCTGGCCCCCAGAAAGATGAGAGGGCTGTTCAAGACTGCACAGGTCTTTTAGGGGAAAGACAACAAAAAGAGCCTTCTATTGCTGATGAATGAAAATGGGAAGGATGCCAACTCTTTAGTGCCATGGTTTTCATTTGAATTGTATTTACCAGCGCAGAGTGGATGATTTACTAAGTACTCAAATTCAGCTCCTGATAGCAAAGGAAAGCGAGCAGTGTAAAATCAGATATTTGGCTGTTATGTGTGTTTTGATGGTGGTGTTAAGAGTCTATGATGTGACAGATGTTTCACTGCACTATTGTGAAATGAGTAGATTATGAGACGTAATTAGATGTACATAGGAATCAATGCTGTTATCATTGGAGCCCCCGGGCTATGCAGTAGATGACAATCGTGGCAGCAGGTGGTCGAATGACTTGGAGACAGGAAGACACACCACAGGAGACTGAGTGGCAGGTTTCAGAGTTCTGGGGGGCAGGGGGGTGGGCGGTGATGAGTGAAAGATCTAAGCTGCAACATCTATTAGTACTCCTTGCTGGTAGATAAATAATACAAATATACAGCGTTTCATAAAATATGTTACTGCTTGTCTGTTCATTTTCCATCCTGCCTTCTGTTCATAAATTCTTTGTATCGGTACAGGTTATTGCAACTGATTTTGAATATAAGCTTAACCATTATTTCCAAGGTGCCTACTCTATACTGTGATAGTAAGGGCTAGAAATTCAGCTCCTTTGCGCCAGCTGTTAGTGCCTCCGGGGACACTAACGGGGCACAGAGGGCTTATCACCAGGGGGTGAAAAAAGCTCCTCCTGAGAAATTTGGCGGGGCGTTGTTGAGGCGCTACCCGATAGTGCCGCGCCCCCCGCTGGTTTCGCCCTGGGCGGCAGTGCCTCCGCCGATGACGTCATCTCCGTGCGCCGCAACCCTTAAGCGCCCCGCCGTGGCCCCTTACGCCCCACGGCAGAAATTCCGCTGCACCCCCGCGAGGCTGCCGCAGACGATGTCAGCGCCAGCCTCGCGGGTCGCGAGCCGGGCCAACCTCCACTCACAGAGCAGTACTTAAAGGGGAGGTGTGGCCGCGACCCGCGCCGCCATTTTCTTTTTTTTGGCCAACCTCCAGGTCGGCCCTCCGTGGTGTGCCATGGCATGGTCCTGTCCGCCATTGCACAGCCCGGCACTGCATCTCGGTGCCGGGCTGCGGCCGCGGCACCACGCCACCCTGGTGGCTTAGTGTGGGCCATTGGGGGCCCTGCAGAGTGCGCAACGGCCCTCCCCTTTAACTGAAGGGGCGGGGCGTTGAAATGCAGCAGTGCTCCACGAAGCCTCTGCCAAGAACTGCCGATCGCGTCCCAACATTGCCTCGGTTACCGCCCCACCAGGAAGCGGAGTGCCCGAGATTGCGCTCCACTTCCTGTGCGGGGCGGTAAGCTGAATTTAGTGGCGGGGGCGGTCCTTTCGCACCGGGCACTAAATGCCCGGCCTTAACTCGGTTACTGCCCACAAACGGGGCGTAATCGAATTTCGCGCCCTAAGTTTTTACTGCTTATTCAGCTGTGGCTCAGTGGTAGCACTCTCAGCTCGGAGTCACAAGGTTGTGTGTTCAAGTCCCACTCCAGAGACTTGAGGGATGAGACATAAAACTGAGGCCCCGTCTGCCCTCTCAGATGGATGTAAAAGATCCCACGGCACTATTTCGAAGAAGTGCAGGGGCGTTCTCTCTGGTGTCCTGGCCAATATTTAGCCCTCAACCAACAACACTAAAACAGATGATCTGGTCATTATCACATTGCTGTTTGTGGGGCCTTGCTGTGCGCAAATTGGCTGTTACGTTTCCTGCATTACAACAGTGACTCCACTTCAAAAGTACTTCATTGGCTGTAAAGTGCTTTTGGATGTCCTGAGGTCGTGAAAGGTGCTATATAAATGCATGTTCTTTCTTTCTATTCTAAATTCCAATTTTCTTCTTTTGACCAGTTTGCTCTCTGCTCCTTCCAGCAGAAGGGATATTGGTTTCTTCTTCCTTGTCGGAGCTCTTCTCTACCTGGTTGGCAGGAGGCATCATTTAATTGGGGTAAGCAGATTCTCATCATTGCTGTCCTGTCTCGCCCACTACACTGGATTGCTTTTCCAGTTCCTGAATCTTGGCTAAGCACAGGATCAGGCTCAACCGCCATGCCCCAGGGTGTCTAACAGTCTGATAATGCCATGTGATCTTGCACAGGAAGAACATCTGTCCAGGACCTGGCTTGGATGAAGTACTAAAGAGCTAGCACCCACTTGTGAAACGGCACCTCGGTCGGTCTAAGTCATCGGGTTCAAAAGAGGAAGTGGGAACATTGAAATTCCAATGCCTGATTGCCTTGTGTGCTCATGTGCCAGGCTGCCTACTTTAAAAAATCTGTTAACGGGAATTTCTGGAGTACAAGACGGCATCTTTGAACTTGCTTGAAAAGATTTTTTACTGGAGAAAAACTGCAGTGCACTCACATGGTAATTGCCATTGTTGATATCCACCATAGGGTCTTCATTACACAGGAATTTCTGGCTTGCTCTTTAAAGATCTGAGCGTCTGATTTGCTCATCTGATTTGCTCCTTTGGGAAACGGCACCAGGGTTATTTGTGCCAGCAAAAAGTGAGTTTGCAACATGCACAGATTCAAACTAATTCCCAGGGAAGGTTAGGATATTTCTTCGCTTCCAGTGCAGTTGGTATGTGCAAGTGTTGTGGACTTGTGAAGGGAACATAGCAGTTGAAATCAAGGTGCTCAAATTCCCCCAGTACATTTTTTTAAAACCTTCTTTCGGGCATGGCAGCTTCTCCCACTGACCCACAAATTAGGAAAAAGAGTAGGTCAGTAAAGCAATGCTGCGTGACTCACTTAAACAGAATTTGGCATTTTGTTTTGGATGCTGCAGCTGATAGGAAATGATGATTTAGTGCATGAATGAAGTTGCAATTGTGCCAATTTCGCTTTGAGAAATCTATCCCCCTTTCATTATTTGGTTGTCACTTGTGCGGACTTGTTTGTCCTGCCTGCTGCATAACTGAACACTTGTTTAATGATATCAGAGGCGACAGTGGATAGATCGAGTATTTTTTTAGATTGGTTTTATGTAAGCGATACATATTTTAAAAATTTGAATAACGAGATCGCCAAAATATTACATAATATTACATAGTATTTGCAGCACAGAAACAGGCCATTCGGCCCAACAGGTCGAGATCAATGGTCCCGTTAAGCTGCATGGCTACGCGAAACGGTCTATAGGTCCCGCGCAGGCCAGTCACCTGCTTTTGAACAGAAAAACTCCGCATATGCGGAAATTTGAATGGACCGCACAATAAAATTAGAGGGAACATTGGTCTATGCTGGTGTTTATGCTCCCCATGAGCCTTACTTCATCTCACCTTATCAACATTTTACTTATTGTAACAATCATGATGGACCTGTCCTTCACTATCCTCAGTATCATTCATCAAACAGCTACACAGCACCCAAGCCCTGATGTTCTGGCTTCTTTACTAATTAGTTGCTTGCAAGAAAAAATACAAAATAGACGGTGGTGGGTCTTGAAGACACATATATAAAGACTGCATCGAGTCAGCTCAGACCTCTTCTCCTCACCAGCCCAAAGTATCCAGCAGTGAATAGCACGCCAACCACTTCAATAAAACAAACATCAAACTGACAATTCTTTGCTGCATCCCTGGTTTCTTTGAGCCAGGCATTTCTACGGGTCTGCCACTATTTTAGATGCTGGCCGCTGTTTCTGCTGCTTTCCTGCAAGATTATTGCAAATATGTCGGGGGGTGGGTGGCAGGGTTGCGGGGTGGTGGTCGGGGTAAAGAAATATAGCCGCTACCCATGAAAATGATGCTGCTACGATCACATATACAGGGTGCAGAGATACTGCAGAAAAATCCACACATCATGAAAAGCATCTTGAAGAGTAAGTAAAAGGGGCAGAGATCAAATTATTGATTAATCAATACTAACCTTGCTCATGATTGATCAGTTACAAAAAGGAAAGAAATTCCAGAATCATTTGACCCATTCATATTACCAGTCAGAACTCTCAGCCTGTGTTTTTCTTTTCCCTGACACCAACTTTGCTGGCATAAAGTCTGATCATAGGCAAATATCTAAACTATACAATGTCCATGGAAGAAACAAATGAGAGAATGTCTGAGAAGGCTTGTAACGCTATGAGGATTTTTCTTTGAAAGTCGATGAAGCAAGGAGCTGTAGATGGCATGCAAATAGCTGAGGAACACAAGTTGTTTACTTCAGCACTGACGCCTCGTTATTTCAAAGCAAACGCCCCCAATAGTAATGTTGCTTTGCTGCTCTGTGTTTCTTACTTATCCCTGTGCCGTTCCTGCCTGCTCTCCCAGGGTGCTCAGCTCCTGGTGGTGTTTTGTATCACAGATTCCAGCTGCCCCCTTATATTTTCCCTCTAGCACACTGTTTCATTCTGTTCCAGTCTGCGCCTCCTAATCGACCCGCTTGTGATCTTCCCAACAATTAACATATGCTTATTAGTGACAATTGTTTAAAGGTTCGCCGGTGCCATGGTTTATGAACTGTAACTGAATCAAGAAACAAGATGGCAGGTCAGTGAGGTCCCTTGCCGCTCCTCTAAATCTTTCAAATAGCAGGCATAATTTCACAAATAATTTCCCCTTCCCAAGCAGTGTTGTACTGAACTTGTGCAGATTTTGTCGACAAAGATTTACATGCTGCACATTAAGGCAGAATTGGAGGACGGCGCGGTGAAATTTCATTTTGATATATAGCGTACATTTATTATTTTACAGGCATGAGTTGTAATTCCACTGCCCTCAGGATCAATAATTTGAATGTGTTAAAAGAAATAAGAGAGATATTTCAGGAGTGAAATAATACAAAACCTAGCACAGGGTGCACTGTTCCCAAATTAATTTCAATAGCTTTTTGTGGTTCTACAAGATGCTGAATATACCAAGCAATCTCACTAGGCAGCTCTGGCTGGTCTTTAACTTGAAGCACTAGTCATACCTCATTCATACTTGTGATATTTCAGAGTTTTTTGGCCATTCATCCTTGTGTAGCTCACTGTTTCAGGAGTCACATGCTTCTCGAAATGTTTCTCCTATTTCCCCCCTCTTTCTTGGTCAATACTTTTCCTCCTGACATCGCATTTCTGCTTGTGTCAATGTGCTGCCAGGTTTGGAGGACAGGGGGGAGTTAGGGTGTGGTCTAAAATGTACCTTCTCCAGTACCACCCAAGTGTTAACTAGGCTCAATTGGCAGTACTCTCATTTCTGAGTCAGAAGGTTATAAGTGCTAAGCCTCACTCCAGGACTTCACATAATTTAAACTGATACTTCAGATCAATATTAAAGGGAGTGCCATCTATTGGATAAGATGTTCAACAGAGTCCCAGATTGTCAGGTGGACAATATCCCATATCAACATTTGAAATAGAACAGAGAGTTGTCCTGAATAACATTTCTTTCCCAACCACCATGACCAAACTTGACTATTCATTTGCTGTTTGTATGACCTTGTTGTGTAATTGTCTGTTGTGTTTGCCTACAGCACAACACCGACTACAGTTCAAGTGTAATTCATGTGAAGCATAGAAGGACATCCTGAGGACATGAAAGGTGCTATATAAATACAAGCTTGTTCTTTCTTTCACCACTTTCAATATTGCTTTATGATCTGCTCGGGGCAGGGCTGATCCTACCAGTTTGTTGTTCCCATACTACTGAGAACTCAATTGCAGCATAGATAAGAAATTGTGAAATTTCCTCCAGCGAGAGCAGATGACTTTGTCTGCCAGTCAGAACTGTGATGTGAAATCATGGTCCTCTGGGTTGGGAGTTTGTGTTATATGAACCAGAAGTACTGCATTCTTTAATGATAGGGATAAGAGCTCAAAGCAGGTGCTGCAATGTTCTAAAATATTTGCAATACTTTGCACAGACACAGCAATGATCCCTAAAAACCCACAAGTACTAAAGTAGCAATGCATAGTCAATGGAATTCCATGCCCCATCCAATTCAGATACATTCAAATTGATTCAGATCAATCAGCCTGCCTTTTCCGAGTTTAGTTGAAATCAGATTGCCTTTGCTTGGTGCGTTTGAAACGGTTCTCCCTCCCATTTGGGAGAGCTCCAGTTGCTTTGATTCATTTGCCCATCTACATCATTGCAGCCTGTGAATTTAGGAAGGCTTGGCTTGTGGCTCTGTTTCCGGTCATTCCCAGGTTATAATTCCTATAGGGTGACTATGCCACTAACATGCTGAATTTGAAATGTCTTTGCTCTTTATTGATTTTAATAGGGTAATAAATGAATCTATATTTTTGTTCCTAGGTGATTGCCAATTCAGCAACATGTCAGGCAACATGAAATCCTTAAGAGCGGCTCAAGGTCTCACCTGATTTTTTTCCCCTTTTCGCACATAAGTGGCCTCCACTTCACACCTCTTCTTGACTGCCTGATTATTCTGTTTTTAAAAAATGTATTAATGACCGCTAGATAGCTAATAAGAGTACATGAACAAAGAAAGAAAGATAAAATCGCATTTACATAGTGCCTTTCATGACCTCATGACGTTCCAAAGTGCTTCACAGCCCTTGAAGTACAAATGAAGTCTAATCACTGTTGTCATGTTGCCAATTTGCGCACAGCAAGGTCCCACAAAGAACAATGAGATTAATGACCAGATAATCTATGTTTTGGTTGAGGGATCAATGTCAGCTAGGACACCGGGAGGACTCCTCCCTTCTTCTTCAAAAGGTATCATGGGATCTTTTACATCTACCTGAGAGGGCAGATTGGGCCTTGGTTTAATATCTCATCTGAAAGACGGCACCACCGACAGTTCAGGACTCCCTCAGTACTGCACTGAAATGTCAGCCTAGATTATGTGCTCACGACCCTTTGACTCAGAGGTGCTACCACTGAGCCAAGGCTGACACTAAGCAGCATGGAACAGGGACAGAGAACAAGCTAAAATGAAAGACTGCAGCTAAGTTTGAGGTCCCTTATTCCATAGAAACTGTACATTCCCACACTATTCTCACCTTTACCTCCATTAGATTTAAGTATTAGTTTCATGTTGATTCACATGAAGCTAATTTACCATTGCTGAGCAGGTTATGTTGATTGTACACGCCTGAAAACTCTGGATCGCTCTGAACTTGGGAGCACCACCAACACCAGCAGTCCATACAGGTGCCGCACACAAGGAAGCATGTTACAGAATACATGGCATTGAAATTCATAATCTGTGCAACACTTCGTAGAAATATATAGAAGTTACAACATGGAAACGGGAGATTGAGCCTGACCAGTCTGTCAGTGTTTACCTTCAACAAAAGCAAATCACATTTATCCACCTACTTTCCATATCCCTTCATCCCCCTTTCCTTCATCTCTCTATCCAGTCTAACCTTGAATGTTGACATAGGGGGAAAAATTCAGTTGGTTGCGCCTCCCGTTAGCACCTTAAGAAGGTGCCAAGTGGGGCGCAAAGCAACTAGCGCCCGGGCGTGGCAATATCTGCGCCTCTCGCAAAATTAACTAGATATTTGGCCGTGGCACTAAACACTACCGCCACGATCTCCTGTGCTGGCAGATCGTGACGTCAGTCGAGTGCGCAACGCCCCGGTAGCTCCCCAGACCAGATATTGAGTGGCGCCCCCTGCCTTACCGCCTGCCGCTAGCAACGACAGGTTGAGGGCAGCGTTTTGCAGTCGGGAAGGGACTGGTGGAGCGCTATTTAAAGGTGACCACTTCCTGCCTTATTTTGTTGGTGACATTTTTGCACCACGCATTCTGAGAGAGAAAAAGAGAGACTTCTGGAGAGATTCAACGCTATGTAAAGGAGTTTAGGGTACTGAGCAGCACTTTGCAGGTTCATTTTGATTTGCCCTTCCTTGTATCGATTTAGAAGAGACTGTGGGGGCTGCACTGTGACCTCTTTCCCTGGGTCTCTCCATTGTTCTTTCCAGCAGATTTGGGCCTAGAAATTCACTAGCCTTAGCGCCGCTTTTGAGGCGCTAGAGGGACTAGCGCCAGAGTTATGGCCATTTGAAAAATTGAGTGGGGCCCTAAAGCGGCGTTGCACCGGTAGCGCTGCGCCGGCACCGATGACGTCATCGGTGTGCGCAGCGTCCCGGTTGCCGTGGTAACCCGCCCGAACTCCGAAATTGAGTTGCGGCTGCCTCGCCCGTGGCAGCCGCAAGCAACGTTCTGTAAAAGGTGCCTTGCTGAAGTTAGCGCCGGCGCATTAAGGTCGCGCGGCGGCCGGCCGCTTCCCTGGCGGCCGCCTGCCCGCACCTCCCTCCCCGGACTCCTCCAAGACCCCCCCGCGGCACAGATGCGTGTGGGCCGCGAGCCCGGCACTTCTCCGAGGTGCCGGGCTCATTTTTATTCAGCCGTCAACGGCCAGCGGTCGGGTGCAGGCAGCTCCTCCTTAACGGAAGGAGGAGGTCTGCACTTCCCCAGCCTGCCGCACCGCATCGGGCGCCGCAGCGCCGGAACAGCGCCGCAATGGGGCAGGTAGCGCCCATTGGGAGGCGCTGAAACCCTCCAGTAGCGCCGGCAGCCGTTTGGGCGCGGCGCTACTGAATTTTTGGCGCGCGCAGGGGGACTTAGCGCCGGCACTAACTTCCGGCGCTAAAGCCCTGGCTGCGCCAAAACCCAATTTCTAGGCCTTGATGTACAGGTCTCTCCAGGCCGAGATTCAAGGCTGCAATGAGCAGGATATGGATGGACAGCAAGATCAACCCTCCCCTTTAAGAACTGGCTGGTGCCATTGTGTCTGTGTTCCATTGCTGACTGACATCACATGAGCTTCGCCCGCCCTCTGAGGTAGCACCTCACTCCTCGGCCTTAGCGCCTTAAGAGAAGTGATTTAATGCTCCAATCACCTCCAGGGCGATAAAAGCCAAGCTTGCTGTCGGAGGCGATAATTAGCACCAGGCGCTAAACTTTGCGCACCGCCAATAATGGCACCCCAAATGGGGCGATACCGAATTTTTCCCCCATAGTGTCTGTCTCAACCACTAACCATGGAAGTGAGTTCCACAGCCTCGTAACACTCCATGTAAAGAAGTTTCTCTTGCTCTCTGTTCTAAATCTCTGACATTTAATTTTCACTGATACATCTGCTAAGAGTGTCTCTTGATTATTATAAATGTTACTGCACAAGTTGTACTTTGCAACTGATTGAGAAGATTTCCTAATATGCAATAAATACCCTCTCCAAACACTGGATATGGGGCCTCTCTGAATGTATCCATACTTCATGCTTCTGGTATGTTGGAGCCACTACAAGGCTATAAAGCCACCGCCATTAATGAGGTCTCACTCCAATCGATACAAATAAATGTGGGATAATTCCAGGTAGTTCCATAATAGACTTTTAGTGGCACATTAATGGAGATGTGGTAATGAGTGCAGTACTAAAAGCCAGTTGTAATGGAAGCATGAGAAAGTTTGCATTTTAAACGTATAAGCACATGCCCCTTACTACCATTAAAATGCATTTTTTATGTGGGTCAAAGTGAGGGATGTTGGTGCTGCCTGTTGGACTTTAGTCCCAATCAGGCTCAGATACCAATAGTAGGATGAACTAGTGTTGTAATAGGGGAAAAATTCAATATATATCGTAAGTAACACATCTATATACTCACATACAAGATACCTATCGCGACGCCAAAAGTTTTCCGACTTATTGAGCTCTTCAAATTGAATAACAAATATGCACAAAATTGTTCAGAATTAATACATTCACTAAAATGCACTAACTATGGTCATCAGATATGGTGTAACCCTGGTGCCATACACTCATCCTTGGTGCTAATCTAGTTAACTTGTTTGCTGAATTTGCCATCCAAAACCTATGGTTCATCTTGCACTAAACCATATCATCCTGTACTAGATCCTATTACCTTGCAGCCTGACTTACATGCATTAACCCTTACACTATGAAACTACACTAACTCCCAATGTTCTGGAAAGGTAATTTGTATTTTGGAGACTTGAGGGTTAATATTTTGGGGACTCGGCTCTTAGTGTGGAGTATTATTACCCAACAGATGGCAAGTCAGAGAACTGGGTGTGTTCACCTCCGCACCTGATTTGCACCCCTGCTGAAGGAGACTCTGGGCCAGCAGCAGTGCTTACTTGGTGTCAGCATCAGGTATTCCTAAAGCAGATACAACACAGTTAGTTGTGGACTAAAGCTCCCACTGCTTTACCCCAACAATGTGCCTCAGTACGATGTCTTTCAATTTCCCATACAGCTAATTTAGTGCCAGTTAATGTTGTATTATCAACAGTTTAGTGTTGTGGACACATGCCTACTAAGAACTGGACTAAGACTGCTCAAAATCATTTCATATTGTGGAAAAGTCAATGTCCCGCATTATCCAGGCCCTCCTTAAAATACAGCTTAAAAGGATTAATGCATTCTTGCTGGAAGACATTTTTGGTGATGTTTCTGAAAAAGCGTCTCTGATATGCATGCAGGTCAATGAAAGCAATTCTTGGCAACATAATAGTAAGATGAATAAAACATTTCACAGAGAGGTAAGTATCAGCATGTAAATAATGCAATTAAAATGTAATCAAACTCAGGTAAGTGTCTATGAATTTTGAAGTTTTTTTTAATTAAGATGTTTGCAGTGATTTGTCATACTGAAAAATGAGTCTTGCAAAATAAATTAAGCAAAATGCAGGTCTGCACTCATCCATTAGCTGGGAATATTCACACCCATATGAGCGTTACATATTGGCAACTTGATTTAGTGCTTTAGTGAGGGAAATCGGGTTTGGTTGGTGAATTTTTAAACACAAGTAATATGGTCATGAGGCCCTTTTAAAAGTGGGATGCTTTTTTTTGAATGGGAGTACAGACAGAAAGCAACACCATAACAGAACTAGAGACTCACAGAGACCATGAGAGACATAGAGACAATGGAGGTGATTTTCCAGCTGCTCTTCATCCATTTCTCGTCTTAAATTGGGGGTGGGGTGCTCCTCAGCCTCCCCAATGATGCCCAAGGCCCGCCTAATGCAATTTTCTTGCCTGACACACATGGGAAGATGCTTAAATTTGCAAGTCGGGGTCCAGCGCTGGTTATAGGACTCTGATTGCAATTTTCAGGTACAAATGGGCACAGCGTGCGCTATGCACACTCCACTCATTTGTACCAGGCAACGAGCGGCCTAACCAGTGGTCCTTACAAGGACTTCCGGATGCCGCTCAAAAAGCTTTCAGTTTTTTTTAATAGGCCCAGGAAGAATACTCCTGCTCTTTCTGGGCCCACAAAAAAATCTCCACCCCCTCAAGGCCCAACCTGCTGTCCGGCTCAACATGGGAGCTGGCTGATTCCTGGAGCTGGCACTCCCAGATCTGGCGAACTGCAGCGGGGCGCCCGCTTGGCATGCAATTGAGGCTCGGGCCTCATTCAGGCATGAACGGGAGAAAGGAACAGCCACATAGGGTGCGAAGTGAAAATAGCCCCTCACGAGGGGCACAGGTTCTGGTCTCTAACTGCACCAATTGGCTTTGAATATGCTATTATTGTTTGAGTGTGGAACTGGGTTATAGGAACATAGGAACAGGAGTTGGCCATTTAGCCCCTTCGAGCCTGTTCCGCCATGGCTGATCTGTGACCTAACTCCATATACCCGACTTTGGCCCATATCCCTTAATACCTTTAGTTAACAGTTTCAGATTTAAAATTAATTGGATTTCAACAGAAAATAAACCAGTCCATTTACAAAATCTCTCTCTTTGTGTTTATTCCTGTTAAGAATACAGTTTCAACAGTCATGGTCTTTTTTGCTGATCCTCTACTTCTTACCCAGTACTGTAGTTTAACGAACGAATTACCTCCATGATTAGGCTCCATCTGCTGGATACGTATGTAATTACAATATAACTTCAATGTACAGTATAACCCATCTAATTTGCAGATAAATGTTTTGCCAGTGTAAACCAACTTAACTTGATTAGCTTAATTCAGTACCAATATTACTAGACTAGTTCCACTAGTCTGTCCTTAATGCCCCCATACACTGAAACTGAGGAGGGCAATGGCTCTCAGTAAGATTGAGATTAAAAGAAAAAGCACACGTATTAACAATACCTCAGCTATGGTGAATGAATGAACATACCCTGATGGTTTTACTTTCACTATTAATGTAGAGATTTGAAGAATATCACGTCGGATGAAAAGCTATTTTTTGATAGATTTTGAAAAGTTGTCAGTGACTTTGGACGTGGTGGAGGAAACAATGGAAACGAATGGCCAACATCAGCGCAATCGCCTTCCTTCCGCTTACGCGCTGACCTCAATCACCCCACTTTTTACACAATTGTAGGCAGGAAGTCAAAGCCATTTTCTCCTGTGGCCTAGCAGGAGTGGGATACTTTGAAGTCGTTGGGCGGCGAGTACTCAGTTGTATTGTCTGCCAGCGCTGCCGTCTTTTCCTGCTCACCATGAAAACCAGCCAACAGCAGGAACAGAATGGTTTCAGCCCACAGAAGGATGTCTGAATCTTCAGAAATGCCTTTCAAAGATATATAACAGCAACTGACTCTACTGCCCAAGTTAACTCTTTGTTTGCTCCAGTTTAAACTCCTTAGCTGGAACCACTGTACTTGAATTCAAGCTGCAAATCTAGTCATGTGCACCAATTTTATTACACCAATTGTTGTGATCAAGGAAGGGATTTCAAATCTATTAATGATCTGGGGTGGCATGAAGATATTTTTAGTTTCCACTGATGTTTTTACACAAAGTCCAGATCAATTAATAGATATTAATTATGTTATTACCGTGTTAGTGGATCTCTGAGCTCCCATCCTAACGACAACAATTAGACTAATAATTTAAACTATTCATTATCATTTTATGGCCAGTATTTTGTTTTTTAAAATATTTATTTATTTACACGCCCCAGGTCATGCATCGTTCTCTAGGGTAGAGGTCATCTGCTCTCAGATTTCCAACAGTAAGCTTACCATGTCCACACTCCATAGTCAAATGTTCCCACTACTGAAGTATTATCCTAGACCGTGAGGACATGAGGACAATCTCAAATTTCACTTTCGATGACAAGCCACCTCCTCTGACCCCCTTCCTTTGTGTACTCCACCTTTACATCCAGTGGCAAATGCGAGGAGTTCATGGATTTCCTTTGTTCTGAAGACTGAGACTATCTACTTGACCGCTTTATCACCCTCTTCCACTGCTCAATCCTCCTCTAACTTCCTCTTACCTAAGCTCCAACCTCATTTCGTTCTGTAGCCTCTCTTCCATCTTTTCCCCAGCCTTCATCTGGTTCAGCTCCTCCATGGCACTTAGCTCCTGCATCCTTGGCCGGCATCTGATCCAACTCCTGACTACATAATTACTTCTTCTTACGTCAGTGCTCCCCCGACATAGTCAAGAGCTATTATTTCCCCAACCATTGTTCTTCCCTTTCCTCTCAAAGATCCTTAAACATTTTAACACCAGTTCAGTATTCACCTCTCCCAACATTCCATGTTTGTATCCTTTCAGGCCAGTTTCCAGCATGCCCACAGGACTGAGAACACCCTGATCAAACTCACCAATTACATTCCTTATGATCTAGCAGCCAGACAGGGTGATAGAATCGGGGTCTGGGATGCAGAATTTTTGGTAGGAGCCAAACAGGATGGTGTCAGTCTTGTCAGTGTTAAGTGTATCCAGGATTTAATGCTGGGCAAACAGTCAGATGGCCAAGTGATAGTCATTTACCATTATACAAATGAAGTTCTTGTCCTTGAACCTATTATTAAGCACTCCAGGAAGACTTGCTTTCCAATGTTCTCACTCTTGTAGTGAACAATTTTGTCTTTGTTTAGCATCTCTGGTGGCAGAGCTGGGATTGAGAATTCTCCGTGTGTAGAATGACAGATACAAATCTATAACCCATGATGGAGCAGCCTGGCTCTTTATTGCCATACCATCTGAAAGCATTCATTTGCAAAATGTGGATGCTTTCTGTTATTTTTCAAATGCTGTAATATCTTCCAGATCTGACATTAACTCGTCTGTCCTCTCCACAGATGCTGACCGACCTGCTGAGTTTCCAGTATTTTCTGTTTTTGTTTTAATATTTTTCTGTTTGCTTCAGTCTAACGGTCCATCACAATGATTTTTAGGAAAGTTTTATTTTGTTGGGTGCTGATACTTTTTTTATTCATTCGGGATGTAACCTTTGCTGGCAAGTCAGGCATTTAGTGCCCATCCCTAGTTGCCCGAGTTTGATACAACTGAATGCTTTGCTGGGTCACTTCAGAGGGCAGTTGAGAGTCAACCATGTTGGTGTGGGACTGGAGTCAGATGTAGGCCAGAATGGGTGAGGATGGCAGGTTTCCTTCCCTAAAGGACATTAGTGAATCAGGTGGGTTTTTACGACAATCCAACAGCTTCAAGGTCACTTTTACTGATACCAACTTTTACTTTTATTTCCAGAATATTTTTTAAACTGAATTCAAGTTCTCAAACTGCCATGGTGGGATTTGAACTCGCGTTATGTTACTGGACTAATAATTCAGAGTCCTCATTGAAGTCAGCAGAATGAGGAAGCAGCATTAACCACCACAAAGCTGAAATTTCATAATTGCCGCTGCACCGGGAAAAGATTTTGGGGGAATTTTAACCCCCAAAAATGGATGGGTTGGGGTGGCGTGGGAGGTTAAAGTGTTAAAAAACGGAATCCCAACCAGAACCTGCCTCCAACCCGCCCACTTCGGTTTTAACAGAGGTGGGACGGGGTGGAGGGGGGTGCGGGGGGGACGGGCAGTCAACCTGCTCTCAGGAGGTGGGAGGTGGGTCGTCCATTTAAATGTTATAAAGAGGCTGGCGTGCCTCAGATTTAACCACCATTTTAAACTTAACTGTGGCATAGAAACATAGAAGATAGGAGCAGGAGTAGGCCATTCGGCCCCTCGAGCCTGCTCCACCATTTAATGAGATCATGGCTGATCATCCAAATTCAGTACCCAGTCCCTGCCTTCTCCCCCTATCCCTTGATCCCTTTAGCCTTAAGAAATATATCGATATCTAGGTCGGGTTTTGCAGGCCTTGGGAAACCCGACAGCTAATGGAAGGCGAGGACTGCTGGATGCGGAAGGTATGTGCCTTTACACTTACCTCCTGGATCCAGCGTCCCTGCCTCACCCAACCCTGCAATCGGAGACCCTCCTCCTGAGGCCTCCAAACACCCACCCCTCCCCCTGAGGCCTCCGATCCCCCCCCCAACCAGGCCTCCGATCCTCCATCACCAAGGCTTTCGATTACACACCCCCCACCCCCCGAGGGCTCCGATCCTCCCCATGAAGCCCCCAATCTTCTCTCCCCTCCCTCCCGATGCGCGGATGCTCCAGTTCCGATGTTCTGGAGTCCGGGCCCGATCTGCTCTCCCTCCCCCTCACTACCGATGCTCCGGTGTCCGATCTTCCCTCCCTTCTCCCTGATGCTTGATTCCAGTCCCCAACCACCCCCTGGGCCCCACGTGAAGCCTCCCTCTCTCCTCTGTGCGACCTAGTGCCGCAGGCCTACCCGCCCGCAGCCAGCTAGCCTTTCCATCTAGTTGACTGCAGGCACAAAACAGAGGTTTGAAATGCAAATTGGGCCCTGCTGTTAAATTTGGCTGTGCCCACAGGATACCCGTTCTCCCCGGTTTCCGACTGCTTTCTAGCCCCCCCACCCCCAGCTCCCAACCCGCCTCCTGATTAAAATTCCGGCCTTTGTCTTTACGACAATATAAAAGGAGCAGGTGTGGCAGAACCACTGAATGACTCTGGCTAACTGTATATAATTCTCTTTAACGATGTTCTAACACCAGCCTAAACCTGTACCATTGTGTTAGGCATTACTGTGTTTTGTATATAGAGTTTGCATGTGCGGGGCGTGGCCCCTTTAAGAGCGCGGGCAAACGCGGGCAAACGCGATGACGTCACGTCGCAAACCACGGGACTGCCCAGTGAGTCCTCCTGGCATCTCCTTTGAGTAAAGACCTGTTTGATTGTTCTCTTGTGTCAATCTCCGTTATTCGTAGGAATTCGTTAATTCCTACATTGGTGACCCCGTCTTTGTGAACGTTTTCACAAAAGAAGAGCACAGCATGGAAGCGAACGCCATTTTCCTAAAGCTACCGCAGTTCTGGGAGCAGCAAGCGCCCTCGTGGTTTATTCAGGTCGAGGCCCAGTTCGCCCTGAGGAACATCGATGCAGATCAGACCAAGTATCTTTACGTGGTCTCCGCACTCGACAGCTCTACCGCCTCTCGGATCATCAGCCTCCTCGAAAACCCCCCAACGGAGCGCAAGTATGAAACCCTCAAAGCGCAGTTACTGCAGGTTTTCGGGCTCACAAAATCGAAGTGCGCCCATCGATTACTCGCGATGCCCGGGCTCGGGGACTCCAAGCCTTCAGAGTTGATGAGCCAAATGCTCACACTCCTGGGCTCAGAACGGGAATGTTTCCTATTCCGCGAGATTTTCCTCAGCCAACTGCCTGAACAGGTACAAGCTGCCCTGGCCAGATCTGAAACTGAAGACTGTGCAACACTCGCTGCGGAGGCTGACAAAATTTTCGCTGTAACTCGGCAGTACTGTGCCGCCACGAGGCAAACATCCCCCGCAGACACTGCCCCAGCTCGTCCGCCTGCTGGGCTGTGTTTCTACCATGAGCAGTTCGGCGCGAAAGCGAAGCGTTGCCGCACTCCCTGCAGTTTTCCCCCAAAAAAACAACGACTGACACTGCGACCACTGAGGAACGGGTCTAACGGGCACCCCGCGGCTGCGATGGCGATCGGCAACGCGGGAAAATTGCTCTTCATCACTGATACTCTCTCCGGTCGTCGTTTTCTGTGCGGCACCGGAGCGCAGTGCAGCATTTTACCCGCATCCGCCCTCGATGTGCAGACGGGGAATCATGGCCCCGCCCTTGAAGCGGCCAATGGCGGAACAATTCGGACCTTCGGCAGATGGCGAGTGGAGTTGTGCCTCGGGGGGCAACGTTTCACTAGGAGTTTGTTACAGCCAAAGTTTCCCAGCCCCTCCTCGGCACGGATTTCCTGTGCGCCAACAGCCTCCTGGTCGACGTTAGGAACCGGCGGCTGATCAACGCAGCAACTTTTAATCCTCTTCCGTGTTACCGCAGTAACACTACGTTATGCATCGTCTCCTGTGCGTTCCCGACTCCTGATGAGTTCGCTCACCTGCTCAGCGAATTCCCCGACCTGACAAGACCCACGTTCTCCTCCACAGCCATGAAGCATGGTGTGGAATACCACATCACCACCACTAGCCCCCCGGGTCTACGCGCGGGCCCGGTGCCTAGAACCTGGCAAGCTGGCGGTCGCAAAGGCGGAGTTTGCAACCATGGAACGGTTAGGGATTATTCGCCAGTTGAATAGTCCCTGGTCTTCACCCCTCCATATCGTCCCGAAGCCTGGTTCAGATGGTGGCCATGCGGTGACTATCGACGACTAAACGACGCCACCACTCCAGATCGGTACCCGATCCCTCATATCCAGGATTTCCCTGCCCATTTGGCAGGGAACACCGTGTTCTCAAAAGTCGACCTCGTTCGGGGCTACCACCAGGTCCCAGTTCATCCACAACACGTCCAGAAGACCGCAGTCATCACCCCATTCGGCCTCTTCGAGTTTTTACGGATGCCGTTTGGGTTAAAGAACGCCGCCCAGGCTTTCCAACGCCTGATGGACTCTGTGCTGCGGGACCTCAAGTTCCTCTTCATCTACCTGGACGATATTCTAATTGCCAGTCCTACTAAGGAAGAACATACCTGTCACCTACGCACCCTTTTTCGACGCCTCAGCCAACATGGCCTTATTATCAACCCGGCCAAGTGTCAGTTTGGCCTGCACCAAATTGACTTCCTGGGGCATCACATCACCTCAGAGGGAGCGGTTCCTTCACCTTCTAAGGTAGAGGCGGTGACATCCTTTCCACGCCCGCAGAACATAAAGGCCCTGCAGGAATTCCTAGGCATGGTAAACTTTACCACCGTTTCGTGCCTAAGGCGGCACTACTCATGCAGCCCCTGTATGAGGCCCTCAAGGGCAAGACTGGCAAGAACCCGGTAGACTGGATGGATGACATGGCCCGAGCGTTCGACGACACCAAAAGCGCCTTAGCCAATGTGATTATGCTGGCGCACCCGCTGCCAGGAGCCCCCATCGCCCTCACCACCGATGCGTCGGACTACGCAGTCGGTGCCGTGCAACAGCAGTGGGTGAACGGGACGTGGCAGCCGTTGGCATTCTTCAGCCGTCAACTACGGCAGAACGAGAGAGCATACAGCACGTTCAACCGGGAGTTGCTCGCCCTTTTTCTGGCCATCCGCCATTTTCGGTTCCTTCTGGAAGGACGTCCTTTCACCGCTTTTGTGGACCATAAGCCGCTGACCTTTGCAATGTCCAAGACCGCCGAACCGTGGTCAACCCGACAGCAGCGTCAACTGACCTACATATCCGAATTCACCACGGATATACGGCACGTGGCCAGTAAGGACAACCTGGTGGCAGACTGCCTCTCCCACGCGATCGTCAATACGGTTCATTTGGGCATCGACTACGCCCTCATGGCAGCGGACCAAGCCTCAGACCCGGAAGTCCAAGCTTACCGAACGGCCATCACTGGCCTCCAGTTGGCAACGTCAAGTTCCATTCAGCAGGTACCATGCTGTTGTGTGACGTCTCCGTACAGGATCCCCGCCCTGTCGTGCCGGTCGTCTGGCACCCTGGAATGAAGGCCTCTCAGAAACTGATGTCAGTGAAATTTGTATGGCATGGCATGCATAAAGATGTCCGCGACTGGGCCAACACCTGCGTGGTCTGTCAAAAGGCCACGGTACAGCGCCACATCAAAGCTCCGTTGGCCGCCTTCACAGTTCCGGAGCGACGTTTTGACCACGTCAACGTGGACCTGGTAGGACCACTCCCACCCTCCCATGGTTTTTCACACATCCTGACCATGGTTGACCGCACCACCAGATGGCCAGAGGCGGTCCCCCTGTCATCCACTACTTCGGCGGACGTGGCCAGGGCGTTCATTTCCTCCTGGATCGCCCATTTCGGAGTACTCGCCGATATTTCATCAGACAGGGGACTGCAGTTTTCCTCCGAACTCTGGAATGCAGTGGCCCAAGGACTCGGTGTCAAATTACACCACACCACAGCCTACCACCCACAGGCGAATGGCCTCTGCGAACGCTTCCACCGGTCAATGAAGGCCGCCCTGAGAGCCAGCCTCCAGGACGCTGGATGGGCAGACAAGCTACTGTGGGTCCTGTTGGGCCTTCACACGGCCCCTGATGCACTATCAATTACTCATAAAAGACTGAGAGTTAAGAGAGTAACTAAAGGCTTTTATTAACAAAAGAATGAAGGTCTGCCTCGAGTGGTCGACCGGTCCAGAATACAAAGGGCTGGGGAGCAGTCACCTTTATACTAGGACTTGTGGGAGGAGTCAGCCGAGGCATGTCCAGGCATGTACACAGTGGAATACAAACAGTGGTTTACCACATTCACCCCTTGTTTAAAATTGAGTCCGGCGGGGTGAAGTGTATTAAAAGTTAGTGTATTGGAGTCTCTCCGGAGGTCTTGTCTGCCGCTGTGATCGGCGTGGCGACGGCAGGGGTAGTGGAGCTTCCGGCGTCGAGTCCTGCGTAGGCTGTGGCACAGGCGTGTCGTCCTCGTAGATGTCGAGCGGGTCGCGGGGCCCAGGCCTGCCGTCTGCTGGGGCTGGATATCGGATCGTGGGGGGGGGGGGGGGTGGTAGTGAGTAGTGGGTTACTGCGGCCCCCGAGGGTGCAAGGTTTCTTATGGAGACTGTGTCCTCCCGCCCGTCCGGGTATGCAATGTAAGCATACTGGGGGTTGGCGTGGAGGAGGTCGACCCTCTCGACCAGGGGGTCCGTTTTATGGGTCCTCACGTGTCTTCTCAGTAGGACCGGCCCTGGGGACGTCAGCCATGGCGGTAGCGATGTCCCCGATGTGGACTTCCTTGGGAAGACAAACATTTTCTCATGAGGGGTGGCGTTAGTGGCAGTGCAGAGCAGTGACCGAATAGAGTGGAGCGCATCGGGGAGCACATCCTGCCAGCGGGAGGTTGGAAGGCCCCTAGACTTTAAGGCTAGCAGGGCGGCCTTCCAAACTGTCGCATTTTCTCTTTCCACCTGTCCGTTCCCCCGGGGGTTGTAACTGGTGGTCCTGCTTGTGGCAATACCCCTAGTTAGCAGGTACTGACGGAGTTCGTCGCTCATAAACGATGAGCCCTGGTCGCTATGGATATAGCTGGGGAAACCGAACAGGGTGAAGAGGTCGTTCAGACATTTAATGACCGTGGCACTGGTCATGTCCGGGCAGGGGATGGCGAACGGGAAACGGGAGTACTCATCAATAATATTGAGGAAGTACACATTGCGGTCGGAGGAGGGGAGAGGCCCTTTAAAATCAACGCTCAGGCGCTCGAAGGGGCGAGTGGCTTTTATCAGGTGGGCCCTGTCTGGTCTATAAAAGTGCGGTTTGCACTCAGCGCAGACTTGGCAGTTCCTGGTCATGGTCCTGACCTCCTCAATGGAGTAAGGCAGGTTGCGGGCCTTGATGAAGTGGAAGAACCTGGTGACCCCCGGGTGGCAGAGGTCATTGTGGAGAGCCCGCAGTCTATCGATCTGCGCGCTGGCGCAGGTGCCACGCGATAGCGCATCCGGGGGTTCATTGAGCTTCCCGGGCCGGTACAAGATCTCGTAATTGTAGGTGGAATGTTCGATTCTCCACCTCAAGATCTTGTCATTTTTGATTTTGCCCCTCTGCTTGTTGTTAAACATGAAAGCAACTGAACGCTGGTCAGTGAGCAGGGTAAATCGTTTTCCGGCCAGGTAGTGCCTCCAATGACGCACAGCCTCCACAATCGCCTGGGCCTCCTTCTCAACAGCGGAGTGTCTGGTCTCCGGGCCTTGGAGGGTTCGTGAAAAGAAGGCCACGGGTCTCCCCGCCTGATTGAGGGTAGCGGCTAGGGCAAAGTCGGACGCGTCGCTTTCCACCTGGAAGGGGATGGATTCGTCCACTGCGTGCATGGTGGCTTTGGCAATGTCCTCCTTGATACGGTGGAAGGCTAAGTGGGCCTCTGCCGTCAAGGGAAAAGAGGTGGACTTGGTCAGCGGACGGGCCTTGTCCGCATAGTAGGGGACCCACTGGGCGTAATAGGAGAAAAACCCTAGGCACCTCTTCAGGGCCTTGAGGCAGTGGGGCAGTGGGAGTTCCATAAGGGGACGCATCCGGTCGGGGTCGGGGCCGATGACTCCGTGTTCCACAACACAGCCAAGGATGGCGAGGCGGTTTGTGCGGAATATGCACTTCTCCTTGTTATATGTCAGGTTCAGGAGTTGGGCGGTGCGGAGGAATTTTTCGAGGTTTGCGTCATGGTCCTGCAAGTCACGGCCGCAGATGGTCACATTGTCCAGATATGGGAAAGTGGCCTGCAACGCATTTTGATCTACCATCCGGTCCATCTCCCTTTGGAAGACGGAGACCCCGTTGGTGACGCCAAAGGGAACCCTAAGGAAGTGATAGAGGCGGCCGTTTGCCTCAAAGGCAGTATACTGGCGGTCCTCAGGGCAGATAGGGAGCTGGTGGTACGCTGATTTCAGGTCAATGGTCGAGAAGACGCGGTACTGCGCGATCTGGTTGACCATATCAGCTATGCGGGGGAGTGGGTAGGCGTCCAGCAGGGTGTAGCGATTTATTGTCTGGCTGTAGTCGATGACCAGGCGCTGCTTCTCGCCGGTCTTAACGACCACAACCTGGGCTCGCCAGGGGCTGGTGCTGCCCTCAATAATCCCTTCCTTCAGGAGGCGCTCCACTTCGGTTTTAATGAAAACCCTGTCCCCGGCACTGTATCGCCTGCTCTTTGTGGCGATGGGCTTACAGTCGGGGGTGAGGTTCGCAAACAGTGGGGGGGGGGGTGACTCTGAGTGTGGAGAGGTTGCACCTGGTGCGCGGCGGGCAATTTGGAAGCTGCTGGCTGCGGACTGTGAGTGGGGGTAGGGGTCCACCGTACGCCATCGTAACACTTTTAAGGTGGCACTGAAAATCTAACCCCAGCAGGACGGCAGCGCAGAGGTTGGGCAGGACCAGAAGTTTAAAATGATCGTACACAGTCCTGTCTACTACGAGTGTCACCACGCAGTAGCCGCCAATGTCCGCCGACTGGGACTCGGAGGCCATAGAAATCCGCTGGTGCGCAGGCAGGACTGGGAGAGAGCAACGCCGCACGGTGTCGGGGTGGATGAAGCTCTCTGTGCTCCCGGAGTCAAAAAGGCAGATTGTATCGTGACCATTTACCTTAATGTCCATTGTGGAACTGGCCAGCTGGTGCGGCCTCGCTTGGTCCAGTGTAACGGATGCCAGCGTAGGGGTCGGTGTGTCGCTGCGGGTATCAGATGAGGCAGTGTTGGGGGCCTGCTGCGTTCCGGCTGTCGTCCAAGATGGCGGCGTCCATGATCCCCATGTGGCTGGAGGCGTCCAAAATGGCTGCTGTACCGGTGGTTCGCACATGGCCGGGGAGGCCCAAGATGGCGGCCCGCATGGCCCACACACGGCGCTGCTGGGGTTCGGGGTGGCTTTGGCCCTGCAGACGCTAGCGTAGTGTCCCTTCTTCCCGCAGCCCGAGCAGATCGCGTTTTTCGCCGGGCAGCGCGCTCTGGGGTGTTTTGCCTGGCCACAGAAGTAGCATTTCTGGCCTTGGGGCACTGCTGTCTGGCCTTGGGACACTGCTGCGGTAGTTGGGCCATTGCTGGGGTGTGGCTGGGGTGGCACGGCGCTATGAGGCAGTCCTACCGTGTCCCAGGCTGTCATTCCCCGCGGCGTCCACGGTGCAGAGGAGTAGGCATCCATGCCCCGGTAGGCTGCATCCAATGATAGTGCGAGTTCAGAGGCCTTGTTGAGGTCGAGGTCACTCTGCTCCAACAGTCGCTGTCGGGTGTAATTGGATCTGTGGCCCGCTACAAAAGCGTCCCGGATAAGTTCCTCTGTGTACATGGTGGCCTTTACATCCTTACAACCACAGGCCCGGCCAAGCACAGACAGTGCCTGAAGGTATTGCACGGTCGATTCCCCAGGTTGTTGTTTACGACTCCCCAGGAGGTGCCTGGCGTACACTTCGTTCACTGGGCGCGTGTACTGGTCCTTGAGGAGCTTGATAGCGTCCGCGTACGAGGTCGCGTCTTGGATGACCGAGTACACTCGGTGGTTCACTTTGGAGGTCAGGACATCCAGTTTGTCCTCGTCTGATTTGATTGCTGCGGAGGCGGTCAGGAATTTTTCGAAACACTTAAGCCAGTGAGTAAACTTGGTGGATGAGTCCGCCTCCCGATGATCTAAGTCCAGGCATGCTGGTGTGAGGATCTTCTCCATTATAAAAATTTTGTTAATAAAATTGATGCGCTATCAATTACTCATAAAAGACTGAGAGTTAAGAGAGTAACTAAAGGCTTTTATTAACAAAAGAATGAAGGTCTGCCTCGAGTGGTCGACCGGTCCAGAATACAAAGGGCTGGGGAGCAGTCACCTTTATACTAGGACTTGTGGGAGGAGTCAGCCGAGGCATGTCCAGGCATGTACACAGTGGAATACAAACAGTGGTTTACCACAGCCCCCAAAGAAGACCTTCACTCTTCATCAGCGGAGCTTGTGTATGGTCAGCCGCTATGGGTCCCAGGGGACTTCCTGCCAACATTGACAGGGCAATGGTCCGCGTCTGCCCAGCTTGCTAGTCGCCAAGAGGCGGCCAGATGTTTCGCACCGGTGCCCACTTCGCACCACGGGCTACAGAGCTCACACGTTCCCATGGAGCTTCACAAGGCTGAATACGTTTTTATTCGCCATGACGCACATAGGGATCCGCTCAACGCCCCATATACCGGTCCCTTCCGCGTGTTGGAAGCAGGGGACAAAACCTTCACGGTAGATGTCGGTGGTAAACCGGACCACATTTCGGTCGACCGCTTAAAGCCAGCACATTTGGACCTCAACCGCCCCGTCGAGAGAGCACAACCGCCGAGACGGGGTCGGCCACCCGTTGTCGTTACGGCAGACCAAGTGCGACCGCCCGCCAGACCGCCAGCCGCCCAGCAGCCTCCGCCTCGAGAGTACAGGAGTCGTTCTGACAGGCTTGTCAGACCCCCTCACCGTTTGACTTTGTCCGTTAAAGCGAATTCTGGGGGGGCGCATGTGGCAGAACCACTGAATGACTCTGACTAACTGTATATAATTCTCTTTAACGATGTTCTAACACCAGCCTAAACCTGTACCATTGTGTTAGGCATTACTGTGTTTTGTATATAGAGTTTGCATGTGTGGGGCGTGGCCCCTTTAAGAGCACGGGAAAACGCGGGCAAACGCGATGACATCACGTCGCAAACCACGGGACTGCCCAGTGAGTCCTCGTGGCATCTCCTTTGAGTAAAGACCTGTTTGATTGTTCTCTTGTGTCGATCTCCGTTATTCGTAGGAATTCGTTAATTCCTACACATGAAGATTCCCTTTGATCATTAGTTTGAGTGAAATCATAAATATGTTCTTTTAAAAATGCTCTTACAATTTTGCTAGAAATGGCAAAGATAGAGGCCGCGATTTTATCAATGGAGGCGGGTTGGGTGCGGGTTTGATGTTCGGCGGGTTCCGGTCCCGCCTCCGCTTTCAGCCAGCCAGAAACTGCATTTTGCCTTAAGTGGCCTACTTAATGTGTTCGTGTGTGCTACCCAGCGCAATTAGTGGTTTCGGGTCTGTTGCTCGCCTCTGCTGATGTCTGTCAGCCAGCTGTATTTAAGGGGCCCATGCAGCATTGTTTTGAATCTATCCTTTCCTGCTGCTTCTCCTTGTTGAAATTGCACCCATGACTGCTGCAAGAGCTAAGGCCTCTCCCTGCTTTGATGATGACTCCCTCCATGCTCTTGTGGAGGGAGTGAGAGGGCGCCAGGAGGTACTCTTCCCCTCATCCGAACGGAGGAAGCCTCCTCAGCAAAGCAAAGCAGCCTGGCTGCAAATTGCTGAGGAGGTGAGCTCCAGGTCTTTGTGTGCTCGCTCCTGGGTCCAGTGCAGAAAAAGGTTTAATGACCTGGTATGCTCAGCAAAAGTGAGTCTAACATCACACTTACCTTCAATCTGCTCCCCATCTCCTCTCGTCACCAGCACTCTGCATTGTCAACCTACTCCTGCACATCCCAACTTACCCTTGCATCCCTTGCACCCTTAAACATCCCTCTCTCTATGTACAGAATCACTTCACTATTCTACTATGCACCCCTCACACTCGCTATCACTGTTATGCAATGACAACAACTAACAATGCACAGGGAGGGCCCTTGGTACTGGCACCTCACTCCATCTTTATCTCCCTCTAAGCATCTATGCTATGGATTCTCTACACTCACTCCAACATTCTCACTCCAACTCCAATTGTGTCCCTCATTGCAGGAAAAGAGAACCCACAATAAAAGGGAGAGGGCCAGGACAGGAGGAGGGTCACCTTCCATTGCCCAGCTGACCATCGCTAAGGAGGCTGCTCTGGAGATCACAGGAGGAGCTGAGGATCTGGAAGTGGGGGCGGTCAGACGGGCTCAGTAGAGCAAGCTGGTGACTGAATAGATTTGCAGCCCTCTCAGTTACATTGCATGAGTGACTGATATGGCATCTGATGCACATATAGATTGAGTTATGATCATCTGCACAATTCGATGTGCATGCAACGTTAATATCACATGTCTAACTCATGCTTTTACTCCCCCACAGAACCATCGAGAGCCCCCCTCCCCACTGTCCAGGAGGAAGAGCTGGAAAACTCATAAGAGGAAGATGCAACCTCTGAGGGCGCAGCATCAGCAGAATTACGCGCACCCAGCACCAGCGCAGATACGCACGCCTCAGTGGGTCCTTCGAGAGATACAGTAGTGTTGTCACCTGGTGTATCACAGCGCACAAGTGAGCATCAGCAGAAGGTAGAGACAGGGACAGCAGTTGAGAGTCCTCGTCGGAGGCCGCAGGGCGCTCCTAGCTCTGCTCAGCTGCATGTGGACCCTGTGCCTCTGGGGCCATCCAGAAAGAGAGCGATGCTGGAATTCTAGGAACAAGTGCAGGAGCCTCTGGCAGGTTTTGCATCCAGAGTAACTGCGAGTGTGGAGAGAATGGAGGAGTCCATGTCTAACATGAGCACTGCCATTGTGGAGACAATGGTGCATGAACGCACCACCATGGATAGGATGGCAACCTCCGTGGAAAGGATGGCTACGGTCATGGAGGAAATAATTCGCCAGAGTCAGGAAAACATGGTGAATGTTCAGAATAGAATTACATCTCTGGAGGAGCGATGGGCAGCTATTGAGCAGAGAGACCAGAGCTTCATGGCTGTCCTTTGAGGAGGACTGCCAGTGCAGATATGGGTCCTCATGGCCCCCCTGATGTGCAGCACTTGCTAGCACTGAAGTGTGGCTGACGCATGAGAGGGATGTTGGTGGCAGGCAACAAGGAAATGTGGGCTCCTCTCCAAGCGCTCACACTCCCATGCCACTATGGAGCCCTCGGTCAGAGCCCCACCAGAGTCCTCACCCAACTGAGATGGCCATCTCAGCCCCTGCACAGTCGCAGGAGGAGCAGACTGTTGCCGAGCCCTCCCAGGCTCACAAACCCAGAGGAGGCCTGCCAAAGGTGTCGAATCAGGAGCAGCATGAAAGTGAGCAAGGTGCCTCCACATCTGCTGAAGCCACAGGGGAAGCACCACGTAGAAGCATGTGTAAGAGAATGATTAAGCACCTATAGGCACAAGGGTAGTCACTTGGGTGTTTTGATGTAATACATATTGAATATAATGATCGCCATTTCAATTGTAATAAACAAATGTGATAGCAAAGATTCTAAGAGTTTGCCTGTGTGTGCCCAGAAATGGAAGTGTCACAGTGAGGTGTCAGGGTGCCTTTCATCTGTAAT
Source organism: Somniosus microcephalus (assembly GCF_052327205.1). Classification (NCBI taxonomy): domain Eukaryota; kingdom Metazoa; phylum Chordata; class Chondrichthyes; order Squaliformes; family Somniosidae; genus Somniosus; species Somniosus microcephalus. Next base: position 27,711,594 of record NC_140996.1, on the reverse strand, counting down.
GATGGTGGTGAGAGTGATAGGAACCCACAGTTTATTGTACATTGTGTATGGTGTGTTAAGAAGGTGGCAGCCCCATGTGTTTGCTTCGTAAACTTAATCAAATCTGGCAATGATTAGTCCATCCCTTGCATAACGGGCAGCAATGTGCTCATGTGCTGGTGGAACTGGCGCATCCGCCTCCGCAAGGTCTTCTCCCTCCTCCTCCTCCTCTGAGGAGGCTGTGCACTGAGCCACTTGTTCCTCAGGCAGCGGGAAGCCACACTGCTGTGTGATGTTGTACAGTGCACAGCAAACAACTATAATGCTGGAGACCCTGGCTGGTGAGTAGGGCTCCACCTGATCTGTCGAGGCATCTGAATCGCATTTTGAGCAAGCTGATGGTTTGCTCGATGATGGCTCTGGTGGAAATGTGGCTGGCATTGTAGCGCTCCTCAGCTTCGGTTGATGGCCTCCTCAACAGAGTCATTAGCCACATCTTCAGGCGATAGCCCTTGTCTCCAAGTAGCCATCCGCAAAGTTGGGTTGGCGAATTGAAGAGCTGAGGCATAGTAGACTGCCGCAGGATGAAGGAGTCATGGCAACTGCCAGGGTACTTTGCGCAAACATGCATAATGTTCTTCCTGTGGTTACACACCAGCTGGACATTAAGGGAGTGGAAGCCCTTGCGGTTGACAAATACAGCTGGGTTGTGATGGGGTGCCCTAATAGCCACATGTGTGCAGTCTACGATGCCCTGCACCCTTGGCAAGCCTACCATATTTGCAAAGCCAACCGCACAAGCGGTTACACTTGCTTCATCCGTGGAGAAGTAGATGTAGTTGTGCGCCTTTGCAAAGAGAGCATCGGTAACCTGCGTGATGCAAATGTGTGCGGCTGACTGGGAGATGCCGCTGATGTCTGCTGGTGATCCTTGAAGCAAAAAAATTGAGGGTGGTGGTGACTTTGACAGCCACTGGTAAGAGGTGTCCACCCGCTCCTCTGGGCTCCAGGTGTTGCTGCAGCATTGCGCAGATGTCAGCAACTACCTCTCGCGAAAGTCTCTGCCTCCTTTGGCACTGCTGTTCAGTCATGTTGAGGAAGCTCATCCTCGGCCTGTAAACCCTGTGTTGGGGGTATCTCCTGCGGTGAGGTGCAGCCCTGCGCTGACGCCCTCTGCCCTGTGCAGTATCAGCTGGGTGAGGAGGAGGTTGGCGCTCCTGTTGTCGGTGCTGCTGTTGTGCCTGATTCTGCTGCTGCCGCGACTGCTCTTCCTCCGATTCTGAGGACCAGGATGAGAGGGTATAAATGATTCCCATTCCGCTGGTATATAGAAGTTATAAGCGCTCAGTCAATGTGGCCAGAGGGTTTTCCAAGGAGGTCACAGTGCATATGGATCTCAGCTTCACCACTTATAAGCTCAGTAGACCTGCAAAAAGTCTTCCAACACCTGAAAAAACAAAGTTCTGTCATCTGTAAGTGAGCCATGTTAGAGCTCCGTTTTAATGCTGGAGCTGTAGCTGTCAAGAAGTCAGACACTTGCTGAACCCGACACAATCAACTGGCGTGGTTTGCGAACGGCATGGAACACGCTGAAAATGTTATAAAATTGCAAGACCCTGTTAAAATCGGCGTATCCAGGCAGTTAACAAGCTGTTAACTGCCTTAAGTGCCTCTCCCGCCGCTTGGTGGCGGGACCGATCGGAACTCCCAGAGCCGGCACTTGGCAAAGTAGCGTGGAGGCGGGTTGACGGTGGGATCGCAACCCGCTGTCAATCAAAAAGATTTTAACCTCTGACCCACCTCCAAACCCGCCCTCTGAGTGCCGGCAAAATCCAGCCCAGAACGCCTTCCTGCTACACTTACAATGTTGGTAACACATTGTAACCAGAGGAAATCTGCTCCCAAGTTAATTACTGGATCTCCATGGACGTCAACTCACCTTGTCAGAGCCAGTTGCTCTGATGCTGTGTTGCCTGCTCGCTGTTTAAATAAAAATAAATACTTTAAAGCAAACAAAGAATTACAATTTTACTAACTCAAAAATGATTAGTCTTGAGAGGATGCCTCTGGCTCAGTTCAATTCTCTTTCTTTCCAAATGGTAGAACTCACTATTATCCAAATGGTGGGATTCACTTGTCTTAATTGTTACAGTCATGCTCTGTTTATTTTAGCTAATTATTTTAATACTTTTTTCCAATTTCTTTTAGGCCTTACTGAGTTCAGGAGGGCTGTGCCGTACTCTTGCAGTATTCTGTAACTGATCACCTGGTGATGTGATGGGCTGAGGCACCTTTGACTGTCCTTCAATCCTCCGAAAAGACATTTGGCCTCTGTCTTGAGCTATCTTAGAACGGCATGGTAGTGATCAGCAGTGCAATATGTGGGTAATCACGAGTGCATTCCCGGATCATAGCACTTTGTAGCACAATGTGTTGTGAGCACAAGAACACTCCAACACCATTGTGGCGGTATCACCGGTTGTACCTTACATAAAGACACATAATTCCCTTTAACTTACCTTTTGGGGCCGTTGCCCTTTTAACTTACCTGTTGGGGCCATTGCCCTTTTAAGACGCGCCCTAGCACGCTGACGTCACGTCACGTACGACGTGATGTGCGTGCGCCGGCACAGCCCGGCCTAGCATCTTCGGCCTCAACGGCCAGCCGACGGGAGCGACGCGATCTTCCGCTCCCGCGGCAAGCACCGGCACAGCCCGGCCTCCCGACTTTGGCCTCAACGGCCAGCGACGCAACGACGCGCATCACGTGACGCCCTAAGCGCGGGAAATGCGAACAACATGATGACGACACAACACAAACGCGATGACGTCATCACGCTCCCCACAGGACTGTGAACTCAGTCCTCGTGGAGTCCCCGCTGGGACAAGACCTACACCACGGTGCTCCTACAGTCAGCCATCTTACCTGCCATCTTACCTGATGTAATTAGTCTGTTCCTGTAAATAAACAACTTGTTAATAGTTCGTCGAAGTCAAACTCTCTTATTTAGTGGCGATCTACACGAACCGCTACATTGGTGACCCAACGACGTGAGTACAGGAGCTCATCAATTCCAACACTACAATTGGTGAACCCGTATCTGTGAATGATTTTCACGGTAGCAACGCGCGCCTGAACCTCGTCTTCCCTCAAGACGACCAACGCACAACCGACGAACAACCACGGAACAGCAACCGCCTAACATCGATTCCACCAAAAGCGACCCCGTCTTTGCGTACGTATTCGCAACGGAAGCGCAGCTTGGAGGTGAGCCCGTTTTTCATGAACGATCTCACAGAGGTAGAGCACGACCAACGGCAACCGTCGTCCACCAGCGCTACAATTGGTGGGTTTGTGAACGTCTTTCACAAACGAAGCACGCTATAGAAGCATCAGCCATTCCGCTGTCGCTACCGCAATCCAGGGAGCCACGGTCTCCCTCGTACTTTATGAAGGTAGAAGCCCTGTTTGCCGAGAACATCGATGCGGCACAGACCACGCACGTGCTAACGGTCTCCGTATTCGACTCTTCTACCGCCACACGGATCGCCCGCCTCTACGTCCAAAGCAACAGCAAGTATACATCTCTCCAAGCGCGAGGTACAGCATGTTAGAGCCCACAAGATCGGAGCGCGACCCGCGGGGATACCACGAGGACTCACCCCTGCGAAACACGAGGATGCACTCCTCGCGTACGAGGACCCATCCCTCGCGAACCACGAGGACCCATCCCTCATGCGAAACGACGACCCCTTCTCCGCCGACGATGCACCAGCCCTTCAGCCTGCTGGTTGTGTTACCTACTACACGATTCGGTGTGAACAAAAGTGTGCCGCCCTCCCGGCTGTTTTCTCCTAAATCTACAACAGTTTCAAGTGTTGCCGCCCTCCAGGCAGAGTTTACCCCGCCCGAAAGCAACAACAACCTGGACCGTTGCTGCCCTTTATCCAGTTTTCCCTTTAACAAACGCAAACGTCTACTGACGCTGCACACATCGAGGACGGGTCCAACGGGCATCCTGCGGCCGCGATCAGCCACGTGAAAGTTGCTGGCCTCACCGATCACTGATCAACGCAGCAACTCTTCACCCTCCATTGTGTTATCGTCGTAGCACTATGGCACGCACCGTTCCGTGCGTTCCAGCCTCCCGAAGGTTTCGCTCACCTGTCGGCGAGTTCACCGACCTCGCCTGTCAAGTCCTTCTGGATCGCTCGTTTGGCGTTCCTGCAGAGTTCGTCGGAACAAGGACTTGTTTCAACATCAACGGAGACATCGCCCGCGTCCGCCCAACCTGCCCATCACTCTGACAAGGCCTGCTGTTTCGCACGTCTCCACGGTCCTTCGCCTGACGGATACGTTTTATTCGCCACGACGCGCGTAAGGATCCGCTCACGAGCAGCATCTTCATACCTCGCCTACCAAGTCGAGACAGCACGACCGCCGTGACCACCAGCTCGTCAGACCATCTCATTCTTGGACTTCCGTTAAAGCGAATTCTGGGGGGCCCATGTGGCGGTATCACTGGTTGTACCTTACATAAAGACACATAATTCCCTTTAACTTACCTTTTGGGGCCGTTGCCCTTTTAACTTACCTGTTGGGGCCATTGCCCCTTTAAGACACACCCTAGCGCGCTGACGTCACGTCACGTACGACGTGATGTGCGTGCGCCGGCACAGCCCGGCCTAGCGTCTTCGGCCTCAATGGCCAGCCGACGGGAGCGACGCGATCTTCCGCTCCCGCGGCAAGCACCGGCACAGCCCGGCCTCCCGACTTCGACCTCAATGGCCAGCGACGCAACGACGCGCATCACGTGATGCCCTAAGCGCGGGAAACGCGAACAACGTGATGACGTCACAACACAAATGCGATGATGTCATCACACTCCCCACAGGACTGCGAACTCAGTCCTCGTGGAGTCCCCGCTGGGACAAGACCTACACCACGGTGCCCCTACAGTCAGCCATCTTACCCGCCATCTTACCTGATGTAATTAGTCTGTTCCTGTAAATAAACAACTTGTTAATAGTTCGTCGAAGTCAAACTCTCTTATTTAGTGGCGATCTACACGAACCGCTACACCATCAACACTTTCAATATTTTGCTCAATATCAGAACTTCTGTTGCCAAATTACGTATAATAATAAGTAAGTGCTTCTGGAAAGCTTATTTAATTATCAGATCCTTGATTTTTTTCTCTCTAAGGACCCCACAGTTTCCTCTTTACAACCATATTGCAAAAGCAGATGCAGAGCTTGGGGGGGTTGGGGTTGCGGGGGGGGTGGTGGGGGCAGTGGGGAGACATCTACCACTCTCCCAGTTCTAAGGGCTTTTTGGGTTATTAAAAATTAGGAACTGGTTAGTCCTTGCTGTAACCGTTGGCTAAGTGATTACTCACAAGAGATAGATTCAAAGCACTTTGCCAAAGTTTACATGTATGTACCTTTAAGCTATTTCCGGAACTGTGCAGAGAAGGAAATGGTAGCAGTCTCAAGTGTATTTGCTTGTTGGGATTGGGAACAGAAGTTGAAAATCTTTTCTTAAGGTTAACCACTTATTTAGTGAGAAGATTAGTAGCTTGATTAAAAGGCAACATTTTAAAATGGCTATCTAGCATTTATATTCGCCTGCTGATAGCTCATAATTATTGCCAGAAAATTTGTTTTCATTTAAATCTAATGACGAATAGGAAAACAAAATTGATGCATTAATAATTCCCCTTCTTGTAAGTATCTAAAGAATTCAGGTCAAATTGTTTCTAATATTAAGTTTTATTTTTTTTTCTCTAATCTTTTCTCGTCATCCAATCTCTCTTGACAAAGGTGACCTACCCATGTTGAGCTATGGTTCCACTGATGACAGTGGTAGTCTTTAGGTGCTTTTATATTGGATGAGGCCTGTGCTCATGTTGCTGGGCTCCCAAAATGTGGGTCTTGCACAAGTCAAATGTAAAACGCAAGGACTAAGAGGAGTAGGTTCTTTTGATCTCCAGTCTTAGTGGGTCCAGAAGTAGAAAATATAAAAGCACCTTTTATGCTTGAGTCTGAACAGCAAGTGCGGAACTATTCAACTGTTGGTGGGGATTACAGCTGAGCTCAGTTTTCTCCTTGCCTGGAATCTACGCACACGTACTCATTTGCATTAGGAGTTGCTGGATAGCCAGCAGAAGTTGGAACTCTTGATTTTTCTCCTCCCTAGTTTGAGGACAGTGGGACCAGTCAGATTATGATCGACTAACAGTTGTGATGCTAGACTAGCAGTCCAGAGATTTTGCATTCAAATGCCACCATGGCAATATATGAAACTGAGCTCAATACATCTGGTATTTTGTGGACTACCAATAGAGAAATGACCATGGAAGTTGTCAGCTTGTTGACTGATGTAATACAGGGAAGGAAACCTACCACCACTACCTAGTCTGACCTCCATGTGACTCTAGTCCCATGCTACATAGCTGACTCTTAATGCCCTCAGGGCAGCTTGGGATGGGCAATAAAGGCTGCCTTGCTGGCGTTGCCCATATCCTGAAAATAAAAAATAATCTCACCATCACCTCGACTAAGATTAGCTAATTCAGGAGAGGATTTTGAATGTTTAACCGAAACATCTTTGTTTAAGTATCAATTCTTTTGATAATTATTCTCGTAATAATAATAATTATTATGTCAAGAATTTTAGGGCTGCATTTTGCCAGCCCTGGGGAGGTGGGTTTGGAGGTGGGACTGCCGGGAAAATGGCAGAATTTAGGGACAGGTGCCCAACCCGCCTCCAACCTGCCTCTGTGCCATCTTGCCAGGAGGCGGGTAGCCGTCCCGCGCCGGGTCCCATCTCCTTGGAGGTGGGAAGGAATTACAGCCACTTAACTGCCTGTTAACAGGTAGTTAACAGGCAGAAAATAGGATTATCCCCATTTTGCCCACACAAGTGCGGGCTTCCCGAAGGCACCGAAATCCGCCAGGTCAGCGAGGCGAGTAGTGGGTCAGCGGGGGTCGGAGGGGTCCAAAAGTGAGCTGTGGAGGTGAGTGGTGGGTGCAAGTGTGGAGAGGTGAGTATCTGAGGTAAGTGCAAAGTGTTAGAAAAAGTGTACTTACCTTTGTTTCTTCCTGCAGGCTTCAGTCAGTGGGGATGCGGAGAATCTCGCACCTCCGCGGTTGAGATGACAGTTGGCCATTGCATTCTCCGATGCAGCAACCATCTAATTTCTGCAAAAGAAAGAGGTTTGATGAGGTCTTGAATTCAAGAACTCATCAAACTACAGAGAATGGCAATGTTTGACAGCTCTGTTGAGCTGTCAAACAATGACAATTCATCTGTCAAAAATTTTCGACAGATGAAACATCATACGCTGACGTTCTCAGTAACCGGCTTTCCCTTAATTGGCCTGCTAAGCCCGCTGGGCGGGCTTAACAAGGTCAATCAAGGGAAAATAGCGTGGGCTGGTGGCGGGACTGAAACCCGACAAGTGGGAGTCCCACCTCCAAAAGTTCCCCATTGGCAAAATCCAGCCCTGGGTGTTATTCGCTTTTGATTAACTATACCATCTAGACTAATTAGATGTGAACACGTGGCATCATGGAGTGGTTGGAATGGCTTTCTTAGACTTCTGTTTGAATTTTGAACGTAATTTTTCCCAGGAACTGTCCTAAAGATGCTTACGCTATTTAAATTTTAAAAATCCACTAAATAAAACGAGGCTACATTTCAGTTTTTGGCTTTAAAGCTACTTTGTAATAATATGTAGCAAATGGGTAGTGATTTTTTTAATACATTTTAAAATAAGTAAATAGCATTTTATACTAGATGAACTAATGTCAAACTTATATAAATGATATCAAAACCAATCCCCAACCTAGCAGCACACGAATATCATTCTGGCACTTATATGAATCTTGTATTAAAACTTGGTGTTAGAGAGATTCAGAATCTTAAAATGTACACCTTAAAAATTGACGCCAGAATAATGTTTCATCTATGCTCTGTGTGACCATTGCCACTTGATGCTCCCGTGAGTTGACCGGAATAATGAAAGTGAAAGTCTATCATTGATGAAGCCTTCTATGTAGATTAGCAAGAGACAAATTTAACAAGATGTAAATTCGGGATTGCAAATCATTGACCATAATGTTAATCAGAGATATAAAACGTTTTTCAAATTAAAAATGTTTACCATCAGTAATTTAGATGGCAATTAACTAAATCTTTAGCAAAGAACAGCAAGATCTAGATTGTCAACGGTTCACTTTTATGCTGGATATATTGCAACTCCTATAGGCTCCTATTTTATACCAGATTGCTTATGAGATTGTACTGGGATAATATATTTCAGACAGAACAGCTGAATCATTAAATTTTCATGATGGCCCTTGCTTGTCTCCTTTACATATTACCATAAATAAAAAAAAAAATCTATTTCCATAATGTGATTAAAAGTGACAATTAAACATTCTTTCAAGTAGAGAAAAGCCTACTGCTAGTTGTTTCAGTTCAATATGATAGACACAATAGTGAGCAAACCGGTGACAGAACTTAAAAAACAGTCTTCTGATGGTTCCATTTTACTGTGTGACCCTTCATCTGCACTTGATAACTTTAAACAATGTCATGTGATCAATAGTTACAGTTTGTTGATGTAACAAGGGTTTGCTAAATGGCCAGAAGTGAGCTGTTTTCATTAAGAAATATGTTATATTTTAGCAGGGGAGTTCCAGGCAATATTATCTAAATCTCGCTCTTTAGTTGATACTGTAAGCTGTGGGCTACCCCACCGTGACTTTTATTTTGTTTCGTATGACAGGCTTATAATGCACTTGGTATCAGATTTAAACCTATACACAGCTGCCCAACATGCTCAATTGATAAACGTATGGAACTGATCAAACCATGAATATCTCAGGTTCAATCCAGAGTAATGTTTTGTGAACTTACTGTGATTTTTTCAGAATGCAAAATATGTAAAACTCAGACAGCGCTGTTCATCATGTATATATTCATTTACTGATCTTCTGATTACTCAGTTGTCTTGACTATATGCCCAACTCTATCCCACCTAGAGAAATGTGCACCCTCTGGAGAGAGTTGGGTTCACGTTGTTGTTCATACAGTTTCTGTGAAGGTCTCACTGCATCTTACAGACTCTCTTTTATCTTGCTTCACAATGTTTATTTTCTGCTGAGGCAGTTGCAGCTCGGTCAGGATATCTTTAACTCTGTCCTGCTTCATGCACGTCGATATTAGTTTTAACAGCTGCTCCCAGATGTAGTCCCATAGTGACACTATGGGGGGAATTTTAACCCCAAAAAACAGGGGGGTTGAGGTCGGGTGGGTGGTTAAAGTGTTAAAAATCTGAATCCCGACTCCAAACCACTTCCAACCTGCCCACTTCTGCTTTTTTCGGAGGCGGGACGGTGAGCGGGCAGCCAACCCGCTCCCAGGAGATGGGTTGGCACTTTAAATATGGTAATGAGACTGGAAGCCTCGGATTTAGCCTGCTTTGTAGGTTTAACTGTGGCCGGCCGGGGTTCCTGGGCCTCGGGATTCCCAGCAGCTGCAGTGAGGCGAGGACAGCCTCGGTGAGCAATACTTGTGGGCCAAATGGAGCAGGAATGCTTCCTCCCGGACCCCCAAGCTCCCCCACCATCAGCACCCCCATACAAACCACCCCCCACCCCACCCCCGGGATCAGGGATCGAACCATCCCCCGGGGTTGGGGATCGGACCCCCCCGGGATCGGACTCCATCCTCCCAGGGTCAGGGTTCACACCTACCTGGGGTTGTGGCCTTTTCTCCAGCATTCCCTGCCCAACTGGAAGCCAGCCTGACAATCACTGGCAAGGCCACTGAAGCTGTGTTTCTGAAGAAAGAAGGGACTGTAGGCTATGGTGAAAAGGTGGGTTGGTTGTTTTGAGATCTATCAAAAGGGTCAGGCTTGTTGGGCCAAACAGTCATTTCCTTTCCTGAAAATTCTTATGTTCTTACAAAATCTGCGGCCATATTAGTATCTAATGGATATGACCAGCAAATAAACTACAAACGAAAGCTATATATTCTACCACAGGTACCAGCACTAGCGTCTCAACTGTTGGACCAGTCAAGAGTTGATCTGGGTGGTTTTAACTCCCTTATTATTTCAATAGCAAAAGGGTCACAGACCTGAAACGTTAACTCTATCTCTCTCTCCACGGATGCTGCCTGGCCTGCTGAGTGTTTCCAGCATTTTCTGTTGTTATCCCTTATTATTTCCCTGTTTTAAGCTTGTTGTGATTACCCCCAATACCAGACCAGTACAGAAAGGAATACCAGAATGCACCATCTTGGTAGTGTTTAGAACCAATTCAGTCCTGGCTGTTGATTTGTCGAGTTGTCCATTAGCAGTAGAGTATATCTTTTTTTCCTTTTGACAGCTGAAGAAAGGGTTTGTGTGATTATGAAAGTGAAACTTCCTATATATTGGAATGTGTTGCTTTTTAGGGGGGTAAAGATCAGCAGAGTTATTATGAAATGATCTTCAGTGTGCACACTGCATTACAAAAATCCAGGGATATGTTGATACCTAGAAGGGTTGGGGAAGTGTTGACTTTTGAGCTGAATCTGTTGGCCATGTGCCCCAATGTTCATAAGTTCAAAGTTCAATGTGTTTCACTCTTTTTTCTGCTGTGTATACTGTATAAAAGGCAAAGTCCTCTCTTGCTTTACCAAAAAATGTATGACCGATGTATAAGTGAGAGTAAACATTCTCAACATCACTGACTGACCAAGTTTATACATAATTCCCCCACTACTAGGAGCTGTAAGAAAAAATATTTGATCCCATAGTCAGACATAACTTGGCCAGTGGATAATGGATTCTATGTATTCTACTTATAGAAAACGTATCACAAAATGTTTCACTGCACAAGAACAGTGCAGATCTACAATATAAATAATAAAAGCACCTGCTAGCTACCTGTTGCTAGTATAAATAACTCTTTTACTGCTGAGCATGGGAATCATTCATTTTAAAGTATTTTTCTACCTCCCTCCTTCACATCTTCCCATTTTGAAATACCTTTCCAGGCCGAGAAAGTGGGCAAGGGAGCTGGCTGCAAGTATTCCCCATTGTTGCCATGAAATTGGCCACTAAGAATTACATCGGATATACGGCACAGAAACAGGCCATTCGGCCCAATCAGTCCATGCCGGTGTTTATGCTCCACTCAAGCCTCCTCCCGTCTTTCCTCATCTGACTCTATCATCATAACCCTCGATTCCCTTCTCCCTCATATGCTTATCTAACCTCCCTTTAAATGCATCTATACTATTCACTTTAACCACTCCCTGTGGTAGTGAGTTCCACATTCTCACCACTCTCTGAGTAAAGAAGTTTCTTCTGAATTTCCCATTTGATTTCTTGGTGACTATCTTATATTGATGGCCTCTAGTTATGCTCTTCCCCACAAGTGGAAACATTCTCTCTGGGCTGGATTTTGATTCGGGGCGGGCTGGGGTCGTGTAATCCGCATTTCGTGTTAGCCACCCGAATCTAAATCGATGTGGGAGAGTGATGCGATTTTAACTTAATTAGCCAATTGAGTTCCAACATGTGGGAACCCATGGCCAATGAGTTTTTGCAGTCTGAAAGTCGCCTCCAATGACGTCATCATTGCTGCTGCATTTAAGGTCTGCAACAAGCCTTGCTTCTTCTGCAGACTGCCAACCTTTTGGCCTTTGCAGTGAGAGGGTCCTGGAGGAAGAATGGCCAACCAGAGACCTAGGTCTGCTCCCAGGTTCGATGATGTTGCCCTGCAGGCTTTAGTAAAGGGAGCAAGAGCACATAAAGAGGTGCTCTTCCCTTCTTCAAGGAGGAAGAAGCCTCCCCAGCAAACCAAGGCTGTGTGGATCCAGGTGGCAGAGGAGGTCAACTCATTGTCAGTAACCCGCAGAACCTGGCTTCAGTGCAGGAAGAGATTTCATGACCTTCTGCGCACTGGAAAAGTGAGTATGAATTTCCCATCACCCTCAATCTGATCCCCATTGCCTCTCCTCACCAGCACTCAGCTTTAGCAATCTCTTCCTCCACATCCCTGCACCCTTACCCATTCCCTCTCTCTCTATGGTCACATTCACCTAACTATTCGACTATGCAGCCCTCACACTCCCTATCACTGTGATGCTATGAAAACAACTGACAACACACAGGGAGGGCCCTTGGTCTTGCCACCTCACTCCATCTTTGTCTCCTTCTAAGCATCTATGCTATGGATTCTCTACACTCACTCCTTCATTCTCACTCAACCTCCACTTGTCTCCCTCATTGCAGGAAAAGAGAGCTCACAATTAAAGAGAAAGAGCAAGGACAGGAGGAGGGCCACCCTCAGTAGCCCACCTCACCCCCTGGGAGGATGCGGTCCTGGAGATCGTAGGAGTGGAGGACGACGTGCAAGTGGGGGGACGGACAGACGGGTGCATCACAGCAAGCTGGTGACAGAATAGTTTTCCATCTCTCTCAATGACATTGCATGAGTCACTGATAATGATTCTGAAGCTCTAACAGATGGACTTATGATCATCTGCAATATGCAATGTGCATGTAACCTTGGCATCACATCTCTGGCTCTTTCCTTTACTCCCCCACAGGACCATCGCAAGCACCCGTCCCCACTAGCCAGGAGGAAGAGCCTGAGCATCCAGACTCCTCAGAGGAAGCTGCAACCTCTGAGGGTGCAGCGTCAGCAGAATTCAGCGCACCCAGCACCAGCGCAGACACCTCGGTGGGACCATCGCGAGATAGATTAGTGTTGGCACCTGGTGTATCACAGCTCACAAGTGAACATCAGCAGATTGTGGAGACAGGGACAGAAGTGGAGAGTCATAGTCGAAAGGCGATGAACTCTGCCAGCTCGGCTCAGCTGCATGTCGACCCTCTGCCTCTGGGTCCATCCACAAGATCAGCGGTACTGGAGCTCCAGCAACAGATGCAGGAGTCTCTGGCAGGTTTTGTCTCCAGGGTTGCTGCGAGTGTGGAGCGAATGGAGGAGTCCATTGCGAACATGAGCAGAGCCTTTGTGGAGTCATTGGCACATGAGCGCATCACCATGGAAAGGATGGCAACCTCCATGGAGGTGATAAGTTGCCAGAGTGCAGAAAACATGGTGAGTGTTCTGAATAGAATGACATCTCTGGAGGAGCGATGGTCATCTATTGAACAGAGAAACCAGACCTTCATGGAAGTCCTTCTGAGTAGGACTGCCAGTGCAGATACGGGTCCCCATGGCCCCCCTGATGTGCAGCAAGGTGCTCTCAAGCCACTTGCAAGCGCTGAGGGGGACCTGACCCATGAGAGGGAAGTTGGTGGCAGACATCAAGTAAGTGGGGGCTCCTCTCCAAGCGCTCACACTTCCATGCCACTGCAGAGCCCTCGGTCAGTGCCCTACCAGAGTCCACACCCATCTGAGATCAGCGTCTCAACCCCTGCACAGCCGCAGGAGTAGCAGACTGTTGACGAGCCCTCACAGGTTCACAACCCCAGAGGATGCCCGCCAAAGGTGTTGAGACAGGAGCAGCAAGAAAGTGAGCAAGGGGCCTCCACATCTGCTGAAGCCACAGGGGAAGCACCACGTAGGAGCACGCGTAAGAGAAAGATACTGCACAAATAGTGACAAGGGTAGTCACTTGGGTGAAATTTGATGTTTTCTGTGAAAAAGCCATCAGATGATTATTGTAAATAAAAAAATCTGATGGCTACTGCTGTAGTTGTGGCATGTGTCATTTCGCGAATGGGACTTCCACATTGAGGGCTTAGGATTAGACTTGCAATTGTCAGTATGGTGGTCAAATTGCTAGGAATCCGTTGGTTCTTGGCCATTGTCGATGCTCTGGTAAGAAGCTGCGAGGCAAAAGTGCTTGATTGGCTAGGCTAAGCAAATCTGGCCAAGATGAGTGCGTTCCTTGCATCCCGGGCAGCAATGTCCTCGCGTACTGCTGCCGCTGGTTGATGGGCCTCTGCAAGATGTTCGTTTTCGTTGTCCTCCTCCTCTTCCCCCTCCTCATCTGAGGAGGATATGTGATGAGCCACTTGGTCCTCAGGAATCTGCAAGCCACGACGCTGTGCCATGTTGTGAAGTGCACAGCAAACCACGACGATTCTGGAGACCCTGGCTGCTGAGTACTGCAGGGCTCCACCGGATCTATCCAGGCATCTGAAGCGCATCTTCAGCAAACCGATGGTTTGCTCGATTATGGCTCTGGTGGAAATGTGGCTGGAGTTGTATCTCTCCTCAGCTTCGTTGGATGGTCTCCTCAACGGCGTCATTAGCCACATCTTCAGGGGATAGCCCTTGTCTCCAAGTAGCCATCCGTTAAGTTGGTCTGGCGGACTGAATAGCGGAGGCACACTAGACTGGCGCAGTATGAAGGAGTCATGGCAACTGCCAGTGTACTTGGCACAAACATGCAAAATTTCCTTCTTGTGGTCACACACCAGCTGAACGTTAAGGGAGTGGAAGCCCTTGCGGTTGACAAAAATACCTGGATTGTGATGGGGTGCCTTAAGGGCCACATGTGTGCAGTTAACGATGCCCTGCACCCTTGGAAAGCCTGCCAGATTAGCTAATCCAACCGCACGCGCCGTGACACTTGCTTGATCCTTGGTGAAATGGATGTGATTGTGCGCGATGGCAAAGAGGGCATCGGTTACCTGCGTGATGCAACTGTGTGTGGCCGCCTGGGAAATGGCGCTGATGTCTGCTGCTGATCCCTGGAATGAGCCTGAGGCAAAAAAGTTGAGTGCGGTGGTGACTTTGACAGCCACTGGTAAGGGTTGTCCACCTGGTCCTCTGGGCTGCAGGTCTTGTTGCAGCATTGCGCAGATGTCACCCACTACCTCTCGCGAAAGTCGGAGTCGGAGTCGCCTTTGTCACTGCTGCTCAGACATGTTGAGGTAGCTGACCCTATGTCTGTAGACCCTGTTTGGGGGGTATCTCCTGCGCCGACGGGCTTCCATGCGCTGGCCCCTTCTGGCCTGTGCAGCTTCAGGTGGGTGAGCAGCAGCCTGGCTCTCCTGTTGGTGCTGCTGCTGTTGGTGCTGCTGGTGTTCATGGAGATGGGTTTCAGGCTCCAAACTTCCATGGCTGTGGTTATGCCTTCTAAAAGTTCCCCCAGACCTGAGACAACAAAGTCGTGCCACCTGCAAATGATGGCTGATCAAATCTCCTATTTAATGGTTGAGCTGCAGCTGATAGTCAGCAATCCAATTGTGCTCCCGCCAGGTTTCACCGTCGTGTTTCAGAACAGGCGTGCTTCATGTGGGAAAAGGGTTAAAATCACAAAGGCCTTTCAAAATGGCATTATAGAGGCAATTTAGTGCTTGTTAAGGGCCTTAACGGCCTATCCCACCTCTTGGAGGTGGGACGGAGACGGGACCATGAGACACGATTTAATGAAAATTGCTTGGAGGCGGGATGGAGGTGGGGTTGGGCCCGCTCACCAGTTTTTGCAATTTTAACCCCCCACACGCCTCCAATCCCACCTCAATGGCCCGATGAAAATCGAGCCCTCTGTATCTACTCTATCAAAACCTTTCATAATTTTAAAGACCTCTATTAGGTCACCCCTCAGCCTTTTTTCAAGAGAATAGAGACCCAGCCTGTTCATCCTTTCCTGATAGGCATACCCTCGCATTTCTGGTATCATCCTTGTAAATCTTCTCTGCACCCTCTCCAGTGCCCCCTATATCCTTTTTATAAATGGCGACCAGAACTGTACACAGTACTCCAAGTGTGGTCTAACCAAGGTTCAATACAAGTTTAACATAACTTCACTACTTTTCAATTGTATCCCTCTAGAAATAAACCCTCGTGCTTGGTTTGCTCTTTTAATGAAATAGAAGTAGACGAGGGTGGCTGATCTTGCTGTTGCTCCAATCGGCAGTTTCCCCTCAGCAACATGGCTCTATAGAGGATCATGGGGACAAACCCACCTCTCACCATTCACTGCACATTGTATCTTTGTTCCAAAGCACTCTGCTGATGTGTTGCCTACAATGTAAATTGTTCGAGAGCTCCCCTGATGGCCTAGTGGGTAAAAATACTACCCAGTGTAGCACTAAACTATCCAGCTGATCCAGTTTTTACAATCTTCTGTCTTTGACTTCATAGCAGGCTCAGCTGAAAATAGATGTGGAAGTTTATTGTGCTGAAGTCTTTTAATTAGTCCAGGTGATAAGCTTACAAACTTACATTTGCCACTTAATATTGTTTACTCCTCAAAAAATACGTGGAAAAAAAATTAAGTCAAATTTGTCATTTGTTTCTTTAAAGTAAGAGTTTCACAATTAACAGAGCTTTTACAATCAAATTATTACGAATCATATTGATTAGATTTAACCTAATTTTGTTTTGTTCTGTTCTTTTTTGGTGTACATCTGCAGTGGCAATGGTTTGATGGAGTCACTGAGCCGCAAAGTGTGCGGAAGTTGAATTACTGTATACTGTTGGAATGGCGCAATTGTTGAACCACTTGGGTTACTGATAGCCGTTGTTGGTGGGAATGTTCTCTGAAGCTAACTCATGGCACTTTTGGTGGTAGCTAAATGCAAATAGTGGATATTTAACAGTATGCTGTTAGTACAACATTATCCCAATTCCCTTCTTGATAAGCTATGACTGGTGGTGATTTAAGGCAGTGGTGAATTAAATTATGCTGATATACTCATAGCATAGATGCATTTAAGGGGAAGCTAGATAAACACATGAGGGAAAGAAAGAAAGACTTGCATTTATATAGTGCCTTTCACAACCCCAGGATGTCCAAAAGCGCTTTGCAGCTAATGAAGTATAGTCACTGTAGGAAATGCAGCAGCCAATTTGCACTCAGCAGGCTCCCACGAACAGCAATGTGATAGTGACCAGATAATCTGTTTTTAGTGATGTTGATTGAGGGATAAATATTGGCCAGGAGACTGGGGAAAACTCCCCTGCTCTTCTTCGAAATAGTGCCACGGGATCTTTTACGTCCACCTGAGAGAGCAGACAAGGCCTCGGTTTAACGTCTCTTCTGAAAGGCGGCACCTCCAACAGTGCAGCACTCCTTCAGTACTGCACTGGAGGGTCAGCCTTGATTTTGTGCTCAAGTCTCTGAAGTGGGACTTGAACCCACAATCTATAGATATGTGAAGAGAAAAAGATTGGTGAAGTCAAGCGTAGGTCCCTTGCAGTCAGAATCAGGGGAATTTATATTGGGGAACAAAGAAATGGCAGACCAATTAAATACATACTTTGGTTCTGTCTTCACAAAGGAGGACACAAATAACCTCCCAGAGATGTTGGGGAACATAGGGTCTAATGAGAGGGAGGAACTGAATGAAATCAGTATATGTAGGGAAATGGTGTTAGGGAAATTGACGGGATTGAAGGCTGATAAATCCCCAGGGTCTGATAATCTACATCCTAGGGTACTTAAGGAAGTGGCCCTAGAAATAGTAGATGCATTGCTGGTCACCTTCCAAAATTCTATAGACTCTGGAACAGTTCCCATGGATTGGAGGATAGCTAATGTAACCCCACTATTTAAAAAGGTGGTAAAGAAAAAACTGAGAATTATAGACCGGTAAGCCTGACATCGGTAGTGGGGAAAATGCTAGAGTCCATTATAAAAGATGTAATAGCAGAGCACTTGGAAAACAGTGACAGGATCGGACAAAGTCAACATGGATTAACAAAAGGTAAATCGTGCTTGACTAATCTACTGGAATTTTTTGAGGATGTAACTGGTAGAATAGATAAGGGAGAACCAGTGGATGTGGTGTATTTGGACTTTCAGAAGGCTTTCGATAAGGTCCTGCATAAGAGATTAGCGTGTAAATTTAAAGCACATGGGATTGGGGGTAAGGTACTGTCTTGGATAGAGAACTGGTTGGCAGACAGGAAGCAAAGAGTTGGAATAAACGGGTCTTTTTCTGAGTGGCAGGCAGTGACTAGTGGGGTACTGCAGGGATCGGTGCTAGGACCCCAGCTATTCACAATATATGTTAATGATCTAGACAGTGGAACTAGATGTAATATCTCCAAGTTTGCAGATGACACAAAGCTGGGTGGGCGTGTGTGCTGTGAGGAGGATGCAGAGAAACTCCAGTATGATTTGGACAGGTTGGGTGATTGGGCAGATGCATGGCAAATGCAGTATAATATGGATAAATGCGAGGTTATTCACTTTGGTGGCAAAAACAGGAAGACAGATTATTATCTGAACGGCAATAGATTGGGAAAAGGGGAAGTGCAACGAGACCTGGGTGTCCTTGTGCACCAGTCGCTGAAGGTAAGCATGCAGGTGCAGCAGGCGGTTAAGAAGGCAAATGGTATGTTGGCCTTCATAGTGAGAGGATTCGAGTACAGGAGCAAGGATGTCTTGCTGCAGTTGTACAGGGCCTTGGTGAGACCACATCTTGAGTATTGTGTGCAGTTTTGGTCGCCTTGTCTGAGGAGGGATGTTCTTGCCATGGAGAAAGTGCAGCGAAGATTCACCAGACTGATACCTGGGATGGTAGGAATGGCATATGAGGAGAGATTGTGTCGATTAGGCTTATATTCGCTGGAGTTTAGAAGAATGAGAGGGGATCTCATTGAAACTTATAAAATTCTAACAGGACTAGACAGACTAGATGCAGGAAGGATATTCCCAATGGCGGGGGAGTCCAGCACCAGGGGTCACAGTCTAAGGATAAGGGGTAAGCCATTTAGGATTGAGATGAGGAGGAATTTCTTTACCCAGAGAGTGGTGAACCTGTGGAATTCTCTGCCACACTGGGCAGTTGAGGCCAATTCATTAAATATATTCAAGAAGGAGTTGGATATATTTCTTTAGGCTAAAGGGATCAAGGGATATGGGGAGAAAGCAGGGACAGGGTACTGAATTTGGATAATCAGCCATGATCTTATTAAATGGTGCAGCGGGCTCGGGGGGCCGAATGGCCTACTCCTGCTCCTATCTTCTATGTATGTTTCTATGTAACCTTCTGACTCAAAGGCAACAGCACTACCAAGTGAGCTACGGTTAACATGGGAGAAGGAATAGAAGGTTATGCTGATAGTGTTAGATGAAGAGGGGTGGGAGGAGGCTCGTGTGGAGCATAAACACCAGCATGCACCAGTTGGGGTGAATGGCCTGTTTCTGTGCTGTACAATCTATGTAGTTCTATGTAATGCTCCCTTAACAACTGTAAATGGCTTCCTGCATTTTTGTCAACTCATTGAATGAACAGAAGAAGGCATCAAGGGCATTCCAGATAAAGACACAGCATCAAGTGGATGTTAAATGCCTTTCCCACAATTTACAATGAAGGTCATAAAAATATCTTGGATCACCCAAAAAACACCTTGCACCAGTTGAAAAGAGGGCTGGCCATCATTGTCAAAAACTTGAGCAGGAGAAGATCCAAGGAACAAGGTCCTCAGATGCTGATAAGTTTATTTACTACAGATACATAGCTATTATTCTGTCACCATTACATAAAGTTTTCAACTACATGTAATATTAGATAACTAGATATTGATAAGCAGATATTCATAGGGAGTATATAAAGCATAATCTTTTCTCTTAATATGCCAGGGGTGGTTTGGCTGGGGGTGTTGGGGAAGGGAAGAAGTGTTTAGCCATGATGGTCCAGCCATGATGGTCCAGCTATCGTGGTGTGGGGCATTTTCATATGTTTGTATAACTTTAAAATTAAAGCCTGAAGCATTATTTTTTGGTGAACGTATACATCTTCATTTGATACTTTTCATAATTTCTTCATTCATATTTCCACAGAGGAATCATTCACATGCAAAAAGATATGACTAGTTACCAATAGCTCTTTCCAAGAAGGAACAGAAATAAGACTCCAGGGAAATGAGGGCACAGAATGTGTGACTACTTTGGAGCCAGGCAACATGACAAATCTCCATCTGACAAAGGAGTAAGTGAGCCATGTGAAGTGAGGGGTAGAACTAAACATGAACATCTCTCAAAAGTTGCTGGGAATCAGATAAGTAACCAGTATGAGATGTTATTGTACATTTGCTCAAGTGGCTAGGAGCTGGAAAATCATCTCACCCACTCCAAACACAGAGACAACCAGAGATAATTAATGTTCCCGCGCCTTAGTCCATTGAGTATTTACTATGCAGAATGCATTATATCATCTGCACAATGAAATGATCAGATTGGAGTACAGCATTCAGCAAGATTAGGCAGTTAGCTACCGCTGCTCTCTTCATAGATTCCTTACTTCTTCTGTTCCCTACTTCATATGCAAGGAAAGATGAAATCACTTCAATGGCAGTCAGAGCACTGAGTCTGGCTCCTGTTCTCCATGGGAAAGAAAGGAAGAAGACATAGGGGGTGAATATCCTTGGGGTGCCTCCCGTTCCTCCACCTTAACTTCGCTGGAAACCCCGTTTACAAGCTGAAGTTACAAGGCTGGAATGGGAGAAGCCGTGAGGAAGTTCACCCCCATAGGGAAAGAAAGGAAGAAGACGGAAAAAGAAAAGGTGATAGGGAAGAGATACGCACACAGAGAGTAAGAGGCATGAAGAATATAGAGGAGATAAGAGTGAGAAAATAAGATAAAAGCATGGGAGAGAAATAAAGTTAGAGTGAGAGATGAGAAGAGAGACAGTTACAGGAAGAGGGAGACACAATTTGTTTTGTCATATAGGCGATTCCAAAGTTGCTCATTTGGATTACAGGAAACTTTCTGGTATCCGGCACTGACGGGACCGAGCTGGTGCTGTCCCATCAAAACTGCCGTAGAAACCAGCGCTAATGTTAAAACATACGGAGCTTTTGAGCTCCGTGTGAAACAACAAACCCTGTTGCTTAGCAACAGCTTCAAAACAGTCGGCCGCAGCTTAAAAGCGTCTCTGTAGCTAAGCAACAGCTTCAGCTAGACCTTGCAGAGCCTGACTGGGGAAAAAAAAGCAACGAGAAGTAAAAAAACTTATAGGAAACGGCTCCTGAATTTTGCCGGTAGATAGAGCTTTCCGGACATTTAACCTCCGGTTAAACGAAAGTTTCCTGTATGTATATTTTTGGTAGGTTTTATTTCTATTTTCTGCTATATGAGGTTTTGAACACTGTTCAGTGCACTAGGGCAAGAATATCAGAATTAGGACATTCAGGTAAAATTGGGATGTCAGCTCACCCTGTAAGAAAATGGCCTAGAAATTCAGTTGCGTTCGCCAGCCGTTAACGCCATAAGAGGGGTATATTTCCAGCGCTAGGCACTTAGTGCCCGGGCGCAGGCCAATCTGCGCCTACGCCCAAATTCAGTAGACATTTAGCGCCGGCGCAAAGTGTTTGCGCCCGCTCAGCTGCGCGCGCAGCTTATGACGTCATTTCGTCGTGCAACGCTGTTTGTGCGCCCCAAACCGGAAATTCAGTGGCGCCCGCCCAATGTGGGCGTGGCGCTGTTAAGAACTGTGAAGTGGAACGCAACAGAGGCCCTGTGGGCCTCGGGGAGCACTAATTAAAGGGCACGTACACTGACCTATAAAGCCCAGCCATTTTGCTGCAATGACTTTACTGCTTTGGATTTCTGGACAGAGACCAAGGAACAGAGCTTACTGATTTGGGACAACATAGGAGAGGTATTTTTGGCTTCTGGCCAGAGCTTTGACATTTGAATCATTGTGATTTCACTGTTTGCAAGTTTATTATGGGGGCTGTATGGGGTTCCAACCCTCAGTTGCAGCATTATGTGCGAAGGGCTCGCAGACGCTGTGTGAGAGGGCCAGCCATGCCTAGACGCAGAGGGGCCATCAGGCGTCGGCAACGTAGGCCTTACCCACTCAGGCAATACCGGCAGCAGGTGTCCTATCTCACCATGACTGCGGCGCATTGTGTTAAGAGGCTGCGCTTCAGAAGGGAGGTGGTTGCAGAGATCTGCCAGCTGCTTCACAGAGATCTGCGTCCACAGCTGATGTGCAGGACGTCTCTCTCGGTGGAAGTGAAGGTCACGGTGGCTCTGAACTTTTATGCAAGCGGCTCCTTCCAAGCCGCTGCTGGGGACATAGCGAACATCTCCCAGTTCGCCGCGCATCGCTGCATCCGGCAGGTCACCGATGCACTTTTCGCGAGGAGACACCAATTCATCTCCTTCCCCATGACCCTAGAGAGGCAGGAGCAGCGTGCAGTCGGATTTGGCAGGATCGCGGACTTCCCCATGGTGCAGGGCGCCATTGACTGCACGCATGTGGCTATGCGGGCACCTATCGACAATGCCGAGGATTACCGCAACCGGAAGGGCTACCATTCCCTCAATGTACAGCTGGTGTGTGACCACAGGCAGCGCATCCTAGCTGTCAATGCCCGCTTTCCAGGAAGCAGCCACGATGCATTTATCCTGCGCCAGACTACTGTGGCTGACATGTTCGAGGCACAGCCTCCACCAAGGGGATGGCTTATTGGGGACTAGGGCTACCCTTTGTGTACATGGCTCATGACCCCGCTCCGCGCGCCCAGGACACCAGCGGAGGAGGCATACAACGAAAGCCATCAAGCCACAAGGAACATCATAGAGCAAACGATTGGCGTCCTCAAGCAACGGTTCCGCTGCCTGGATCGTTCCGGCGGATCTCTACAGTATTCGCCGGATAGAGTCTCCCAGTTCGTCGTCGTGTGCTGCATGCTGCACAACCTGGCTATCCGCAGGACTCAGGCACTGCCACCTGACGTTGCACCACCACCTCAGGAGGACGAGCAGGAGGACCATGAGGAGGAGGAGGAGGAGGAGGAGGAGTACCAGCCCAGGAGGGAGCCACAAGGTCCAAGGGCCGTCCGCCGGCGGCTTATTGAACGACACTTCTAGGCCCCCTGTCAGGGAATGGCCTGTGGCAATGAACGCACCTGAATGCAGCCGCTCCGCAAGCCCTCAGCCGGTTAACGCAACAACCACTTGAAACATGACACCTGGACATGCTGAATAAATAAAGAGCTTTATTTTACAAACTCAGGGCCCTTCCCACATGAAACAGAAAAACAGACGAGACCCCCAAAAAACAGTCAAAAACATCTGTCACTCCCACAACCTGGGGAGGAATAACAAAACTTGCCCATCCAATTGGCCTTCATCATCGGCCTTCCAAAAATAAGCCCCCCCCTCCACAACACAAACACCCCCATAAAAACAAAAAATGCCTTCATCTTCGGCCTTACCAAAATAAGCCCCCCCCAGAACACAAACACCCCCATATAAAAAAAACCGCTATCACCACACTCTACTGGGTGTGCCGAGAGGGCGAGTCCTTATGCAGGCTTCTCCGGCCCCTGCCCGACCTGCTGCTCCGCCTCAACCTGGGCCCTGTGGGTGTGGCAAGGCTGGGGGAAGGCTCATGAGGGCCACAATGCGTGACGGCAGATGCCCTTCGGGGTCGGCCTAGACGAGGCCCGGCCCGGGAGGGGCCGGCTGCTGACTGCTGCAGCTGTGGCTGGCCAGCATCAGTCTCAGCAGCAGCTCGTCGCACCTTGGCTGGGGGAGTGGCAGTGTCGGCTGCACCAATGGGGGCAAGCTGGCTGATGCCAGGCGCGCGCTGTTCGCCAGAGACACTGGCACTCGGCCGGGCTGGCAGTGCAGCAAGCGCAGCAATCTGGTGGAGGCCAGACCGCTGTGCTGCAGCAGGGCGGCGGGTGCCCTGGCGATGCTTCCGCGCCACAGCGAGTGTGGCAGAAGTGAGTGCCCGAACTGCCCTGGTATGTGCCCGCATCAGATCTGCCAGTGTCTGGACGGCACCACTCATGGACTCGCGACTCGCGTCCTGCGCTGCCGCGAGTTGCTGGACACCCCTGTCCTGCGCTGCCGCGAGTTGCTGGACACCCCTGTCCTGCGCTGCCGCGAGTTGCTGGACACCCCTGTCGTGTGCTGCCGCGAGCTGCTCGACCCCCCTGGCCTGTGATTCCCCGAAAGCGACCACACTATGAGCCAGGGACTCAATGGCCTGAGGCAACTGTCCCACAACCCCCATGAACTCCTTGTGGCGCCGCTCCGACGCCGCGGACATCTCATCAAGGAGGCGCACCTCCTGGGCGAGGACCGTCTCCGGACTGGAGGGCGGACTCTCCCTCTGGGGAGAAGGCCGCCAAGCTGCCCGACCCTTCCTGCGTGCCTCGACCCCACTGGGCCCAGGAACTGCCCTCCCCTGCAACACTTCCCCCCTCTGGGGAGAAGGCCGCCGTGCTGCCCGACCCTTCCCGCGTGCCTCGACCCCACTGGGCCCAGGAGCTACACCCCCCTGCAACACTTCCCCCTGCCTCTCCTCCAGGCCAGACGTCTCCCCTCCATTGCCATCCCCTGGCGCGGATGAGGGTTCCCCCGATGTGCCACCTTCCTCCTGGTCCTCGTCGTCCTCCTCCTCCAAGGGCCTGGCACTCTGAGCTTCAGGGACCACCTCCTCCTCACCAGCTGAAAGCAGGAAGGCACAAGAGTAGCTTTAGAGTGAGGACAGGGCATCAGCGAGGGAGGCATGAGTGGTGGCATTATGCGCATTGGTCGGACAGTGGGAAAGGATGTAGATCTGAAGCGCAAGGGCAACGAGAGAGGTCCAACCGGTCATGTCCTTACCAGTGGGTCCCAGTACAGGGTCCGCACCTCCAATGGCAACAGGGCCAGTCACCCGGCCACGCATGAGTCGAGCCACGCTCTCCTCCAGCTCACTGAGCGCCTGGTACTGGGGACGGCCTCCCCCGGTGGCAGACTGGCTCCTCAAATTCCGCGCCAGCTTGGCCTGCAAGAGAAAGGACGGCCTCTAAGTACAGTGTGGTGCCCTGTTGCTGTGTGCACTGCCTCCCATGGTCGAATAGCTTGGCCAGTGTGGTGCCCTGTTGCTGTGTGCACTGCCTCCCATGGTCGAATAGCTTGGCCAGTGTGTTAAGTGCAGAAAGTGCTATTGATGATCATGCCAGTGCCATAGCTGCGGGAGGAGGGCTGCCCATTAGGCCTTTGAGGTCCCTTTGCCCATAATGTGAGGTGCACATGCAAGGATGAGGAGGACACTGGAAAGGGTACTCACCTTCACCATCCGAGTGAGGTCGTTGTACTTCTTGCGGCATTGGTCCGCACTCCTGGGGACATCGCTGGTGGATGACACCCTGTGGGCGATTTTCTTCCAGGCTCTCCTGTACTGCCTCCTGGGAGCCTTCTTGCCACTGTCCGGGCACAAGATCTCTCTTTTCTTTTCCACACCATTAACCAGCACCCTCAAAGCATGCTGGGAGAAGCGCTGCGCTCATTCACGGGCCTTCTCCATGGCTTCAGGCGCTATTTGGGTCCACCAGCAGTGTTGAGGCCTAGCTGCAGGGCTCCACTATGCAGGGCGTGGCAGCAGTCAAAGTCGACCCTTCCCCCTTTAAGAGCTGGCCGGCGTCAGGGTGTCTGCTGTCAATCAAAACATGACCGCACCTGCGCTGCGCCCGGCCTCGGCGTTATCAGTCCGCATCGCCGGCTTAGCGCCTGAAGATAGCAGTGCAACGCCAGTTTCAGCGCTCGCCCAAACTCTTGGCCAAATCTACTGAATTTCGGCGAAGTGGCCTACACTTTCCGGCGGGCGCTAACTTTAGCGACCGCCCGACTTTACCGCCCCAAAAGTGGCCAGACTGAATTTCTAGGCCAATAACTTTAACTTGACTTTAATTATCAGCCACAATTTGTTTCCATTTACCTCCTTGTTTTGGATTTTTACAGCTGGAGTGATGACTATTTCTCTCTCATACATTAGTAGCCGGTAGCTGTGCACCTCCTGCAGCCCAATGCAAGCAGCAGCGTTAATGAGTAACACAGGTCCTATGAGAGCATCTACACAGCCACTCATTCAGTTGCCCACTCCTCTGGCCTAGGTGGTGAAGCCACGAATCGAAGCAACAAAGCGCGAATGACCTCAAAACCCGGCCTACCAAGGCGCTCTTAGCTGAGATCTGCTGAAAAAAACCCCCCAATGCATTAGGTTCTAGCCTCAAGCAGACATTCCTGTTGTTTTAAATAACTGTATGCTGCGGAGTCGGAGTAAATTGGCCTGACTGGACCTGCATCTGGCTCCATTTCTTCCCTGCCATCAGATGCTGGATCAATTAGTGCTGCAACATAAAATACCTTGGATCTTGCACTGGTCTGGGCAATAAACAGTACAATGGCAGGATCTATGCTTTCAAACATACAGAGAGGATTTGAATTTTTAATTAGCCTTTGCTAATTACAGCTATCAGAAAGTAGAAACAAACACACTCTTTTGTATTTTAGCAGACAATTCTACATGCGAGTGTATTTTTTTTTGTTCCATTTCATTAATATTTTATGAAATAACCCTTGCTGTTTCAACCCGTTCAGTGCCTCCTAGTAACTGTCCCACATTACGGATGCCAATGCCTCCAAGCCATGTACATTACCACGATGACAGAATGCAAAAGAGTGTCTTGTCAACGCAGCGCATCGATTGATTATGCTACATAGTGCAAAAAAAACAGTTGGGTGTGAGTTATAATCTAACTGATGCTAATAATGAGGCAAGATGCTGTCTGAAGCAGAGCCAGCTAGCAATAAGCCAGGGAACTAATGTTTTGATATGTGTCGTAGAATGGAGGGGAACCAAAATTTAACTGCAGACAACTACGTGTCATTATTGCAACATAAGAAGTTTACACTAAAAATATACTTTAATAATTGAAAGCAAGTCTATTAAAATAGCTATTAAAAATATACTGCACCATGTGAACTGGAGCCTTTATGAAAGTAGTTTTATTAATACTTTAACCACTAAATCCCCTCTGCAGCCTACATTTTATGAACAGTTTTTGCACCTCTCACTCATAAAGCCTGAAATGGCCTTCACAAATTCCCCAACGTGATTAAATAGCTTTCGGTAGTCACATAGTTTTTATCTTCCAATTTGTGGACCAGTTATGTCACCATTTCTGTCAGATGGTACTGCGGATTGTAGTTTTTGGATGTTGAAGGTAGAAATTTTGAGAGTTTTTATTTGTTTGATGAGATCAGTGAGGGAGGGCTGTGCTGAACTTGCTGGATATTCTTGACATCCAAGGCATCTACCTGAGAGTGATGTCTCTTTGTAAGCTATTACATTCTCTTGTCACTTTGGTTGCCACCTCCTGTGCCAACTCCCATTCTCTCTTCTGAAGGATGGATGGGGAATCTCTTCACAGGTTTCTGCCAGTGCCGTGTTCTGCCCCCTTCCTGGCTGCTTCATAACCTCCCATTCCAGCAACATTGCCTGTGATCAGGAATTCACCATATATGGAATTATGAATTCAACACCTGGTGCTATCATGCTGTGCATCAACATAATGCATACCACACCTCTGGGCTGCCTATCCTACTCAAACAATAAGAAATTAGAGAAGGTTAAAGCACACTCTCATCAATAAAATAAAGAACCCAATAGACATAACATTTTTTACAAGCTCTTCCAGTCTGCTATGGTGTTTGGAACATGCAGCGTGTGCACGGATATGGTTTTGCATTGTAAAGTACATTCAAGGTGACAAAGCTGTGTTTGGAAACCTTTGCTTTAAAACAGTACCCCAGAATGTGAAGAGTTAACAGAATTCCAGAAATTCATAGGTTTCTACAACTGATGAGCTCCTGAAAAAGTAAGTCCTGGATCTTGTTCAGGAATTTGGTACAAAACACCTCACTGCCAGGGTTGAATTGAGGTATTTCATCCCACACACAGCATTCTTAAAATAATCGTGCTGATATATTTTGAGATTTTTGCAACAAGCACTGTAGTGCCACAGCTGTGTATGCGAAATAACCAATAGTAATTATTAAGGAAATCATCTTATTGTACATCTTGTTATTGCAAGCAGTGGGTAGGAAACTTTGTTCCATTCTGATAGTAATGCTTAATGCAGAGAGACAGGAATAACTAGACTAGAAAGCACCTGTCAGGTCTGTTTCCCACTCTCGGTGATTAACATGAAACATTAATAGCCTTTTCAAAAAATTTCAGCCTGAAATAGGGTCTTAGCAAAGACGAGGTTGTCTTTGTATAGTGCCAGAAGAAAGATAATTTAAATCGAAGACAGAATGATGTCTCCATCTAAGCTGTAACACATTTTATCCTGTGACAACTTATTTTATGTCATATTCTTTACATAACGCTCACAGATCTATACATATTTCATGACTTTTTTAATATTTTGACTGAAAATGTTAAAACCAACACACTGGTAGTAAGAGAACTCTAAATGTAAATGATTTAACAGGTACATTTCATCAGCTTTCCAATTTATGCCAAGGTGTTTTGGATGCTTCTTGTGTTTTTTCTGTCAGGGTATCAATGCATCACTAACATTTTGGGCAATGCGTCTGGGGTAGAAATGGCAAAATCAGAAGACAGCGCACTGCGATGGCTTGTCTTTTGGCTTCAGCTGGCTTTTGATTTTGTTAAAGTTCTGGGCCCTGAATTTGCGGTGGGAGTACGCCGCCGTACCGCCTTTGAAACTGACCGTAACTTCAGAATTTGGTGCATGCGCAACGCAATGACAGCTCCGAAACTGGCTGCGCTGTGCCCCCCGCCAACCCGCCCCCCCCACAACAGAGCCGGAAATCAGTGAAATCTCGTAAATCATTAAAACTGATGACAACTTCGGCTCTTCCGCAGTAAGTATGCTGTTAAATTCCCCACTAAAAGTTAGACCCAAAGGGGGCGAAATTCCCCTCGAGGGCCATCTGGCGCGCTAACTGCAAAAAGTTTGAAAAGTTAGCGCCCGGCGCTAATGATTCTGAACCTCACCTAAATTCCCTGACATCACCCCAGGAAGGGAGAGGGACGCTAAATCAAGTGCTAATGTCCTCAGTGGGATGCTACAGGGGCGCTAACACCAGAGAGCTGCCGAATTTCAGGTGAGTTCCAAACAGATTTGATCACTCGCGCTGGCCGACACAAACGACAACCGGAAGTGGAGGCCTTTAAACAGCGCTTCTCCACAGGTCTCCCGACTGGAAAATGCCTGTTGAACCTGTCGCTAAGAAACAGTAGCGCACAGGCAGGCAAAAAAGGGGAACTTTGCATCGGAAGCGCTAATGTGATGATGCGTCCGGAAATGACGTTATGAACTCTGGATGCAGAAGATCGGGGCGGAAACCGGTAGCACCGCCACTAATTACCCGCTGAATCGGAGGTGCAAACGAGGGGAATTTTGCCCCCAAAGGGGTTAGGTTTAACTGGTGTTTTAACAGCGTATTGACTGCCAAACAAACGTTAAGGGCCTGGAAAACTAATTTTCATTTTGTGCAGTGTGAAATTTGTCCATTTTAATAAAAATTTAAATTTATAAGAAGCTTTTCAAAAAAACTCATTACATTTTTTTTAAGTTTGTGTATCTTTATTTTAGGTTTGTCTTTTCTCCATGTGAGAACCCCAATCTTCTGCTCTCTCTAATTATTAAAAAGTTAGAATTTTAAGAGCGTACTCACTTCCTTGTTCACTGTCTGAGAATTCTGCCTTTTGATTGGCTGCTTAGACAGCTTGTTGATGTCACAGCAGTTCGCACTAGGGGATCCCCATTAAGTTCCGTTGAATTGAATTCAAGGTCGGAAAACCCGAGGTTCTCTACACAGGGATCGCATGATCCTTGTGCGGAGCGTACTTCAGGGCCAATGGCGAACGCATTCACTTCGCTGCTGGCTGCAAATTCTGGGCCCTGATGTATACTCCACATTGTGACACGTACAATGTGAAGGTGAAGGATAATAGTGCAAGAAAATAGATTTTTTTTCATCACTTCATAGTCTGTGCCAAGCCCTCCATCACTTAGGACACACACACATAATGACGCTCTTGGGTTTCGACTGGCTAGTTATGCTGTATAAGTTTGCATTGGTGAAAAGCAGTATCGACACGAAGTGGGGAATTTTCCCAGCCCTGAGGAGGTGGGTTTGGAGGCAGGACTGCCAGGAAAATAGCAGAAAATGGGAGCAGGTACAAACCCCGCTCCCAACCCGCCTCAGTGCCATCTTCCCGGGAGGCGGATCCCCGAGTCGTGCAGGGACCCATCTCTTCGAAGCGGGAAGGGGATTAGAGCCAATTAACTGCCTGTTAACAGATAGTTAACAGGCAGTTTTGAGGCTTTTCCTCATTTTATGCCTGCAATTGCGGGCTTCCCGACAGCTGCAAACCTCGCCAGGGTCAGCGAGGTGAGCAGTGGGTCTGTGGGGGTGAGAGGGGTCGAAGTGTCTGTTGTAGAGGTGAGTGATGGGTGCATGTGTGGACAGGTAAGTATGAGAGGTGAGTGTAAAGTTTTTAAAAAAGTTTCCTTCCCTTTGCTTCTTCCTGCAGGCTTCAACCCTTGGGGATCCGGAGGTGCCTCATCTCAACGGCAGAGATGACAGAATGGCTGCTGCATTCTCAGATTCAGCAGCCATCTGCTTTCTGCTGAGGAGAGAGGTTTTGGTGAGTCTTTGTGCAAGGGCTCACCTTAGGACAGAGATTGTCAGTGTTTGACAGCTTCTCAAAGCTGTTAAACGATGAAAATTCACCTGTCAAAAAATTCTCGACAGATGAAGCATCATACGCTGATGTCCCCTGTCACCGGCATTCCCTGAATTGGCCGGTAAGGCCAATCAGGGGAAAATAGCGTGGGTTCGTCAGACGTCACTGGGGGCGGGACTAGAACCCAGAAGGCAGCAGTCCCGCCCCCAACTCATCTCGGTTGGCAAAATCCAGCCCGAAGTGCGCAGTGTAACTTGAGCGTGAAGCCCTCTGGATTTACTAGACAGGCTGCATGATATTACCTACAGGAGATTGTCTTCCATATCTTTGGTTTCACACCTGCTGCAGCAGCAGTATAATTGCACCCAATTCAAAGAAATTATTAAAAAGTTCCCCGGTGATTTATTGGACAGCCTGCAAATGTTTTTAAACTTCATTTCTAATCTTTTTGGTGTTAGCTGGGTATAGATGGGACGATAAAATTTAACTGATACTGGCGAGCGGAGCACACAGGTGCTGAGGCCTATTTTCCATGACCAGAGAGCATTGCCGGGCTGCCGGTCTAACTAGGGTCTGCAGGGCCCCCACACTGTTCATAGCAGGAGCTGGTCTCAAACTGTGGTATAATGATACTCTTCGACACTAATATCAAAGGCGTACTGCCACCAGGGCCAGTACAATGTGCCAGTTCTCTACTTTATGAAATTTGGTGCCTCACACAGACGCAGCTGCAAAGCTAGAGTGCTGAATGTGGGGTAATTTTATGCCATGGACATCCCTCCACAGTGAATTTTCCTGAGAGAATTACAATTTTATCTCACCGTGATACAGAAACCAGAGACATGGAAGTTTCTCAATTGCCTGTCAACGGAGATAAAGGCAGTGCCTCAGATTAATGTTTTTGCCTGTTATCTCAATATATTCAGGAGCCTAGAATAATAATCCCAGTTAGTGCTCACAGTTGCCAAACATTTTGGGCAGTACTTTCCCTTGAGCATGTGCGCACGTGTATCCACAAATATGACTATACACTCCTTGAAGTTTAGCTGTCAAATACCCATGATTTACCTAAATGCATGGACACCATCTATGTTTGCTTTTTGGCTCCATTGCACATTTGTACGCATATATATGCAAAGAGTTTTGATTGCCTCCTCCAATAATTGTGAGACACAAAAATGTGCAGTTTAAACCGAGAGAATTTCTTCTCTAAACTATGGCCGGTATTTTTTGAGGTAAGAACGGATGGGTTGGAGGTGAGGGGGTAAGTGAAAGTTGTGCAAATGTGAACCCTGACCCCCAACCCGCCTCCAAACCGCTCACTTTCACCTTTTACTCAGGCGGGATGGGGCGGAGGGGGTGGGGTGGGGGTTGCGGGCTGCCAACACGCGGCCAGGAGGTGGGTTGACAATTTACATATGATAATGAGGCCTGAAGCCTCTACTCTAACCTGTTTTGCAGGTTTTACTGCAGGCGGCCGGGGATCCCGGGGCTCAGCATTCCCAGTGGCTGCAGCGAGGCGGCCTCAGCCTCGGGGAGCAATCCTTGTGGGCCGGGAGGAGCGGGAGTGCTTCCACCCAGCCCCCAAGCTCCCCCACCAGCAGCCTGCACCCTCCCACCAGGGTCTGGGTTCGGACCACTCTGGGATCAGATCCCCCTCCGGGCCTGGAGCACCCAACACCCCCGCCCCCGGGATCGTGATTTGGCCCCAGGTTCGGGGATTGGACCTTCCCCCGGGGGGAATCAGACCCCCCTGGCTCAGCACCCTCCCCGCCCCCCACCACCCTGGGCCCAGCACTTAGCTGTTACTGTGGCCTCCTTCTCCGAGTTCCCCGCACGACTGGAAGCCAGACTGACAATCAGGCTGACTTCCAGTCGGGGAAACTGCACTTCACGTTGCATACTCGCTGTTGGATTAAAACTCCACAGCGTGCCGGGAAACCCGGCCTTCCGGGTTTCCTGGCTTCTCCTGGGTCACCCAGCACCATGCGGGTGGGACCCTGCAAAATCCAGCCCTCTGTGTCATACGAACATAGAAAATTGACGGGGAGGAAAAGACCAGCTGATCCATTAAGCCTGCCTCACAACATAATATTAGCATCATGACTACCTCTTCCTCTTGACCGCACCCCCCCCCGCCACGCCAACCACACACACACAAAATCATCTATCATGATTCTGATAGACCAGGTTGTGGGAAGGTGGACTTATAACTCTTCCCACCCTTGGGGCAGAGAGGTGGGAAGTTGGGTATACATGGCAGAGCGTTCTGTCGACTGAGATGGAAGGCAAAGTCCACTTACAATTGCTGCCCTGCATTATTGTTGCTGCTAATTATTGATGCACTCTATTCTAGACACAAAACTCTGCTGCGAGTTTTGAAAGCTAGAAATTGAAGACCCTATTGCTAGGTGTCTAACTGGGTCATCACCACTGGTGCCCAAACAAAGATGCCTTTAGTTAGTGGAGGGATATAGCGGGGATAATTTTCCTCTGGAGTTATGCAGGCTGCCTGGGAAGAGAAGAACAGTCAGGAAGCTGTTCCGCTGGGCCCTCATCACCTACTGAAACTTCAGGGATTTCCTACTGAAGTGATATTTGTTAAATCCGTGCATCTTGGTGTATGGTGTCCTTCAAGAAATAGACAGAGACTGCAGAGGAACAATCAACAGGTGTTTACTGGATGAGGGTCACTCTAAAAGCTAACAGTACAGATCCCTACTCAGGGTTTATATACAGGTGTGGTCACTGCCGGTACTACAGTATACAGGAGCTGTAAAAAGTAGTTCTCCCCTTAAAGGTACATACACTACAATATTAGTGTTAAATATCACTGCCAAATACATGTTGGCATATTTTAATAGCATGGAAATGACATGAATACATATGATGTATTTCTCATTATTTGCAATATAGCAATGCTGCACTCTGGGAATGGCATTCCTGACATACAGCATTGCTAGGCCATGCAGAGAAGGAGCAATTTAAATTTTAAATGCCGTAAAAGGAATTAAATTGATCACTGGCCAGATAATTCCATGCCCCAGCCCCGTGATCAAGTCCTTTGAAAAGAAAAGAATCTTTTACAGCTGTTCTAGAGGTAGCCAGCCTCATTATGGTATGTGTACTCAAGGCCTGTCACAACGATTTCCCTCCCTCCCAAAGTTTGGAGTCCCCAAAACAAGCATGAATTGCCCTGGGAGACCACTGAAAATATCAAAATTCACCTAATACCAGAAAACTGGCATGGGGAGAACAGAAATCCATTACAAATATGGACATAGGCATTTATAATGGAAAAGGCAACAAAATGTGTACAGAGAAAGACATTGGGAGAGAAATTCATTATCGCCTAGGAGTGGGCGCTAACTTCTGAAAAGTTTGAGATTTAGCACCAGGCGCTAATGAATCTTGCTGCACGCTAAAGCAAGTGTTAGCGCTCAAAGAATGGATGGGAGCGCTAAATCAAGTGCTAATGACCTAGCTCAGTGGCGCTAAGCAATTTCAGGTGCAGACTAATCGCTAGTCATCATTACCACAGGCTCTTTCCAGTTCTTAAAGGGAGGGTTCAAGCATGCTGTAGAACCTCATTCTCAGCATTGCTGGTTCTGCAGCTGTCTCAGCAAGCAGCAGAAGGCCAAGGAGAAGGAACCGGACCACTGAAGGAGGTGTCATTATGGCAGGTCAACGGCCCAGGGAGAGAGCTCGCAGATTCTGCAACCAAGCATTGAAGGCGTTGCTCCTCGCTCTGGAGAGACGGAGGGTGGTGCTCTACCCAGCAAGTGGCAGGATGCCCTCGCCGCAAGTCTTCCGCGCCATGTGCAGGGAGGTAGCCCAGCAGGTCTTGGGCAGCACTGTGGTCCCCAGGACCCACACACAGTGCAGGAAGAAATTTAACTCGGATGGTCAGGGTGAGTCAATACTTCAACAAATGCTACATATCACCATCTGCACACACTGACCAAAGCACCAAACCCCCAGCACTCACCCACCAACAATCTCCACCTACCAACACTCACACCAACATCTCACACCTTGCACACAATGACAGCTATTCAACTATGGCAGGCACATCTCCCAAACACATTGCTCCACACTCACTCACACACTTTCCTCCCTCTTGCAGGCCAAGGTGGTTCACAACAGGAGGGAGCAGGAGCGCACAGGCGGGGGACAAGCCGACAAACAACCACTGTCTGAGCTGGAGTAAAGAGTACTGCAAATCATTGGGCACCATGTGGTGGGCGCCGTGGCCACCGGTGACGTTGACCCCCCTTGGGGACAACAACGGTATGTTCAATGCTACTCCTTCTTCTCACGTCCCACTGCCCCCTCACCCCACAAGCCTTTCCCACTTTCCAACTAATCATGCTGTATGCATGCCTTTCTCCCTTCCTGCCTCCCTCCCCTCACCTCAACCCGGCTCTTGTGCCTTTATGCTTTCAGGTAATGAGCAAGCAGCTGAGCAGCCTGTCCCTGAGGGTACCATAGAGAGCGAGGTGCAAGAAGAGGAGGAGGAAGAACACACCAGGTCACTGCATGTCTTACCCGCAGGCACCAGCTCAGATACTGGCACTACGCATTTTTTAGAGGTAGCAGGATCTGCACAGGGTGATGCACAGGGGATGAGCGGGCTGCAGCAAGGCCAGGGGGAAAGGGTAGCTCGGGAGTCAGCTCCCCGGAGGGCGAGTTCATGCGCGAGTTCTGCTGCACCGGACTCAGATGAGGACCTCGATGGGGAGGCTTTAGAAGAAGGGTGATGGCATGCACACGGAGATGATAGGTGAAATGGCAAGGGTGCCTGAGAGCCTTTTGGCAATAGTAAGGAGCATGGTGGAGTCCGCCTCCAACATTGCACAGAGCTTTGCGCACGCCACGGAGCCCATCATTTGCAGTCTGCAAAGGATGGTGGACTCCCAGAGAGACCGTGGCAACCCAGAACTCATGTTGCTTGTGATGGGCGATGTCGCAGCTTCCATTGCAGCACAGGTAGAAGCCACGCAATGTCTTAGTGCTGTAATGCAGTCTATGCTTGGTGCCATCGATTCCCAGACTGCTCACATGCAGTCTCAGCTTGATGCCACGCAAGCTCTGACTGCTGCCATCATGGCTGGCTCTACCACCATTGAAGGCATCGTGGCTGCTGCCAGGATAGCGGGCATTCACATTGAGGATTTGCTGTCTGTGGTCGCACACCAACTGCACATTAAGTGAGTGGTAGCCTTTGCGGTTATGGAAGATCTCAGGATTGTTACGGGATGCCCGCAAAGTCACGTGGGTGCAGTCAATGGCGCCCTGCACCATGGTGAAACCCGCTATCCTGGCAAAGACACATGCACGTTTGTCCTGCTTCTCTCTTGTTAAGTCTGTGTGTTATATTACGAATTACTACACAGACCACAAGAGTAATCTTTAACAGGTCTTTACTAGTTGAAGGTCAGGGCGGAACTGCCCAATAAATCATTGCACAGCACTTATATACCGGTGTGGTCACCACCGGTATTACAGTATACAGCAGCCAAGATAAAGTAGTGCAACCCTTAAAATAGTTCTCTTAAAGGTGGAACGGTTACATACACTACAATCCTCCCTTTTTAGGTTAACAGTATGTCTTCCCATTAACATAACATCATAACATATATACACAACTTAATGTAAAAACAGTTCACAGATCCAGTCTCTCTGGAGGCTTCCTGACTCGGTCCGGATAACGCCTCGGTGGTGTAGTAGTTTTCGGTGGTGTAGTAGGCTCTTTTGGCAAGGCCGATTCGGCTTGAATGTCAGTGTCGGGTTCATCTGGTTCCAGTATCACCAGATCGGAGGTAGATACTATGGGTATCTCTGCTTCATCATTAGGCGTATAGAGTTGTGGTGTAGGTTGTCCCTTTTCGGATGACGCTATGATCTGGTGAGCATGGCGCCTTATTATGCATTCACCAATGTCCACGGTATACATCAGCGGTCCTAGTCGTTTGCAAATAGTTCCAGGCTGCCATTTCTCGGTGCGGTAGTCCCGGGCCAAAACTTGTTGACCTATCTGGAAGGTTCTAGTTGGCCTTTCATTCATGCCTTGAAATTGCCGGTTCTCTACGTCCCTTCTGATGTTTGGCTTGATCAAATCCAGCCGGCATCTTAGTCTTCTATTGAAAAACATCATGGCGGGAGTTTGGTTTGTGACCGCATGTGTTGCATTCCTGTACGCCAACAAGAAGTTATCTACCTTATGTTGTAGATTTATGTCTTCATTACCCATGGCCTTTATGGCCTTCTTGAAGGTCTGGACAAACCTTTCAGCTAATCCATTGGTGGCGGGATGGTATGGGGCGGACGTGTAGTGCTTAACCCCATTGTTTTTTAAGAACTTCCTGAATTCTTCGGACACAAATTGCGGTCCATTATCAGAACAGACCTGTTCCGGCAGCCCATTCCTGGCAAATATGGTCCTTAATACTGTGATGGTTTTTTCCATGGTGGTGGAGGACATCTTTATTACCTCCGGCCACTTGGAGTGTGCATCCACCGCGATTAAGAACATTGAGTCCATAAATGGACCAGCAAAGTCGATATGTACCCTTTGCCATGGAGATGAGGGCCACTCCCATGGATGCAGAGGAGCTTGTGGTGGGGCGTTTTGGACCTTCTGGCATCCTAAACGGCTCTTGGTCATTTCTTCGATGTCTCCATCGATACCTGGCCACCACACGAACGCTCTGGCTAGGTTCTTCATTTTCATTCCACCCAGATGCCCCTTGTGAAGCTCCTTTAGCACTTTTTGCTGGAGTTTGGGTGGAATCACCACTCTGGATCCACACATCAAAGTTCCTCGGCACACTGACAGCTGTTCTCTTCTTTGCGAAAATGCTGGCAACAGTGGTTCGCCATGTGCTGGCCATCCCTTCACCGTTAAATCGTAGACTCGTGAGAGAGTCGGGTCATTTCTTGTTTCCTTTTCGATCGTAGAATTTGTTACTGGTAGACATTCCACTATGGTTGAGTGGAACATCTCCACTGGGTCCACTGTAGGCGCCTCTTCTACCGTTGGCAACGGTAGGCGTGATAAACCGTCAGCATTCCCATGCTGTTTTGATCCTTTGTATTCTATGTCATATTGGTGTGCCCCTAGGAAAAGGGACCACCTCTGTAGCCTTTGCGCTGTCATAATGGAAACGCCCTTTTTAGGGTTGAATATGGATACCAACGGCTGGTGGTCTGTCAGCAGTGTAAACTTCTGGCCCTGCAGGTAATGATGAAACTTCTTTACTCCCCACACCAGGCTGAGAGCCTCCCTATCTATCTGAGCATAGTTGCGCTCAGCGGAGGTCAATGATCTGGATGCAAATGCGACTGGCCTTTCCGAGCCATTTGGCAACTTGTGTGAGAGTACTGCTCCAATACCATAAGGAGAAGCGTCACAAGCTAAACGAATAGGTAGCGTTGGGTTGAAGTGAGCCAACACTTCCTCTGAGGTGATCAATGTCTTGCTTTTGCGAAAGGCCTTCTTACAGTCCTCGCTCCACTTCCATGGTACTTCTTTCTGCAAAAGAGCATTCAGCGGGTGCAGCACCGTGGATAGATTTGGCAGAAACTTATGGTAATAGTTAATCAACCCTAGGAACGATCTCAACTGGGATACATTTTCTGGAGCGGGAGCCTTCACAACAGCTTCGATCTTGTCAGGTGACTTGTGCAGCCCCTCCTGGTCAATGACATGACCACAGTACGAGATCCGTTTCTGAAAGAATTCACATTTCTGGCGATTAACTCGAAGGCCATATTCCTTCAACCTGGTGAGCACCAGTTTCAAATTTGCAAGGTGTTCCTCATCGTCATCTCCTGTAATTAGGATATCGTCCAAGTAACATTGAGTGCTTGGAATTCCCTGTAATACCTGCTCCATGGCCCTCTGCCAAATTGCCGGAGCCGAAGCCACTCCAAAAACCAGTCTATTATATCGATACAAGCCTCTGTGCGTGCTGATTGTGAGATACTGGCGCGACTCTTCCTCAACTTCCGTCTGTAAGTACGCTTGCGCCAGGTCTATCTTGGTGAAGCGTTTCCCACCAGACAATGAAGCAAAGATATCCTCAATCCGCGGAAGCGGATATTGCACCGTGTGAAGCACTGGATTAACTGTGATCTTGAAGTCTCCACAGATGCGAACCTTCCCCGGTTCCCCTGGCTTGTTACTCGATGAACGCTTCATGACGGGAACAATTGGCGTGGCCCACTCACTCCAGTCCACCTTAGACAGTACTCCTGAACGTTCCAGCCCTTCCAGCTCAGCTTCCACAGCAGGTCGTATCGCATACGGTACCGGTCTGGCTTTGAAAAATTTTGGGTTTGCATGTTCTGCAATCTTGATTTTTGCCTTAATTCCTCTCAGTGTTCCCAGTCCCTGTTGGAACACCTCTTTAGCCTCATCCAATATTCTAGACAATCGTTCAGGTTTGACATCTTCTTTTCCGGAATCTACCGTTATTGCGTTTAGGGAGTGCCAGTCCATATTTATTTTCCTGATCCACTCCCGTCCCAGAAGTGGTGGACCTCCCTCAGGTAGTACATATAAGTCCATTCCTTGGTGTTCTTTGCCCTTGTGTATCACCTTGACTTTTATCTTTCCGATGGGGTATACTTTTTGCCCCGTGTATGTCTGCAATACTATCTCCATATCCCGTAGGGGAATATGTTTGAATAACTTTTTGTAATCTTGCTTATTCATGACCGTCAACGCCAATCCGGTGTCCAATTCCATCTTCACTTGGACTCCTGCTATCTGCAGTGTGACCCAGATAGTTTGTCGGTCAGCTTCCTTACTCACGTTGTGAATTCTCAGACTACCCAGTTCCTTGCTGTTGGCGTCTGAATCCGAATTCTGTTCATCCGAACTCTTCTCAGCCACCTTATGTACCTTTCTGCACTTTTCCTGTGGTGACTTTTTGTTGCTGGTCTTCTTTCCTGACCGGCATACTTTAGCTATGTGACCAAGCTTGCCACATTTTCTACATTCCTGGTTTTTAAACCAGCATTGGTTCTGATCGTGTGTTGTCTTCCCACAACGGTAACATTTCGTTGTACCCGAAGCCATTTGATCTATGCTCATTTGATCTATGCCTTCAGCTGCATTTCCGCGGTGCCTCTCGCTGCGGCTTCGTGCGATGCTGCAATAGTGACAGCCTTATCAAGTGTAAGATCATTCTCTTCAAGCAACCGCTTTTGTGTTCCTTCTTTCGACAATCCACACACAAATTTGTCTCTCAGTGCCTCTGTCAGGCTTTCCCCAAACTGACAGTATTTCGCTAGCTTGCGCAGTTCAATTAAATACTCCGCGTTGCTTTCCTCTTTCAGTTGCGTTCTCGCATAAAATTTAAATCGTTCCGCTAACATCAGCGGTGTGGGGTTCAAATGATTCTTCAGGACAGCAACAATATTAGCGAAAGTCTGATCCGCCGGTTTAGCTGGTGATAGAAGATGCTTCAATAGCCCGTATGTCTTCGCACCCATTGAGTTTAGTAAGGTTAGTGCTTTATCTTCATCTGATATTTTATTTGCCTTACAATATATCTCTATGCGTTCTACATACGTGGCCCAATCTTCCACATCGGGATCGAAATCGTTGATGTTACCACGCTTAGGCATCCTCGCGATCTTCTTGAGAAACAAAAGAATTATTTTTTTTTTCCTTTTACAAAATGGCGGTCTCCCGCGCTCGTCTTCTTCCCCCGCCTACGAAAATGGCGGCTTCCCGCGCTCCTTCCCGCGCTCGTCTTCTTCCCCCGCCTACGAAAATGGCGGCTTCCCGCGTTTGCCTTTCTCCCCCGCTGGCTGTAATGGCGATTGCCGTATTGCTGCGTTCGCCCTCCCCAGCGGTTTGCAATCGTGCCTCCCAGCCCTCTTGCAGTCCGGTCCTTTCCCCCCCGGCTGCGGCTGAGTTCTCCGCGTTTTTTAATTTTTTTATTTTCTCCCGCGCCTTACGATCGTCCCGGTCGCTGCGCCTCGCGGCCTCGGTAGCTGCCCGGCCTTTTTCACGGGTCGCGGTCGAGCTCTCTCTCGACGCTGTTGCATCTCCCAGCCCGCTTGCAGCCCAGTCTCTCACACCGGCTGCGTTTGCAGTCACCGCGGCTTCCGTGCCTTACGCTGCCCCAGTCTCAGCGCCTCTGGCCCTGACTTCTGTCTGGCTCTTGTCCCTGGCCGTGGTCGAGTTCTCCGCCCTTATATCCTCCGTTTTTTTAAAATTTTCTCCCCTACTCACAGTCAACGTGGCCGACTTGCTGCTCGTCGCTGATCGGCTCACCCACCACCGTGATAGAAGGGACGATCACTGCCTGTTGCTGATGGAAGGCTTCGTGTCAGAATTCTTCCTTCTTCCTTTGCTCTGCAGACCTGAGTCTTTTCTCAGCAGAATGATGAGGGCGGATGCCTCCTCTCGACGCCCGTTAAACTGCCTTGGATGTATCTCTGCCGCAGGGTAAGATCGTATCGTCGCCACTGTTAAGTCTGTGTGTTATATTGCGAATTACTACACAGACCACAAGAGTAAACTTTAACAGGTCTTTACTAGTTGAAGGTCAGGGCGGAACTGCCCAATAAATCATTGCACAGCACTTATATACCGGTGTGGTCACCACCGGTATTACAGTATACAGCAGCCAAGATAAAGTAGTGCAACCCTTAAAATAGTTCTCTTAAAGGTGGAACGGTTACATACACTACATCTCTGGTGATGGGGAAGGAAATGTAGTCCCTTCTCCTACTGTAGAGAGCCTCTGTGACCTTCCGGATGCAGCGATGGATGGCAAACTGCGAGATGTTCACTATATCTCCTGTTGCAGACTGGAAGGAACTGCTGACGAAGAAATTGAGGGCGACGGTGATCTTAACTGCCAATGAGAGCGCCGTGGTCGCCCTGATCTGAGGCTCGAGGTCTGGCTGCAGGAGATGGCAGAGTTCGGTGACTACACCCTTGCTGAAGCAAAGCCTTCTAATGCACTGCTCCTCACTTAGTTGGAGGTAGGAGAAGTGCTCTTGCAATACCCTCAGAGGGTAAGGCCTTGGGTAAGGCCTTCTGTTGAGAGCCCTGATGGCCCTCCTCCTCCCTCTGGCCACATCTTGCAATCGTTCTCGCTGCTTCCACTCCCTCCGCTGTAGATCCTGGAGGGCGAGGTCAACTGCCAGTACAGCCCCTATTAATGTAATGATGTGTAGCAATTTAAAATTTTGTCAGAATAAATGTAACAAATTTTTAGTAGCCACAACACTCCTGATACTAAAGAACCTTTGAATGACTGAATTAAACTCTTGCACAATCGCAAACTGACAAGGAAACAGTGAAACAGCACTAACCTGACAGCTGCGACTGATCCCTTTAAATATCGCCCCTAGAGCCGCCATCTGCCTGCTTCACGCCTCCTCTTCCTGTCATTGTCGGGGCGAGACGCTAAGGCAGGGGGCGCTGATCAATTTGGCAGATCGGTCGCTCAGTAAGTGTTGCATGCTTAGTGACATCAAGATCTGCCTGTCACTAAAGCCCCATGCGCTAACTGTTAGTGGCGGTGCCAAGGGGCGATTGGATTTGGCGTGTGGCGCTGGATTCACCTTACCCCGGCGCTACTTCATTAGCGCCCCGTTAATGCTTCCGCCAGGCGCTAACCAACTGAATTTCTCACACTTTGAAAATATATTCAATGGCCCAGAAATTCGGGTCTCCACAGGTGAGTACACAAGGGGTACTCACCCGTAAGCCCAATGGAAGTGCCGGTTTCCTGCATGCACTGCGCATGCGCGGGAAAGTGGCACTTCCGTTCCTCTGAATGAAGGGGTTCAGAGGTCGAACGCGTGCACGGGAGAGGCTGCGTGTGTGCATCGAGCTTCGTTTTTTTTTACAGGTTTTCCCGGGAGGGTAATTCTCCAGAAGTTAAACATATAAAAGGCGTAAGGCCTGCTTTTTATAAGGTAAGTGGTGAATTAATTAAAATTAAAACATTTTTTCCACAGGTTTATTATTTTTAAATACTTTAAAGAAAGGTAAGTTTATTTTTAGACCTGTTAGAAAATAAAATTATTTTTTTCAAAAATTTAAATTATTGTTTAAAATAGTTATTTCATGTAATTTATGTTTATTTTAAAAATGTGATGTTTTGTAAAAATTTATTTGAAGATTTAGTGATGTTATGGGGCCCGTAGTATTTATAAGTTTTGATAGGTCTTCCTGTCAGACTTATGAATGGAGCATTCCCTGCTCCGATTGGCTCCCCATGGCCCACGTGATCCCAGGGGATGCTTCGAATTAACTGCGCCCCTGGGATATGCAAGCACTGCGTGCCAGCAGCTGGACCAGGCCCCGGATCGGAATTCCACGGGGGCCTACAGCTCAATGGCCGGCACGCAAGGTAAGTGCAGGTTGGGGGCTTGCACCCGCGGGAAGCCCCCGACCCGAATTTCTGGGCCATTATATCACAGAATCACAGAAACCCCACAGTGCAGATAGAGGCCATTTCGGCCCATCGAGCCTGCACCGACACATATCCCACCCTATCCCCGTAACCCCACGTATTTAATCCCCCTAACACTAAGGGTCAATTTATCATAGCCAATCAACCTAACCCGCACATCTTTTTGGACTGTGGGAGGAAACCGGAGCACCCGGAGGAAACCCACGCAAACACGGGGAGAATGTGCAAACTCCACACAGACAGTCACCCGAGGCCGGATTCGAACCCGGGTCCCTGGCGCTGTGAGGCAACAGTGCTAACCACTATGCCACCGTGCTGTATCTATATCTTTTTAAAAAGGTTTATCTACGCATGTCCTGGGCCAATATTTTACCCCCCACCCCCACCCCTACCCCTACCCCTCCTGTCCCTCCCAACCCCAGTTCACCTGAAGACTTCACTTGGTGTTAACTCTTCAGGTGCAATGTCACAGGAGATCAACTTGTGTGTATTTGTTTAATTTTTATATGTAATCTTTTTTCCCCTCATAATGACTGATGCTGGGAATGTCCTCTCTTCTCCTCCTGCTCGCCACCATAACTTCGGCTGAGACCTTGTTTACATGCAGGGCTTCTGCTGAACTTACGGTGGTGGAGCGGAAGAAGCTCTGTGGTAATTTCTTAGACTTACCTACGCATAGCCAAATTGTGGAATCTATTTAGAGTGATGGTTTTGCATCTTTAGTACAGGTATGGATTTTTTAGAAACTATTTTAGAAATGTATGCACTTTGCAAGCTCATCTTGTCCATGAGACCCACCTCCTGCTCTCTCAACAGTATTTCCACTAAACTGTTGCCCACCCAGCTCCCCTTCCTGGCCCCCATGCTAGCTGATATTGTAAATGATTCCCTCTCCTTCGGTACTGATCCCCTCCCTTTCAAATCTACTCTCATTACCCGCCTCCTCAAAAAAACCACTCTTGACCCCTTTATCCTTGCAAACTAATGCCATGCCTCCAACCTCCCTTTCCTCTCCAAAGTCTTTGATCGTGTTGTTGCTTCCCAAATCTGTCTTTATCTTTCCCACAACTCCAAGTTTGAATGTCAGGTTTCTGCCCCAGCCACTGCACTAAAACAGCCCTAATCAAAGTCACATTTGATATCCTATGTGACTGTGACCATGGTGCAATCTCCCTCCTCATCCTTTTCAACCTGTCTGCTGTCTTTGACACGGTTGACTACATCATATTCCTCCAATGCCTCTCCTTCATTATGTAGTTGAGTGGGACTGCCCTCGCCTGGTTCCATTCTTATCTATCCAGTTGTAGCCAGAGAATCTCCTGTAATGGCTTCTCCTCCTGCCTCAGCACCATTACCTCTAGAGTCCCCTAAGGATCTATCCTCGGCCCTCCTCCTAATTCTTATCTACATGCTGCCCCTCGG
This sequence comes from Somniosus microcephalus, assembly GCF_052327205.1. Classification (NCBI taxonomy): domain Eukaryota; kingdom Metazoa; phylum Chordata; class Chondrichthyes; order Squaliformes; family Somniosidae; genus Somniosus; species Somniosus microcephalus. The sequence goes on along the minus strand of NC_140996.1, from coordinate 27,667,291 downwards.
CAAAATCATACGAAAGCTCAATGTCAGGTTCCACACGTACGCTGACGACACCCAGCTCTACCTCACCATCAACTCTCTCGACCCTTCCACTGCCTCTGTTTTGTCAGGCTGATTGTCCAACATCCAGTCCTGGATGTGCCAAAATTTCCTCCGATTAAACAATGGGAAGACCAAAGCTACTTTGGTCCCTGCCACAAACTCCATTCCCTAGACACTGATTCCATCCTCACCCTGTCCAGTGTCTCAGGCTGAACCAGACTGTTCACATTCTCGGCATCTTATTTGCCCCGGAGTTGAGCTTCTGACCTCATATCCCCTCCATTACCAAGACCACCGACTTCCACCTACAAAATATCACCCATCTCTGCCCATGCCTCAACCCATCTGCTGCTGAAATGCTTTTGTACCTCCAGACTCGACTATTCCAATTCTCTCTTTGCCAGCCTTCATTTCCCACCCATAAACAGGAGATTGTCCAAAACTCTGCTGCCTGTATCTGTAGGGGTTTTTTTCCTGCTCTCTTGCCTGTTCTGGCCTCCTGCCAGGCTTCGTGCAAGAATTACCCTTGAGTGGTTCGACCCACTCCCCCTACGGTTCTAGACCTTGGACTTAGATGCAGAGAACAGTAGTGCAGAGAAAAGGACTCAATAGACCAGGCTGAATAGCACGAAATGGATGCTTTTATTTTTAAACAGTTTGAAGCATTACAAAATACATGTCATAGGCACAGATTAAAGCAACTACAATCATGCACAAATTTATGAACTTGACTCTATGGAAATGGGGAACACACGGCACATCGTAAAAGGGGAAACACATTACGATTTCCCTTAATTCCCTCCCCTATACCTAAACTAAGTTTCGACCTGGGGAACCTGGGATCATGCTCACCACTCTCGAAATCGTGAGAAAGGGGGGGTTCGCAGCCCTTTTGGCACCGCTTTCCGTCGTCACGTGGATTTGGAAACTTCTGGCGCAGTCGATATTCTCTCTCTCTCTCTCTCTCTCTCTCTCTCTCTCGAGGCGATGGGGTAGACACAGCCTCGATGAGCGCTCGTCAAGGTTGAGATCCACTAAGCCTGTCGTGGATTTTTGTTCATGGAGTAGAACAACAACCCAATGGGATGTTGAGACACGGAAGTGTCAGGCCCGGACTGTCCCTTTTGTCTCCGGCCTGGTCGGTTCTCCAGAGGGTTTCTTCTCCGTCGGTCTGGGTCGTCGATGATCTCCCGACCCCAGCACCCGGGCCACCCTCGTCGTCTTCTCGTCGTGATCGAAAACGTTTTCATCGATTCTGCATCTGCCGAAGTGGAAGGGGCGCCGATCCTGACCCCGTCCGAAGAAGTTGAAGAAGTAACGTATATGGACTTTCAATCCATAGTTATACTCTTTTGGAACAGTCTTATCTCCCGCCAAATCATAGTCCTGTCTTTGTATTAATTTTGGCGGGCAGAAATCTCTGCAGGGGCGCTTTGTCTTGTAACGGAGCCGGTGATAACTTAAACTGGCCTTCCTGGCCGATAATGTCTTTTAATGTCTTTTGCATTGTCACCGCGGCTCGGTTCGCATATTGATCGGTCCGGAGATTTTCCTTGATGGCTGCTAAACGGTTTTTCCTTTGTACAATAAATGGGTATGAGTGATTTTGCATTGTCCGCCCATATCTTGATGGGCCCCATCCTGTACTTGTAATCCATTGAATATGTATGCTGTTCCTCTGAGTTTCGGTTCCCAGATACTGGCTTTCGCGGGCTCACTGTCTTCAATCCACAAGCCTGTCTGGCTTGCAGTAACAGAAATAAAATGGTTCAGAAACTGATCACGGGGCCTGGCGGCCATTTTGTATGACCTTTTATCAAAGGTTTTTCTGTGCAAGCTTACTTTGGTCAATAAACAGTCTTATTTTATCCAGTTTTTCTTGCGTGATTTTTGCTGAAAATTGCGAATCTTACAGGCCCCCCTGTGATACTGATAGCTTGCATAGAGTATCAATAATCCTTGATGAGCAAATTTTCCCTGATTCCCCACATCCAAACATTCCTGGCACTTAGCTATCTATGACCCTCACGACACATGCAGTTCCCATTTCCGCAGAGAACGAAAATTACCTTTTGTACATTTGGACAATCATAGACAGCGTATTTTAAACTATAACACATTCACTTGTCAGATGTGCGGGGGTTGATACCCCCTGGCACCATCTGCATGCATCTTTTATTAATCCAAAAAAACTTAAGAACGACTAATAACATAACAATACTTATTTCCTTATAACCCAAAACAATCACAAAAAAAAATTAAAATGGAGGGACGCTTAATCTTAGACTAGCAGCTTAGAGTGGGGTATCTGCTTCCCCCATTCGCACATAGCGTTCTCTCCATTCTCCTGTGTTCTCGTGCCTCTGGAGGCGTTTGCCTCTTTTGCAATGCACGAAGAGCATAAATATCACAATCAAAACCTGACATACTACTAGGATATGGGATGCTATTCTAATCCAGGCGGGGACCTCTATGTTGGTGAACAAGTCCCACCATGGTGGGATGGTTATGTCCAATATGTCTTTTCCTATCTCTAAAGTCTTCTGCTCCAGTGTGTAGAAATGTTTCTGTGAAATTATAACGGCTTTTAAAATCTTGGTGAGGTGTTCGGGAAGAGGAGGAACGACATAACCAAAATGCGCGACAAATCGTTGTAAGTCTGTGAAATTCTCTTTGATAGTGATGTGAACGGTGGAGGGCGCAGGAATGGGGACAATTCGTTGTTGTGCCACTTGAACCTCGGCCCGGGGTTTGAAACAGAAACTGCTATCACCGACCGAACACCACTCGTGTTGTCCATATCGGTACTGAGGCGCTGCAGTGGTGATGCAGTATGTCCCACCCCCGATATATGCTACCTGTGGGGGCACATGGTCCTCTGCCATTGCCTCCATGGTGCAATTCACCGGCTTTGCGCTAGCAGTCCTGAACCCGCACTGCGGTTTCAGAAAGGCGTTCAAGTGCTGGGGACACAGGATGATGTGTGCTCCCCGGCTCCGACATCCCGAGAGGTCGGTGCCTGTCATCGTACGCTCCCATCTGATGACGTAAGGCGGGACCGCTGCGTAACGAATGTGTGCGCCCCCCCGAATGACTCCAATGTTCTCTACTCTGTACACCGGGGCGGGCTTTGCTGCGGGACCCAACACCGGCATTCTTACTACTATTCCCATAATAGTGTGATTTGAATGTCCGCAGTCCACTGGGACTGGGTATGCTTCTGCGGCTAGTCTGAGCTGGCACGGGCTTAATGCATTCTCAAAAGGGTGGAGCGCTTGCAAGTGCTTGTTGCTGATCCAGGACGGGACCAAACCCTGTTTTAAATCCTCGAGATTACTGCGGCCCTCGCCCAGTAACCACGCCCCGTACAGCACACAGGCCTCGTTTTGCGCAGCTTGATCGGACGCATTCCGATCCTCCTTAATGAGTGCATTTACCGTTCTCGCGTGTTTCTCCAGCTCAGCAATTATGTCCTTAAAGTGTAGTGTCATGGCCTGGTCCTCATGTAGCTCAGAACCCACTACCTTATTTTCGTCTGTCAATATGTTCCTTAACTGGGCTTTTAAACCGTTGATCTGTGTCTGCAGCTCCACGTTATCTAGAGCGTTGACAACAGATGTCCCGGTATTAAAAGCAGTGAATATGTCATTTACAGTACCCCTTCTTTGCCTCCCGACTCGATCCAAAACTTCTGGCGGTGTGGTGTATAATTTGTCTCTGTCGATGTCGGCAAAGTCAAATTCGTAAAATTGTCTAAACATACGGGTTAACAGGACCTGGTATAATTGTTCCGTTTCTTTGGGACACCACTCCGGCAATCTTACCTCAGTGAGATTTAAAATCACTGAGGCCACCGCGTAGTGTACCCCTTGGTACAGCACCTGACCGGCGGGTACCAATACTAAACCGTTCCCGGGTCCCTTGGTGGTGGTTGGGCACCCTCCTTTCTGGGCTAGTGCTACCGGAAGCGTGGGCAGGGGCTTGCGTGGGCGGGTGATGAGTTCAGTGGCGTTCACCGGAATAGGGGAGTATTGGGCTCCGCACGCTCGCGTGCTAACATCCCATCTCATCCCCTTCCCTTCATCCTGCCACTGCCTCTGGAAGAAGATGGACACGCCCTTGGGGCAGACGTGTCTCGAACCCCACATACAGACATATATTCCCTCATCTGGTTCCCACCATTTGTCCCAACACACACGTAATTGTCCGTGAGTTCCCGTAATAGTCCGATGGGTATTATTACCCAGTCGCTCCCACTCGACCGTAGAGTTTCTCATGTCCTTTCCCAGCTTTCGTAGCCACCACCATCGCCTTAGTGGTACGTTCCCATTGCACACCAGACAAATCCTCTTTCCCACGGTGACGCTGACTCTGGGCGCAAGGATCCTCACTCGAGGGCACGTTAACGAAGTCTCTTGGTAGGCAAAACCGAAGTTGCTGGAATATTCCGTGGAATTTGTTCCCAACCAACCTGGCCATCTCCCTTGGTGGAAGTAGGTGGCGGTTTCCTCAACCTCTCGCTTCCCCGTCCCATCTGTTGCGATGGGGGCCGTGTCCCCGGAGCATCCGAAAATGATGACGTCCTTGGTGCGGCCTCGGTAGGCCCACCCGCACCCGATCGCCATGAACGTGATGAAAATCCTTTCCATCATATCCCAGGTTTCTGTAACCAACAAAATGATGTAGCCGGGCTCCCGATAGGTGCTGGCCTAAATTAATTGGACGCGCGGGTTCCTGGACCCCGCTCCCTAACAAACACACATACCGGGCAGACCTCAAAATTGTACTCTTAACACCATATACTTTACATTCCTTAAAACTATGACCATAATTATCTAACTTAACTTATGTACAGCGCCGCCCTCCGTGGGGCGGCTTTCCGAATCCCTATGAGGCCTGTCGTGTGCCACACCCTGCGGTGGGGCTGCATTGATCTTTGGCTTTGATCCCCCGCAGCCTGTCGCTGCTGAACGGGGATCATGCCTTCCTGGGGCTGCTCTAAACCGTGGTTGGGAGGGGTGGGGAGAATCTGGCGAAAATTTTCTGGGCTGTGGCGCTCGAGCCGACCTACGAGGGGCTGCTTTGGGTCGGGCTCCCGGGGCCGATGGACCGGGGGTTGGGACTGTTACCGTCACAGCCTGTGGTTCTTCCACAGCTGCCGGCTCCAGCTCCCCTTCCTCAGGCTCCACCCCCCCGGGGTCGGGATCTGTGGCTTCTGACTCCACCTCACCTGTCCCTACAGGTAGTGGGTCTCCGCCCCCATTCCCTACCTCCCCCAAGCTTGAGTCGAGGGCGGGATCGTCACCCTCTGACTCTTCCTCCTCCATGACTGGGTCTAAGGTGGGGTCGAGCTGTTCGTGCTCTCTCCTGCCTAAATCCCATTCAAAAGATGAGACCTCCCACTCCAATGGGCTGGCCTCTCCCTTTACGCAGGCTACGGTACCAGCCTGTGTGGTCTGTGACTCTGTTACAGGCTGAGGATCTTTGTTCTTCGACCTGGTCCCCTTTGATGGCCCTTGTGCACCCGATTTAAATAGTTTACACTGGTTGATGTGAAACCATTTGGTACGTCGGGGCGTCTTCACTGCATAAACCATGGGGCTGGCCTTGTCCACAATGCTGTAGGGCCCCATGTACAGTGGTTCAAAACTCCCTACCCTGGCGTAGTTTCGGACCATGACCTGGTCTCCGACTACCCACTCTTGTTGTTTCCGAGGTTCCAACAACAGTTTATTTCCCTGGTGCTGTTTTCCCATGTTCCCAGCCGCCTGCCCATAAATCTGTCTCAGGCGCTCCAAGAGGGTTTGGGCGAATTTGTCCCGTTTCACCTCTCGGAGCTGGCCCTCAGTGAGCACCGGGGCTAGCACATGGGTGGGTGTTCGCATGATCCTTCCAGTCATTAACTCGTGCGGGGAATACCCCGTGCTTTTGGACTGGCTGGCTCGGATCCCCATGAGGACTAAAGGTAGGACCTCCGCCCATTTCTGGGGCGAGCCCATTGTCTCTTTCCTCAGCTTTTCCTTGAGGGTCCGATTCATACGCTCAACAATCCCGGATGACTGGGGATTGTATGCTACGTGCCACTTTCTCTCGATGCCCAAGAGCATGAGGGCGTTCTGCATTACTTGACCGGTGAACTGACTCCCCTGGTCGGACTCTACAAAACGGGGGAGTCCCCACCGTGAGAACACTTCCCGAATCAAGATCTTAGCAGTACCCAGTGCCGTAGCTGTTCTGCACGGGAAGGCTTCTACCCATTTGGTGAACACATCTACCAGGAGAAGGCAGTACTTATAGCCTCCCTGGGCGGCGGGCAGGGGCCCTATGTAGTCGACCTGAATCGACTGCCATGGTCCCTCTACCCTCCTGATGTGCCCCATGGGCACCTTCCTTTTGTGGGGGTCTGGGTTGTTAGCAGCACACACAAGACAGCTTGCGCAGAACTCGCGGACATCGTCCCGAAGTCCCGGCCACCATCCCGCCTGCTCCACCCGTTGCCAGGTGACCTCAGGTCCGGGGTGTCCCGCTCCTGGACCCTCGTGGGCCAATTGCAGGAATTCCCTCCGGTGCTGCTGCGGCACAACCCACTGCTCCTCTCGGAACAGCATACCTTCTTTGACTGTGAGGGCTGCCGTACTGTACGGACCTTCTACCTGTTTGCCCTCTGTGATGGCTTTTAGGACTGCTTTTAGGGCGGGATCCAGGGTTTGGATGGTCTTTAGGTCTGGGGGCGGTGTCACCCCTGTGTTCCCGGGAATTCCCTCCCTGCCTTGGATCGCCGCCATGGGTCCGGGTTCGTATGGGTCCCAGAGAATGCCGTTGCGGGCACCCTCCCTGGCTAGCGCATCCGCCTGCTGGTTGCCCTGACTGCGGGGTTCTGTGGTGGAGTGAGCCTTCACCTTATGGATGAACACCTCTCCTTTCTCCCCCACAGCTGCTAGGATCTTCTCCAGCAAGGGCTTAACTGTTAAAGGCCGCCCGTCCGCGGAGGTGTACCCGCGTCGAGACCAGATGGCGAGGTACTCTGTACACGAATTGCACGTGAACATGCTGTCTGAGCAAATCGTGTATGGGGTTGGGAAAATCTCGGGGTGGGTAACCACGTACGCCACCGCGGACAGTTCAGCCTGCTGCGCGCTCATAGTGCTGGGGAGCTTAATTGCCAGGGCAATGTTTGCTGCAGGGTCATAAACTCCACACCCTGTGAGTCGCTTGCCGTCAGCTACAGTGCTAGAACCGTCTACGTAGATCTCGCGGCCTGTGGGATGTATCCCGGCCCGTAAACCTATGTTAACTTCCCATACCCCTTCTACGGAACATTGATGGACTGTCCCGGGATATGCCATATTGGCTGCGAGCCTTGGCGCGCAGAGGCCTTTAACTTTTAGATCCATCTGGGAAAGGAGGAGGGTCCAGCGCGCAATCCGAGCGCTGCTTACGGTCCCATCCTTAATCCTCCCATCCAGAAGCATCTTCGTGGGGGTGTGATGGGTGAGGAGCGTGAGGAGAGGTCCCTGTGAAGATCACTGATCTGTTCACAGCCCAACGCGTGGCCAGGAGATGCCGTTCGCAATTGGAGAAACTCCTCTCCACATCCGTGAGCACCCTGGAGGAATAAACTACTGGTCTTAGCTTGCCGTGCCGCTCTTGGAGCAGCACTGCGCTCAGGCTGTCCCCACTAGCGGCTACCTCCAGATAGAACTCCTCTCCCCCATCTATGGCCCCTAGGGCTGGCGCGGTCTGCAGATCTCTTTTCAACTTCTCGAACGCCGCCTGGCACCCCTTGTCCCAAGACCACTCGACTCCCTTGTGTAAGAGTCGAAGTAGCGGGGCCGCTGTGGCAGCATAGTCCTCGATGAAATCTCTGCAGTACCCGGTCAATCCCAAAAAGGACCTTACACCCGTTACTGTGTTGGGAATCGGCAGATCTTGTATAGATTCCCGCCTGGCCTTATCTATGGCTCTTTCTCCCTCGCGGATGGCCAGACCCAGGAATTTGACTTCCTGCTGGCCGATCTGGGCTTTCTTTGGGTTTACTTTGAAACCCTTCCTTTCTAACAGTTCCAACAATTCGGCTAACAGTGGGCCGTGCTGCTCCCTTGTATCTGTGAACAGGAGTAAGTCGTCCACATACTGCACTATCTGGTTGGGCTGGCTGAACTCTTTCAAACTCCCCGCCATGCACTGATGGAAAATGCTGGGGCTGTTGTGAAAACCCTGTGGTAAGCAGTTCCAAGTGTACTGTTGCCCTTTGAAAGTAAAGGCAAACTTGTACTGGTCCTCCCGCCGCAGCAGAATGGACCAAAAACCATTCGAGATGTCCAGCACTGTGAATGTGGTCGCCGATGCTGGAATACTCCCTATTAAGTCTGCAACTGCTGCTACCGTGGGCGCGCAGGCCGGGATATTACTATTGAGGACTCTGTAGTCCACCGTGGCTCTCCACGAATTGTCCGGTTTCTTTACCGGCCATAATGGGGAGTTTACGTGGGTGGCTATCGTCCTCAACACGCCCTGCTGTACCAATGAAGATATTGCTGTCTCCATGTCGGGTTCTGCCTCCTTGGGGAAATTATACTGCTTTTGGGGTCGGATCATGGGGTCCCCGTCTACGCTGACTTCGAACCCAGTGACTCTCCCGCAGTCGTGCTTGTGGGTGGCGAACGCTGTCAGATTTTCTGACACACACGCCTGCAAGTCCGTTGGGACGTTTGTTATCATGAGCTCGAGATCGTAACCTCCTGATGGCTTCATAGTGCACAGGGTCCCCTTTTCTTCCTTCCCCGGGATTACGACTACCTTACCTAAACCGCCCTCGGCTCCCCAGAGACAGTGATTTCTCAGGTCCACGAGGATCCCGTGTTCCACCAAGAAATCAGCCCCGAGGATGCCTTTCCCCCCCCCGTCATTCCACTTCAATAGGATGCACGTCCATGTGGTGTGGAGTGCTCCCAACTGAATGGAGAGCGGGAGGGAGTACGCGCCAGCCTGTTCTTTACCTGTGAAACCCGTTACTAAATATGGAGCCTGGGCGGACAGAGGTGAGGCAAAAGGTTTGTCCGTGTGGATCACGGTACACGAAGCTCCCGTATCCAACAGGTAACTACCCCTTTGTTTCTCCACCTCCATCTCCACCACAGGTCTTCTCCAAGCGTCATAGCGGAGCGGACACAAGTAGACGGGCTGCGCGGGCGTCAGTCATTTAGGTGTTTCGGCTGGGGTCTCGGGGGCGATAGGGCTGTTAGCAACCGCTACCCTCCCCTGCCAGGTCATCAGAGACCGCATAGTCTCCAAGACTGACTCGATCGCAGCGGGGTCCACAACCGCACCACCCCCTTTAGTCGGGGCAGAGGCTACGGTTGGGTTCTGGACTGGTGTTGGGGCAGCGGCCTGCACTTGTGGTTGCGCTGGTGTTGGGTAAACTCTCGGGCCATTGGCGACTCGGGCTTGGGCTTGACCTTGGGCTGCGGCGAACGCTCTCTCCCTCTTATCCTTCCAAGGATTCCTACAGTCCTTGCGCCAATGACCCTCCTTCCCACACCCGTAACAACTGCTATTGGCTTGAGGAGGGCGATTTCCCTCCTGATGCCATTCCCTTTTAGCCGAGGCTGCGGGCCTCACCTCATGCACCTTTCCTTTTACAACAGGCGTTTTCTTGCCCTTGTTATTCCTATAACTGATCGTGAGCTGATCTAGCACTAGATCCTCTGTGGAGCGGGCGTTGGTGGGGTCAAACCATGCTTTGGCCTGTTCCTCCACTACTGGCAGGCAACCTGCTACCAGGCACCGAAGCCAGTGAGCCCTTTGTTCGCCATCCAGCCCGGCCTGGGCCGGCCCGCCCGGGCAGCTGCGCTGATACACTGGCCACAACCTGTCGGCGAAAACCCGTGGGGGTTCTCCTTCTAGCTGCACTGTCTTTTCTAAACGGAGGAACGGAGTTCCGTCCCCCTCTCCCATGATCTCCAGAATCTCATCCCATAGCAACTCATAGTCCCTGTGCCCTCTCTTGCTCTCGTCAGGGAGACACTGGAGGAGCGAACTGTCCAGGGAGAACAACAGCATTTTAGACTGTTCAACCCCGTCGCAGTCATTGACTGCTGCGGTCTGCTCCACGTCCCTGAAATGCACGGAGGGATCTCCTGACTCGGAGAGTTTTGGGATGTGACTTATCATCTCTCTTAGCTGTCGTGCGCTATGAGGCATTATGATCTGACTCTCAAGGGGTCCGTCATCGCCATTTTCTTCATTTGGACTGAGCTTCCGGTGCCTCATTGGACACAACGGCGCTGGCCCCGACTCTACTGTCTGGGGTTGCTCTACCTCAGGGCTCTCTTTCTCTACCGCCTCCGTCTCCTGTCCCGGAGTCCAAGACTCCTCATAGGCAGGAGGCGCAGAGGGTTCGGGGGTTGGTACCCCAACTGCCTCTTGTGGAATCGGTCTTTTGGATTCCTTGGCTAGCAACAGCTGACTCACTGGTGGATTTATGAGACACACCAACCCGTTTGCCTTCGCTAGGGCCTTTCTCAGGTCCTCTAGCTCCCGGCGGCAAGCGCTGTGGTCGGTGTTCTCAGATCTATCCTCCATGGCCATCTTATATGCTGCCCTGGCTCCCAGGAGCTTTTCCTCTTGGGCATCTACTTGTTTGGCTAGATGGAAACACCTCTCTCTCATTCTACCTTCACTGGCCTTGGCCTCAACGACCTGACATTTTAAATATTCTACCCGGGTTTCGTGGCAGCGAATTACGGAGCGGCGTTCCTGATTCAGTGCGTCAAGCGATTCAATCAGTTTTTGACCTCCCGCAACCTTTTCCTCTACGTCTTTAAGCAAGCCGTTGATCTGGACTGTCTGTGCTGCAACTACCTGGTCCAAAAGCTGGACTTGCTTCTTGTAGCACATCAGCCAGACCGCCTTTTCTACAGATTTCTTATGCTCTCTACCCGCTGTCCACCTGCTGGCTGCGTCTAGCGGGCGCCTATCCCTTAATATATCAGATATCCATTGTTTTGTGAGGTTGACTTTTCCGAAAACATAATCTGCTATTCTTTCATCCATCACATTTCGTTTATTCAGATCTTGATCTAACACACTACTTTCCTGCTGCCAAGGTCCTGCCGCGGTCGCCATTTCTGTAGGTTTTTTTTTCCTGCTCTCTTGCCTGTTCTGGCCTCCTGCCAGGCTTCGTGCAAGAATTACCCTTGAGTGGTTCGACCCACTCCCCCTACGGTTCTAGACCTTGGACTTAGATGCAGAGAACAGTAGTGCAGAGAAAAGGACTCAATAGACCAGGCTGAATAGCACGAAATGGATGCTTTTATTTTTAAACAGTTTGAAGCATTACAAAATACATGTCATAGGCACAGATTAAAGCAACTACAATCATGCACAAATTTATGAACTTGACTCTATGGAAATGGGGAACACACGGCACATCGTAAAAGGGGAAACACATTACGATTTCCCTTAACTCCCTCCCCTATACCTAAACTAAGTTTCGACCTGGGGAACCTGGGATCATGCTCACCACTCTCGAAATCGTGAGAAAGGGGGAGTTCGCAGCCCTTTTGGCACCGCTTTCCGTCGTCACGTGGATTTGGAAACTTCTGGCGCAGTCGATATTCTCTCTCTCTCTCTCTCTCTCTCTCGAGGCGATGGGGTAGACACAGCCTCAATGAGCGCTCGTCAAGGTTGAGATCCACTAAGCCTGTCGTGGATTTTTGTTCATGGAGTAGAACAACAACCCAATGGGATGTTGAGACACGGAAGTGTCAGGCCCGGACTGTCCCTTTTGTCTCCGGCCTGGTCGGTTCTCCAGAGGGTTTCTTCTCCGTCGGTCTGGGTCGTCGATGATCTCCCGACCCCAGCACCCGGGCCACCCTCGTCGTCTTCTCGTCGTGGCCGAGCCTTGTTTGGCTGAACACCGACCACGTTGTCCTTTTACCGAAACCGTCCGTCTTTAAAAAGACGAAAACGTTTTCATCGATTCTGCATCTGCCGAAGTGGAAGGGGCGCCGATCCTGACCCCGTCCGAAGAAGTTGAAGAAGTAACGTATATGGACTTTCAATCCATAGTTATACTCTTTTGGAACAGTCTTATCTCCCGCCAAATCATAGTCCTGTCTTTGTATTAATTTTGGCGGGCAGAAATCTCTGCAGGGGCGCTTTGTCTTGTAACGGAGCCGGTGATAACTTAAACTGGCCTTCCTGGCCGATAATGTCTTTTAATGTCTTTTGCATTGTCACCGCGGCTCGGTTCGCATATTGATCGGTCCGGAGATTTTCCTTGATGGCTGCTAAACGGTTTTTCCTTTGTACAATAAATGGGTATGAGTGATTTTGCATTGTCCGCCCATATCTTGATGGGCCCCATCCTGTACTTGTAATCCATTGAATATGTATGCTGTTCCTCTGAGTTTCGGTTCCCAGATACTGGCTTTCGCGGGCTCACTGTCTTCAATCCACAAGCCTGTCTGGCTTGCAGTAACAGAAATAAAATGGTTCAGAAACTGATCACGGGGCCTGGCGGCCATTTTGTATGCCCTTTTATCAAAGGTTTTTCTGTGCAAGCTTACTTTGGTCAATAAACAGTCTTATTTTATCCAGTTTTTCTTGCGTGATTTTTGCTGAAAATTGCGAATCTTACATATCCTAACTCACACCAAGTCCCAATCACCCATCATCACTGTCAGGTAACACAACAGCCTTTAAACCATTTGGAAGTGCTTTGAAACCCCTTCTCAATCTGGTTGTGAACCCTGAGATTATGTAACAAGGGTATTATAAGGTCTATAAGTTCTGCCTAAAGACAATGTTGGTAGATACATGTCAGGTAGTAAAAGACCATTTGAGTATGCCATAAGCCACTCAAAAGAAACAATGACAATAAGAGACAGACAATTTGCTTTGATATTGGTGACTTGGCAACAGTAAATACCCATGCTGTCCGACACTAATTGTAGGTTTGTGAGGTTACAAGTGGGCATGATGGTCAGTGTCCTCAATGTGTATGACATCCTTCCATACTGGACATGGGAAAAGTTTATGGAGCCCTAGACAAGAAGGTACCAGAAAATCCTAACGTTAAAATATTTCTCATCTTCGTCCCCATCGACATCATTATCATCGTCTTTTATATGACCTTCTGATGCTCATTGATAAGAGATACTAACAGTGGGTGAGGGTGAGTGGTAGGTAAATGTGGAGAAGCGGAATGTCTACACTGTGTCCGTGGTGGAATGTCGTCATCTGCTAAGATCTTCACTGGTTTCAGATTGGATGAGTTTGATAAAGCTTTTTAGTCTGAGGGGAACTCTGATGATTGTATGTCTTCACATTTCTCAGTGAATGAGAAAGAAGAGAATGTACTGTTTACCTCATTAGTTCAGTTACTGTACTTGTGACCTCAGTTAATGTCTAATGTTATTTGGTGTGGGTGGAGGGAACTAGGAAGTGGAAAAATACAATACATTCAATGAAGGTTGAAACTGACAAGCCATCAACAGCTGCTCGAGGAACAGCACCTCCTCTTTCGATTCGGCACTTTACAATCTTCTGGACTCAACATCGAGTTCAACAATTTCAGACCATGACCTCTGCCCCTATTTTTTCACATGGCAGCTGTTGATGATTCTGCCGTTCCCATTTACACCTCATCTAGACTCATCTTTTGCTTCTTTACTTGTTCCATTACCATCTCCTTTTGCTTTGTACTGGCATCCCTTTTGTCATTTACTCACTCCTGCCTTCCATCCCATCACAGACCTTCCCTTTTGTTCTTTCCTCCCCTCCCCCCTTTCCCTGCCCCTGCACTTGCTTAAAATCTGTTACATCTCTAATTTTTTACAGTTCTGATGAAAGGTCATCGACCTGAAACGTTAATGCTGTTTCTCTCTCCACAGATGCTGCCTGACCTGAGTATTTCCAGCATTTTCTGTTTTTATTTCAGATTTCCAGCATCTGCAGTATTTTGCTTTTGTAGCCATCAACGGGGAATTGGTTACAATTGTAATGTTCTATGTATGTTGGTTTCTTCAATATTTTGATGCTAAATCTGTTCACGAGTTAGATAGGATTGTTATGTGGGTATCTCATGTATTATATAATGATGGGACATCAGAAACTGAATGCGAGGGTAATGTAATGATCCTAAGGGATTGGGAAGGTAGGGTTGTAGCTGCTCTCGCCCTTGAGTTAGGGGAGGGGGAAATTGCGTATATAGGAAAATCCCAAAAGGTTCTATGGAAAGAGCACAACAGACAGAAGATGAAGGCTGCGATTTTGTCTACCGAGGTGGGTCCCGGTGCCGGTGGTAGGGTGCGACTCCGTTGCTGGCTCCATCCCGCTCTGTGGAAAGAACTTTATGCTGATTCGGCTTGTTAAGACCGCCCAGCACATTTCCCAGCCAATTGAAGGAAGCGGGTCTGATGACGTCACTTGATGGGATCATGCGCAAATTGTTTTTGACAGTTGTGCTGTCAGTGTTCTACAGCATTGGGGTGCTGCAAACACTGACAAGCACTGCACAGAGGTGCACGGCTGCACCCAGGCTCTCCCATTACTCCCTCCATATGCTTATGGAGGGAGTCACAGCATGCAGGGAGGTTTTCTTTCCTTCCCATGGGCAGAAGAGACCTCCCCAGGAGACCAATGCAGCCTGGTTGCACATTACACAGGAGGGCACAAGCAGGGATGTCGCCAGGAGGACGCAAACATTTCAATGATCTCAGTAGATCATGAAACGTTACTGCAAAGCCACACTCAACCTCATTCTGCTGTGCCACTCATCACATCCCCATCACTCTGCCTTCCATACCTTACTCCTGCAAATCCTTACTCACACCAACTTACCTTGCACCTCCACCCATCCCTCTCTATCTACATTATCACTTCCCCATCTCACTAGCCACCCCTCACGCTCACCCTCATCCTAGTCCAATCATACCAACTAACAACACACAAGGGTAGCCACTTGGGTGTTTTAGCCAATGTTCATGTGAAGTTTCTGTTAATGTGCTGTGAAACAATGAAAACTTTATTTTCAACACTTTGTGTTCTTGGACATATTTGTGTGCACCTTTGGAAGTGTCTTAGTGAGTTGCAGTGAATGGTGAGACATAACGGTACCCCCCGCAATGGTGATGAGTGTGAAAGGAATGGCTTGGGCATTGTAGGGGTGCTTTATGGTGTTGGTGTGGGGTGGTTCCAACCTGGCGCATCATGTGGCAGCCAGGGTGTGCAGCATCAAGTGAAGTAAATCTGGCCATGGTAAGGCCATCCCAGGCAGCAATGTGGTCGGGTGCTGATGTCCTGTGTCCTGTGCAGCACGACTGATTGTGGAGAAGGTTGGTGTTGTTGCTGGTGCTGCTGGTGTGCTTGGTGCTGCTGGTGTTGGGGCTGATCGTGGTGGGATTTTGAGGACCAAGGAGAGATTTTTTCTAGGGCACCGATGCTGATGGAATAGATGGCAGGTGAATTAAAGATGACAGAAGTGATCTGTCAATGGTGAGAGAGGTTGTTCCAATGAGGTGACACTGGATAGAGAGTTTACTCCAAACACTTGAAGCTACATAAAGCTCAATCTGTCTTCCAAATGCAGTAAGCAACAGCTTCTAACCTTGGAAAGTGAAGATCTATGAAATGGGGGCTTTTATAGACCATTTGCAGCTGTCAAGTAAAGAAATCATCACATGCTGACACAACACCTGACCTCCTTACCTGATGTGATCCCCGAGCAGCAGGGAAGCTGTTGGCGAACTCTAAAACTCTAAAGGTAAGCATAAAATACTAGTTAATTGCCTCTTAACAATCTCTCTAATGATGTAAATTGCCTTCCCCGCTGCTTGGTGTCGGGTCTGATCAGCGATGACAGGCCCGACATCTGGGAGACTAGCGTGGAGGCGGGTTGACAGCAGGTTACCTACCCGCTGTCAAAAAAATATTCCCACCCGATCCACCTCCAAACGGCCCCGCTGACCCTCCGAAAAATTCCCCCGAAGTGTTGTTGCAGTTATTGACTTTTATTATTGTTACTGGTCATTATTAAATATATATTCTGCTCTATGTCGATGGAAGTGGTGGAAGCGGAGACACTCAATGTTTTCAAGGGGAGACTGGATAGGTACTTGAGGGAAATAAACTTGCAGGGCTACGGGGATAGAGCGGGGCAATGGGACTGACTGGATTGCTCTACAGAGAGAGCCGGCATAGACTTGATAGACCGAATGGCCTCCTTCTGTGCCGTGTGACTCTATGGGGTCGATTTTCATTGACCCATGGAGTCGGGATTGGAGGCGTGTGGGGGGGTTAAAGTCCCGAATTCGGGGGTCCCGACACCATCCCGCCCCCAATCCGCCTCCATGTAAGTTTCAAAGGAGGCGGGTACCCGGCCCGCACTGGGACCCGCCTCCCCGAGGCGGGAAGGGATTAGTGCCAATTAACTGCCAGGCAGTTTTTAGCCTAATCCCTATTTTAAAGCTTGAAGTGTGGGATTCCCGACGGCGCCAAACCACGCCAAGTTAGAGAAGTCGGGCCGTCGGGTTGAAGGACTTGGAGGGGTCGAGATGTCGGTGTTCAGGTCAGTGATGGGTCCATGAGTACAAAGGTAAGTGTGTTTGGTGTGTCTAAAGTGTGTAAAGAAGTTTAAATTACCTGTACTTACCTTTTCAGCCTTCCTTCCTCTAGGTTTCGGGATCCATCATCTAACCGGCACAGAAAGCAGAATGGCTGCGAACTGTCAAAAGTGACAGCCTGCAGCTTTCTGTGCCGGTGAGATTTCTAACTGAGTCTGTGTAGAAGGACTCAGGTTAGAAGTAAGACTGTCAGTGTTTGACAGCTTCAAACAGCTGTGAAACACTGATATTTCATCTGTCAAAACGTCTTGACAGATGAAATTTCAGTCTGTGATGTCACCTGTTGCCGGGTGGCCCTTAATTGGCCTGCTGAGCCTGCTGGGCAGGCTCAACAAAGTCAATCAAGTTAAAATCGCATGGATTGGCCGCATCTCGATGGAGGCGGGACTACAACATCGAAAGTTGTAGTCCCGCCTCCTTCCCGACTTCAGAATGAAAATCACCCCCTACGACTCTATATACATAACCATGATTGGAGCTACATGCAAAAGCAGGTCTGTTAGAATTTGGCATACCTTCTTGTGTTTGAGTGCATGCATTGATGTTAGTCAGTGGGCGTGTGAGTAGATAAAGTGAGAATAAAGAGAATGATAAAAAATCACTTCTAAAGCCTCCATGTCAAGTAGACCAAGTGTCGCCTCTTCAAACAATTGAGGGGCTATTAGTTGCCTGGCCTTCCCCCTGTCTGAGTGTGCTCTCACCTCTCATATGCCTCCTTGTACTGCAAGGGGAGAAGGAAAGGTAATAGTTCACATTGCTGGCGTAGACACAGAAACAAGTCAGGGAAATTGTGTGGACAACACATACATACAGCTACATTAGGAAAGGAGGAAGGTAGAGTGCAACTTCCCAGGAAGGTTGTGAGTGAAGGCAGAATTGTCGGTAGCTACTCAGGTTTTCAAAGGTGTCCTGTGGTTAAATGGACTTGCATGGTAAGTATCAACATGAGTGACCGATAATGTGGGCGGCCTGAAAGAGTGCAGTGTGCCTGGAATACATTGGGATAGTTCTTGGACCCAGCTTTGCGGCCCAGTAAAGTCCTTAGGCTTGTTTATGACTTTCAATCAAGTTCTGTCGGGGTTGTTCTTAAAGTTGACATATGAAGCTACCTTCTGCCAAGCATTTTGCATCATACTTTTCTGAACCTTGTGGCCTTGTGTACCTACTACAACAAAAACAACAATAACTTGCATTTATACAGCACCTTTAATATAGTAAAAATGTCCCAAGGTGCTTTACAGGGGTGCTATCTGACAAACTTCGATGACAAGGCACATAATGAGATATTAGGACCGATGACCAATAGCTTGGTCAAAGAAATTGGTTTTAAGGAGCGAATTAAAGGAAGAGAGGGAGGTAGAGAGGTGGCGAGGTTTAAGGAGGGAATTCTAGAAATACTACCACCCACCTTGTAAAGTCTGTGTGTTCTAGTTGTAATTAATAACACACAGGCTACAAGCTTAAAGTTCAACAGGTCTTTACTGGTTGGAGGTCAGGATGATCTGCAATACATCTTACTACACAGTGCTTATATACCGGTGGTCACCACCGGTATTACGTATACAGCAGCCAGAGAAAGTAGTACATCTCTTAAGGTGGAACAGGCTTAAGTTCTCTTAAGGTGGAACAGGTTACATACACCACAATCCTCCCTTTTTAGCTTAATAGTCATATCCCCATTTAAAATAACATATATACATATATAACTTCAGGTATAAACAGTTCAAAGGTTCAGTCTCTCAGGAGGCCTTCTGATTCGGTCTGGATAACGCCTTTCAGTGGTCTCTGATTCTTGTTGCTGAGGTGACTCTGCTTGTTGGTTCCCTATGTATTGGACTTCATCATCAGGTACAGTCCCTGCCGAGGTAGATGCTTCAGGTTCATTAACGTCTTCCACAGTTGTCTCTGTCGCAACCATGGGTTCGACTCTTGCTCTTGATTCTACCAATTGATCCGCATGACGCCTTATCACATTGTTACCAATATCTACTGTGTACATCAGAGGTCCTTGTCTGGCCCGAACTGTTCCGGGCTGCCATTTTTCGTTTCCATAGCCCCTTGCCAACACTGGTTGTCCTACTTCGAAACTTCGCGTGGACTTGTTATTAATATGCCGGAACTGTTTGTTTTCCACTTCCCTCCGCACATTTGGTTTTAACAAGTCCAACCTGGACCGCAACCTCCTGTTATAAAACATCATGGCAGGACTTTGGTTAGTCACTGCATGAGCGGCGTTTCGATACGCCATTAGGAAATTGTCCACCTTGTGCTGTAGCGGAATCTGATCATCGTTCATGGCCTTTATTGCCTTTTTGAATGTTTGGACAAATCTCTCGGCCAACCCGTTTGTCGCCGGGTGATATGGGGCAGAGGTATAATGTTTCACCCCATTCTTCTTTAAGAATTTTTGGAATTCTTCCGACACGAACTGTGGTCCGTTGTCCGAACAGATCTGTTCTGGCAATCCGTTCCTTGCGAATATTGTTCTTAACAC
Organism: Somniosus microcephalus; assembly: GCF_052327205.1. Taxonomy (NCBI): domain Eukaryota; kingdom Metazoa; phylum Chordata; class Chondrichthyes; order Squaliformes; family Somniosidae; genus Somniosus; species Somniosus microcephalus. The sequence continues at coordinate 27,648,130 of NC_140996.1, read as the reverse complement.
CGCAATTGTCTTTTCTGAAGTAGTGGTATTCATCTTGATCACTTCTGGCCATTTGGAATGTGCGTCCACCGCAATTAGGAACATGGAGTCCATGAATGGACCAGCAAAGTCAATATGTACGCGTTGCCATGGGGCTGAAGGCCATTCCCATGGGTGTAGTGGTGCGATCGGAGGTGCATTTTGCACTTTTTTGGCACCCAGCGCAGCTTTTCGTCAACTCTTCTATCTGTTGGTCAATACCCGGCCACCATACATAAGCCCTAGCAAGACTTTTCATCTTATCTCCCCCCAGATGACCTTCATGCAGTTCTTTTAGAACTCTTTCCCTTAACTTGGGAGGAATAATCACTCTTGTCCCGTACATCAAAGTACCATGGCAGACGGACAGCTGGTCTCGCCTTGCCGAGAATGCCGGTAACAGAGGATCACCACGTGTTGGCCATCCTTTCACTGTCACCTCGTAGACTCTGGACAGTGTCGGGTCGTTCCTGGTTTCCCTTTCAATACTTGCATTGGTGACTGGTAAACACTCGATGATGGTCGAATGAAATAACTCAACAGGGTCAACTTTCGTCATTTCTTCTTCTTCAGGTAGTGGCAGGCGCGACAGCCCATCAGCATTGCCATGCTGCTTCGTACCTTTGAATTCTATTTGATATTGATGTGCCCCTAGGAAAAGGGACCACCTCTGGAGACGCTGTGCTGTCATCACTGAAACACCCTTCTTAGGGTTAAAAATGGATACCAACGGCTGATGGTCCGTCAGAAGTGTGAATTTTTGGCCCTGCAGGTAATGATTAAACTTCTTCACTCCCCATACAAGGCTGAGAGCCTCCCTATCGATCTGTGCATAGTTACGCTCAGCGGAGGTCAATGATCTGGATGCAAACGCGACTGGCCTTTCCGTGCCATTTGGCAACTTGTGTGAGAGTACTGCCCCAATACCATATGGAGAAGCATCACAAGCCAACCGAATAGGCAGTGTCGGGTTGAAGTGAGCCAACACTTCCTCTGAGGTAATCAATTCTTTGCTTTTGCGAAATGCCTTCTTACAGTTTTTGCTCCATTCCCATGGTACCCCCTTCTGTAAAAGAGCGTTTAGCGGGTGCAGTACCGTGGATAGATTTGGTAGAAATTTATGGTAATAGTTAATCAATCCTAGAAACGACCTCAATTGAGAGGCATTATCCGGAGCGGGAGCCTTTACAACTGCCTCTATCTTGTCAGGAGACTTATGAAGCCCCTCCCGGTCAATGACATGACCACAGTACGAGATCCGCTTCTGGAAGAACTCGCATTTCTGCCGATTAACTCTAAGTCCATACTCTTTCAGTCTGTTGAGCACCAGTTCCAAGTTTGCGAGGTGTTCTTCATCACCATCACCTGTAATCAGAATATCGTCCAGGTAACATTGTGTGCCTGGAATTCCCTGTAATACCTGCTCCATGGCCCTCTGCCAAATTGCTGGAGCCGATGCCACTCCAAAAACCAGTCTATTGTACCGGTACAAACCTCGATGCGTGTTGATCGTGAGGTATTGGCGTGACTCTTCTTCAACCTCCATCTGCAAGTACGCCTGCGCCAGGTCTATCTTGGTGAAGTGTTTCCCTCCAGACAACGAAACAAAAATATCCTCAATCAGTGGAAGCGGATACTGCACCGTGTGAAGCACCGGATTAACGGTGATTTTGAAATCTCCACAGATGCGAACCTTCACTGGTTCTCCTGGCTTGCTGCTCGAAGGACATTTCATAACGGGAACAATGGGCGTAGCCCACTCACTCCAATCTACCTTAGACAGTACACCTGAACGTTCTAGCACTTCCAGTTCCGCTTCTACAGTAGGTCGTATTGCATAGGGTACAGGTCTGGCTTTAAAAAATTTTGGTTGTGCATGTTCATCAATCTTGATGTTTGCCGTAATTCCTCTCAGTGTTCCCAATCCCTGCTGGAACACCTCTTTAGCTTCATCCAATATTCTGGACAATCGTTTAGGTTTGACATCTGTTTCCCCGGAATCTACCGTTAGTGCCTTCAAGGAGTGCCAGTCCATATTCATTTTCCTAATCCACTCCCGTCCCAGTAGTGGTGGACCTCCTTCAGGTAGCACATATAAGTCCATTACTTGGCTTTCTTCGCCCTTGTGGACCACTTTTACCTCTATCTTTCCGACGGGGTACACTCTTTGCCCCGTGTAGGTTTTCAATATAATCTCCGTATCCCGTAGGGGAATATGTTGGAATAACCTTTTGTAATCTTTCTTATTCATGACCGTCAATGCCGATCCAGTGTCCAATTGCATCTTTACTTGGACTCCTGCTATCTGAAGGGTGACCCAAATTGTCTGGAGATCTGCATCCTTACCAACGTTGTGTACTCTTAAGCTACCCAGTTCATTACTGCTAGCGTCTGAATCTGACTTCTGTTCGGTCGAACTGTTCTTTGTCACCTTGTGTACCTTTATGTATTTTCCATGCGGTGACTTTTTGTTGCTGGTCATCTTTCCTGACCGGCATACTTTAGCTATGTGGCCAAGCCTGCCACACGTTCTGCATTCTTGGTTTTTAAACCAACACTGGTTCTGATCGTGCGTTGTCTTTCCGCAACGATAACATTTTACAGTACTCAAACCCAATTTATTTGTACTGAGTTCCGGTGACCGTAGCTGCATTACTGCCGTGCCTCTCGCTGCGGCTTCGTGTGCTGCTGCCATAGTGACCGCTTTCTCAAGCGTCAGCTCATTCTCCTCGAGCAATCGCTTTTGTGTATCTTCTTTTAATAAACCACACACAAATTTATCTTGTAGCGCCTCTGTCAATCTCGTTCCGAATTGACAGTACTTTGCTAGCTTACGCAATTCCATTAAATATTCAGCATTGCTTTCATCATTCAGCTGCCTTCTGCTGTAAAATTTAAATCGTTCCGCTAGCATCAGCGGCGTGGGGTTTAGGTGATTTTTCAGGACAGTAACAATCTCCTCGAACGTCTTATCCGCCGGTTCATCTGGTGATACAAGGTGTTTCAATTGCCCGTATGTCTTCGCACCCATTAAGTTTAATAATGTTAGTGCTTTCTCTGCATCTGGGATTTTATTTGCTTTACAATAATTTTGTATGCGTTCTACATACATAGCCCAATCTTCGATGTCGCTATCAAAGGTATTAATGTTCCCATGTTTAGGCATCATTGCAATTTAATTTCTTTTTATTTTTATCCAAGATGGCGGCTTCCGCGCTCTTTTCTTCGTCCTCCGCCTACAAAATGGCGGTTTTCCCGCGCTTGGCGGTCTTCACCCTTCCCCCGACGCTGTCTCCGCTTCACCGCGGCTCTCGCGCCTTCAGTTGCCCCCAGACGCTGCGACTTTTTAGCCCGAATGCGGCCCGGCCCTTATCACCAGCTGCGATCGATGTCCCCGCGCTGCGCCTTTCGGCCCGAATGCGGCCCGGCCCTTATCTCCGGTTGCGATCGATCTCACCGCCCTTATTCCTCCGTCTTCCCTCCCCGTCTGTACAGCCAACGTGGCCGATTTTCTGGTCGCGTCGCTGCCCGGCTTACCCACTACCGAGGTAGAAAGAGGATAGCTGACAGCCGCTGATGGAGGCTTCGAGTTCAGGGTGTCTTCTGCACTCTGGTTTCTCGATGTCTGCCGCGCGACGTGTCTTCCAGCAGGGTGATGAGGGTGGAAACCTCTCTTCGACGTCCGTTCAGTGGACGAAGCCGCCGTGGATATAACTGCCGCAGGGTAAGAATCTGACTCGTCGCCACTGTAAAGTCTGTGTGTTCTAGTTGTAATTAATAACACACAGGCTACAAGCTTAAAGTTCAACAGGTCTTTACTGGTTGGAGGTCAGGACGATCTGCAATACATCTTACTACACAGTGCTTATATACCGGTGGTCACCACCGGCATTACGTATACAGCAGCCAGAGAAAGTAGTACGGCCTAGAAATTCATTGATGCCACTTTTGGGGCGCTAAAGTGGGGCGTCCGCTAAAGTTTGCGGCCGCCGCCAAATCGATGCCACTTCTCCGATATTCATTAGCTTCGCCCTAGGAGTTCGGGCGAGCGCTAAAACTGCTGCTGGACGCCTCTCTTTGGGCGCTAAGCCGGAGGTGGTGATCGATAGCGCCGAGGCCGGGCGCAGCGCAGGTGCGGCCATCTCGTGATTGACAGCAGACACCCTGGCGCCGGCCAGCTCTTAAGGGGGAAGGGTCGACTGTGTCTGCTGCCATGCCCTGGATAGTGGAGCCCTCCAGCTAGGCCTGAACACTGCTGCTGGACCCAAATAGCGCCTGAAGACATGGAGAAGGCCCGTGAATGTGCGCAGCGCTTCTCAGAGCGTGATCTGTGTGTGCTGATTGCTGCTGTGGAGAAGAGGCGCCATGTTTTGTACCTGGACAATGGCAAGAAGGTGACGGTCCACGTCTACAGGAGAGCCTGGAGGCATGTCGCCAGCAAGCTGTCAGCCAACAGCGATGTCCCCAGGAGCGGTGCCCAATGCCACAAAAAGTTAAATGACCTCACATGCATTGTCAGGGTGAGTACCCTTTCCAGTGACCGCCTCATCCTTGCATGTGCACCTCACATTATGGGCAAAGGGACCTGAAAGCTCTAATGGCCAGCCTTCATCCAGCAGCTATGGAACAGGCATGAGCATCAATTGCACATTCTGCACTCAACACACTGGCCAAGCTATTCCACCATGGGAGGCATTGCACACCAGATCATGGCGACACACTGGCCAGGCTATTCCACCATGGGAGGCAGTGCACACCAGATCATGGCGACACACTGGCCAGGCTATTCCACCATGGGAGGCAGTGCACACCAGATCATGGCGACACACTGGCTAGGCTATTCCACCATGGGAGGCAGTGCACACCAGATCATGGCGACACACTGGCCAGGCTATTCCACCATGGGAGGCAGTGCACACCAGATCATGGCGACACACTGGCCAGGCTATTCCACCATGGGAGGCAGTGCACACCAGATCATGGCGACACACTGGCCAAGCTATTCCACCATGGGAGGCAGTGCACACAAGATCATGGCGACACACTGTACTTAGAGGCCGTCCTTTCTCTTGCAGGCCAAGCTGGCGAATAATCGCAAGAGCCGGACTGCGACCGGGGGAGGCCGACCCCATATCCAGCCACTCACCGACCTGCAACATCGCGTGGAGCACCTCATGGGTGGCCGGGTGATTGGGCCCGTTGCATGTGGAGATGCCGACCCTGTTCTGGGCAGCAATGGTAAGGACATCACCTTTTGCACCTCTCTTGTCCCACTTGCGCATCAGATCTACATCCTTTGCCACTGTCCGACCAATGCACTGAATGCCACCACTCATGCATCCCGCACTGACGCCCTCTCCTCACTCTAAAGCTACTCTTGTGCCTTCCTGCTTTCAGATGGTGAAGAGGAGGTCCCTGAACTTGCCAGAGACAGACCCTCCGAAGAGGAGCAGGAGGAGGAGCAAGAGGAAGGCGGCCCATCAGGGGAACCCTCAGCCGCGGCCACCCAGGCCAATGTCGGGGACATGTCTTCCCTGGAGGGCAGCGTGGCGGAAGTGTCAAAGGGGAGGGGAGCTCCTGGGACCTGCGGGCTGCAGAAAGGCGGGAGGGGGGTGGAAGATCGGCGGCCTTCTCCCCAGAGGGGGGAAGCATCGGAGGGGAGTCCAATTGCTGGGCTCAGCGGCCTCCAGCAACGCAGGAAGGGTCGGCCAGCTCGGCGGCCTTCTCCCCAGAGGGAGAGTCCGGCCTCCAGTCAGGAGATGCTCTTCGCCGAGGAGATGGAACGCCTCAAAGACTTGTCCGCGGACTCGGAGCGCCGGCACACGGAGCTCATGGCGGCAGTGGCACGGTTGCCTGAGTCCATCGATTCCCTCTCTCGGAGTGTGGCCGAGTTCGGGCCCTCAGAGGCCACCAGTCGGGCGGAATACCGGGCAGATCAGGCAGCGAGTCGGGCGGAATTCGGGGCAGCTCTGTCAGCGACTGGCCAGGTGATCAGTGGTGCCGTCCAGTCACTGGCTGCTCTGATGCGGTCAGTGAACAGGTCAACACGGGCACTCACTGCTGCCACACTCGCTGTGTCAGCCAGGCATCGCCAGGGCACCCGGCGCGCTGCAGCAGCACAGCGGTCTGTCCCTCGGCAGATTGGTGCGCATGCTGCAGTGCTGGCCCGGGCGAGTGCCAGTGTCTCAGGTGACCAGCGAGCGCCTGCCATCCACCAGCTTGCCGCCATTCCTCCAGCCGCCACTGCCAGTCCCCCAGTGGAGCTGCCAGGAGTTGCTGCAGCGACTGATGCTGGCCAGCCACAGCTGCAGCAATCAACAGCCGCCCGCTCGACGGCCAGACCTCGACTAGGCCGACCCCCAAGGGCATCTGCCGTCACGACATGTGCCCCTCAGGAGCCTTCCCCCAGCCTTGCAGCAGCCAATGGCCTTACTTTGAGGCGGAGCAGCAGGGCGGGCAGGGGCCACCCAAAGATGGCCAAGGCATCGCCCTAGCGGGCCAAATAGTCGAATGTGTGGCCATTTGTGTTTGTTTCTTGAGGCCGAGAATTGGATGCTTGTTTTTTGAAGGCCGATGATGTGATGTTTGTTTTTGACGAAGGCCAAGAATGACGGCCATTTTAGTTGCCCTATTTTGTTAATCCTCTCCAGGTTGTGGGAGCGAGTAATGTGTTTGAGTGTTTTTTGGGGGTTTCGTCTGTTTTTGGTTTTCATGTGGGAAGGGCCCAGAGTTTGTACAATAAACCATTTTATTTACTCACATTGTCCATGTTTGATCTTTGAAGTGTTTGTTGCCTTAACCGGCTGAGGGCTTGCGGAGCGGCTGCAATCATGCTCTATCATTGGCACAAGCCATTCCCTGACAGGGGGCCAAGAAGTGACGTTCAATAAGCCGCCGACGGGCGGCCCTTGGACCTTGTGCGTCCCTCCTGGGCTGGTATTCCTCGTCCTCGTCATCCTCATGCTCCTCCTGCTCCTCCTCCTGAGGTGGTGGTCCAACATGAGGTGGCAGTGCCTGAGTCCTGCGGATAGCCAGGTTGTGCAGCATGCAGCAAACGACGACGAATTGGGAGACTCGATCCTGCGAATACTGGAGGGCTCCCCCGGAGCGATCGAGACAGCGGAACCGTTGCTTGAGCACGCCGATTGTTTGTTCTATGAGGTTCCTCGTCGCTTGATGGCTCTCGTTGTATGCCTCTTCAGCAGGGGTCGTGGGCGCGCGGAGCGGGGTCATGAGCCAGGTACACAAAGGATAGCCTTTGTCCCCGATAAGCCATCCTCTTGGGGGAGGCTGTGCCTGGAACATGTCAGCCACAGTTGTCTGTCGCAGGATAAAGGCATCGTGGCTGCTGCCTGGAAAGCGGGCATTGACAGCTAGGATGCGCTGCCTGTGGTCACACACCAGCTGTACATTGAGGGAATGGTAGCCCTTCCGGTTGCGGTAATCCTCGGCATGCTCAAGAGGTGCCCGCAAAGCCACATGCGTGCTGTCAATGGCGCCCTGCACCATGGGGAAGCCCGCTATTCTTGCAAACCCCACTGCACGCTGCTGCTGCTTGTCCAGGGTCATGGGGAAGGAGATGAATTGATGTCTCCTTCTGAAAATAGCTTCGGTCACCTGGCGGATGCAGCAATGCACGGCGAACTGGGAGATGTTAGCGATGTCCCCAGTAGCGGATTGGAAGGAGCCGGAGGCATAGAAGTTGAGAGCCACCGTCACCTTCACTGCCACCGACAGAGACGTCCTGCGCATCAGCTGTGGCTGCAGATCTCTCTGAAGCAGCCGGCAGATGTCTGCAACCACCTCCCTTCGGAATCGCAGCCTCCTAACACACATCGCGGCAGACATGGTCAGATAGGAGGTCTGCTGGCGGTATACCCTGCGTGGGTAAGGCCTCAGTTGGCGACGCCTGTTGCCCCCTCTGCGTCTAGCCAGGGCTGCCACTCTCTCACGGCGTCTGTAAGCCCTTCTGGCACAAGGCTGAAAATCAGCGTTGCCACCCAATGCAGCCCCCATTATATGCTGGCAAACACTGAGCTCTGAATGAAGGCAAAGATAATTGGTAAGCTCTGGCCTGAGCCAAAAATACCTGTCCAAGTGTTGGTCCAAACCAGTAAACTCTCCTCCTTGGTCTTTGTCCAAAAAACCGTTGCACAAGAGTGAATGCTGCAAAATGGCTGGCCTTTTTCCTGCTGGGTAAGTGCCCTTTAATTTGCGCTCCCCAATGACGTCATGATGTGCGCGTGCAGCAGGGCGCGCGCTAAGACTTTGCGCCGGCGCTAAATGTGTACTGAAGTTGGGGTGAGGCGCAGATAGCGCTGCGCCCGGCCGCTAAGCGCCTAGCGCTCGAAATCTTCTCCTCCTAAGGCGCTAACGGCTGCCGCGCCCAACTGAATTTCTAGGCTTACATCTCTTAAGGTGGAACAGGCTTAAGTTCTCTTAAGGTGGAACAGGTTACATACACCACACACCTGAGCTATAATTGCTTGAGCAGCACCTCCACACTAAGATGTGAGAACTTCATCTTGCTCACTCTGCTGTTTCCATACTCATAAATGTCTTGATGTAAGATTAAACAAAACCTGCCCATGAATTAGCATTATGGGCATAACATATGCTGGGAGCTCACTTCCTTAATGTTATTGACGTGTGCTACAGAAGTTTGAATGTGGCCTACCTCTAGCCAAATCGGCAGCTGTGAAGGCCACAGTACTCACTTCTCCTCCGGTCTGCTCCTGGGCAGGAGCATTTACATTACCTAGAAAACAAATGACTGAATCCACAAACCACGAAACTGCAAACTCCTGGCATCTGGTTAGTGTGAAAAATAGTTTCTGAGGAAATCCTTTGTAGATCCTACCTACCTCTTTGACCAAGCAATTGGTCACTGGTCGCAATATCTGTATGTGGCTTGTTGTCAAATTTTGTAGATCTTCACATTGGATAGATTGAGTGGGAAGTGTTGGATCCAATAGAACCATAAGGAGTCCTATCATCCCTTTTGTCATTTAATCTCTCCTGCCTTCCATCCTATTGCAGACCTTCCCTTTTGTTTATTCCTTGCCTCCCCTCTCCCCTTTCCCTGCCTCTGTACTTGCTTAAAACCTGTTACCTCTCTAACTTTTTCCAGTTCATCGACCTGAAACGTTAACTTTGTTTCTCTCTCTACAGATGCTGCCTGACCTGCTGAGACTTTTCGGCATTTTCTGTTTTTATTTCAGATTTCCAGCATCTGCAGTATTTTGCTTCTCTATCAAGAGAAGAGTTTGATGGAGAAGTAAGCAGTTAAGCTCTGATTAGAATCATTAATGGAACGAGATTGCTAGCCAAACCATGGATGTGAATGACACTGATCCAGGATTACAGGGAGGCAGCGAGTACAGACAAAATGCTAATTGGAAGAAGGACTTGGTTTATGTGGTTAGCTGCCTTCACATACGCCTGAATCAGTTCAACTGAAATAAGAAGTAATTCACTAAACCTATGCTGATTTGTTCACCTGGTACCCAACACGCTAGTGAGACACACAGTCCAGTTCACTTGACGCCTTCTTCCCACTGATACACAGAGAATCTTTAGTAATATAAGCAAAGGACACACCTGCAGCTCACTGCTCACTCTTACTGAAGATGGCAGCAAGAAGCTGAACGACTGTGAGAAAATCAGGAATAAAAGTAGAGAAATGGAAAATAAGCATTAAAATGAAATGAATACCACATAAAGGTAAAAAAAGATTATTGGTATTATGTACTGTATTAAGTCATTTCTTCTTGACATAAATTCATGCTAAATGACATGAAATTCTGTTATCTATGTATGACATAATTACTAGGAGCTAATAATTCTTTTTTTAAATTGTTACTTATGACATACAGTAATTCCTCCCCAACCACGGGGGATACGTCCCTGAAAACCCCCGTGGTTAGTAAAACCGCCGTTGGCAAATACAGTATAAATGTTCAAATAACACAATAAAAAAGAATATAAAAGCAATAAAATCATGTTATTTACCTTAATCCTAAATTAAAAACTGCGTATACGCAAAATTCACTGCCGCGGTTGGCAAAAGTTGTCACAGAGAGGAAATTGTGTATACTTGAAATCCGCGTCTGGCAAAACCGCGGTTGGGGCGGGATTCCTATACTAACCAAAATGGTGGGCTCGTGAATTTTTGTCAAACAGGTGATTTTTTACAATGCAATTTTGAGCACAAAATCACAAAAAGAAAATGGCCAGTCAGGATACATCTGTAAGAATGATCCCTTAACATTTCTCAAGCAACTAAGAGCCACTTAACTGATATACATGACATCAAGTTGGGCTACCGAGCTGTGGAGAGTGCAATAATTTTCCATAATGTTTAGTGAAAATTGAGAAAATCCTGACTCAGCCACAAAGTTCTACAACAGATTTAACATTATGAATCAAGATCTACAGTGGCACAATCACTGCTACAATGATGCTTGGGATACAGGATGGAATTTTTTCATTTATTAAAATGCATTGCACAGCACTATGTTGCAACCTCTAGGAACATAGGAACAGGAGCAAGCTATTCAGGCCCTCGAGCCTGTTCTGCCATTCAATTAGATCATGGCTGATCTTTAAGCATGTATGGTTGTTCCAAAGCTATGAAGACAAATCTTGGCCAGAATCCATATCGCCAGCAATAGTCCCCTACTCTAAGACCTGCAGCTGTAATAGAGGACTTTCACTGTTATTACTCATTTTTAGGTCAGTCCTTCCTTCCTAGCATTGAAGCATACATATGGTATTGAGCACCAGCAACACAACTTTCTGTTTTGTAACAGACAAAACCCTTTCTATATGTGACTCCGATAATGATGGACTTGCATATCCTAAGTGCCGTATTAATTATTAAGCACTCATATCAACATAAAAATGAAGTACTGGCCACTCCTGAAGGCATTTCATAAACTTGTAAGCAGTATTGTACATCAGTTCCACCAAAATCTCGTTATCATGTTAAACTGGTGACCCACAGAATCTTGCCACTCCCAGACACTTACACATGTGTGTGCCTCTTCTCTTGGTTCATGTGTTTACTTCACTTACTTCTGACTGTACAATATATTGTGTTATTATTGTGATATTGAAGCAATTAGAAATAAATAAAGTGGCATTAAAATAGTATTTTTTCAAATACATATATAGCATAAAGTTTCAATGCAATGTTTAAAAGAACATTTTATTTATTATTCAGAGATTACCAGAATACATCTTTTTAACGTAAAACAATTGAATGGAAGGAGTTCATAATATATTTGTAGCAGGAAAGCTCAAGTTTAGTTATTCACTGTAATAATTAACTGGTTATGTGTTATTCTAAATTTTTTGGTGGCACTTTAGAAGTAGGTCTTTGATACAAGCACATTATAATGAGGCGCGTGTTGCACAGAGAGTGATTTATTACTACATTGGAGAGAAAGCAATAAGCGTAAGCAATTGTGTTGTATCCGAGTTACTGAATATTGCTGAAGTGTATGGTACATTCCTGTTACTGGAGTTACAAATAATTGTGCTAAAACCTTATTAATGAAATACTGCATTTGCCTAAACAAAATCTAAATCAAGTTCATTTAAGCAGTTATATCAGTTACTACATGACATTGATATGTGAATTAAGGTGTGTTTTAGAACTAAAGCAAAAAACTGCAGATGCTGGAAATCTGAAACTAAAACAGAAATTGCTGGGAACACTCAACAGGTCAGGCAGTATCTGTAGAGAGAACAGATGAGTTAATGTTGCAGGTGTTGACCCTTCCTCAGAACTAGAAGATATTATAGAGGAACAATATTTAAAAAAGGGAAGGGTGGGGTGGGGGGGAAGGAAAACACACACACACACAAATAGAATGACCCGTAAAATGCTTAAGTAGAAAACAGGTCATGGTTAAATGGCTGAAGTGATAATAACATGAGATCATAGGAGACATATAGAGAGAAATTAAAGACATTTGTGAGACACAGGGAATGTGAGAATAGCTGAGGTGATAGTGGGGAAAAAAAAGCAAGTATGAAAACAAGTTTGCAATAGGGAGCTCGGGGTTGTCCTTACAGACAGAACTGAGGTGATCCGTCAAGTGGTCAGCTAATCTGTGTTTAGTCTCCGCAATGTAGAAAATTTCACACCGTGAGCAGCAAATACAGTACACTAGGTTGGAGTAAGTACACCTAAATTGTTGTTTCACCCAGAAGGCCCTGGACAGTGGTGTAGGAGGTGGTGAATGAGTATATACGTTATTGAGTAACTCCACCCAGCACCAGCACACATCAGAACATTACAGACAATGTGCCTGCAATTTACCGATATGTGCTGGCAATGGGCAAGGCAGCTCACCAATAGCATACACTCAGATAATTTATAGGGTGGCAATGAACCCATCAAGTAAGTTTGAACCCAGCACTGATCACCCAATCAAACACTTAAATGACAGTGTTGTGATAGTACAGTGATTCATTGGCAGGATTCAGGAGATCTCAGGATCTATCAATACCCTGATATAAATTAGATATGTATGTGTTAAATATTCTTTTTATAGGGCAGAGAAACCAGAATGATAACCATCTTAAGTAATCACCATAAGGTGTGTATTGGAATTTGAAAATATCTATATAGTCAAGCGAGATCATAGTTATAGGGTAAAACTAGAAGAAACAAGTTGAAACAGTTTAAACACTGTCCTTTCATCTTTGGGATATATATTTTAGCACAGTGCAGTGCAGAATGTTAGAACAAAAGCCTTTTCACTCTATGGTGGGTGCAAGGGTCCTGTTGGGCAGGCTCAACCCAGTTATTGTGGATAGAAGTCCACAGTACAAAATGGCCCATAATTCAACACTAATTGACACTAATTGGCAATCTCGCATTATTAATGAGAGGCTTTTTGCCAAAGAAAGAGTTTGTCGACCAGGCACAGGGGATGTTCGAAGAATGGCATCTCTTCCAGCTGTTAATGGTTAATAGTACTTGGTATCATGCTGAATTTGATGGGAGAAGCGAGTTAGGTAGACAGCTGAGGAACTAACGGTTTGGAATGCTTTTTTTGCTGTAGCGTAAGAGATCAGCTTGCACTGCCAAACCTGAATTCTAATTAACAGGCATGAATAACATGGCTAATGTCTAACAGTGGAGTTGTTACCCAAACAGTGCCACCAAACCCTGACATTGTTGGTCTTTACATAGGTTGAAGACATCAAAGTTTGACGTATGTGAATATTTAGGCGATTCTAAGCAAAGGAGCAAAAATTCTCTTAAAAATTTACTTGATAGAGCTATACTCCCCAACGGGTAACCCACTGATAGGAAGCAATGCAACTTTGACTTGCCAATTTTAACTGTCTGAACTATGGAGTTACAGAACTGACCCAGGCATAGATTAAACCCACATCAGGATAGGTCGCATGTGAGGTGAGAGGGGTATAGAAGTTTTAAAAGTAGTTGCCTAAGACTAAATCTCTTTCAGAATAGCCAATGCTTTCCTTTTCTTGTTTGTTATTTCCCTCTTCCACACTGCATGTTGACTCTATTATAGAAACACAACAACTAAATATTAAAACTAGATATCCAAATGCATTTTATGAATATACATAGGGGTCGATTTTCATTGACCCATGGAGTCGGGATTGAAACATAGAAACATAGAAGATAGGAGCAGGAGTAGGCCATTCGGCCCTTCGAGCCTGCTCCGCCATTCAACGAGATCATGGCTGATCATCCAAACCCTAGCACCCGGTCCCTACACCGACAGCCATCCCACCCAAGCCCTATTCCCATAACCCCACGTATTTAATCCCCCCTAACACTAAGGGCCAATTTTTTTTTATCATGGCCAATCAACCTAACCCGCACATCTTTGGACTGTGGGAGGAAACCGGAGCACCCGGAGGAAACCCACGCAAACACGGGGAGAATGTGCAAACTCCACACAGACAGTCACCCGAGGCCGGATTTGAACCCGGGTCCCTGGCGCTGTGAGGCAACAGTGCTAACCACTATGCCACCGTGCGGGGGGTTAAAGTCCCAAATTCGGGAGTCCCGACACCATCCCGCCCCCAACCCGCCTCCATGTAAGTTTCAAAGGAGGTGGGTACCCGCCCTGCACTGGGACCCGCCTACCCGAGGCGGGAAGGGATTAGTGCCAATTAACTGCCTGTTAACAGGTAGTTAACAGGCAGTTTTTAGCCTAATCCCTATTTTAAAGCTTGAAGTGTGGGATTCCCGATGGCTCCAAACCACGCCAAGTTAGAGAAGTCGGGCCGTCGGGTTGAAGGACTTGGAGGGGTCGAGATGTCGGTGTTCAGGTCAGTGATGGGTGCATGAGTGAAAAGGTAAGTGTGTTTGGTGTGTCTAAAGTGTGTAAAGAAGTTTAAATTACCTGTACTTACCTTTTCAGCCTTCCTTCCTCTAGGTTTTGGGAGTCCATCATCTAACCGGCACAGAAAGCAGAATGGCTGCGAACTGTCAAAAGTGACAGCCTGCAGCTTTCTGTGCCGGTGAGATTTCTAACTGAGTCTGTGTAGAAGGACTCAGGTTAGAAGTAAGACTGTCAGTGTTTGACAGCTTCAAACAGCTGTGAAACACTGATATTTCATCTGTCAAAACGTCTTGACAGATTAAATTTCAGTCTGTGACGTCACCTGTTGCCGGGTGGCCCTTAATTGGCCTGCTAAGCCCGCTGGATGGGCTCAACAAGGTCAATCAAGTTAAAATCGTGTGGATTGGCCGCATCTCGATGGAGGCAGGACTACAACCCTGAAAGTTGTAGTCCCGCCTCCTTCCCGACTTCTGAATGAAAATCACTCCCATAGCCTCTGACATATGTACGTATAACAAGTGCATTGCATGTGGGTGCAATTTATATTAAAGAAGCATGTTTTTAGTACCGGGAGATGTGAACCATACAACAAATAGGGACAGGAAAAGACCCACTGTTCCACCTAGTCTGTCCCACATAACTACGCTGCCTTGTACATCATAACAGATACACTCCCCACCCCAATTGAAAGCTAAGTAACAAGATAAAAACCCAGGCCAATTAAGGGAAAAAAATCTGGAAAATTCCTCTCCAACCCCTTTAGGTGATCAAAGCTAGGCTAGGACACCACTCTGGTCCTGATTAATGTTAAACACTATCAACCTTTTGTACTAGTTAATCTCCTCCCCAAGCTGAACTGTCGCTTGCATTAATTTAGAGAATATCGTTGAGCTCCCCTTTCCCCCACCACTGTATATTTTGTGTTGGTGTCAGCCATGGCTCAGTGGGTAGCACTCTCATCTCTGAGTCAGAAGGTTGTGGTTTCAAGTCCCACTCAAGAGACTTGAGCACAAAAATCTAGGCTGACGCTCCAGTGCAGTACTGAGGGAGCGCTGCATTGTCAGAGGTGCCGTCTTTAAGATGAGGCGTTAAATCGAGCCCCCATCTGCCATCTGGAAATGGACCCCAAAAAAAAAAAATCCCACGGCACTATTTCAAAGAAGAGCTGGGCAGTTCTCCCTGGTGTTCTGGCCAATATTTATCTCTCAATCAACATTACCAAAACCGATTATCTGGTCATTATCACATTGCTGTTTGTGAGAGCTTGCTGTGTACAAATTGGTTACAGTGTTTCCCACATTACAACAGTAACTACAGTTCAAAAGTACTTAATTGGCAGTAAAGCGCTTTGGGACACCCTGAGATTGTGAAAGGCGCTATATAAATGCAAGTCTTTGTTTGTTTGTTGAGAAACCCAAGAGCCAAAGACCATACCCTAGGATACTACCAAAAGGTGAAGAGAGAAGACAATATAAATATCAAGAAGAAAAATTTGAAGAAAAAACTACAAATGCTGGAAATCTGAAACAAAAGCAGATAAATCAGCAATTGTAAAGAAAAAACACAGGCTATGATATGGAAAAGGTGTAAACGTCATCAGACCCCATCTTCAGTTCTGATGAAGGGCTACACACCCAAAACGTTTCAACCTGCCTTTTATCTTTGCAGATGCTGTGTATTTCCAGCACCTCCTCTCTTTATTATAGATGTGTATCAAGATGCTGTGTCTAGGTAAGGTCAAGCTTGTATTTTGAAAGCCTGGGGAAGGGAAGGGAAGTAAGAAGTTCCATGGTTTTAAGGTCCTAGGAAAAAATTTGTTTGAGTAGACGATGGTTTCAACACAGGCAGAGAAACAAGTGAACAGAATAGCATATTTAGAGGAACAATGAAGGAGGAATAAATGAAGCATGTCCGCCAATCTGCTCACATATATTTGAGCGTAGAGGCTGGATCAAGGCTCCAATATGGCAACTTAACCCCTGTTATTGACTGGCATTCGCACTTGAGCTTTCCAGTTAGTTGCTGAGTTTTGGCAGTTTTAACAAAGATTGTTTATCGAAGGGAAGGAAAATCTGCTTGGAGGGGCCAGGAGGGAATGGATCCCTTTCTGGACTGAACAAACATGCTTCTTAGTGAGCGAATGTCAAAGCTGGCACCCACAGAGGCTTCCATTGGTCTACCAAGCAAAGATCCTACGAGGGTGGCGGAGGAAGGAAGTAAAGCAGGAAGTTCATTTTGGAAGAGAAAGTAAGGAAAATATGAGAAGAAGGAAACATTTTACAGAAGGAAGCAATCACACTCTGTTACTGATATAACATGAACAAGATTGGTAGTTAATCAGAGGAGAATGAAGCAGTAATGTTCAAATGGACTAGGGGGAATAAAGTCTAAATTCCTATGTTACAATACAATTAATTCCACTTAATTATATATCTGGCAAATATGAGTATTTTTGATTTTTGTGAAAGCTAAACTTTTCCCTTGCTATTTATCTAGCTGCTTGTTTCAATTATGCATAATAGTAATTAGACTAATTTCTCCATTAGATAATTTTGTACCCCCATTCTGAGGAAAGGCACTAATCTGCTGATTGTTGATTTCTATATACTAGCCTAGTCAGTGTAAATATTATATCCTAAGCCTGTTAATCAGTTCAAACCTGTCCTAAATACAAAACAGTACATTTCAAAATAAATTAATAGTATATTAGTAATCTAGTCTTCTTGGTTAAGTATTGAACAGCTGTGGAATACCACTTGTATGTCTAACAGCAATACAATATATTACGTTGAATTGTTTTGGTGTGGAGGTATATATATATAGATTTTCATCAGATTCCCTTCATAACAGTAACAACTGCCGATTATTCAATATCTGGTCAATAGGTTGTTACTAATTCAGTAATGCTAACCAAAGAAGAATTTTTAATCATGTCACCATACAGGGAAAATGTCAATGTAGCAAGACTAAAGGTGGTGTAGATACTTTAAAAGTAATATTTTCAGCACAAAACATACTTAAGGTACAATAGGTTTCAGGTTTTACAGACATACCAGCTTAAAGTGACGTATTTGCAAATAAAATAAACCATATCCGTGCTTTGCAGTCAATCCCTTGTCAAACTTTAATAGATCTCATCAATTATTTGTAGCTAGAAGATTGAAGATGCTAATGGCTAAATTCTATTCCTTCACATTATTGCATTAGCTGCCCTAAACGAATGACTGCAATTTATTTTATGCAAAGCCATGACATTGCCCCACTCGCCTTTACTGTTTCCAGCCAAGGAAAGCTACTTTTATGTTTTATTTTTACTTAGCAAATTTACAAATTGATTCAAGGATTTTTTTAAAAATCTACTATTTCCTGAGATGCACAGGATGTATTTAATTCTTCCTCAGTGACATTATTTGGTTGCCATTGATAATAGTTCAAAGCGGCTGGTAGGTGGGTTAAATATGAGGAGCTCCATTTTCTCATTTTGTTTCTGAAGCAACATGTAAACAGGGCATCTATGTTCACAATAGGAGGCCTCTTAATTCCCAGCGAAACAAAGATTTAAGCCAAGCAATCGCACAGATGCTAGCCCGGGATTCATTTCAGCAAAATAAAAGTTGGGTAATAATTTCAGCAGAGCAAGTTTATGCCAATCACATGCCACCAATCTCTCTCCCCCCCCCACCTCCCCGCCACCAACCCCCCCCCCAACCCTCCCCTCGACCCCAGACATTGCACCAGACAGCACAGTGGTATTATGTGCACATCAGAAAACACAGTGGTAGAGACCATTCATGAGGGAAATAGGAAAACAAGTCACATTTGTGCACAGAACAAGCACTCAACAAAAAAAAATTCTTGACCCCTTGTAAGATGTAGTGAGACGGTGCTTCCTAACGCCTAGCAGCACCACAGTGATTAACAACAGCACAGTTAGTCTGGGTTCTGACCTAGGATCGGATTCCACAGCCCAACGAGCCGGATAAAAACCGCAGCTGGTATTTTTTTTTGTAGAAAAAGGGAGAGTGAAAACAATATTGCATATGTGACAAGAAAGTAATCCCACACATGTTAACCTGAAGAAAACAACCTTGAAGATTATTAGCACCGAAGCATACAAATGGCCAGACTTACTGCGTGTCCCATGGAGCAAAGTTCCTCATGTAGCAGGAGCCACTGTTTCTCTTATTCCAAGCACTGAGATACTTTAACATTACGCCGGAGCAACGGGTCACAGATATTTGTAGCAAGAGCTCTTAAATATCTCATTTTCAAATGGGATATCTCCGTTCAGAGAGAGAAAAAAAACATTTTTTTCCTTAAACACATTGCAGAATGAAGCCAAGCAGATGCATCTGGTTGCAAAAGCACAATCAATATGGAGGGAGCGGTATTTTATGATTGGAGAAGTTGTTGTGTTTTTGGTGGTGAAATTCATTATTTAGTATCTGAACCCTCAGCATTTCAGTATCATTTATTCATAAAGTCCCTTTTTGCCAGGAGGAAATGGATACAGCTGGAGAGAGAGAGGGAGAGGGAGAGGGAGGGAGACGGATTGATGATATTGATCAGGTACCATCTTGAAACAAATGCGAGGTGCTCAATTTTAGTTGACAACTGTGACAGATAAAAAAACAAGCAGAAGAGGAGGAAGGCAACAGCCTTGAACATCACAGGCTTTAAACAGTGTTTGAAGCGAATATTATGACAACCACGTCTAGGCAAGCTACTGCAAAAAATAATCTGAGTCATTAAAAAATGATGCTCTGTTTGGCTTGTGAATATGAGACTTCAGGGAGCGAGGCTGCACTTTCAAAGAGAGAAAATTAGTTTTGTATTAAATTTACATAGCTTTTTTAAATGTCAGAACCCTATTTGTTAAATTGGCTGCTGATTAGCATGGTGTCAGATTAGTACTTTGGGATGTATAAATTTTAACTCATCATAGGCTGGAGGATTCCATCGTATTTGAAGGCTGAGTCATTGTCAGAGTAGCTGATCATACATTGAATACAGCTATGAATCCCTAAACATTTTTCGTAGTTCAAAAAATGTTCTGACAGCAATCTGGATAAATTGCTTTCAAATATTAGAGGTGATTGACTTTACAAAGCCTGTAATGTTGAATGATTATATAGATATCAATATACATTGCATAAAAACTCCCATGAAACTGAACTTGTGTGAAAATCCATTGAATGTACTGACAACAATCAATATAAAGAATCACTGTGTCTTTACTTCTAAGATGGCTTATAATAATTACCTGCAATAAATACACCTGGAACTTTTATACACACACATATATGTTCAGGCACAGTCAAAGGGCCTGAATTTTCTCCATTTTAAAGTGTCTACATTTTCTTTGCCAATGAACTCAGTTGCTCCTTTGTCCTTCAAGAGTTAAACACTTTCAGTGCTTTCTTCAAATTCACTATCATTAATCTTTAACTACTTTATTTCCACTGATTGTTTTCCCATAGCACTTATGTACACCATGAGAATTGCAAACAATTTCTTTCCACCAGTTGATTATTTAACAAATGGAAGGTCCGAATTCCCTGCGCACTACATAAAGCCCTTTTCACACTGTTTCAGCCCTTTGAACAATAATCTCCACTTCTTTATAAACATTGAACTGCCTTCTCCAAAAGCACAAAGCTGTTGTTCCTGTCAGTATGGGATGTGTGTGAGTTGCTTGTAACCAATTACACACTCTGTTTGATTATGGACCACAGGTAAAGGCAAAGTAACTTTCCTAATAGTTGCTATCACGTTAACAGACCAAGCAAATGGACCATACATTTTATGACATGATCAAAGATGTCAAATGATTGTCAAAGTCAGTACTCTTCCTCCTGTTATGAAGCTGCATACGATGGCTAATATTACCTTTCAAACTTTTCTTTCCACCCAGGGTGCTTCTGGATGGATGAACTAGTATGGACTAAATAGTCTTCCTCATCCGTAAATATTACATAGAATTACATAGAATTTACAGCACAGATACAGGCCATTTGGTCCATAGAAACATAGAAGATAGGAGCAGGAGTAGGCCATTCGGCCCCTCGAGCCTGCTCCGCCATTCAATGCGATCATGGCTGATCATCCAAACTCAGTACACTGTCCCTGCCTTCTCCCCATATCCCTTGATCCCTTTAGCCTTAAGAAATATATCTAACTCCTTCTTGAATAATATCTAACTCCTTCTTGAATAATATCTAACTCCTTCTTGAATAACTGGTCTATGCTGGTGTTTATGCTCCACACAAGCCTCCTCCCACCCAACTGCATCTAACCCTATCAGCATATCCTTCTTAAATAAAACAGAAAATGCTGGAGATACTCAGCAGGTCAGGCAGCATCTGTGAAGAGAGAAATAGAGTTAATGTTTCAGGTCGATGACCTTTCGTCAGAACTGGAAAAAAGCAGGAAATGGAACAGATTTTTAAGCAAGTGTGGGGGCTGGGAAAGGGGGGGGGATGAAAGAACAAAAGGGAAGGTCTGTGATAGGATAGAAGGCAGGAGAGGTTAAGAGACATTAAGAGGTATTCAAGGCAAAAGGAGATGGTAATGGGACAGGTTAAGAAACAAAAGATGGCTTTAGATGAAGTGTAAATTGCGCTGGCAGAATGAGAGATAGCTGCCATGTAGGAGGGAGGAAAAGAAAACACAAACAAAAAAAAAGTGTGGAAAAAAATGTATGTGATAGGGGCCGAGGTTATGATCTGAATTGTTGAACTCTATGCTGAGTCCAGAGGGCTGTAAAGTGCCTAATCGAAAGATGAGGTGCTGTTCCTCGAGCTTACGCTGAGCTTCAGTGGAACAATACACGAGGCCGAGGACAGTGAGGTCTGAGTGGGAGTGGAGCGGAGAATTAAAGTGACAGGCGACCGGAAACTCGGGGTCCCCCTTACGGACTGAACGGAGGTGTTCCGCAAAGTGGTCACCCAATCTGCGTTTGGTCTCCCCAATGTAGAGGAGACCGCATCGTGAGCAGCGAATACAGTGGGCTAAATTGCAAGAAGTACAAGTAAATCGCTGTTTCACCTGGAAGGGGTTTTTGGGGCCCTTTCCCAGCTCCTACACTTGCTTAAAAATCTGTTCCATTTCATCGACCTGAAACGTTAACTCTGTTTCTCTCTTCACAGATGCTGCCTGGCCTGCTGAGTATCTCCAGCATTTTCTGTTTTTATTTAAGATTTCCAGCATCTGCAGTATTTTCTTTTCATATCAGCATATCCTTCTATTCCTTTCTCTCTTGTGTACTTATTGCACTCCCCCTTACATGCATCTATGCTATTCAACGCAACTACGCCCTGTGGTTGCAAGTTCCACATTCTAACCACTCTCTGTGTAAAGAAATTTCTCCTGAATGCCTTATTGGATTTATTTGTGATTATCTTATATTTATAATGCTTGGTTTTGGACTCTCCACAAGTGGAAAAATCTTCCCTGTGTCTTCCTATCAAACCCCTTCATAATTAAAAAAAAATTTTTTAGCGTGAGGTGGTAAGATTAATAATGTACAAATGTACTGTTACTTTTTTAAGTGTCTCTGAAAAAATAGTATCCAGAATTTACATAGAAACTTTACATCAATTTTTTTTGCTAAATCCTATAAGTAAGCTCATCAAATCTCTGCATCATGTTGAAGCTTATTTGTCAGAAGTCTCCCTGTTTCACTTTAAAGAATTAATTATTGGGCCGTAATTTGCGACCCTACGGGTGTGTACGAAGTGCGCACGCGCCCGTAGGGGCTGCGCAAGTTCCGGGTTTAGGTATGCGAAGCGCATGCGCTAAAACCCGGAACTTGCGATCTGTCAAGAATTTTCTTGACAGTTCCTGCACATCCCCGGGAAAACGGCCTCTGCGGGCAGAGAGTTGGGCTATTTGCCCATCTTCTACCCAGCGAATGCCCGTGAAATTCTTACCCCTGGTAAAAGCAGGCTTTTAACAGCGTAAGACTTTTCAAGAACAGAAAAATACATTTTTTCCATAATTTATACATTTAAAAACCTCTGAAATAAGGCAAGTTTATTGTTAGCCCCTTTAAAACATGTCAATTTATTTTTCAAAAATTTAATTTTTGCTTTAAATGTTTAACTAAATGCCATTTTGATTCATTTTAAATATGTGATTTAAAAAAAATGTATTTGAAGTGTACGTGTATTTTTGGGGGGTATTCCAAACCGTTTCTGTACATACGGAATCCTCATAAGTATGAATGGTGATCCCTTTCTTTCATTGGTTGGGCCAGCCCACGTGATCCCAGGGCTGCTTGCGAACCGCCTGCGCCCCTGGGATGAGTGGGCGTCTACGCAGGCCTACGCATAGAGGCCCAGGAGCGCGAGTGTCCGAACCTCCGGGACCATCAGGTAAGTTTGTAGATTTTTTGCTGGTCGGAGGCATCCGCCCGCGGGAAGCCTCCCGACCACAAACTCAGGGCCACTATCAGTAGCCCTTTTTTAAAATCAGATGCAATTATTTAAGCTATGATTGACATTAATGTCCTTTTGCGTTTCATAGAATCGTACAATCTTACAGCACAGAAGGAGGCCATTCGGCCCGTCATGCCTGTGCCAGCTCTTTGAAAGAGCCGTCCAATTTTGTTCCAGACCCCAGCTTTTCCCTCATAGCCCTGCAAATTAGTCCTCCTCAAGTACATGTTCATACACATGTCTCACTCTACAGCACTCCCGTTATTTCCATGAATACTTTGTTTAAATGGTGAGTGTTGATACTATTGATGGAACTAACAGCATGAAGCAGCTGAATTATTCTATGCAGATAAAATGACATAATTATCGAAGCACTCTTGGCTAATAAACTGTATCTCTGCTGATGTTACAGTAGCTCCTGCACACTGTCAAGCTCAGTAACTTCACTCATCCTATTCCGCCACTGATGTATAAACTGGCTCAGTGGAAATCAGCTGAGAACCACATCATTTAGATCAATTAAAAGAAGATTTTTTTTGTTGTTGAAAGTTTGAAAGTCTGCAGTGGGATTTACTGAAATCAATAGGATTTTTACCCCAGGTCTGAATGTATTTTCTCCTCAATACGACCAGCTTAGCATATTATGCTAATAATAACAAATCAGATGGGACTATTATTATCAGGGTCAATTTTCACTTCGGGCACCGAAGCGGCGCCGCATGGGTGTGGTGACCGTGCTCTTCGCCCTTGAGAGGTTTGAATCATTTTGATGGGCAGGCCACAATATCCTATCACAGATGAGCTGCCCACGAGTTTTACAGTTCAGGGGAAGATCGCCAATATGGAGGAGTGGGATTTCTGGCAGGCCCAACGTCATAAAAAGAGTTGCCCCAGGCAGCACATAATATTCGAGCTGCGTGCTCATTATCTTGAGTCATTGGCCACACGCCTGTTTGTGGGGCCGGACATTGGATGTCTCTGATGCCAGTTAATGGCACCAAGCACCTCTTAAAGGGGAGGTGTACTCTGGCTGCAGACAATTGGGACACAGGTCTGTACACAGAAATGGCTGCAGCACATACTGAGAGGACACCAAGGCCTTCCGTGGCTGCCTTAGAGGCCCTGGTGCAGGCAGTGGATAGGAGGAGGGAGATCCTGTTCACACCAACCCCCCCACGCTCCCAGCGGGCAGAAAGCCCTCCAGGCAATAACTCCATTTTCAAAGGAGGGATTGTCCTATGAGGACAAATTGATTAAACTAGACCTATATTCCCTAGAGTTTAGAAGAATGAGAGGTGATCTCATTGAAACATGCAAAACTCTTACAGGACTTGACAGGGTAGATGCAGGGAGGATGTTTCCCCTGGCTGGGGAGTCTAGAACCAGGGGTCACAGTCTCAGAATAAGGGGTTGGCCATTTAGGGCTGAGAGGAGGAGAAATTTCTTCACTCAGAGGGTGGTGAATCTTTGGAATTCTCTACCCCAGAGGGCTGTGGAGGCTCAGTCGTTGAGTATATTCAAGACAGAGTTCAATAGATTTTTGGATATTAAGGGAATCAAGGGATATGGGGATAGTGCAGGAAGGTGGAGATGAGGTACAAGTTCAGCCATGATCTTATTGAATGGCAGAACAGGCACGATGGGCCGAATGGCCTACTCCTGCTCCTATTTCTTATGTTCTTATGTTCAATGGGAAGACATCATAGAGCAGGTAAATGCTAAAAGCTTACCTGAGGACATGGATGCAATGCTGAAAGAAGTTCAATGACCTCATCAGGATTGTCACGGTAACAATACTCTCTTACTCTGTGGAGACCTCCACCACCTGCTTCCCTTCACTCTCCTACAATCACTGCACCATACTTTACTACACCTCTTTCTCCTCATACTCACACATTGACCACTTTTGCAACTCTCTCTTCTCCACACCTCAGATCTGACACACTACATACCAGTTATTCTAACATGACAGGCACATTCTCTAAAAACCTGACAAGACTGTCACTAATACACTCCCTTCTTTCTTGTAGAAGAAGGTCGGCCACAACTCTCTTCCCCTCGAATAAAGTGTATTGGGCATCTCGGCAAGGGTACAGACAATATCGTGGAAACTGGCAATGCTGTTGGAGACATCAGGCAGGGTTTCTTCACACATTATCCTCCTTTTCCCTTATTACTTCTATCACAATCTACACACACTGCATGACAAACTGCAGATGCTTTCACTTCTCTCTCTGCTCTCCCTTCACACTGAAAGCTAACCCTTGTCCCTCTCTTTCATTTCAGGTGCTGAAGATACAGAGACACATCTGCCACTTCAGGAAGTGGAGGCCAGCCTTCCTAATGAGTCAGCGTTACTCAATTTTACCCTTGCAAGCACCAGCTCAGACACTGGTATCATGCGTATTTTAGAGGCTAGGCTAGAGGATGGTTCTTCACCAGGCACAAGTGTGCAGGAGCTAGGGCAGAGGGATTGGGCACCACAGATGCCAACTCACTGTAGGGCGAGATCACATACTAGCTCTGTTGCAGTGGACAAAAATGCTGACTTCGAAGTTCCATTCAACTGAAGAAGGCTGACGGACATATCCCAGGTGCACTGGGCAACCCGCCAGGGAGCTTGTGCACAATGTCACAGCATAGCCGAGTCCAGCTCCAACTTGTGTCAAAGCTGTGTGCAAAGCATGGAGGCCATTCTGCTTAATATAGACTGGTCAGCTCTATCAATATGACAGTAGCGCCCACCTTCATGGAGCCTCTCCTGACAGCTCTCACTGCTGCCATCTTGGCTCTGGGGGCCACTTTTAACAGGGGCTTCCAGAACGTTGCATTACTCCTGCACTCTGTTCTCACACAGAGCCACAGGAGTGCTGAGGCACAGTCCCAGGTGAGTGGCCTTGGCTCCATGGGAGAGGCACGTCCTGTCCTCTCTCAGGATGACAGCATGCTTGCTCCCTCGCCAGAGACTCCGACAGGGCCCTTGTTTGTGCCACACAGCCAGCTGGGTCAGGTTGCCCATGTCTGGATGGGATAGCCCTTGTCTCCCAGTAGCTAGCCTGTAATGTGACGGCCTGGCTGGAGTCAAGGTGGCACAGAGGACTGGCACATGATGAATGAGTCATGAATACTGCCAGGAAAATGGACACAGACCCGCATGATGTGCTGCCTGTGTTCGCAAACCAGTTGTATCTTGAGGGAGTGGAATCCCTTGCGATTGATAAAGATGCCAGGCTGGTGATGGCAAGGGAATGTGGGTGCAGCCTATGGCACCTTGCACCCTGGGGAAGCCTGCCATGCATGCAAAGCCTGCTCTCTTGTCATGCTTCACTCTATCCATAGGGAAAGTAAGGTAGCTGTTGAGAGCCTCTGCGACATCCCTGATGCAGTGCTGGACTGCAAACTACGATATGTCGCTGATCACAACTGCTGCAGCCTGAAAGGAGCCTGTGGCATAAAAGTTAAGGGCCACGGTGAACTTGACAGTCACAGGCAATGCCTTCCATGGTCTGGTGCAAGGCTGGAGCTGTGGCTGCAGCGGGTGACATAGCTCAGTGACAGGCTCTTTGGTGAAGTGAAGATGCCTCATACATTGCTCCTGAGTAAAGTTCGGCTCTCCCCGGGTGAGTACGCACAGGGTACTCACCCGTAGGCCGAATGGAATTGCCGGTTTCCTGCATGCACTGCGCATGCAGGGAAACCGGCACTTCCGATCCTCTGAATGAAGAAGGGGACGCATCGCACTAACTACGCCCCTGGGACACGCAAGCACAGTGCGCCGGCAGCTGGGCCAGGCCCCCGAGCGGAATTCCACGGGGCCCTACAGCTCAACTGCCGGCGCACAAGGTAAGTGCAAGTCGGGGGCTTGCACCCGCGGGAAGCCCCCGACCCGAATTTCTGGGCCATTGTAGGAGAAGTGCTCCCCAAGTTAACCAGCAGCTTGAAATGACAAACCACCAACTAACCTGCAAGTACTGCATGATCATGTTAAATAGCAATGGTGGGCGGTCCTTCCTGCATTGATGGGTGAGTTTAGCACGAGGTGAGTCAAGTGCTGGGGCTGCCCAAAATCAGAAAAGGATCTTTCAACAAGCAAAGCACCCTAATTTGAGGATATTGTTGCATTTTCCACAGTTCTGGTGTGCGCTTTGGATGCCTATGGAGACGCCCGATCCAATATGACGTGTGCTTTCTGCCCGCCATATTGGATGCTTACGTGCCTGAATTTCTAGGCCGAGGTTTCCAAAGCTTTCTACCATTGAGGGTTTTCCTCACCTCATGCCGAAGTTTGTTGTAGACTAATTGATAAGAGATTGATTGCTACGATTAGTCAACAACTCCATTATCATTGTATCATGTGACTACCAGGATGGTAGAAGGTGAACTAGATGAGCTCTGGTCTTTTTCACCTAGCAATTTCTGTTTTCCTACTTTCCAATGTGTGCAAAAAGGTAATGATTGCTCAGTACTTTGCCATAGCTGTGTCATTCTCCATTTCAAAGAAGATTTCTTAAGGTATGTACTCCATACAATTCAGCCCAGCCACTTTGCATGATGGGACTCTGACCCATACCTGCTGGCCCCGTATTAAATAGGAATGCCACTAACCCTTCCTTAGCAGTGCTGGGTGCCTCACTTTATGCTTCCTCTTTAACATCAGATCTACTTCCCTGTCATGTATGTATCAATGTTGGTGCATGTTTTGAGTGGTGTGGTGATGCTTGGGGGTGTGGCTGGCGGTCTATTGACATCTCCATGCTCTGTGAAGAGAGCACATTGTTTGTACATATACATACATCTCCATTTGGGTAGTGTATTGTCATTGTATGCATTGTTATGCACTTGTGCACAATTAGTTTGTGGACACATTGAACATTTCATATACGTAATGTATGATTAATATATTCTTCTTCTTCTTATCGTGTCCACGGACAGTCTGTACATAGCCCAGCCAGAACTGGATACATTTTTGCGCCTTGTTGTTGAATTCGGCAAGATCTGCAACCGTGCAGGGTTCCTCTAACGATGGGCATTGCAGGAGATGTTGCATAGTCTGTGCCTCAGTTCCACATTCACAAGTTGTCGGGCAGGTTGAATATCCCCATTTGCTTAGTGACACCTTTGAGCAACCTACACCGGTCTTAAGTCTGTTAAGGCACTTCCAGGTTGCCCAGTTGCAATTAGCTCCTGGGGGAAGGCTTTCATCAAGTAAAATTTCCATCGCTGGGGGTTGTTCAAGACTGGCGAGCCGGTCTTTCCACAAGGCGATGCGGGCTTCAGATGAGGTTGATTGTAATGGAACAACACTGTTCATGAAGCTCTTTCTTGACTTTAGGCGGCTGGGTGTAGGTGTATGACAATGCAGAGGGTGTCTCTCATCTGATGTTTGACGGAGTCGCTCTTTCTTGCTGGCTACCGTTCTTCTTATATCAGGGGGAGCGATGCCCGCCAGGATATATAGGCTGTTGGTGTTTGTTGGTTTTAAGCAACCTGTGATAAATCGGCAGCTTGCATTCAGAACGGTATCCATCTTCTTGGCATGAGTAGACCTTTCCCATGCAGGGCAGGCATATATAAACCAGTAGGTCTCACTCTCCTACAATCTCTAGATTCTCTCTCCTGAACAAATTCACCCATAGCTTCCTGATATGAGGGGTAATTACACAGTCCTGTGCATCACAACATGGAGCCACACTCTCGGGGTGCGCAAGTTAGAGAATCAAGGCTACAATGTTGCATCACCTCTTTGGAGTGAGTTCTTCAATGTTTGGTGTTCCGCCATTTGTTGCATGCTGCATTGTCCTATTAGACATCAGTTTTGTCTTTAAACATAAGACCAGTGGGATTGAGATATTCGCCCTGAATTTCTTTCGAATTTCTGCTGCTGTACTGCCAGAACTTTGCCGAAAGAGCGATGGGAACTCCACTTGCACTTCTGGCAAAGTTTCAGTTGCACAGTGACAGAAATCCGAGACAATTTGGTGATTGACCTGTGGAAATTCCTCCCTGTGCTATATTCTCTCTACAATTATGACATTTATATTGGGCCAGAATTTACTGTCAAAATAACGGTGAGGTGAACGGTGTTCATCATTATCTACGCGCAATTCGCACGGCAACTTCAAAACGAGGGCAAATGTACAGTTAAACGTAAAAATCTGGAAGCTGCTGTCTGAGACGCACCATTCCGCCATTAGTTTCCCGAAAATGGCATCTCGCCATCTGGTTCCCCATTGAAATGCATTGAATGGCGTGTAGTTCCTGTACTTGCACTGTAGATATGAACTAAACTCACCACAGAAAGTTAGGGCTTAATTATTGTCAAACAACCTCACTGGCACTGAAAATTAACTAGTAAAGTCTCATTCCTTCAGGTTTTAATTGTTGTTGGAGATTTTTTTTTAATGTAAATTTCTTTTTTAACTTTTTCTTCCTCTCTTTTATCTCTCTCTCCTAATCCCATCTTTCTATTTTTCTCTTTACAGTATTTTACTTTCTGCACCTGATTTGACATTGAATTCAATATTCTAACTTAAACTTCCTGGTTCAGATACTGCGGGTGCTCGTTAACAATTCTTCAATCTGATTGGTTAAGGAGATACACATTTGTTTGCCTTGTTCACTCAGATGCCCTCCAGAGGGCACTGTGCCATTTTGATCTCCCACTTGCAGCAACTGGCCGTGCAAAGGTTCCTGGAAATTAAACGGGCAAGCCTAACTAACGACAGGTGCTGTTCGTTCACCGGTTACAGTAAATTCTGGCCCATTATAACACTGCTATTTTCACTTGTAATATCTTACTTGCTACATCTTTCTTTGTTCAATGCCGCTTTTTTTACATATATATTAACAACAACTACTTACCTTTGCGTCCATTTACATACTGTGCTCTTACTTACAATAATATTGCTGCTTTACCTTTGTGCTTTCCTTTATGTTATGTGTCTCCTTGCCTGCCTGTTGGAGACAACATTGACCCTGTCTCTAATGCACTGCCACACTTCCTACCTTTTTTGCATACTGCTTCCCCCACCAAAGATGCTTTTGTGGCGGCCTATTACTGCACCTCACTGCTAAATCAACTTTGTCTCTGTTGGTGTTCAGACAACAATTGTGCACTCCACAGCTGGATTATCGAACTTTTTGACATTTATACTGGTTAACAGGCTCATTAGCTGCTTGAGGAGCATTAAAGGATCATTATTACAGCTGTGCTGTGATTCGCTACTACTCTCTCATTGAGGCTAACAAAATGGTACTGTCATGAATCATACATTTGAAAGCAGAACATGGTTTTATTAGCAATGGATTAATGTTAATTAATCCATTGCTAATTAATCGGGGGAAAACCAATTTCTAGGTCGCAAGATTCTGAGAGGGCTTGACAGGGTAGATGCTGAAAGGCTGTTTCCCCTGGCTGGAGAGTCTAGAACTAGGGGTCACAGTCTCAGGATAAGGGATTTAGGACTGAGATGAGGAGAAATTTCTTCACTCAGAGTGTGGTGAATCTTTGGAATTCTCCACCCCAGAGGGCTATGGGTGCTCAGTTATTGAGTATATTCAATACAGAGATCATAGATTTTTGGACACTAAGGAAATCAAGGGATATGGGGATGGGGCAGGCATGTGTTGAGGTAGATCTTATTGAATGGCAGAGCAGGCTCGAGGGGCCATATGGCCTACTCCTGCTCCTATATCTTACTTCTTATGTTGGAGGAAAGCAAAGTTAGCTCCTGTTTCCATCAAAAAAGAGAAATGTCAAGCCTACAGTGATGTATATGAGAATTCTTTTACAACCACCCTATGGTACAAGCCTCCGGTAAAGGGTACAGGACCAGTGCTGTAGTAGCACTATAGCATGGATAGGGTGCGGTAACCTAGTGGTCATGGTATTGGCAACCCAGAGGTCATGGTTTCAAATCCCTCAATTTGTGAAAGTGGGTTTAATAAATTTGATAATGTATGGGCTAGTACCAAGAGTGGCTTGGTAGTGCCTCCACTGACTGAGCTATTTCTCAGAAGGTCATAACTGCCAGAATGGCATCTGGATCAGGTGATGAGAGAACATGAGGAAGTAATCTACCTACATTACAACAATGACTACACCTCCAAAGTACTTCATTGGCTGTATAGCACTTTGGGATGTCCTGAGGCTGTGAAAAGCACTATATAAATGCAAGTTCTTTCTTTACCTGTCACAGACATGTCTATCCATGATAGTAGCAGTAGAAGTGACCACAGCACAGTCCTTGTGAAGACAAAAGGGGTGATGTTCACTTCCCTACTGCCCCATTGGTACCTAGAAACGGGGCAATAGTGGACCAAAGTCATGTGAGAAACTGAACCGCCGCCTTTTCTGTTTTTTTGGGCGGACCTCCTGGCAGCCAGCGGTCCCACCGGAAAGAAGGAGGAACATTACTATCGCTAGTTCCTGCTCCTCCCAACCATGGCCAGGAGAAGTCGGGTGGCTGCCATTTTGAGCATACTTTGAAGACATCCTTAGCTGCAGTCACGGAATGCTGAAAGTAGAAATCAAAACAGAAAATGCTGGGAACACTCAACAGGTCAGGCAGCATCTGTGAGAGAGAAACAGAGTTAACCTATCAGGTTGATGACTTTTCATCAGAACCCTCATTAACCTGGAAAGTTAACCCTGGCCTCGATATTAAACCTGCCCCACCCCCAAGAATGGCAGGAGAGGGTTGGGGGTGGGTTAAAAATGTTAAAACAGGGATTACGTCCCCAACATGTACACGCCTGTTGCCATATTTACAGCATGCGAGTGAGGCGGGACACTTCATTAACATACTTAAATCAGGCTCCCATAATGCAATTGGGAGGCTGATTTAAATTTAGCAGTTGTCGGCCGGGTTTCCCAGGGCTGAAAAACCCAGCAGTGAAGGGGAGGCAGGAGCAGCCAGCTCCACAAGGTAAGTGCCTTTTGTAGCACTCCTTGTAGGCCAGGATGAGCAGGACTGCTCCCCCCCAGCCCCTCAAAGAAGTCTTTGGCCTCCCCTCTCCTGATCATGGCACTTTCTCCCCCTGACCGCGAATGCCAACCTCCCTCCGACCATGCCCCAATCTCTCACTCCCTTCCTTCCGATTGCCATTCTATTCACCCACCACCCCCGGCGACCATGCCCCAATCTCTCGCTCCCTTCCTTCTGATTGCAATTCTATTCCCCCCCCCCCGGCGACCATGACCCAATCTCTCACTCCCTTCCTTCTGATTGCCATTCTATTCCCCCCCCCCCCCGGCGACCATGCCCCAATCTCTCGCTCCCTCCCTTCTGATTGCAATTCTATTCCCCCGCCCGGCGACCATGCCCCAATCTCTCGCTCCCTTCCTTCTGATTGCCATTCTATTCCCCCCCCCAACTACAAAGCCCTGTTTTTTTTTTATTCATTCACAAGATGTGGACATCGCTGGCAAGGCCAGCATTTATTGCCAATCTCTAATTGCCCTTGAGACGCCTTCTTGAACCGCTGCAATCCGTGAGGTGAAGGTACTCCCACAGTGCTGTTAGGGAGGGAGTTCCAGGATTTTGGCCCAGCGACAATGAAGGATCGGCGATATATTTCCAAATCAGGATGGTGTGTAACTTGCAGGCGAACTTAGAGGTGGTGGAGAGGATGAGGTCAAGTAGGTTTTTCCCTCATGTTGGTTCTCTCACCACCTGCTGCAGGCCCAGTCTGGCAGTAATGTCCTTCAGGACTCAGCCAGCACTGGTGCCACCGAGCTACTTGATGATGGTCAGAGTACATTCTGTGTCCTTGCTACCCTCAGTGCTTCTTCCAAGTGGTGTTCAACATGGAGGAGTACCAGTTCATCTAGCTGAAGGAAGGCAGTAAGTGGTAATCAGCAGTAGGTTTCCTTGACCATGTTTGACCAGATATCCAG
Source organism: Somniosus microcephalus (assembly GCF_052327205.1). Classification (NCBI taxonomy): domain Eukaryota; kingdom Metazoa; phylum Chordata; class Chondrichthyes; order Squaliformes; family Somniosidae; genus Somniosus; species Somniosus microcephalus. Next base: position 27,615,437 of record NC_140996.1, on the reverse strand, counting down.
AATCAATGTTGAGGATTCCCAGGGCCACTCCCTCCCTACTGTATACCACTGTGCCGCCACCTCTGGTGGGTTCTGCTAGTGATGGAGTAGTCTAGGACTTTGGCTGAAAGGTGTGAGTCTGACTTATATCAGGCTGTTGCTCGACTAGTCTGTGGGACAGCTCTCCCAATTTTGGCACAAGATTTTAGATGAGGACTTTGCAGGGCTGACTGGGCCGGGTGTGCCTTTACCTGGTGCCGAGGTCAATGCCAGGTGATCTGTTTGGTTTTATTCTTATTATTGTTTTTCGTAGCAGTTTGATACAACGGAGTGACTTGCTAGGCCATTTCAGAGGGCAGTTAAGAATCAACCACATTGCCGTGTGTCTGGAGTCACATATAGGCCAGACCGGGTGAGAATGGTAGATTCCCTTCCCTAAAGCACATTAGTGAACTAGATGGGTTTTTAACGACAATCCAGTAGTTTCATGGTCACCATTACTGATACTGATACTAGTTTTTAAATCCAGATTTATTTAATTAACTGAATTTAAAATCCCCAGCTGTTGTAGTGGGATTTGAACTCACATCGCTAGATCATTAGTCCAGGCCGCTGGATTCCTAGTCCAGTGACATAACCACTATGCTACCGTACCCGTCCCTCCCTTTCTTCAGGTTGCCTCCTGCTGTTGGTTTTCCAGCCAGCCAGCCTGTCAATTTGGCCAGCTGCCAGGCAGGAAATGGAAATAAAACTTAGAACGAGGTCCTGCCATTAAATTCGGCAGGACCTCCATGTTCCCTGCCTTGCCGGGTTTTCCCAGTGCTCTCTTGCACCCTCTCCGCCTCCCCGTAAATATTGGGGCCTCTGGTTCTCTTTCCACAGATGCTGCCTGATCAGCTGAGCATTTCCAGCATTCTCTGTTTTAGTTCAGATTTCAAACTACCACAGTATTTTGTTTTTGTTTGAAAGCTGAAAGCAGGTTTGACAAATAATTTTTACTGCAGTCGCTTATGTGTTTTGAAGCTTAAAGGCTTCTAATGTTTGATCTCCTTGCTGCTGTGGGTGCTGCAAAAATGTTCCCTGCCACAATAAAGTACTGCTCCCTTCCACCAGTGCTCACTGCTCCACTAGCCAAGCTGTTCCAGTACAGCTATGATGCTGGCATCTACCCAATAATTTGTGCACATATGTCTTATCCACAAAAACCAGAATAAATCTAACCCGACCAATTACTGCCCTATCAGCATCCTCCCCATCTTGTGTAAAGTGATGGACGGAGTCATTAATCGAGCTATCAAGTGACACCTACTCAAGTGGCTTGAGTTAAACCTGACATACTGGAAGATGGTCATGGTTGTTGGAGGCCAATCATCACAGCTCCAGTATATTGCTGCAGGACTTCCTCGGGGATGCCTCCTCGGCCCATCAATGGCCTTACCTCTATCACAAGGTTAAGTGTGGGGGTGTTCGCTGATGATTCCAGTGTTCAGCTTCATTGACAACTACTCGGAAAACAAAGCAGGACTTGGACAACACCTAGGCGTGGGCTGATAAGTGGTAGGTAACATTTATGCCATTTAAGTGCCAGATAATTACCATTTTGAACAGCAGAGAGCATGGCCATTACCCCCTGAAACTGAATAGCACCACCACCACTGTATCTTCCATCATCAACCTCTTAGGAAATTACAATTGACTAGAAGCGTAACTAGAATCATAGAATAATACAACACAGAAGGAGGCCATTCAGCCCATTGAGTCTGCACTGGCTCTTTCGTAGAGCAATCCAGGTCGTCCCAGTCCCCCGGCCTTTCCCCAAAAAGATGGTCATGGTTGTTGGAGGCCAATCATCACAGCCCCAGTATATTGCTGCAGGACTTCCTCGGGGATGCTAATCTTTGCGTATCAACACTGTGGCTACAAGAGCAGAGTGGAGGCTGGGTACTCTAATGAATGGCCCACCTCCTGACCCCTCAAGCATCTCTACCATCTACAAAGCTCAATTAAGGAGTATAGTGAAATATCCACTACTTTCCTGGATGGGTGCAATTACAACACTGAAGAAGCACAACACCATCCAGGATAGACCAGTTTGTTTGATTGATACCTGTGCAATTTGAATTATCCGCCTCCTGCATCAATGGAACTCTGTGGCTGCAGTATGTGATATGCCTATCAATTAGTCCAATAAAAGGCGACGAGTTAAGAACGTAACTGAAGGTTTTTATTGGCTAAATAACAGAGCCCACCCTCGTGGGTGATCCGATCCAACAGGGAGGAATACTAGCCAGTCAGCTACCTTTATACCTGGGCAGGTAATGGGCGGAGTCAGAGGTGGTCAGCCCAGGTATAACAGTGCGACAAGAGGCGACCTCGTGTAGTGATGTGACAGTGAGAACAGTGAGAACAATATACAGTGATAACTATAACAGTGGTTTACCACATTCACCCCTTGTTTAGATTAGAGTCCGGCGGGGTGAAGTGTATTACCAGCTCTGGTATGTCAGTCTGTCCGGAGGCTTCGTTAGCCTCTCCGATCGTCGCAGCGGCGGTGTTACATTATCCGGTGTTAAAGCTGGTGTCTGCGTAGTCGGCAAAGGCTCGTGGGGTTCCGGCATGCTGTCTACCTCGGCTGGACTCGGGGGGTTGGGAGGGGGGGGTGAGGGTGCGAGGTCTCGTAAGGAGACAGTGTCCTCCCGTCCGTCTGGGTAAGCCACATAGGCGTACTGGGGGTTGGCGTGCAGGAGGTTCACCTTCTCGACCAGGGGGTCCGTTTTATGGGCCCTCACGTGCTTTCGCAGCAAGACGGGTCCCGGAGAGGTCAGCCAGGTTGGTAGGGTGGTTCCCGTAGTCGACTTCCTGGGGAAGACAAACATTCGAGCATGGGGGGTGGTGTTAATGGCAGTGCAAAGTAGTGACCGGATGGAGTGCAGCGCAATCGGGAGGACCTCTTGCCAGCGGGAGGTTGGGAGGCCCTTAGACTTTAAGGCTAAGAGGGTGGCCTTCCATACCGTCGCGTTCTCTCTTTCCACCTGGCCGTTCCCTCGGGGGTTGTAGCTGGTGGTCCTGCTTGCTGCAATACCCCTCTCCAATAGGAACTGACGGAGTTCCTCGCTCATGAAGGAGGCGCCCCGGTCACTATGTATATAGTTCGGGAACCCGAACAAGGCGAAGAGTTTGTTCAGGCATTTAATGACCGTGTTACTGGTCATGTCTGGGCAGGGGAAGGCAAAGGGGAAACGGGAGTACTCATCAACGATGTTGAGGAAGTACACATTACGGTCGGATGACGGTAGGGGCCCCTTGAAGTCGATGCTCAGACGCTCGAAGGGGCGGGTGGCCTTGATCAGGCTTGCTCTGTCCGGCTTATAGAAGTGCGGTTTGCACTCAGCACAGATCTGGCAGTTCCTGGTCATGGTCCTGACCTCCTCGATGGAGTATGGCAGGTTGCGGGCCTTAATGAAATGGTAGAGTCTGGTGACTCCGGGGTGGCAGAGGTCATTGTGGAGGGTCTGAAGTCTATCACTTTGCGCGCTGGCGCATGTAATGCGTGAAAGAGCATCAGGGGGGTCGTTCAGTTTACCGGGCCGGTACAAGATCTCATAATCATAGGTGGAAAGCTCGATTCTCCACCTCAAGATTTTGTCGTTCTTGATCTTGCCCCTCAGCTTGTTATTAAACATGAAGGCAACCGAGCGTTGGTCGGTGAGGAGGGTAAATCGTTTGCCTGCCAAGTAGTGCCTCCAGCGCCGTACTGCCTCCACAATTGCCTGGGCTTCCTTCTCGACCGACGAGTGTCGGGTCTCGGGGCCCTGTAGGGTCCTTGAGAAGAAGGCTACCGGCCTACCCTCCTGGTTAAGGGTAGCGGCTAGGGCGAAGTCGGATGCATCGCTCTCCACTTGGAAGGGGATTGACTCATCCACTGCGTGCATTGTGGCCTTGGCTATGCCTCCCTTAATGAGGGAGAAGGCCGCGCACGCCTCTTCCGTGAGGGGGAAGGATGTGGTTTTCAGGAGGGGTCTGGCTTTGTCCGCATAATTGGGTACCCATTGGGCATAGTAGGCGAAAAGCCCCAGGGTTCTCCTAAGTGCTTTTGGACAGTGGGGGAGGGGTAGCTCCATGAGGGGGCGCATTCTTTCGGGGTCGGGGCCGATGACTCCGTTCTCTACTACACAGCCAAGGATGGCAAGGCGCGCTGTGTTAAACACGCATTTCTCCTTATTGTAGGTGAGGTTCAGCCGTTGGGCCGTACGGAGGAATTTCTCCAGATTCACGTCATGGTCCTGCCGGTTGCGGCCGCAGATGGTGACGTTATCGAGATAGGGGAAAGTGGCCTGTAGTCCGTTCTGGTCAACCATCCGGTCCATCTCCCGTTGGAAAACCGAGACCCCGTTGGTGACACCAAAGGGGACCCTAAGGAATTGGTAGAGGCGGCCATTCGCCTCGAAGGCGGTGTACTGGCTGTCCTCCGGGCTGATGGGGAGTTGGTGGTAGGCCGACTTGAGGTCGATGGTCGAGAATACGCGGTATTGTGCAATCTCATTGACCATGTCCGATATGCGGGGGAGGGGGTATGCGTCCAGCTGGGTGTATCTGTTTATGGTCTGGCTGTAGTCGATAACCAGGCGATTTTTGTCGCCGGTCTTGACTACCACCACCTGGGCACGCCAGGGGCTGCTGCTCCCCTCAATAATGCCCTCTTTCAGGAGTCGCTGCACCTCAGAGCTAATGAAGGCTCTGTCCCCAGCGCTGTACCGCCTGCTCTTAGTAGCGACAGGTTTGCAGTCGGGGGTGAGGTTAGCGAACAGGGAAGGTGGCGGTACCTTGAGGGTGGATAGGCTGCAGGTGTTACGCGGTGGGCGGTTTAACTTTCGCTGGTTGTCGACTGTGAGTGGGGGGAGGGGTCCACCGTATGCTAGGGTTACACTTTGGAGGTGGGATTGGAAGTCCAGCCCTAGTATGACGGCAGCGCACAGCTGGGGGAGTACGAGGAGTTTAAAATTTTTATACTCTGTCCCTTTAACCGACAATGTCACGACACAGTAGCCGCTGATGTCTGTGGCGTGCGACCTCGATGCCATCGAGATGCGGCTGCGCGTTGGCAGGACGGGGAGGGAGTAGTGGCTCACCGTGTCTGGGTGGATGAAGCTCTCCGTGCTTCCGCTGTCGAACAGGCAGGTCGTGGCGTGGCCGTTGACTTTGATGTCCATCATTGAGCTGGCCAGGTGGTGCGGGCGGGCTTGATCCAGGGTCACGGAAGCTAGGGTGTAGATGAGCACGTCGTTGTCATGACAAGATGGCGGCGAAGATGGCGGCCCCCGTAGTTCACATGAGGCTCTGTTTAAATCGTTTGCCCCGCACAAAGATGGCCGCCCCTGCTGTTCCCATGAGGCTCTGCAGGCTTCGGCTGCCCCGCACAAAGATGGCCGCCCCTGGTTTTCCCATGAGGCTCTGCAGGCTTCGGCTGCCCCGCACAAAGATGGCCGCCCCTGGTTTTCCCATGAGGCTCTGCAGGCTTCGGCTGCCCCGCACAAAGATGGCCGCCCCCAGGGTTCGCATGAGGCACTGCTGGCTTCTGAGGATTTGCTTCTGCAGGCCTTGGAGAAGTGGCCTTTCTTGAGGCAGGTTTTGCAGGTCGAGTTTTTGGCTGGGCAGCGCGACCTCGGATGCTTCTCCTGGCCGCAAAAGAAGCAGCCAGCGGCCCGATCGGGGTTGCCTGATGTCGGGGCCGGTACCGGGGCTAGCGGGCCCGGTCGGATCCGTGATGCAGACGCTGAGGTAGGTCCCGGGGGCAGCGCTGTGAAGGGTGGTGGGGTGGGGGTCGGGCCCGAGTCCCAGGGTCGCGAATAGTACCTGGCAAACGCTTCCTGGTCTTGCTGGGTGGCCTCTAGGGTGAGGGCGAGGGCTTCGGCCTTGTCCAGGTCTATGTCCTTAGCTTCAAGCAGTCTTTGCCGTGTGTAGTCGGAACGTAGGCCTCTCACCAAGGCGTCGCGGACATTGTCTTCCATGTTCGCAGTAGCCGTCACCGCTTTAAAGTCACAGTTCCTGCCGAGTTGTCTCAGCGCTCGTGAAAATTCAGCTATCGATTCTCCTGGCTGTTGCTGGCGAGATCTTAAGAGATGCCTAGTGTACATGTAGTTTACCGGGCTCCGGTACTGCTGTTTCAGTAGGTTGATGGCGTCGTCGTACGTAGTCATGTCCTGGATGAGTGTATATACTCTCGGGCTCGCTTGGGCTTTCAGGACTCTTAGTTTGGATCTCTGAGGGACGACGGCTTCCTCCAGGTATGATTCGAAGCAGTCCAGCCAGTGTTTGAAGTCGTTGGCTGAGTTTGGTGCCTGTGGGTTTAGATCCAGGTATGGTGGTTTCAAGGCTTGCAGCCAAGCCGGCTGGTGTGGCCCGTTGTCTGGAGGCTGCTGTTGCTGTGCTGCTGGGTGAGCTCCTTGCTGTTGCTGTTCATTAGCGGAGTCGGAGGTGGTCAGCCCAGGTATAACAGTGCGACAAGAGGCGACCTCGTGTAGTGATGTGACAGTGAGAACAGTGAGAACAATATACAGTGATAACTATAACAGTGGTTTACCACAGTATGTATTAGCTATAAGATGTACTGCATTAACTCATCAAGACTACTTTGACAGCACCTCCCTCCTCTGTGACCTCTACCATCAAGAAGGATAAGAGAAGCAATGTTGTGGGAACACCAACACCTCCAAGTTCCCCTCCAAGTTACACACCATTCTGAATTGTATATATATATTACTTTTCCTTTATCATTACTGGGTCAATATCTTGGAATACCTTATGTAACATCATCATTGAAGGACCAGCAATAGAAGAACTACAGCCCGAGAACAAATGAAAAGAAATTAAACTCCAGTGATAGATATAAGACTATTCCAGTAGTACCAGTATATAAGTGTATAATAGCTATACAATAGGTACCTGTGAGCATCCTTTGAGTAACCCAGCCAACAGTACCAGATACAAGACTACTTCTGTGGTAACCTTACAGTAGAACTATCTCCAAGAATAGATATGAGCCTACCCCTCCAGCAACACTACTATGATCAACTCCAAGTAATATATGCAGTCATGTAAACAAAGCTACTGTTATAGAAATGCTAATACATCTGTCCCTAGCAATAGACACAGGCCTATTCCTATAGTAATCTTGGAGTAATTCCATTTACAATATGACATGTAGGACCACTCCTGTGTATCCCCACTAAAACTTTAAAGGAGTAAAGGTCTATTGTTGTAATCTTACAGTAACTTTTGTTGCCAGTAATAGGTAGAGGATTACTGCTGTAATAAATTTATAGTAAGTCAGTCTCCAGTAGTAGGTACAGTATTATTCCTGTAGTAACCGAATGGTAAATCAGCCTCCTGTAATCAATATCGAACTCTGCCTATAGCAACCCCACAGTAAATCAGTTTCCAGTAATAGATACAGGACCATTACTGTAGAAACCTTACTGCAAATCAGCCTTCATTAATAGGAATGGGCTACTTCTACAGTAAGCCTAGAAAAAAATAGCCATAAGCAATTCAACAGAATGCTTTTTTTCCCCATAAACCCCATTGGTTACTGTCCACTAATCTGTTGGTACTGTACTTTAAGTAGATAAATGAATGAGAAAGTAACAACTGTATTTCAATTTATCCTTCATAACTTGGTGTACAACAAATTATATTTAATAAGTTCCCATTTAAATGAAAATGCAATGCATTAAATTTTATCAATTATATTTTAATAAGGACATTTTCAAGTCCTCCTTAGTTTAAAAACATTTTAATTTTGCTGATTATTGATTTTTTTCATGCTTCCTAATTTCTCTCCACTCCTGAAGGTGTTGACTCCTTGCTGGTGTAGAGACCAAGGCACAAGTCATCGCCAATACCTCTTCCAAGTGACTGTTCTTCATGTGTGAGTAAAGACAGTGCCCTAGACATTCGATGGCATTGCACCCTTTTGTCAGGTGCCTAAGCATCCCATGTGGTGGGAAGAATGCGTGCCCATTACAGCCTGGAAGTGCTCTGGCGGCCATATTGGTAAAGGCAGGAAAAGAGACGTCCATGGCTCGTGCTTGAAACAGACGTTAGGCCCTTTTCATATGCAAATAGGGGGCCTAATGCTTGTTTGAGGCTCTTTGCAAAATTGGGCTGCCCTGAAAAACGTGGCCAACATGCGGCCTAACCAGCGTCCGTCCTTAATTGAACCGCTGGAGGCTACCAATACAAAAAATACTTACCTGAGTGTGGAGCTGGGAGGAGCAGGCGTGTTCCACCGCAGTGCTGAAGACCATTGCCGACCCCTCACTCGGACCCTCCCGATCGTCTCCCTCTCTCCTGATTGTTCCCTCTCCCTGCTGATTACCCCTTCTCTCCCAATTGTTCCCCTCTCTTCCAATCGCCCCCTCTCTCCGAATTGCCCCCTCCCTCTTCCGATCACTCCCCTGCCCTCTCCCAATCACCCCCTTCACACTCCCAATCATTCTCCTCTCTTCCAATCGCCCCTTTCTCTCCCGACCAGCCCCTCTCTCTCCATATCGTCCCCCCCACCCTCCCTTTCCCGATTGCATCCCTCTCTCTGGATCACCCCCCCCCCCCCCACCTCCTGATTGTCCCTCTCTCTCCTGATTCCTCTCGCTTCCAAGCACCTACCTGAGGGCCGCTGCGATATTGAAACTGCCTTGTCGCTGAGCTGCCTGGGGATGCCCAGCAGGTGTCTGCAGCTCACCAGTCTGCTGTAAATGAGGTGCTAGGCCCAATATTGGGTGAGCTGAGGGCCTACCTGTTCCTGAGCAAGGATCGTTCCAAGGGCCCAGTTTGCGCCAGTAGGCCGCCATGAACCAATTTCTAGGCCAGTGATGGTTTTTGAAGGGTATTACAGCCAAGTTCAATCCTGCCTTTACCCACTATTTGCACATGCATTACTCAACTTTGGCATTTCCATATTATCCAGCAAGAGTCCCTCTCCTGAGGGTGTTGAGTTCTTACTGGTGTAGAGACCAAGGGCACAAGCCACCACCAATACCTGTTCCAAGTGATGGTTCTTCATGTGTGAGTATAGATAGTTGGCTCGAAATTGGATGGCGTCGCACCATGGAGATGGAGATTTGGAGAGAGAGTCCAGGGTGATTCTTCCCCTCTCTAACCAGGGGTTGTCCAGGCTGAGATCAGCTAGTTCATTACAGAATAGGGCGTGAACCTGAGTCTTTTGTAGTTTTTATGCCACATTTTGAAACTGGACAGTATAGTTATCAATTGAGATATTGGGGAAGCTGATCATAGGACAATGCAATAATCACACTTTTAAGTTTTACTTCTTGCCACAATGATCAAAAAGGCAACATTAAGAAATAAAAACTGAAAATGCTGGTAATCTTCAGCAGGTTAGGCAGCATCTGTGGTGAGAGAAACAGAGTTAACGGGGGGAATTTTCCGGGGGGGGGGGTCAGCAGGCGCGATCATTGGTGGGTCGGGTGGGAAAATGCATTTTTTTGACACCGGGGCGGGACCCCACTGTCAACCCACCACCACGTGCCTTTCCCAAATGTCGGGCCTGTCAGCGCTAAGCAGACCCGACATGCAGCGGCGAGGGAAGCAATTAAGGTCATTATGACCTTGTTAACAGAGCATTAAGAACTATTTTCAGCTCACCTTCAGAGTTTACCAGGTCGCTCATGGGGATCACATCAGGTAAGCAGGGCGGGAGTTGAATGGCCATGAAATCACCTCATTACTTGACAGCCGCAAAGGTGCTATAAAAGCTCCCATCTCAGAGCTGTTCACTTTCCAAGCTCAGAAGCTGTTGCTTACTGCATTTGGAAGACAGATTGAACTTTATGCAGGTTGCAAGTGTTTGTAGCAAACTCTCTATCCAGTGTCACCTCATTGAAACAACCTCTCTCACCATTGACAGATTGCTTCTGTCATCTCAAACTCACCTGCCATCTATTCCATCAGCATCGGTGCCCTTGAAACTATCTCACCTTGGTCCTCAGAATCCCACCACACCAGCAGCACCAACATCAACACCAACCTTCTCCGCAATCAACTGAATCTGCACAGGACACAGGGTATCAGTACCCGACCACATTGCTGCCCGGGAGGCCAGGGCTGGCCTCACCATGGCCAGATTTACTTCACTTGATGCTGTACACCCTGGATGCCACATGATGCGCCAGGATGGCACCACCCCACACCAAAACCATAAAGCATCGCTACAATGCCCAAGCCATTCCTTTCACACTCATCACCATTGTGAGGGGTACCGTTATGTCTCACCATTCACTGCAACTCACTAAGCCACTTCCAAAGGTGTACACAAATCTGTCCAAGAACACAAAGGGGTCGATTTTCCTGGAGCCATCAGGCGGGGTTTCAGGCATGTGGGGGGGGGGGAAATCCTGAATTTGGGGGTCCCGACACCATCCCGCCCAAAACCCCACTCCATGCAAGTTTCAGAGGCGGCGGGTACCCGCCCCGCACTAGGACCTGCCGACCCCAGGCGGGAAGATTTAGTGCCAATTAACTGCCTGTTAACAGGTAGTTAACAGGCAGTTTTTAGCCTAATCCCTATTTTGAGGGGTGTCGTGTGGGATTCCCGACAGCTCCAAGCCACACCAGTTTAGAGCAGGCGGGCCTTCGGGTTGAAGGAGTTGGAGGGCTCGCGATGTCAGTGTTCAGGTGAGTGATGGGTGCATGAGTGTAAAGGTAAGTGTGTTTGGTGTGTCTAAAGTGTGTAAAGTACTTTTACTTACCTGTACTTACCTTAACAGCCTTTCTTCCTGTAGGCGTCGGGAGCGCATCACTCAGCCGGCACTTAAAGCTGAATGGCTGCGATCTGTGAAAAGTGACAGCCTTCAGCTTTGAGTGCTGCTGAGAGTTCTAACTGAGTCTGTGCAGAAGGACTCATGTTAGAACTCAGACTGTCAGTGTTTGGCAGCTTCAAACAGCTGTGAAACACTGATATTTCATCTGTCAAGAATTCTTGACAGATGAAATTGCAGTCTGTGATGTCACCTGTTGCCGGGTGGCCCTTAATTGGCCTGCTGAGCTCGCTGGGTGGGCTCAACAAGGTCAATCAAGGGAAAATCGCGCGGATTGGCCGGACGTCGATGTAGGCAGGTCTAAAACCCGAAAGTTGTAGTCCCGCCTTCTTCCCGACAGCTTCGGGAAAATTGACCCCAAAGTGTTCAAAATAAAGATTTCAATATTTGACACCACATTAACAGAAACTTTACATGAATATTGCATAAACCACCCAAGTGCCTACCCTTGTGTGTTGTTCGTTTGAATGATTGGACAAGGATGAGGGTGAATGTGAGGGGTGGCTAGTGAGAGAGGGAAGTGATAATGTAGATAGAGAGGGATGGGTGGAGGTGCAAGGTAAGTTGGTGTGAGTAAGAATGTGCAGGAGTAGGGTAGGGAAGGCAGAGTGATGGGGATGTGATGAGCGGCACAGCAGGATGAGGTTGAGTGTGGCTTTGTACTAACGCTTCGTGATCTACTGAGATCATTGAAAGGTTTGTGCCACTGCAGCCTGGTCCTCCTGATGACATCCCTGCTTGTGTCCCCCTGTGCAATGTGCAACCAGGCTGCGTTGATCTCCTGGGGAGGTCCCTTCCGCCCATTGGAAGGGAAGAGAACCTCCCTGCATGCTGTGACTCCCTCCATAAGCATATGGAGGGAATCATGGGAAAGCCTGGGTGCAGCCGTGCACCTCTGTGCAGTGCTTGTCAGTGTTTGCAGCACCTCAATGCTGTAGAACACTGACAGCACAAATGTCAAAATCAATTTGCGCATGGCCCCTTTAAGGAAACTGGCTGATGACACGTCATCAAATGACTTCATCAGACCCGCTTCCTTCAATTGACCGGGAAACTCACTGGGCGAGGCTTAGCAAGCCCAATCATCGGAAAATCATTTTGGACAGCGGGCTGGAGCCAGCAGCGAGGCCGGGACCCGCCACCGACCTCGCCCTCCACGGACCCGCCGAGGTTGGTAAAGTCCAGCCCAATGTTTCAGGTCGATGAATTTTCATTAGAACATTAGTTTTAAATGAGAATGCCGGTTGTTTGTGCATTAATTTAACTAGAAAATATTTGTAAAGATAGTTATGAAATACACTAATACATAAGAATATACAGGCCCATTGCGGCCCATCTTGTCAGGCCTAATGTTTTAAAATATCGGGCACTAATTGCTTGTCGATAATCTTTCTGAATTGCTAATGAGGAATAAATCTTGTTCTGAAATGCTCCTCCATGAAAGACCAACGTTTCCTGGAAACAGATTTGATGCCCACAGCCTTGGCTGAAGACAGGCAGGGCCATTCTCCCCAGCAAGTCCATGTGCCGCACTTGAGTGCTTTATGGCTGATCTGTTTACAGGCCCATTGAAAACTGGCGTTATTTTCATTTTTTTTAAAGCAGTCCCTGCTGAATTTTTCTGTTTGACAGTAAGACTTGGCAGGGACTGCTTTTATTAAAAAAAAAACGATGGCTCACAATTGCTCTGTAAATAAGACAACAGATGTTGTACTCAGTGGTGGCTAGGGTATAGGCTCCATGAGAATCCCTTGCCTGTGGCCATGGAGCACGTTCGCTGTGCATCTGCTGCTGTGAGATGGTGACCAGTTATGGGCAAAACTTTTAGAAGATAATAATTCTCTATAAGTCGTGTCATGTTCTACACGAACACTGCAGACAACATAACCGGGTAAGTAAAGACATTATAAATGCTCCACCCTACACACGTTGACATTTCATTTTACATTTAGATATTACTAAGTTTAAAAATTCTGATGAATAGTATTCACAGAATCACAGAAACCCCACAGTGCAGATAGAGGCCATTTCGGCCCATCAAGCCTGCACCGACACATATCCCACCCGATCCCCGTAACCCCTACACCAACACATAACCCACCCTATCCCCGTAACCCCACGTATTTAATCCCCCCTAACACTAAAGGTCAATTTATCATAGCCAATCAACCTAACCTGCACATCTTTGGACTGTGGGAGGAAACCGGAGCACCCGGAAAAAACCCACGCAAACACGGGGAAAATGTGCAAACTCCACACAGAGAGTCACCCGAGGCCGGATTCAAACCCGGGTCCCTGGCGCTGTGAGGCAACAGTGCTAACCACTATGCCACCATGCTGCCCAGTATTAACTTATCTTAAAATAAACAGTGTACCTTTGGTCTCAGTTAATGTAAGCTTGTGTTATAGTAAGAAAGCTAATCTAAAGAGAATCCTTCCTACCAATTACTTCAAGTATTCAAACATGTTTAGGCGTCTGAATCCCTGCCTTAGCTGCTCAACTTGATGGGTGTCATCCCCATGCTTTTTTTGATGAGTTAGACTGCTGCCTTCAACTGTAGCTTTCCGAGGGCATAGGGAAACAGCAGGCCAACACAAATGACTACTTCAAGATTCAAACCAGGTACCTGTGAAAGTATTCCATCTCTTATAGTAAGAAATTAGAATCAAACCTCAGAAAGGACATTTTGTTGGACTGCCGTGTATGTACCCCCTAGATGGCATTGCAGCAGGAGGTTTTACTTGAACCTGGATTTAATTTATTGAAAAAAATGCATATAATTGGGGAGGAAATTGGTACGGGTTGCGTCCATTTTTCGGGCATAAAATGGGCACAAAGTATATAAATTTAGCAGTGGGACGGCCTGCTCCCATTCTACACAGGCATTGGACCCATTGCCAAATTTGTGGGGCCCATTTTTTAGGTATCCTGGGCAGACGTCTGAAATAGGCATTAGGCCTCTTGAATATGTAAACTAGGGGCCTAACGCCTGTTAAAGGACCCCTTTGACAAATTGGTCACCTCAAGAACAGCAGCCCCCGTGGCTGCCAACCAAAGATAAGTTTTTGAAATTTTATCTTGAAAAACACTTTCCTATGGAGCCATGAGGAGCAGGAGTGCTCTCCCAAGTCCACAGGAGTTGCGATCCCTCCCCCCCACGCCAACCCACATAGCCCGCGACCAACACTGCCAGCTCACCCCGACTATGTAGCTGAGGCCCGAGGACCAATTACTATGGATTCTTGGGTGTCTTGTTTGGTCCCAGACTAATTTCTACTCCATGAACTTAGTCTGAGTCATATTTCGGCTCCTATCTCTGCTCCCCAGTTCTAACTAGCCTCTTTCTATCTATGTGTACATTGAAGTCAGCCATTATGACTGTCTGCGATTCACTCATTGTGCCTGCTTCTGAATTACCCAGCTGGTCTGCCTTTAACTCCACCAATGTGTCTGTCTCTCATTTTTCCCCAATAAGCTGAATCAAGATTGCTGAAGTGTGCATTAGGCTGTGGGACGGTTCTGGTTTTGCCTCCTCCATACTCTAACATAATTCTCACCAGGCTTGTGCTCTGTGTACTCATCACAGCTAATGTACAAAAACTCGTTGGTACATTCCAGCAGCCTATTTGAAAGGTAAATTGGCAGCCTCCTATTAAAATGGAGCTATCTCCAAATTGCTGTCTCATCTGACAATGTGTGGTTCTAGTCTGAAAAAAAAATCTGTAAAGTCTTAAGTGATTGGTTCACATAGTAGTAAGTAGCAAGTCATATTTCAATCTATAGTGAGTAATTTTAAAAGAATGTCTGTATTTGGTCCAATTCAGAGAGTTTGAATTTGGATGCCAGAATCAGAACATTGGACAATGCGCTCTCCTGGTCTCCCCTATCAAGTTAACTGTTTCTTTACTTCTATCTTGGCTAGAGCTGCAGATGCATGGCAACAATTTTAAGGTGTAGCACCTTGTTTTATAAGCACATGATAATAAAAAATGATCGGATGTGGGCTCACCACTGTATTTGTCCACATGCTGACCCCACAGTGTGCTTGTGATGTGACGGACAAGTTCCCCACTGGAAGTCAGCCTGATTGATAGGCTGGCTTCCAGTCGGGCGGGGAATGCTGGACAGGAAGCTGCAACCACAGGTAGCTGTGAGCCCTGACCCCGGTGGGCTGCAGTTCTGCTCTCCAACCTTGGGGAGTGGCCCGATCCTCGGGGTGGTGGGAGGGGGGCGGTTGGGGGGTCCGATCCCAGATACCGGAGGGGCCTGATCCTCGAACCTGGGGTTGTGGGGGGGATGGGGGATTTCTGATGGTGGGGAAGCTTGGGGGCCGAGGGTAAGCACTCCTGCTCCTCCCGCCCCACAAGGATTGGTCTCCCGAGGCTGTCTTTGCCTCGCTGCAGCTGCTGGGAATCCCGAGGCCCAGGAACCCTGGCTGGCAACAGATAAACCTGCAAAGCAGGTTAAATCAGAAGCTTCCAGCCTCATTATAACATTTAAAGTGCCAACCCGCCTCCTGGGCGGTGCCCCCTGCCTCGCCTCCGTTAAACCTGGAAGTGGGCAGGTTGGGGTCATGATTCACATTTTTAACACTTTAACCTCCCACCCGACCCCAACCCCAACCCATCCATTTTTTGGGGGGCTAAAATTCCCCCCAACATTTCCATAAGTGAACAGAATTATCTTTCAGAATTTCACGGCAGGTTGGGGTCAGGTTGTACATTTTTACAGATTTTACCCCTCCCTCCCCCCATCTCTCTCGCCTGTCGTGGGGGTGAGATATAGAATTACCCCTATGTCTCTGTGAAGCACTTTGGAACATTTTTCTATGTTTAAGGCGCTATATAAATGTGAGTTGTTTTTTGTTTCCTGGCTTAAAATTATACCAAATTAACTGCTGTTCGATCAGGTTGCACTTAAAGTTCATTAAACGTATTTGTTATGTGTCTTTAGAGGTAAAAAGAGTGAAACTTTAGAGTGTGATTAATGTAAGGAAACAGAATATTTTTCCCACTGTTGTATTGTTTGAGTGGAAAAAATAAGAGCTGGCAAACTGAGAGAAGATATCTGTGACAACAGATTTAGGGCAAAAATTCAATGGTCTAATGAGATTGTGGTAAAAGTGTGAGAGTTGTATGGTCTGGAAAAGTTGTAACAATGCAATATTTATAAAACTAAGGCATTAAAAAAAAATAATCAGAGGTTAGATTGTGAAGGAAAAGCCTAAGGTTTCGGACTAGACTGTTCATCATGTTTGATAACTTAAAGCTTATGGCTTGATGTATCACTGTCACGACATGATACCAGTGTGAGCTTCTCCAGATGCCATTTTTAAATCATACTTCTTAAAACAGTTTTCTCATGTATTTTTAATTAGTCCTTCTGTGTGTGTTTATACTGCAACACACCAGGACTGATGAATGAAACAGTTTTCCATTTGTGATGAGAGAAAGGATTAAATATTCCCACGTTAGGTACAGCATAGTTTAAATGCAATGTTTTGAATTGGCTCAGCCCCAACCTCATACGACCTCTTCTCCGTAGCATCAGTGATTTTTTTTTTACATTTCCCATTGATCCTCATTGCATCTCGTAAAAGAAGTCATCAAATTGGCATCAATTGTGCTGAATTGGATGTCAATTTTGTTCTCTGGACACGTGTCCGCTGGGAAATCGATTGAATCTGCCCGAATTCACTTAATTTATAGTCATATTCAGCTATCGGTGAGAAAATAGCCCAGAGAATATGTGGGGCCTGGGGGCAGGGCCCCTATTTGATACGGGGCTAAGGGGGCATCCATGCCACTATTGGTGCTTTCAAGTACCTACCTTGCCCTGCCGGCCAGAAAGCCTGGTGCAACTTGCCTCTTCTTAGGTGGGGTTAACCCCACAGAAGGTACTTGCCGTGCCCTCAGCCGCTGCTATCTGTATAAAATTAACTGTGCCTACTGACCTGGGAAACCCCTCACTCTTACCCTGGCATCAGAAGAGACGGGGGCAAGGGCAGGTTCTCCGTACTCTGGGATTTCCTGCATCCTGGATGTGCAACTGAGAGATTTATTTATAAATGTAGGGTCCAAAATTTTGCAGACCCATGCGAGGGGTTGAAAGTGTGGCTCGGGAATTGATTACCGTTGGTCCTTACCTTCTTTGGACCTTTTAGTAGACCCACAACAGAACCCAAGCCTGCTCAGTAGGAATTGGATCCACTGGGCACAACAAGAACGAGTTGGGAGGGATCCATGGGCTAGCCAGGAATGGCCCCAGGTACATCCCCCAAACTGCTGCTGAGATGTAGAGGTGTGTGCGCGCAAGACATGCCCACCTCCCCCGTCGCTCGGTATCTGGGTTTCTGACGTCAGGTAAATGGGGCAGAAACTCTGAGGATCATGGTTCCATCCCAAATTGTGGCCCCTGTCACTAGGATCGTGCTGCATTTCTGCCCTCCCTGGCAAGTAGGCCTTAATACAATCTAATTTCTTCATGGTTTGATGAAAGCCTATTAAGAACACAAGACGTTTCAAAATAATGCATTGGGCCAAATCTTGCTGGAGTGGGACATCTCGCGGCGTGCACCGTTAGTTAAACTTTTTCCTGCACCTTTCAGCTCAAATGTTTTTGTGCGGCAACTTGCTGGAAGTGTGAGCTGATAACGGTGTGGTGAGGGCAACGGAGCATCTGGGGCATTAGTGAATGACAGGACCAACAGTATATCTCCTTAACCATTGAGATTTAAGGATTGGGAAATAAACAGAGGAAGGACCGAGATGGAGGGCAAATTAGACTTGGTGAATTCAATGTCAAATCAGGTACAGAAAGAAAACTAAAGAGAAGGAAAAGAAGCTTGGATTAAGATAGAGAGAAAAAAGGGGCAGAAAGGAAAAGTAAGAAAAAAATTAAAATTTTAAATTTGACATTTATAAAATCTCTCACAACAATTGACTACATGCTGGAACGAGACTCAAAAGTTTAAATTGTTCACTTTCTGGGCCAGAGGGATTGACTGGCATTGCATTAACAATTATCATGTCATTAAACTGGTACTTGCACTATTAATGATGAACTCTAACTTTTTGTGGCAAATGTGGGCATTTAATGTGCAAATCCAGCAAGTTCTTAAAAATAAGGGAAAGGTTGGGGGGCGAGGTGCAGTCTGTGCGAAGCAAACGGCGCAGCGGTGTAAATCGACCAGCAAGTTCTGGAGCTTCGCAACTCACGCGTATCTCTTCATCCCCTGAACTGGCTGGCCAATTTTCCCCATAAATAATGGCGTACGTCATTAACACACCATTATTTCTCCAGCAAGATTTGGCCCGATATATTTTCATCTGTTATAGGTTTAACTCTGTTGTTTATCTAGCTTAATAAAGCCATACTTGAATTTTTTTATCCTTGTAAGCCAAGATATCATACACTTATTTTTGAATTGAAAATGGTGCACCAAGAGACTGATCAGAGGCTTATAGCATTGTTAATGCAAGACAATATTCTTCCTTTCTCACAGCTGAGAGGATAACAAATTGCCCGTCCTTCTAAGCCTTTAGGTAAATTGCTCAGGAAGTAGCTGCCTGGAATCCTTGCAGGGGGCAGTAAATGCCTGACACAGACACCTCCAGTAGCTTTACTGATAAAAGGGAGGGGATAACCCAGCTGAGAGATGACCTTTTAAACTTCTTCTAATTCAATTTGTAAAATATTTCATTCACTGTGAAGTATTGCACTATCACCCCCCCTCCTGAGATTTATTTTTATAACAAAACAGACTTGCATTTGAAGTAGAATATTTTTATAAAAGTGCTGCCATTTATTATTTATGATCCTATCACACTTTAGTATGGAAATTGATTGTTTCTTTACTCTATTATGTTCCATACGTTTGCCAATATTTGATGAAGTGCAGCATGTTTCTAATTAATGGTTTTAAGATTTTAAAGGCACTATGGCCCTGAGATTCCTCAGGATACAATCCTGGCTGTTACGCTGCTGCCCGTCAGAGCTGACCCTGCTGGGATTAGCGTGAGGTCCCTTCATTTGCATTGGCCAGGTGGGCATAGGTGGCACTTTTGGTGCATCTCCCGTGCTTGCCTGCCGCAAACTCCGGTGCACATCCACCCATTGCCAGAAGGGATTTGCCCAGTCTCTTTCCCCCTCCCCACCCCTCCACCCCCTGCCCCCCCACCCCCACCCCCCGACCTTGGCCATTATATCGTCATCCCGCTGAAGAAAGGAACTGAGCTGGAAACATTTAAAATAATTTTGGGGGGCCTTCAGGGGGTCAAAGCTGCTTATTTAACTTGGAACCACCCCCGTTGGGACCCAAATCCATGCTTGTGGAGGCCCAACTGAAGAGTGGGGCTGGGAATTCCTGGCTTACGAAGGCCCAGCACCTTGCCCAGAGGCCCATCATTTGCCTTGTAAGGGGCAGACAGAATTTCTGACCGTTACAAGGCACTGAGGAAACAACCTGAGGGTTCTGCCAGTCTCCCACTGGAGCCATGATGGGTGACGAGTGGACTTACCACCCTGTGATACTATGGTGCTTTCACATAGTGCGCAGTCATTCTGATTTGTAGATACTTTCCCCCCCCAAGGTCTGTGGTATTATGATGGCAGATCTCAGCAGCAACACTTACTAGCAAGCTCATTTTTCTTTTTAACATGAGTATCTTTTTGTATCACTTCTGCAGTTCCTCTGCATTGTTTTTATGTGCACAAAATTCAAAATTAAATAGACATTGTACTATATTGCATTGGAAACAATTTTAAATTGTTTTCTGAGACTGCTTTCTGTGACAGGATGTGCAATTGATCTAATTGAGGAGGTCCGGTTTACTTTTTATTTAGGTCTTTGACTGGAAAGAGTCCTCATCAAGTCCAGTTTGTGGAACAAACACCTCAAGATTATGATATGATAAAAGTATGTATGGCTGGCACTTCGAGAGGAGCTGCAATGATTAATCTTAATGCCTGAACTATCACAATAGGCTTTGCTTTTCATAAGCAAAACTGAGTGTGCATTGTTTCAGAATTAGCGTCTCCTGGTTATAGCAGATGAATATGGTCATTTAGGAACATGCTATCTGTGTTGCTCAACAAGTGTTACAAGATGGAAAGCCCATCCAATTAGCAAGAAAGAAAGACTTGCATTTATATGGCACCTTTCATGACCAACGGATGTCCCAAAGTGCTTTACAGCCAATGAAGTACTTTTTGAAGTATAATCACTGTTGTAATGTAGGAAATGCACAGAAAGCTCCCACAAAAGCAACGTGCTACTGACCAGATAATCTGTTTTAGTGATGTTGGTTGAGGGATAAATATTGGCCAGGACACCAGGGATAATTCTCCTGCTCTTCTTTGAAATAGTGCCATAGGATCTTTTACGTCCACCTGAGAGAGCAGACGGGGCCTCGGTTTAATGTCTCATCCAAAAGGCAGCGTCGTACTCCCTCAGTACTGCACTGAGCCTAGATTTTTGTGGTCAAGTCTCTGGAAGTGGGGCTTGAACTCACGACCTATCTGACTTAGAGGCAAGGGTGCTACCCACTGAGCCACAGCTGACACAACAGAACTATTTAGTATTGGTTACCGGGTGGTCAATGGCTTATTCCTCTGGCTATTCCTGGTGGCTTTGAGATCTATTTTGATTGCCAGCTTTAACCAATTATGAATGATATTAAAGCAAAATACTGCGGATGCTGGAAATCTGAAATAAAAACAGAAAATGCTGGAAATACTCAGCAGGTCAGGCAGCATCTTTGGAGAGAGAAACAGAGTTAACGATGACCCTTTGTCAGAACTGGAAAAAGTTGGAGATGGAACAGGTTTTTAAGCAAGTGCAGGGGCAGGGAAAGGGCGAGGGGAGGAAAGAACAAAAGGGAAGGACTGTGATAGGGTGGAAGGCAGGAGAGATTAAAAGACAAAAGGAATGATGGCAGAAGGCAAAAGCAGATGGGACAAGTTAAGAAACAAAAGATGATATTTGTTTATCTTCTTTTCTACCAGTTTATTTTCAAAGGAAAGTGAGTCATATGATCAGACTGGCTGTCCCCTTCACACCACATTGCCACATAAGCCATAGGCTAAAGGAACTCCATGAATTTTCTTTCTCGTCGAGGTAAAGATCTTTCTTGTAAAGATCGTCAAGGACATGTGGTCCAGGTTACAAAAGTTACTAAAGAGTACTGTGACTTTTGGGACTTTTACTGTTCTGAACTTGTCTTAAAGTACTTGCGTGAAATAAAATATTCTGTTACTGTACTCATTCTGCTGATTGATCCAGTTTACTCCTGTGTTATTTCCATTGCTTAATAAACAATAATTAGTTTGAGCCTGAACCATATGATATGTCAGCATGTTATTTAGCTACCAGTTTCAGAGAGATCAGGAGTTAAAGGGGTAACGGTAGAATAGTGGTTATGTTACTGGACTAGTAATCCAGTGACCCAGAGTAATGAGCCAAGAGTCCAAATCACACCACGGCAGCTGGGGAATTTAAATTCAGTTAGTTAAATAAATCTGGAATAAAAAGCTAGTAATGGTGACCATGAAACTGCCAGATTGTCAGAAAAACCCATCTGGTCCTTTAAGGAAGGAAATCTGCCGTCCTTACCTGGTCTGGCCTATATGTGACTCCAGACCCACAGCAATGTGATTGACTCTTAACTGCCCTGTGCGGTTCAAGAAGGCAGCTCACCACCTTCTCAAGGGCAATTAGGGATGGGCAATAAATGCTGGCCTTTCCAGCGACGCCCACATCCCATGAACAAATTTTAAAAAAATACTGTTTCCAGTTTATTAACCCATAGAAAAAGATTGTTTACCCTGTGATGTAAGAAAACTACTAGGCACTTGGTCTAAGCGTTAAACAAAGCTTTAATCAACTGTTTTACAACATGGAGGTCTAGTTGTGTCCTTCACTAGTTCCTGTTAAGAATGTCCTGCGCAAGCTGGGCCCGTGCCCGAGTATTTATACTCTCCCTGGACAGTGCCACCCGTAGGCCACTCAGTATTATTTCATAAGTGTTTCTTTCATGAATGACTGATTCATGTTACCCTGTACCTGCTATATCTAAGATATGTTTTGCATAAGGTCAAGTTCTGATCAAAGGGACTATTGGCTTAACTATGGAAGCTGACTTTTATGTTAAGCACAAATAGAAAATATTGGGAAAAAGCATGAATCGTAATAAGGTGCCATTGATTCCCCACCGATGAAAAGATATTTTGTATATTCATATTTTATATTTCGTAGCTTCCACTGGTGTGGGCCGCCAGCACAGAGGATAGGTAAAGCACCTCTGAAGATGACAAGGTTGAACACTTGATAAAAGAGAAGTTTATGACTCTAGCCCTCAAAGTAGAAAATTAAGTTAGGGCAGTTGGGAATATTAAAAGAAATATCAAGTCAATACATTGGCAGCAAGAAGTAAAGAATTGCACCATTAAAAGATCACAAAGATGACATGATATCAACTGACCAAGGTCTGACAAATATATTAAATGCTGTGTCCATGGAGATGACCATGGACAGTCTCCCCAGCATGGAAGTTGCAGAGGAGGGGGAAGGTTGGAGGAACTACTGAAATAAATTAGATATTTCAGGTCGGGCAATCTTGTGTCCTAACCCACACAAGCGCAACTCACCCATCACTCTGTC